>NC_088990.1:16530554-17162164 GCF_963932015.1 Anas acuta
CAGCTTGCCAATGTGTAAGAAGTACACTTTGTAATCAGTAGTCCTGAAGACATGGATCTTAACACCTACACTGATCAAAGGCTAAAACCAGCTTTACTTCTGCAATTCTTTGAAGATGATTTTTCTCCTTGATTGACTTCAATTATGGTGCTTCATTTCTTCTACCACTATAACCTGGAAAGAGATAATGAGCAGGAAAGCTCCTTCACCCATGAAATTAGTCTGTATGTACCTCTCTTATTTGTAAATTCGAGGACAACAATTCCTCTAACTCAAATCATAACTTCAGTTGTTCTAGCTGGATATGTTTGAAAAACACTAGGAAAAATAGCTGCTCTAAGATTAGGAAGACAGTCTTCACTTACAAAGAATCAGTTCAGAACCATGAATGAAAATCATTCACATGCACATTAAACTATAAATGAAGAAATGGCCAATGCTTCACAAAATCAATTTATGGTATTAAGGTATCATATTGTTACCTATTGTTACTACTTGAGTCTAAAGTATTTACTATATTTTTAGAAAACAGCGCACAGCTACTTAAAAATAAACTCAAAAAGGTCTGTGCTGCTTGGCAAGGAGTTTGCATAACCTTCATCAACTCAGGTATCTACATTAAAGGCAGTACTGGTGGTTTATTAGGGAGATACTACTGAAAGGCCAAGGTTCCATAAATTAATCAAACAAGTAAACAATAAACAGATTTCAGCCATTCAAAAAAGGCAGCTTTTCAGCTGTGAGAGAAGTTCACAACATATTCACTCATTTTCTAAGCTAGTAACAGAAATATGCATGAAGATGGAAAAATAGGAGTAGATTGTTACACAATTGTTATATACGACTAGTGAATACTTGTTGCTCCACTATTGAACATACAAAGCGAACTCTGAATTGCTCTATTTTTAATAGATTTTTATACCTACTATTACTACACCCTGAGCATACTGAGTATTTTCATTTACCTGTTAAATAACTTGAAACAACTCCAGCATTAAAAAAAATCTTATCTTAGAGGAAATTATTTATTCTCCACTGAGCTTTACCCAATTTCAAATAGATTAGAAAGTCTTTTAGGGAAGTCATTTTGGTTCGGTTCAGCAAAATTAAATAGCTTGCATTTTGTCACAACGGGAATCAGAGGAGCATCAAAAAGGATAAGCCTGTTCTCCTAACTTGAAAGAATATTTTAGGAGCCATTCTCCTTTGTCATGAAAGTGAAAGCATGCTTTTCTGAATGGCAAAAATTAAACATATGGTTAGGCTTGTTCAGCAGAAAACGCAGTAAAAATGAATTTGGATTCAAAGATGACGAAACATTCACATGGAAAACTGCAAGAACCCTAAGTTACATAAATCCCTAATAATGATGCTAATGAATGCAATCAGTACCCTTAAAAAGACTTTTAGTATTTATACTGTACTTGAATTTCAGCAGTTCTGAAAGAGATATTTGTGCTGAAAATAGAGGTGGAAACAGCTTTTCCCTAGCCTGCATAGTCAAAACCCCATGCTACAGATGTACTTAAGTAAAATAGGAAGTAAATATTTATATAGAATCATAATTTAGCATATACGACTACATGTATTCTGGGTTGTGTAAGCTGTTAAAACTAATTAAAAATACCCTACTAAATCATTACAACACCAAAGCAGCATAACATTCTGCTCTTACATGCAAATATCATGCAGTAATAACACATTACAATGATTCCATCTTCTATGTCTACCTTCATCCTCTCAAAGCAAAAGCTTAAGAAGATCAGCTTTGTTGCTTGCATGCTTTTAATAAGTCCAAGATGTTTTCAGTTTAAAAGGAAGTAATAATTTCCACAGATGAAGGCTTGCAGGAAAATTCAGTCTCATACTGAAAGCTTGCACCTAGTTATAGCTCATTCTTATCTAAAATTCAGAATTATGTGATTGTTCTTTGGTAAAATAATATCCAATAGGATAATACCATGTAATTAATGTTACAAGAAAAACTCAATTCCCCAAAATTCTGCTTACAAACCAACAGATGGTCAATATAGACTAACATGCCAGCATTTTATCCTATTCAGTGGTAACACTGTTAATAATAATAATAAAAAAGATCTCATTCGTACCTGTTTAATCTTGAACCAGATTTAGGACTTTGCCTGAGGTACCATCAGCAATGTAATCCAGAGATGCTACCAGTTTTATAACTAGGTCAGCATGCACTTGCTCACATGCAGGCATGCACTTGTGTCTATCTACAGATTTACTCTCCTGCATTTTTTCTGGTTTTACTTGAATAAAAGCCAGTTTGCACAGATAACAGATATATAGGATGACAGAGAAACATTCAAAAAAGTCTAGAGAGACTAACAGAGAACAAGATCAGACAGCCAGTATGTGTGCAACTGTTCTGTTCACAATGGAGCTCCTATAATTGCTAGCACCAAAAAAAAAAAAAAAAAAAAGCAGAGATTATTTCGTGGAAATGAGGTATCCCCCAGGTTTAATATAGATAAAGAGAATAAAACTTACGTAGCATTATACATAGAGGTGTATACTCTTAATTCTAGTATTCTACCCTTTCTCTTCCCCAGCACCCCAAATAATAACCACAATTGACCTGTTTGTTCAAAAATGCATACTCTCAAAATCACACAGAAGTCATTAATAGCAATTAAATTAAGCAAGCATTATCATTGTCAGTTTTCTACTGAATTTGCTGTTGGTTTTTCTTTTCTTTTTTTTTTTTCCCTCCTTGTGTGCATAGTAGGATGTTGTTCTTATATTTGCCAGGAATACAGAGCTCTCAAATCCAAAGAGAAAAACAAATGTAGAATTAAAACTGAAAAAGATTTACGCAACATTATGAGAGAAGTTACTGTCATAATTATCCTCTTAACTGAAAAATTCTGAACATAATTAATGCTGCACTAAGATTATACTCATAGGAACTCCTGGTTTTAATTCAGTCCTTCTGCTAGTGCAAGCAGATGTCACCAGTTCCTTTTTATAAATTCATTCCTTTTAGAAACTTCACCCTGATTTCCAGTATATGTAATTTCTACCCACTTCATATACTGACAACGTCCTCTAAGATAAACAGTTGTTTTCTCTATTGTTAAAGTTGCCTCTACAGATATATTTACAGCTAGTAAACATATGCTCTATCAATTTTTGTTTTTATAGGATCAACAAGTGAGCTTTTTCTGTAAGATAAGTTCAATGTTTAACGGTTGCAAAAATGTGAAGACTGATCATCTTTCTTGTAAAAGTGAAGGTACTACCTTTCACTTTTCTTTATAATCGCATCACTGAATACAGTCCCACATTTAGCATTCCAAATGGTAGTAAATTTTTATTTTTCTTTGACCAGCAACACTAAGTTTTTGCTTCTTTGTCAGTTACTAGATCCTGCTACCCAAATGGTTTTTACCCTCCTGTCATCCTCATTAAAACCTGAGGCAGAGTTCTTACTGACTTTTGATGCCATACCAATTTATTTTTAACTCCTACCTGATCCTTACTACTTGCTAGATCTTTTTCTTGTCTCTTTTTCTTAATATAGCTGAAGAACATTTAGCTGCTTATTATAACATCTTTTGCAGGACTTATACCTGTCCTGAACTAAAATATAGCTTCTAATATCAATATAACTTTGAATTTTCAGGCCTCGTTCTATAGTCTAAACCCCTAAGCTCCTTATTATGCTGAGTTTCACCACTTTTTTCCATTGTATTCTACTAACTTCATTAAAATTTATCATCTGAAATTGAGAGCCGTATATGCTGACTTAGATCTGTTGATCATTAAAAATACACCTAAAATGAATCAACATCTGTACCTTGGTTTAGGGTTCTTTTCTCTGACCACTTCTTTCATAGATTACTTACTGTTTTCCAAACCAATGTAACACCATGTCTTGCTTGTTTGGTGACAATGCATGAAGAAATATGTATACAATTACATTGTGATATAATTGAATCACAAAATATTACTATTATTTCCAGTCCATTCTTAAACTGGATAGTTTTAACACAAAACATTATTGGATTTAAACTACTAACAACATTATACAGCAGTTTATAAGCATGCTTCCAGCATCATCTCAAATGAACACTTACCATTCTCTCCCAGCTAGAAGATTCTAGCTTTCTTGAACAGTAACAAAAAAGATTACTGTCCCTGTACCTCCTAATATCAATCATAACCAATCATAGCCTCTGTTTCTTAAGTAAGCTCTAACAAAATCATCATGTATACAAATACAGATACTGACAGTGTAACATACAATGTAAACCACAAAACACGGAAGTACTACATTCTGTTGGATGAAGTTCAATTTTTTTTTTCACCTAAGAGCACACAAACACCAAGAACACCACCCGCTACCCCTTTTACCACCCATTTTTGTCTTCCTACATACTTATTATTTAAAATTAAAATATACAGTTAATTCTTCTCGCAACGCACCTTTAGGGTCAACCTCACAACATTACATTCCTGCAGAGGGTTCAGTTTCAGTGTTTCTCCAAGGTTGCTACAACCTGATGTTTGATGCTGCATTTCACAGCAAACACAGACGCCATCACTGTCAAATTTAATCTGGGGAGGAAAAAAAAATATAGCAAGCATAAGTAAACAAAAAACAATTACATTTACACTTTTTGTGACAATAATAACTGGTAAATACCAATTGCTATTCCTTAGCTTATGAGTTTATGATAGTCTCTGAAAGAGAATGTCTTCCCTTGGCTAATAGAAGCTATAAGAACAGGTAAAATACAAAGAGTATACTGAGCAAGAGTGAGTGTTATCTTTTTCAAGAGTCGAAATTAGGCATTACTTTAAAGAGGCAGTTGAAAGCAGAGTAACTCAACTGAATAAACATAAAATCATACCCAATGGGGAAAGACAAAAACAAGCAAAAACAAAGTCAGAAAAGCACATGACATGATCACGGTCACGCACATAATGCATACTTACACATACATACAGAAATAATTACCCTAGGAAACATGACATACCCTTGAGAAGTGAGAAAACAGCATTAAGAAATAGTGGAGAAAATAAGCAGTAATGTAAGCAGTAAATAAGCTCATGTACTTTTACTTTGGTAAAGGTTTGCTCTCTATTTTCCTAATTTTTGTTTTGAATGCAATAAGCTTTCGAAGACTTTACATTTTAAAAAGCACTAGGCATTTTGCTCTTTATAGACTTTCATTAGAGCAGACCTTTTTAAGAATACAGAACCCGATCATTCTTAAAGAATATATATAAACTTTAAAATTTTGTGATTTTAAAGAAATTCCATTCTGCTCAAAAAGAACTGTTAAACTGATTCTGATTTCTAAACTAAAAAAATAAAAGACAAAGAAAGAACAGCATCTACTTATTTGCTTCCTTCCAAAAAAGAGTTTTAAGCCAAAATTTAACTTCATAAATGTTTTCACCTAGCCTGCTATCATGAACTGCCATCACCTTAATTTTCTCACTTCAGTATTTCTATGCTTTCTCCATTCCCATTTTTGCAGCATATTTGAAGGACTGATAGTGGGACATACCTTACTTCTCCAGGTCATTAGTCGCAATTCAGTCTAGGTTAGTACCAAGAAAAGGAATTCATATCACATGGGAGTCCCTTGACCTATGAGTTTGGCAGATCCCAGGTTTCCATAATCCAATAATCAGTAGCAAGAACAACACCCAGGAGAAATTTCCATGGCTCTCCATGTAAAGAATAATAGATTCAAAGTAGCATTCAGTAATCCTGAATCACTCCTGTATTCCTCCAAATAAAGATGGAAGCACAATAGCTGGGTACTAAGAGATCTGAACCACCGTACTACTTACTCTCTTGCAAGGCAAACGCATTTTAAAATTTCCAGACACAAATCCTGCAAAAAAATCCTAATGAAAATATATATTTATTGTTCTTAATTCAGGTCATTCTTTATGATGTTGTCAATTTTCTGAACAAAGAAAATCAAATATAAGCTTTCCCTGTACCTCATATAGGCTTGTACATAGAATCATTTCTACACAAGTTTTTCTTGCTGCTCAAGAACTTGAAGAATATTAAAATTGTTCATGTACTCTTAATAGCTACCTACTTAAACATTTATTTTTTATTGCCATCCCTATCAGACTTATTTAGTACTCTCTGTTTTGATAACCAGCACAGCAGCTGGAAGAACAGAGTCCATTACAAATGAGCAAGCTTTACCAGATGAGATGCAGATGACTTAATGCTTGCCACATACAGTAATGAAGCCACATTCAGAGCAGAAAGTTGGCTTCAAGTCCTGAGAGTCCTGACTGCCTTACAGCCAGTATAATTGTTAAAAAGGATTTTAAAAAATCTGAGTATATAAATCAGACCATTCCCCACATATTCGAAAGCAGCGCTAGAAATATTTCTCTATGGCAACTCACACTGACTGGTCACACCCTGAAACACAGACTTTGTAAAACAAATGCAGAAGAAAATATAGTTCGAGTACTTTCATAAAAGTTGTGCTGTTCATTTCCAATCAGCATATAATTTAATTCAGAAATCAGCTTTAAAAATTTCAGACACCTTTTTTTTTTTTTTTTCCTCTTCAATTCCTGACAGTTCTTAATACTCTCTTTTTAAAAATCAAAAGACAAGAGTAAAACCCAACTACGGTTTATAATCAGACAACCTCAGCTCCTCAAATCAATGGAAAATACAAAATGTGAAATGCCACTGGGGAGGTCTTGCTCTTGAACCCCTTGGGGATTGTTAGAAATGGTGCCAACTGTTAGATAATTGCTACAACGGAAGTTTGAAACTTGCACCTTTAATTTAGAGCTGCATCAAAGTGAGCAGTCAGAATGCTGCAGCATACCTGCTCCATCAGCACCAGGTACACAGCAAATCAATATGGTCTACAGCTACTAAAAAAGTTTTTATAACAAGGAAAAGGAACTTCAGACAAAGCCACCTACTGCTACAACATTTATTGCTCTGATCCACACTGTCCCTGTTCAAGGAAAGATAGTCACTGGCTTAAGGTGAAATCTATTTGATATTTCTGATGTGAAATTCAGATCCCAGGTCTACTTTTAATTCATGTAATGAACCGGCATCACTTTAAAAAAAAAGGCTAAAACCAGAAATAGCTGCTTGGTTAAAATCCCTTATCTCTAAGAAATTCTCAATTAACTCTGAAAGATTCTGTAACTTTATACTGCCTGGTAACTCTCCCTTTAATTCAATTCTTAAACAGAGTTAAGGTTATTGTTTACATGAAAGCTCTTGCAAAACATCAGGAAGTCTTCTTGAAAAATATAGCATAGTCAAAATACTTAGATTTCAACCAGACTGCAAAACAAAATCGTCTTTCAATACACATACATTTTGGAAAGCTTTTAACAATTTGTCCTACTGCACACCTTTTCCTTCAAGTATGTTTGATGTGACATCTTTGCTAACTTTCGTCCTGTAATGGGGAGCAGCACTGAAGGCTCAGGATGCCATCACATTTGTGCTTAAAGCACTGCAGCAGCTGAAAGCAGTCTTGAGCCCTCTTGCTCCAGACTGCCCCACTGCTGCATTCACACTTGTGTAGGCAGGACCAGGAATTCATACAGCTACCCTGTGATCTAAACATTGTCAGAACTCTTTTTTGTGAGGGAGTGGCTTATTCTTAGTCCAAGCTAGTCCTCCAATCCCTTCCAGTGTGTGGGTTCAGAAACCCATAGAGGCACAAACAATAGCACTACATCAGTACAGTGAGGAGAGTTGGGATTCCCTCTTCCAGCTGCAGGGCTGCTGGTTGCTAGCCTCAGACACAATTACATTAGCAACTACCGGCAGTGCCTCCAAACCTGTGTTCTTGCCCCTCTCTTTGCTGTGTTTAAATCTTTTTTTTTTTTTTTTTTTTTTTTTTTTTTGAGCTGGCAGAAATAAGAATAAAGCACCATTCACTCCACCCCATGTACACAGCCCCCACCAGTCATCCTCCATACACTTGTGTTCCACTTCCCAATACTTACCTGTGTTAGCAAGCATAACGTCAGTAATCTGTGTATTTTGTGTACTTTCATGCCTGGAACAGTTGCACAGTACACCCTCATCCAAACCATATGCAAAATTTCAGACATCAGCCTGAGCTGCCAATGTACAGGAATTGTCTTTTAAGTTTATTTAATCTTGCCAAAAATCAGTACAGCTACTCCAAAAGTGACCAAAAACATTAAAAGCTGATTTTTACATTGAAGAGGATCAGAAAAAAATAAAGGATCCTCCAGCAATGTGGAGAACTTCAGACTTATTGAGGTCACATACTGGTGAGCATGTGCACACAAAATCCCTTATACCACAATATCATAAAAAAATGTGCATAGACAAGACTTTTTTCATCTGTATCAATTCATCAAATTCTGTCTACATATTAAAGGTGTTTTAACAAAGAAATTCTGAGTGCACATGCACTCAGAAGTAAGGCAAAAAGGGAGAGTCAGGGATGATGTAATGGCATCACTTTGCATTGTAGCCTTCCTCTAGCACAAATGTAAACCTTCTGGTAAAGGTAGGAGGTTTCACCTTCTCTCCAAAGCATACTTTTTTTTTTTTTTTGGGGGGGGTGAGGAGGGGGAGAGGATGGTGTCATAAGAACAGCATAACAAAAATTCAAAACACAACATAAGAGTTCACAGTTGAAAACACCGCAGTAAACTGCAAGAAAGCCACGCTGGTATGATTATGGGAAGGAACTTGTGAAATGTGTTCATCTGATTCGTGTCAGTATGGAACAATGCTAGGGCTGCAGGGTATGATGAATGTGACCTTCTGTCTTACATACCCTTGTATAACCACAAGTCTAAGAAAACCAGAGTGGTTAATGTATATAGTTCTTGCACCTTGCAAAGGAATGTTTTTGCAATTTGTGTCAATAGAGAGCTTGAAGGGAAATGTATCTGTAGGCTTTTCCTTGAAGTCTCTGATATCTGGGGGGTTTCAGAATAACTGCTAACTATTATGACCATTGCACGGGACGCTATGCTAGTCTCTGATATCTGGTCAGGAGATTAAGGAGAAAGGGAAAGCTGAAGAATGACTAAAAGACAAAGCTTGCAGGGGATGCTGCACAAGTCTCCAACATACAGACAAGTTGGACAAAGGAGAAGGACAACAGGGAGGAAGACTATGAGCCTTCAGCATGAGAGACCCCCAGAGACCCCCAGAGGGACCACCGGAGACTGACACGCATGCTCCAGTAGGAGGGTTTGGATTCCGGAAACTAATTATAATAACCCTGTTTTTTTTCAGAAGTAGTAATGAATATATATTAGCCTAGGAGCATAAAAATCAGCTGCTTGATGTAACTGGTGTGCGTCTTGGTGGAGCAGAGACTTCTGGCACACCCAGCGCTGTTTGCTTACCTCTATTCGCTTAATAAATTGTAAACTTTGATTGTAACCCTATTTGGGATTTAGCCATTTATAACAAACTTTTGATCTTTGTAGCAGCTTATGCAAAGAGAAGAAGGATCCATTAAGGGAGAAAATTGAGAGTTAGGGAAATATCAGGAGAAAAATCTGATAGGTGCCTAAGAATGAAAAACCCACAACCACGAGTACATATTTTGATGGGTTTTTAAGAACTATTTTTAAATATGCACAGATTTGAACATAGCTACAGCACAAAATGAAATACAAAGAAACCTCCGTTCTGGAACTGGCCTACGCCATTCATCTTGTATCAAGTTGTGCTTCCTTTGTTTTTCCGTTCTCCATTTATTCCAATTAAACATAATTCAGGGGAAAAGGAGTCTTCCTGTCTATGTTTCCAGAACCACAAGCCAATTTCAGCATGTATAACTGAAAAATACATTATAAGCAACATCTCCATAAAAAGATAGGCACTATTACTACTTTTCTGTATTATAAGCAAACCTAAGTTTGATTAAAACTAGAACATTTATTTTTTTAAATGACTAAGTGACTTACAATATGGCAGGTGCACCAAATAAAGACAAATAAAGACTAAGAAATAAAACCAGCAAAATTCTCTTGTGCCACTGTAGATCATAAATTAAAATATACAAACTGCTATACCTTATCACACTGAACATAATTTTTAGAGATTAAGTATTTGAAAGAGAATTTTGTAGGACAGAAATGTTGTTCCTCATACACGCTTTAATGAACAGCTTGAGTGTGTAACTGCTCTGTACACATCCTGCTTCCACTGACTTACAGCAGCAGCTTGAGGTTTTGGCTGTAGTTTTTACAGCTAATCATGGGTCAAAAAGTCCAGTTAGGTTTTTGTAACAAGACATCGAAGCTACATGTATTTTTTTGTCCCGCAGTGTTGAATGTTGCTGAGCTGAGGGATAAAGATCACAAATACTAAATTCACAGATTTTACATTCAAAATGCTAACATACTGTGAGCACATTTTTCATCTTCACACAAAACTATGCATTATGGAACCTACAACAAATCCCCAATGTTTAAAGCAAAACAAGACACTTCTATCATTCCTTTTCCTTCATACAACTACTCCACATGTGAAATGCTTCTGAATTTAAACACCTTGATACAGGAGATTGTATTATCACGTTTTTAAAGCTATCCACACATTCCCCAAAATGTGACAAAAATTTCTTTTGAAAAAAATCAACATCAATGGGTTTGACAGAAACATTAAAGTTCACACAGAAAGAAGAGCAACTATTTGTCTCATGCACTGAAACTGCAGTACTTGCCAGTACATTTTCCGGACAAGGACGAAATTTATTTTACCGGTTTGTTACTTCCTTGTTGGTTCTCTTTTAGGGTAATGATTCTGAATTTGACTTTTGTAGCATACTGTGCTTGGAAATCCATTCACATATTTCTGTCTGGTACATTTTACAAAGGACATTAACTTCATCTCAAAAAACCACGTCTACAAAAGTTGAATTTTCTCTCAAAGAGCTGTGTCACTTTAAATTTGTATCCTAGAAGGCAGCCACAGGATTCGGAGTTATGGTAATGTACACTCAGTCACACAGTGCAGGAATTAGCATGAAACACAAGCTTAGGACAAGCTGCTAAAAATGGTATTTTTCCTTTTTGAGTGACAAATGTTAATAACTACACATGCTCAACACAAAATATTACCAAATTCTAAGTCAAATTCTGCCTTTAATCATAAAGCAGTGGTGTTCATTAGCGTCTCTCTCCCTGTGGGTGGTCTTTAAGAAGAGAACACCAGAATTTCTTACATATGAGCATTTCAACACTGTGATACAATTCACGTGCAAGTCCACAATCTGATTGAAATATGACTTTTGCTAAGGAAAATCTAAGGCACGGGCAGAAGAAACTCTCTATATTGAAACAACTGAGATATGATGAACAGTCACAGTGAAATTAGCTGCCCTCATCAGCAACTAGACCATACGGTGCAAAGCTAGTTAGCATTTCATCATGTTCTCAACTTTGAAATGCGCAGTTTGAACATTTGTTTTATCTTATTTTGCTAGCTCAGCATTCCACCAGTCCAGAGGAAAATCTATAGCAGGAATGAAAAGCTGAGGGAAGTACAAACAAAAAGTAACCATTCCATTTTTAATTTAGTAGCTGAGTGCACCAGCTTTGGAAAAAATGCAAAAGGACTATTTGCAAAATGCTTGCTTGAGTGATAATATTCCATTAGCCTGGAGAAAGAAACAAAGGTTTCCCTTGAATTCTGCCACAAGGGTACATGTCGGGCCTTCTGATGAAGTCCTTACGTGCCCACCCACTACACCTCTTAATCCCAGAATCCCTACCCAAAGGCAAAGCCTGCTTCCACTTTCAAACTGTCTCTCTGCCTGCCCACTGAAAGCACTTGTTTGATACCACTCCTTTCCCTGACTGCTTATTAGCACAGGACAAGGGAAGGCAAAATAAATGAGGGAAGAGACAGGAAAACACACAGTAGAAAATCCCAAGGTTACTTGAAAATTCAGATCAAATAATGAAAACCACTGAATCTAGAATGTTTTGAAATAGCATTAAATTTCGAAGTGGAAATCATCACATATAACTAGAACACAATTCTTTCAAAAAGGCTGAAAAAAAAAAAGAAAAACAACTGTATCTGAAATAAATTTAGTCATTTTTGTTTCTATCCATGATCCGAGAATTCAGCTGTTTGCACAGCTCAGTCACTGCTTACTTCTACAGCAGCAAGTTTCATATAGAGGCTATGATCCTGACCAGATTTCAATCAGAGACACAGGGTTCATAAGCAGAACAGAGAGCATTGAAGAGAACATTTAAAAGACTAAAGACTTCCTATTTACTCTTTTTTTTTTTTCTTTTTCTCAGTTGTGAGCATTTACCCACTGGCTGGAGCTACTGCCTTCTTTGTTTACAAATGTGCTAATTAAGCAGAACTTATTTCAATTTTCTGTCCTTGCAATGCCGCTTTGTTGATTCTCATTAACCCAATTTTATTCCATAAAGGATGTTGACACATACTACATGTTGCAAATGCCTATTCATCTAAAAAAATAGGATGTAATTCTCTCTCTCTCCATCATCTTGGATCTCCTGTGCTATATCTTGAATTAAAACACGTCAGGCAAGAGGGTAAAGTTTTGATACGCATGCCCTAGAAAAAAATCTTGCACTAAAGAGATGAAATAGTGCAACAGCATCTCCTCCAAGCTGATAATAAACAAATACTTCATGCATTCTCTTTATGTACAATGAACTCTCACACTGATCTGAATGGTAGCTGTCCTATGGTTAAGTGTACGCCCCTTAAACGCTTGGATAGAAAACGACTCTGTCACTGGAAGCTTCTTCAAAAAACAAACTTCAATGAGCAGAAGAATCCTGTTCTTCAGGAATTAGCAATAAAAGTAACAACATTCAAATTCAACACAGAGGACTAATCAATTTTTCATAATAAAGGAAGTAATTATCACAGCATTTTGCTACTTTTCCCCAAACACTCACCTGTACTTGAATACTTCTGAAGTGCTATAATTAAAATATAATTTAGAAATTAAATGGTGATAAGCTTGGAATCATCACCAAACAGCACCTTATCACTGAACACCATTGAATACATTCCAACCCACTTTGTTTTGAAGACTTGTGCATTTAACTTGTTAGCTGGTGTGCATGGTCAGTGTGCTGCCACAGCTGGACCAACCAGCAGTCCGAGAGAGTTGGAGTCATACCTAGCCCTGCTTGTAGACAGCTGCCTAAAAGAACTAGGAAAGTACACATATACAAGGAGCAGGACCCTTGCCTGCATGCACTAAGCCACAACAGCACAAACAGCACTCTCCTTGATATGTGCATTCCTCTCCATCTAGCATGGGATTTGCTCTTTGAAGTCTATTCACACAACTTAGTGGACATCTGTCAAACCCATGTCGGCTTGGAGTTGAAAGATTCTACACAAGTTCAGATGGACCCCTTCAGCCAAAAAAAAGGTTACTTTTATATAAACATATATATATATGTGTGTGTGTGTGTGTATGTATATATATATGTGTGTGTGTGTGTGTGTGTGTATATATATATATATGGCTGCACCGATCTGGTTCTGCAAAGCCTTTACCCTAAGCACAGCCAGAAATCACAAACACCATAGAAAGCTTCACTCCTTGACGGAGTTGCAGACATTTTGAAACAGGATGGGTGACAGGAACACGGAACACAGGCTTAAACACTGACTAAACAAGATGTAAGCATGTGACAGGTTACACCCAAATGACTTCCTGTTCTGCCTTTTTCACATGCCTTTCTAAATATTTCCTGAAATTGTGTGTATATATATATATATATATATTATTTTTTTTTACTTACTTTTATTAAATACATTGTGTTCAAATGGATGCCTGAAGGATTGTGTTAGACAGACAGAAAAGGGAAAACAATGGCTAAAGAAAAAAAAAAAGAGGTGCAGAAGCATTTTGTGGCAATATTAGAGGTGAAAATTACTTTATCATTCAAATCAACTTTTTGGGGCGTGCCCAAAGGACACAGCCAATACAGGCAAATGCTCACATATCGCTAATACTTAATGAATTCTATGAATGCGGACTCATGCAGTTTAGATAATGCGACTGGTCTACTGTCAGCTAGATTACACTAAAAAGAGCACTGATGCATGTCCATAAACATTCTTGAGCCCATTTGTCATTCTTACAACTTAATACCATTTGTCTCCCAATTTATGGCAAAGAAAGTAATCACTGTTTTACTATTTACTTTAAATTAGAGATTTCCAGCAGGAGTTTAGTTCTATAGACTTGTTTGTGAGTTGAAATCTGAAACTATTTTAGAGTTCAACATATATGCATGCTCCTCCTAAATGACAAACATAAAGAACTTAGGTATACCATACCTTTTTAACAATTCAGAGCATGCCGTATCATTGTAAATTTTTGTTTTCATTCTGTATTTTATTTAACATACATTTGCTTTAGAAATTATAAAAGAATTGCTTTAGGTTGGCCTAAAAATATGTATACATACTAAAAAATTACTATCAGCACTTCTATGAAATACATTGGCTGTGGAAGTAGGCACTGGATGAAATCCTGACACTGCTAACATCAAATGGTAATCACTGCACTTTGCTGCTTTGATGTGGTCTGTGCTTCACCTAGTCTGTTTCCAACATAATACTAAGAAGCAAGTCTTTGAGGTGACACGATATTGTAAATATGCCAGCACTTTAATTCTCAAACTTTTCCCAACACGATTTATCAAGGGCTATAGATGGCTCTGTGAAACACATACTGTTTGGAAATTGAAGCAATATATGGATAAAATGCAAACAAATGAAAAAATCTATTGCCCTTTTTTAGCAGACTTGTGGTTTTTGTTTTTGTTTTTTATTACTCACCAACTGACATCCTTCCAGGGACTTTACCAGCTGAGCGTTCTGACACGAGAGAATGGAACCAGCCAAGTTCAGCATTACGCACACTGCAGACAGCAGCATGAAAAAGGTTATCTGGAAAAAAATAAAACGAAACGAAAACAAACAAACAAAAAGCCTATTGATTATTCAACTGCAGGAGGGAAGCAGAAAAAAATAATTATTTATACGTTCAAGAACTTCCATCCTGGCATACAATTACATGGATGATTACATGGATTTTATATAATCTGAAGAAGAAAGTAGAATATTACTTAATCTTAAAACATACTGATTCTCATACACTAAGAAGCACCAATAGCAGAAGTAGATTTGACTATCACTTATTTCCCTTCAGCCACTTCAAAATAATCCATTTATCTCCCACATTTGTCACATATCATGAAGATTTATTTTTATTAATTAACATGGTTTGCAAAAAATATTTTTATAATCAAAAGTAGTCTTAAAACAATTTAATTCCTTTTTGATGAGAAAAGAAATATCTTAAAGGGGAAAAGGATCTGTGAATATCATAAATCATGAGTTTGTGCAAACTGGAAAAAAAGTAAGATTCTCAATATGTAAGTACTTGTTTTTTAAACAACTACAATTTAAACATCTACCATATCAACTACCCATTGCGTTAATGACTCCTTCCCCCTCTTTTCAAGATATGTGAAAACAATCATTAACTTGATTGCACCAGCTTAACTATCATTTTATTGCTTTAAACATAAAAAATGCTAGCCCAGTATGAGCAGACATAAACCTCAGTATGTGGGGAACTCAATATGTAGGGAAATTGAAAGGCATAAGCAGGAAGAGGACAAGAACAAATGTACTCAGTACGGGGCCTTCTTAAATATTCAGTGCTCACATTGCCATGTAACACTTAGACTCCTATTGAGTTATCTGAAATTAGCAAAAATAATTCTGTTAGGAGTTTTGTGGTTTGATTTTGTTTTTCTCTGTGCACATATCCATAGTTTTACAAGCGTTCTGATCTGTTCTCACAAGATGTTAGTATCCAACAAATGCATGTGCTACCAATACCTTTGGCAGTCTTTGACCCAAAACGGTTGGATTTTTGTCAGTGTTTTTCAAGTGAAGAACATGAAACTCAAATCATTTCCCTCTTCAGCAACTTAAGCCCTACTTAACAGGATAATTCACAATTAATGCTCTTAAGGGTTGATGAAGTTATATCTTCACTGCATATTTTGAATGAAAACAAGATTTACTTCAAGCACTTCATATTATTTTTACAATCGAGTACTCTTATACTATGTGCATGAAAAAGAATCTGTGGCAAATCAGTGTCAAAGACAAAGCTTTTAGAATACAATACATATTGCTACCATATAATAACGGGCAACTAGATAACATCCATCTCTGCATATACACTGTGACATACACAGAGAAACATTCATCCTGCATTAGTAGCATAAAATTTGCAGTAGTGAATACCTTGAAGACTCAAAATTTAAATATCATCTTATTTAATAATTTTTGTATTTTTAATCATTTTAACCCATTAGTTTTATTCACTTTTGCTACTACAGGCAAGAAAATAATATCCATGATATAGTGACAGTTTTAAAAACATTTAGCTTACAAGCACACCAAGAACAATTCTTTACACATCTCAGTTCTCCTGTTTTAGAGGCTGTTACCCTAACAGAAATCCAGCTTTCTAAATGATTTTCACTGCAAGAACTATGTTCTTTCTCTTTAACCCAAATACGAAAGTACTACCAGTGCTCATTTTTCAAAATTAAACAAAAAGAATGCATCATTAATACAGTGCTTTGTACATCTCAAGTTTAGTAAAAGATGGTATTCTCAACATAGTAATTAAAAAAATAGTTTAAAACTGACTTCTCTCCTTTGTCTGCTGATGTACAATTCCATGGATTCTATATGCATTCATATTGATTTTTCTGTTCAGGTTGATTTGTACAGTTTTACAGCATATCTCAAGGATAAAGCACCATTTTATCTAGACTTTCCTTTAAAAATATCTTGATATTTGATTTCCATTCTGACTTTTTTCTTCTTATGCTTGGTCGCACAATGGTAACCACAGGAAGTAAATATGAAAGTAGGCTAGAACCTTCAATTAGATACTTGATCATTTATATCTGAGCAACAGGTAAAGCTAATGTAGGTCACAGAAAATAGCTCTTAATAATGAATAAGTACTTGTTATTACTATGTGCCCTGCTATGACACATACATGAATAGCAAAATAACTTAGTAAGTTCCCTTAATATAAGCATTCCTAATATTTAATCATCTTTTAGATTGAAAGCAAACAGCTATCATTTAGAGTACTGTAAATCTGGACTTAACTCAAAGGCTTTAGTTTCTGATAATACTGATCAACTGGCATTGCAAGGCTATTAGGCACCAAGAACATTTTGGCAAAATAAAAAAAAATATAGAGTCTTTGTTTCACCTATGCTACTAATCTTCTCTGCTATCTGGTAGTAAAATAGAAGAAAAGAGGTAATAACAGCAAACTGTTAATGGCAAACTTCTAGATCCTTGTGATAAGCTTTTAACTGCAATTAATGTGCTTTTGAAATAAATACATACTTGTGTCTCCTAGAAATATTCCCCTAAAATCTGTTTTCTGACTATTCAGCTTATTTATTTATATACACAGGGTACTTGGTCTAGACCAACTACGAATTGCTTTGAACAGTTCATGGAACTTTTAATAAAAGCAGGATATATATATATCTTTTTAATATTATTTTTTATGTTGCCAGTATTTCAGATGCTAGCCTCATACTACGAATTCTCCTGGAAAAAAAAATAATAAAAAAAAATTATTGATTACATCATAGTCCTCTTATAAACTATACACAAGTTCCTGAAAATTGTCATCTTTGAAGAAGTCCTAACTGCCTTTCAGGGAACAGTGCCCAGGTGTGAAAATGGACACTTCTATAATTAAAAAAAAAAAAAAAAAAAGGAAAGAGAGAGAGAGAAAGTAAGAAAAGAAAACTTCAGATATCTTTGCTCTGAGAAGTGCAGTTCAGATAAAGCTTTTGCATTTCATCAACCAGCAAAGTAACAAAAGGCGAACATCCTTTAACTTTATATTGATTGACTTGGGTAGGATCACAGGAAAATGAAAAATACATGGTGTGAGGCTAAGACTGATGAAATCCAGTCCTTTTACTACACATATAAATTCCAGATAAAGTCATCAGGACTGTGTATAATTCCCCCCCAAAAGACTTTAATCTCTACAAGAGGACAGAAGTCGTGTTACCAGTTTTTGTTGCCAGCTGTGTATTCTTCCAAGCGTCACAGCTGATATAATAAGGTTTATAACCTGCATCAGGTTTTCCTAGAGTATTTTCTCCATATCAGCATTCTTTAACAATGAAAACCCTACTGGCATTTCCAACGTGACCTCATCCTCTTGTCGCATACAAAGATGAGAGGAGGATCCAGAACTGAGCCAAAACCATGCAACAAGCCGTTCTCCTTTCTGCTCTTCACTGCAAGTCTCCCATCATGTACAGAAGTCGCATTATGTCATGACCAGATTAGAGCCATTGATGACATGGTCACATACCAAACCCTGGAGCCCTCTCTCACACCAGTCTTCGCTGTTTTGCAGTTTCATGCCTTGCTTTTCAATATCCCGGACAAGACATTACCAAAGCTGGGCTGGCCATACAGTTAGAAAACTTTGACATCCTGTGCAAGGCTTTTGCAATTATCTTGCCTGCTCTAGAGGACAAAGAGCGTATTGAAAGCTAGTTAAGTATTTCTGATACTCTTTCTCAAAGGTTCTCAAACAGTAGCAAAGCTTTGGACTGACAGAAGAGGACACTCCTGACCTGACATGCTATTATGACAGCTTTTAAGGTGAAGTTCACAGCCACGCTGGAAGCAACGACAGAGAAAAGGAGGCATAAAAATATCAATTACCACCTTAACAGGCATCAAGAAGTACAGTGTGCTCGATGTTTTTATCATGAATCGTTCTTTTCTGATATTAGCACAAGTACAGCAGTAAAGACAAAAATACCTGCAACCCCTTGAAGGAACAGTTGTCATGAATTACGATGGAAAGTCAACACTATGTTACAAAACACTTGAGATGAAATCAGATATTCATTTTTCATTAAATTAAAATTCACGCGTCTAATTTCCACATTTACATTTTCCGAAGTTAAACAAAAATGTGAAATAACTGGGATTGATTTGAACTTTATTAGACCAAATTCACTCAGTTTCTGCTGACATATATATTATAGCTATTATCCTCCACTGCTGTAAAAATGAAAAAAATACAGCTCAATGTTTAAGGAAAAATAATTGGATTAAATACCTTATCAAACGTTACTCAGAAGAACCGTGGGAGAACTGACTGAAATACTACAGAATAGACCTAATCATGCTATCCTAACAGGCTACTATTTAATTTGGGACTTCACTGATAAGGGAATTGCTATGACAATATTCACGTGAGCTTCAGTATTACCCATGTAGCAACTTGGTGAATAAACAAAAAAGAGAGAATTTTGTAACAGAACTCTTTCCAGATTTATTAAACCTCCCTTCTTATCTAAAAAAATTACATAACAAAATTACACAAAATTCATTTGATTGATCTTTATAATGGTTCAATAAATCAAAAAGAAAAAAAAAAAAAACACAACAACACAAAACATCTAAAGCACCTGCAACAAAACCAATATTAAATCAAACCAAAACTCCTTTAACAAGTTGCCTCTATTAACACCACATAAATACACTAATAACATAGAGTACACCTCATGACTGGGAAGAAGAGAAAATGCATTTTAGTACTTTTTCAAATCCTGAAAATACAAATCTGTCTTCACAAATTAAAGCCTATAAAAATGTCACCTTGAACACTGAATACAGACAGCACTGTCCCTTCCACCTTTCTTCAGCAGCCTGGGTATGACAGACCATGTCAGTCTGCCTTCTTCTTCCCCTCCTCTCCATCCACTTTTTTTCTTTAAACTTGGCAAACTTATGTGTGAACCTGGAGAACGTGTCAATTAAACTATAATAAATATATGCATTTCTCTGTAAATTCACTTTTAACACTCCCTTCTCAGTAAACAACTAGGATTACTAGATAGGATGAGCTCAATCAGAAGAAGAAAAGGTTTAATTACCACAGGTACTCTGATAAGCCTTAATTGTTTCTGCATTACCAACCTGATGAAAAGTATTTCACTAAACACTGTAAGGGATACTCTAAGATAGGCGTTAGCTAAAGAAAATTTAAAATTTGGCATGGAATTATCCACTTAATTATTCCAGAAATTGGCTTTAATTGTATTATATGTTTCTGAAAACTGCTTAAAATACAAATATACCCAGTGTATCAAGAATGAGCTTTTAAGCACTGCAGTTCTAACATGCACATTTAATTAAATACTCCACTGTACACGTCTGCACAGAACGAAAATTCAGTTCCTACTGTGCCTTTTCAAGGGATAACCTACAATGTGTTAAGACCACAATAACTTCCATACTGAAAGAATAAAACATATTTAACCCCTAACATTAACAGGTCATATTACCTTTCCACTACAAAGGAAGTTATTTTAAGTCCTATTGTTAGAAAAAATCTGTACAGGCATCACCAACTACAAATAAATAACATGGAAATCATTAAGACTAAGAGAGCCCAAATACACTGAAAATGTTCAAAAATACAGCATGGTTATCACTTATTTTTCCTATTCTGATCACTCATTCCTTTTTCATGTTTCTAAACACTATTTTTGATAACTGATTAAAAATTATATAAAGTGTAATTCTGAAAATTTATTCACTGGATTATACTAAAAATTAGGAAACAACTTTTGCCAACATCCCTTTCCAGTCACATTGCAGCAGAATTTTCTGTAATGCTCTCAATGTTCTGAACAGAACACAAGTCTAAGAATGCATGTTAATTTAACAATGGAAATGTCTTTATTTACGTAATCATTTTACAAACTGCATGTGCCATTAGAACATTTCTCCTCTCACTGTCTGCATTCTGCCTTCTATTTTACATTACTAATTAGGATCAGTAGGTTCAACTTCCTCCCAGACCACCTCACTGGGAACAGGAGGAGTGCCAGAGTTTGTGACACCTATTTTCATTTGTTAGTTTGAACAACAAAACATGAAAAATTAATCTGAAAGACAGTTGTGTTTCCCCCAAACTAACACAACTGTGACACTAACGCATAGCTTAAATTGGCTTCAAAATGGTTGTCAATCATAATGCAAAAAACAAGCGCTGAAGATTATATTATGCTTAGAACAGTATTTAATACTCAGGGCATTCCCTTTCAGCAATATTCTAAACATGTTACAAGTAGGATGTTGCTTTAAATTCTTATCCTTTGCATAATTAGCGAGAATGTATGTCAGCCGATGAGATGGAAAAGCTTATATATGACATTTGAAGAAATGTCTTACATGCTGCAAGTTTATTTAATCATGATACAACTTTATAAAAGATGATACAACTCTGATTCAGAACAGATCTCCAGAGGCTTTATTAACTAGTGAAGCATTCCAAAAGTTGAATGAAAAAACGTGAATAATGAAAAATCAGCCGCTGTCTTGAAATACGAGGTGCTGATTCTGTTATCCAAGTAATAATATACAGAAAAATTTCCAGCACCAATACTGAAAAAGTTACACAATTTGGTAAAATGGACAAATGCCCCCACAAAAAGATATAAAGTGCAACTTAGGAATTTGCACTGCATTAACATTTAATAGATAAAAATGCAAACAATTATATTCCTGGTGTCTTGACTATTTCAGAAATGATTCATGCATTTCAACAATGGAAGTGAACTTCATAATGTAATACCAAAAACCTCCATGGATGCATAAGATGGGCATACTTCTATTTCCTTAGTCTGTGAAATGCATGTATGAATATGACAGAAAGAACATTTTAAAAACAATACATTGCCTGACAGCCTGGAGTTGTATGTAACCTCCATCTACACTGGTGTCTGCATTCTTCTGAGATATGGGCTAATTCCCATGAAGGTAAAGAGTAATGTTTTCCTGATAACCAATGCAGGAAGTGATGCTTTAAAACTGTAGGCATGACGTTCAGATACGAAAATGGTTAAAAAAAGCTTCCTTACAATAGGTTCCACGACTTAATTATGTGCTGCCCCAAAATATACTTCCTTTGTTCTAAATGTGCCATTTCACTTGGTGCCACTTTGTGCCAAGAAAAGTTATGAACAATTATTCCCTATTGACCTTTTCAAGGCCAGTAATGTCGTCTGTAAAATTGGATCTGTCTTATTCAAGACAAAGAGTCATCATACCTATCACTATTCCTGTCAGCTTTCTCTTATGCTTTTTCAATGAGGTAATTGGAACTGCACTTGGCACTCAATATATGGATTTAAGCTGTGACATATATAACAAGATATTATGGCTTGTTCTGAATTTCTTTCCTAATAACACCTAGCATTTTGTATGTATTACTGAAAGGCAAGTACCAAACTTGGTAGTTTGAGAAAACTACTCACACCCTCTTCCTGACTGGTAAGAGTCAGCATAGGATGTTTTTCCATGTCTGCCTGCTTTGAGCCATTTCCTCACATATCTCTGTGAGCTCAGGGCACCTGTAATCCAACAGACGGTTTCTCATCTATCACATAAGTCCATATTCTGACTGCCTCACTATATCATACGCAAGATGTTTAAGTGATATTTACAGAATCACAGAATCACAGAATTTCTAGGTTGGAAGAGACCTCAAGATCATCGAGTCCAACCTCTGACCTAACACTAACCGTCCCCACTAAACCATATCCCTAAGCTCTACATCTAAACGTCTTTTAAAGACTTCCAGGGATGGTGACTCCACCACTTCCCTGGGAAGCCTGTTACAGTGCCTAACAACCCTTTCGGTAAAGAAGTTCTTCCCAACATCCAGCCTAAAACTCCCCTGGCGCAACTTAAGCCCATTCCCCCTCGTCCTGTCACCAGGCACATGGGAGAACAGGCCAACCCCCACCTCGCTACAGCCTCCTTTAAGGTATCTGTAGAGAGCGATAAGGTCGCCCCTGAGCCTCCTTTTCTCCAGGCTGAACAAGCCCAGCTCCCTCAGCCGCTCCTCGTAGGACTTGTTCTCCAGGCCCCTGTAGTGGGTTTATGTGGTAAGGTTTTGGGTAGCAGGGAGCCATAGGGGTGGTTTCTGTGAGAAGGATCTAGAAGCTGCCCCATGTTTGGGAAGGGCCCCATTGTTTTCCAGAGCTGAGTCAATAAGCGATGTTGTTTTGCGCCTCTCTGAGAGCATATTTAAGACAGGGAAAAAAATGCTGCGCCACACAGCAGCTGGGAGAGTGAAGGGAGTGAGGAACGGCACCAAGGTCAGTGCAGAAGGAGGGGGAGAGGTGCTCCAGGCGCTGGAGCAGAAGTCCCCTGCGGCCTGTGGTGAGGACCATGGTGAAGCAGGATGTCCCCCTGCAGCCCATGGAGTACCACAGTGGAGCAGGGTTCCACGCTGCAGCCCGTGGAGGAGACCATGGTGGAGCAGGTGGCCCTGCACCGACGGAGCCTGCCGCCTGTGGAAGACCCCTGCCGGAGCAGATTCCGGGCCGGACCTGTAGCCCGTGGAGAGGAGCCCACGCAGGAGCAGGTGACCTGGCAGGAGCTGCTGCCCGTAGGGGAGACAGGTTGGAGCAGTTTTCTCCTGAGGGATGGACCCCGTGGTACGGACCCATATCTGGAGCAGTTCTGGAAGAGCTGCTGCCTGTGGGAAGCCCACGCCAGATCAGTTCAGCAAGGACTGCATCCTGTGGGTGGGACCCCACAGCACAAGGGACGAGAGTGACCGAGAAGGAGCGGCGGAGAAGAAGTGCTGTAGACTGACCATAACCCCCATTCCCCCGTTCCCCTGCACTGCTCAGGGGGAGGATGTGGAAGAGGGTGGATGATGGGGAAGGTGCTTTTGGTTTCCTTCCTTTGTTTCTCACTTCTCTAGCTTGTTAGTAATGAGCAATAAATCTTTCTATCTTTTTATGCTGAGTCTGTTTTGCCCGTTACATTAATTATTGCGTGATTTTCTTGTCCTTATCTTAACCCTTGAGCCCTTTTCACATATTTTCTCCCCATTCCTCTTTGAGGAGGGGGAGTGAGAGAGCAGCTGTGGTGGAGCTCGGCTGCCCACTCGAGCGGAACCATGACAGCCCCTCACCAGCTTCGTCGCCCTTCTCTGGACCCGCTCAAGCACCTCGATGACCTTCTTGTAGCGAGGGGCCCAAAACTGAACACAGTACTCGAGGTGTGGCCTCACCAGAGCCGAGTACAGGGGGACGATCACCTCCCTAGCCCTGCTGGCCACACTGTTTCTGATACAAGCCAGGATGCCGTTGGCCTTCTTGGCCACCTGAGCACACTGCTGGCTCATATTCAGCCGACTGTCCACCATCACTCCCAGGTCCTCTCTGCCTGGCAGCTCTCCAACCACTCATCTCCCAGCCTGTAGCTCTGCTTGGGGTTATTGCGCCCCAGGTGCAGGACCCGGCACTTGGCCTTGTTGAACTTCATGCAGTTGACCTCAGCCCATCGGTGCAGCCTATCCAGATCCTCCTGCAGAGCCTTCCTACCCTCAAGCAGATCGACACACGCACCTAGCTTGGTGTCATCTGCAAACTTACTGAGGGTGCACTCAATGCCCTCATCCAGATCATCGATGAAGATGATCATCATCCAACATTTAGTTTCATACTACATTATTTTACATCCCTTAATCAAAGTACAACAATAATGAACTAATTGATCAATAAACACAGGCAAAGGTGATTACGAGCAGAGTACTTTAAAACTTCTCTCCATCATCCAACATTTATTACAATTCACTGTTTAAGTCATACTCGTCAGCAGATTTCCCCCAATAGCAATAAGTCATGCACAGGATATCTGCTACATATATTTGTGATAAAGCAGCAGTCCTGTACAAAATAACATTGGAAGGAAGTGACACCAGATTTCACAGGGTAGTAATCATCTCCCTTAACTCCGCCTCTGCCACTGAGCTGTCTGGCCTCAGGCAAGATACTTCAACTGAATGCCTTTTCCATAGATGTGAAGTGAGAACTTTCAGACTCTGTAACTTCATAATACTGTCATGAAGCTCATCATATTAACTGTTTACAAGATGTGTGAAGCAAGAACTTATGTACCCAAATACATGCGTCAAGAACTCCTTCAGTTTTCTCTGGGTCCATCCTGGTGAACTTGACCTTGCTGAGCTTCAAGTTTCTTTTAACCATCTGTTGAATCTTACTGCACTACTTTTTTATGGGCAAATATCCTTCTCTTTTGTAGACTGAAGCATGTATGCAACATTTTCCTTAGAGTGGATGAAGAAAAATTTTGGGGGTGAATAAGCCATTCCAGAATGAGCCATTTTTGCAGAAGTAGTTTGCATTTCACTTTGAACTGTCAAAATATGACACAGCCTCACATCAGTTGTAACTCTGTGAAAGTTGACTCACTGAGAGCTTTAGCCAAAAGCAAATATACCAGATAGGTAATATTCCTCCATTTTCAGAACCTGATAATTCCACCTTCACTCCTTTTTTGGGGCTACACATACCTTTATGGAGACTACATGCAAAAAAAAAAATAGGTAAACACGTAAAGCAAAAGAACTACTCTATATGGATAAATATTTTTGTTAATCACAGGAGCACAGGAAAAAAGGAACAGCTTACATTACATATGGTTTGAAGAATGACTTAATAATACAGAGAAGAAACCTTTCTCTGCAATGTAATTGAAGTCCTCCAAACATAAACGTTGTATCAGATAAAACCTTATTTGCAAAATGAGCTTTTATTTCATTCTCACTTCCATTTTGGAGAAGTAGAACAGGATTTTGTTTTAATTGCTGGCATTTCAACCACTTCTTCCGATCATGGTTTTCAGTGGCTTGATAGTCAAGATATGCTTAGAGAATGTGAATTTGATGATGAAACATTACTCTTGCTTTTGCAAACCTGCCTATCCTCCATACCTGGAATACTGTGCCTATAAACTTTGTCCTGTTAATTCCTGTCCTGATTTTTCTGAAAATTAATAAAGTCTTTCTTGAATGAACATTTTTGTACATATTTTGAAATATTCTGCAGAAAGCAAGAATTTTTTGGAACACTGTATTTTTACATTAGATAAAATAGACTTTTTCAACCCCAGTAAATATATTTATAAATAATGTGGTTTAAATATATATATATATATATTTAATACACACATGTATGATTTGTGAAGCAGCTACAACAGCCAGAGGCAAAAGTGCTTGTCTCTGTAAGATATTGTGTATGGAGATTAACAACTTGCAGCAGGGTACTTTGCTCACAAAGCTTTGACATATGTGGGCTACATGAAGCAACATTAAATTTTGTTTATTCTACAGAATTTATAGCTTCCATCCTGATAGAGACACAAGACACAACCAGAAGTTAAAACGAAAACTGATGAGCACCAAGCATTACAAAGCCACAATATCAGTAACTGCCATTACTGAGTTAATGCAAAATCATCTGAGGGGGGTATACATGTAGATACAAGCTACCTGTTGGATCAGCCAGATCAGCTGAACTTAGTAGGAAGATTTCTGACTTCCCACAATAGCCATGCATCCTTTCTATTTGCAATGCAGACAAGCAGCTCATCACATTTCACTGAGGGATAAATAACTTATGTCTTATATAGCATGCCCATGGGAAATCTTTAAGTAGCTGAAGCACTGCAAGTTCTATACCTTACCTTATTTCAGACTAACATTCGTTCTTGCCTATTTCCCTAAATAATCATTCCCCTAACAATAAGTATCATGTATTTTTAAGGTATGTTACACTGAGTAACAGATAATGGTCTATGTACTCTCTGCGAATGGTCCCTCTGAAGGCTTAGCAAAATCTCAAAAACCTACCAACATGGAGTTTCAGTAGGGGATTACTTCACATTAAATCAAGCAGTAGTAGTTGAATTTTGTTATTATATTAATATAATTAGATCTTTAAGATAAAAATTGTATTTAAAACCATCTCTTGGTTCACAGAATCCAAAGACTGAAAAAGACTGTGATGGGCAGTGTCTCTTCCATTCTCCACGGTGCAATGGACACGAAGAAGTGCCTATGTGCATTAAGAAACTGCACCTTCGTGGAGCCTGGAAGAAGGGACAGATGAGCTTCCTCCAAAGAAGCAACTGGGCTTACTCACGGCAGGGAGGATTCCTGAGGCTGCAAGACGTGGGCAGGAGAGTCTTGGTGTGGAGCAAGCAGCAGAAGCCAGGGCGCGGAGCATGGAAGGACCCATACTGGGGATGTGACAGAGGAAGGGAGCGGCACGCTGCCCCTTGGAAAATCACTGAGGCAAGCAAACTAGCAGGGACTCCCCATAAAGATACCTTCAGATTCTGAGAAGCATATAAAAAATCTTTAATCCTTCCCTCTCTAATAGTTACCTTCTATAATGGAACTAGAGTTTATTTTCCAAGAAAACCTGTCTGTAAAAGCTTATTGGTCCTGCCACGAGCAAAATCAGAGTGCATCTCAAATTAAGTAGAAAGAAGCATTGTCAGTTAATGATGGCGGGAAGCCAGAATTAGGCAAATTCAGATTGAAGTCTTGATTTTTATTAAGACTCCTTAACTATCGGAATATTATGTGCTATATCAGCATGGTGGAACGTCCATCACAAAGGCAACACCAGATGGCATTTCTGGAAATATTTTCAACTACCTGCCATGACTTTGAAAGTAGTCTTGCTGCTCATGATCGAGGTTCTTTGGGCTGCTATTTTAAAAGGTCATATCATACGATTTTACTGATCCCTTCTAGCCTTACAATTTATTCAGCTGTGAGGTATACAGCACAAGAATGTCAGAAGATAAAACTCAAGCTTGATTTAATTACAATTTATGTAATTAAATACATAAGCGACATCATTCTAAAATGAAACCATGTTGAAAACTTACCGCACAGAAATGGCAATCACACTGATGCTGTTGTCTAATGGTTTGCAAGTGCACAGGGAGAAGCAAAATTGAGCTTTCCATTATTTCCTTCATAATAGATTCTTTTGTTTCATGATTCTATTATATCATTTTCAAAATTATTTCTCAACACTTGCCAAGAAGAGACTGATAATGAAAAAGTGTTGGCATTTCAGATCTGTTTAATTGAGCATTCCGTGTCCTTTGCCCAAATTAAAATAAAGGTTTGAACAAAAACATTCTCTATAGCTCTAAAGCAACAGTCCATATAACAGGCAGAAATATGCCCTGCTCTGCAGCACAGCATCATGGTAAAGATTTAATGCTTTTATGTTAAGAACCATAAATCATATTGCTTTATCCTGAAACATATATAACCATTCAATTCCAGTCATTACTAAATCAAATTACTTTCCTCCAGATAAAACTCATTTGACTGGGTCTAATGAGGCCATTTGACTTTTTAAGAGAAAGCTGAAACCATGTTATAAACATTAAACGACATGCAACTGTTTGTAATTTCAAAGCTAAATACTTCAGATGAAGACTTGAAAATTAAATTCAGAATACACTATTTTAATCGACCATGTTAAGGTTCTATTGACTTCTTTTCATCCATGTAGACTTTTAGTTTAATTAATTTATTACTAGTTGCCTGCCAGTATCATTTCTATATTTTTCTACAGTTTTATTTTTTGTGGAATGAAAATAACGTATACGATTAGATCAAAAAAACTATGCTATTTGAGGTTATAACAACTGCTACCGTCTTTACAAAAAAAAAAAAAAAGCCTGCCTCTCTTCTACTCAGTTTTACTTATTGCTAGAGTGGCATTCAGGTTCAACCAAGAGCCAGTGCATTCATCTTCAAAATAATCACCTGAAAGCTGTTGACAAGAGCACAGTCCATGGCAGAAAGGGGCACTGTGAGTTTCCAGCAGTATTTGCATCATGAAGAACAGAATCTGCTTACAGACCAGAACATGTAGCTTAGTTTCCCCTTGTGTCGCTGTGTAGTAAATGACAATAATAAACATAGGGATTTGGTATTTGCTTTCCAAACTCTTCAAGAACCCTGGGATCCAAAAATGTGCTAATATTGTACATATAACACTATGTGTTTGTTACTTCTGTGATTATATATATATGTATATATATATAAATACATATTTTTTTGACAAGTTCAACACTTGTTCCTGAATTAGTAATAAAGCTCTAGTACTATCAGCTCACAAATATTAATTAAATAGAAATTGGTCAAAGTTATTATTTGCTGTTCTGATTCTAAATAACATTTTTAACATCCACACCTTTCTGAAGTGTGCTAGCAGGAATAGAGTGTAATTCTAGGAAGCTTGGGAACCAAGACATTTTTCCTCTACTGCATAAAACCAACGCTACTACCCAGAATCTTCCAGCTCACGTACTTGAGCTGTGTATGGAGAATAAAGCACTGGATAACCTCCAGCTGTATTTGAAAATGAAAACTTAGTTCAAACGAATAATTTTACTTGTTGCTCTGCTGGTTATTTCACCTCCCTATCATTTCCAGGAGTGCAACAAACACTTGCGTGTATATCTTTAGTAATTCATTTTTGTTATAGAATCAGAGAATCTCACAAGTTGGAAGGGACCCATAAGGATCATCAAGTCCAACTCCTGGCACCGCACAGGTCTGCCCAAAAGTTTAGTCCATGTGCCTAAGTGCACAGTCCGATCCCTTCTTAAATTCAGACAGGCTCGGTGCAGTGACTATGTCCCTGGGGAGCCTGTTCCAGTGTGCAACCACCCTCTCGGTGAAGAACCTCTTCCTGATGTCCAGCCTAAACCTCCCCTGCCTCAGCTTGACACCGTTCCCATGGGTTCTGTCACTGGTGATAACAAAGAACAGGTCACCTGCCTCTCTACTCCCCCTCGCGAGGAAGCTGTAGACCGTGATGAGGTCCCCCCTCAGCCTCCTCTTCTCCAGGCTGAGCAGGCCCAGTGCCCTCAGCCGTTATCTAGAACACTTTTTGGCCTCTGTCACAACCTTTTTGTACCCCCACAACAGTCTACTCCTCTCTTGTTCTCGCACCTTCCCCACCTCAGTGAGCAGCAACAGGAGTTAACATGCGGGTTTGGGGGATTTGCTTCCACGTGTCCGTTCCTTGCCAAGGTGCTGACTGCAGCAACTGCTGAGAAACTTCTAACAAAGCAAAAAGTAACAGCATTTTACAGCAGCACTGTGACAGGATACTTTGCAAGCAGGAGCCTTATCCACACTGCTTGGACATCCCACTGGCCGTGGGGGTGGATGAACACACATCAGGCAACGTCAGTAATGCCGCTTTATGTGAATTCATACTAAAAGCGTTACTTTTTGCTTTCAAGACCTATGCACCAAAGATTCCTGAAATGGACAGATTCTGTGTTTGCTAAAAACCTTGAGCCTATAAGGTGCTTGATTGTGCCTGTCTGTTCAACGAGTGACAAACATGTCCCTTTGCCCTCCCCACTGACACGTACGTGATAAAACTGGTTTCTTCAAATTCTCTTTAAGATTTCTATCTTGCTACAAATTCTCCTAAATTTAGGGGCTTCCAGTGAAGATACAAATACCTAAGATCATGTAAATATAAAATAACAAACTATAACATATACATTATGTAATTACATCTATACACCAGTGCTTCTCTAAATAAAAATATCCGTACACACAAAATCTAAGTTAAAATAATATTTTGAAAGCAGAAGAAAGTGAACAGCACTAACCTATTTTAATGCCACTCAAAATAGCTGTAAATTTGAAATTCTTCAAAACTGACTCCTGCAGCTCTACAGTCAGCCAGAAAAAGCAGTGTTTATTCCACTGTGATCAAAACCACTTCAAACAGAACTGCTTCTTGAATAGAATTTTGACCATATCAGCCAGAATTAAAACTTAAAAACTATTTCAGAGATACCTAAGTTTAATTTTCCTTTCAACATATTCACTGAGGAAGAAAAAATATCATACATTAAAATTACTTAATAGGATACTATTTTCTCAAAAAATTTCCATGACAATGTCAGAACATGATTAGGTTAGTCAAAGAAGATATTTTTCTAAATCAGTTTTGTATATAAGAAAACAATATGTATTTAAATGAAAGAGCCAGCTAGATCCGTAATCTGAAATTAATAGATTAAAAAGAATGTGTTAGTACTCTAGTAATTTTACAGAAAATCTACATGAGTGAATTTCTGCTTCCATAGCAACTGCATTAATGGGTTCCTCCATATATACAGTACATTACTTTTGCAAGTGTCACATTGCTGCAGCAATTCACCTCCAGAACAAATGCAAGTCCCAGAGAAATGCTGCACCGTGTAAATTAACCTTCCATAACATCTGTAGCAGAATACCCTGAAGAAATAAAAGCTCACGCTGCCTTGCTGACAAGGACGGGCATCAGAAGGCTATGCAAGCAGCCCCTCCTGACAGCAGCATAATTAGAAAGAGGCAGGTTGGAAAGGTCAGACACACAGATATTTTGCATGCCTACCCCAAAATATTAATAGCTATTACTTAGTAATGTTTTAATTTTTGATCATCTTTCTATACCATTGGTGTGTGTTTTGAGTTACAATTGTTTTATTTTTAAACCCGCTTTCTTTGAAGTATCCTTCACAATTTTGAGGCAATCTATACAAGAACATTTTCATTTCCAGAACACTCTACCTGTGCCACGTGGTATTTCAGGGGAGTGACAAAAACCTACTCCTTTAAGCTCAGAAGCTAACAGCTAGCTAAAGATGCTATTCCTTAACTGCATACCACTTAGATAAATTTCTGTAAGGGAAAGACTAGACAGAGCTGGGATGAAATAGTAAAATACGCGTTAGTTTGCAATAAGAATATCCCCAATATCACTATACATCAAAAAGCAAAACATATAGAACATAATTCACAAAAACCTCAGATCTCTCTATAGGCTTCAGTATTACAGGCCAATCTACAAAAAATGAAGAGGTCAAGGAAAACTGCTTTACCTGGGAAATTTTAAGCCTCATCATAAGTAAGCCTTCTCAGTAGTTATTGTTTGAGTTCACTATGATAGGCAACAGGTTAAAATTTTAATCAGCACTTACAACGTAAACCTTCAAGAACTTCCTACACCAACAGCTTCCAAAACTAAGAAAATGATAATTGTCTAAATCTGCTTTTTTAATTCAGTCACTTCCTTCGGTACAAATTTTTGTGAAGATAAAGCTATTTCCATTCAAAGTACTTAAATTATATCCATTCAAATCCCTAAACATTATGATCTTCCAGAACTGATCAAATTGCCTGACAAAGCACATTACATGAAAACGCTAATATAATAAGCACATTCTTTTTTCTTAGCTTCCTGGCAGAGGAATTTACCAAGCAGAGCTCCAAAGAAGTATGGGGACCAGTGGGCACTGCTGCCCCCAAAGACGTCTCCTAAAACAAGAAACACAGTGCTTGAAAAAGAAGGGATGAAGACACAAGGGTAACAGTGCAATGTAGGCTAGAAACGTACAGAGAAAAAAGGGAATGTTGCCACAAAGTGCCTTTGACAAAGATGCATTCCAGCATGGGGAAAGAAATAAGGCTGAGAAGAAGAAAGATTTCAGAAAGTTACCAAATCATTTAAAAAAAAAAAAAAAAAAGAAAAAAGTTAAATATAAGCTCCTGCCATAAGGCGAGAGGAGATTAAGGGATGAATGAGAGGTGGACCCATGTTTTAAGACAGCAGCAAGTGAAGGTAGTAAACAAGACTGGGTGGCATGAGAAAATAGAACTGGGGATTATTGGGAAGGATGGAGGATGATTTTAAAGATGAACAGAAAGGTGGAGGTAAGGAAATAAAGGTGAGGCTGCATACTAAAGATTCCCTTTCCTTCATACAAACCTCTGGGTAAGTACCAGACTCCAAGACATTTTGTGGAGTGAGCCAACTGAGGAGCAGAGACTTCTTTCAACTTTCTTCTTAGGTATTTTTGTATCAGCCTGACATGCAGGAGACAAAAAGGAAATGTTCCTTATGTCTCCAAGTCCTCACTGCCGCACTTCGTGCATGCACTGGTACACAGAGCCTTTTAGTAGACCATAAGCCCCAACAATGAAACATTTGTTTGATCAAAGTTCTTGTGCCCTGAAATAGGTGATCCGTGATCATCCCCTTACCAGGATTTTCCAGTAATGAGGGCTAACATCCTTCTGCCACAGCCACTGGTTAAAGCCAACTGCAGATATGACAGTTTCCCTATTAACTTCAGTGAGGCTTAAATCACGAAATGCCTGAACAAGTACTTTGGCTACTTCAGAGCATATTTTCTCTGTTCTTCTTTATCAAGAACACAGTACTTAAAATCCTTCTGTTCTAGTATCAGTCTATGTTCTATTACATGGTAGTAAAACTTGACTATTACATCTTTTCTTCAAACACCTGACTCCTCCTTTGGTCAACTGAAAGATTTAGGAATCTTTCAGGACAACAAGACATGAACAAATGCTCACCGATATGCCAGGTACTTCCCAGGACCAGAGCATAATAGTTCAAGGTACCCCTCAAACTTCCACAGATAACTCAATTCAATTAGGTGTAATCACTCAAGATTCATCTTCGTCTTTTTCTTCCCGGTTTAGATTTGCCAGCAAGAATATTCCTAATCCAGTAAAGTAATATAAATGGAAATTATATAATGCACATGAAGAAAATTTTAGTCTTTCATTCCCCAACACATATATTCCAACTTTCTACTTTACTTACTGTTTTTCCACTGCTGGCCTTTTTATTTTGGCTTGGAATGACAGCTTAAGACAAAAAGCCAACTCTTGTTTTTTTTTTATCAGACACCTCATTCATGAGCAAATACTAGCTGTGTAGTATTTATGGATAGCAGTTTGGTACTGCCATGTAATTTTTCAAAGCAGCCTCACAGGATTTCATCAAACAAACAAACAAAGTTACATAAACTGAAAATTCAGTTCAAGGGCTAAAAGAACAGGCATTTATAGAAGGACTTCAGACTTCGTAAACAAACAAACAAACATGCATCTTAAAAGCCTTAGAGTATTTGAAGGGAAGACTCTGGATGCCAGATAACAATCAGCACATTATTTATCAGAGTAACCTTAAATAGCTTGGCTCTCTCCCCCTCATAATCAACAAATGAAATCACAGCACCAATCTGAGCTCTACAGATAGGTATTCCAGATTCGCAGTAAATTAAAAAGCTTGATATGCGTAGGAGCACCTCATATCCACACACGGGCGATAAAAAGAATGAATGTTTTCTGAGGCATCAGAGAAAAGAAATTGAGACAATTTAGCAGTTTGCATTTATACCTCGTATCTGTTCCTTCCAGGGAATTGTGCTATTCAGCAGCAAAACCTTCAGGAACATCTCATGACTTAAATTCTTAAATCCCAATCCTTTGTGGTGTAAACTCTCCATGCAGATTACGAAGTTTTCACAGGGATCTATTTGAAACAAATCTCAAATGATCAAAAAAAAAAATCTAATTTGTTAAAATTGCCAAGTATATATTAAATACATATATAATAAAACAAATGTTGTATAAAGAAATAATGTTTCCACAGCAATAAATGTGATTAAATTTGTATCAGGACTGGGGGCGTTGAGTACTGTCAAAGCATTTTACATATTCACTTTTCTTCTGAATTATATTTCTTTCATTTTAAGAGGCTAAGACACCCAAGCAAGAAAAAACCTGAAGTACATATACAGAAAGCAACGTTAAATAGATTTTCAAGGACATGTTCTTGTTCTTTCTTCATTATTGTAAAAGACTCACTCCAAAACTTGGTAGATACGCACTTGAGTTTTTTTTCTTATGTACAAAGCAACATTTTAATCTTCAACTAAACTTTCAGCTTTAAAGGCTTTTAATGATAATAAGTATCTCTTAAGCAGCTTCACTATTACAATGCAATGAACTGCCATAAGAACTCATACAGCCAAATAACCACAGACACTAGTTTCTGGCTGAGAAGCCTATTTTCAAGACAAGAAGCTAGACTGCAAAGTTCACTCTACCATTATTCAGGCACAAAACAAGCCTCACAGTCTTGGTGCCCTCTCTAAGTGCAGATGTTTTCCCATGCATTTGTCTATATAGTACGAAGGATTCAGTAGATGACCCCACTACATCAGTGCAGCAATTCTCTGCCTTTATAAAAGATGCAACCTTGGAAGCAAAACCTGTGGTTTATTCTGGAAGGAAACTACTGTTCGGTGACATGGACCAAGGTTCAACCAACTCGAGAGTCTTGCAAACTGATGTCTTTGAAAAAGTGAGGATATCAAGATAGATTTAATATTCATATTGCCTTATTCTCTTCCAACTATTTTTCTGAGTCCTTTGTGGTGTTTTTATTTATTTATTTATTTGGGGGTGGGGGGTGGGATGAGGTGGGGGGTGTTCTGTGGCACAACACTACCATTTTCCACCCAAATTTAGAACAAGAACCCAAAGGCACTGCACTGAACACCACAGAAACCACTGATATACTCACTGGTTTGTCAGCTTTATACTAACTTTGGTGCAGTAAGGCCACACTTGCTAATGCTGCACTGAGGCCATGTTATCAGTTTTGGTTGTAGCTCTGCCCCAAAAGCCCCAAAAACTTTAACAGCACACAAGGAAGGGGGCAAAATCTGTCCCAAATCCCAGAATCCATTTTATTTTATTTTATTTTATTTTATTTTATTTTATTTTATTTTATTTTTACTGCCATCTGTGTTTTAAGGAGACTCAGAAGTCAACTAGTGTACCCAAGGAAAAACCTGTAATCAAAAAGGTGGCATCTGGGACAACCCACCAACTTCTGACTTAGCACAGGAGCATAACGCCTCCAGGATCTAGGCATCTAATTCCAACCCACAAACTAAACACACCCTAAAACCTGTCAAGTAGCAATCCAAACTGATTCTAATTGGAAAATGCACATAGTGCCTTCGGTAAGAATTCTGTATTTGTTTGAGATTTTATCTATAGATGTTGCTCAGCTACTTCGTATTTTAAATGCATGACTTCATGACTTCATTCTCTTCCCAATAAGACGACTTCCAAAGAAGGAATAAATGAAAATTTCAGGGAAAGAATATGGGAGTTAGAATAAAAGAGGGACTAAGGAAGGAGGAAAGAAAGAAAGGAGGAATATAGTTTTGGGAGTACGTGTTCAAAATTATGTCAAGCATTTCCCTGAGAAATACCTATTTATGCCTGAAAATGTCTCATCAATTAATAAAAAATTTAAGTATATTGGTCATCTGTTGTGTACATGTGACTATTCAACATTACAAGATCTGACCATTAGTTTAAGCATATGCCAAAAAGAACATACACTAGTACAACAGATAAAAATTTCTGAATTAAAATGCAAATAGGTATTTGCTTCCAACACTACTTTAGCATTAAAATACTACATGATTCTGAAAAAAGACAGGTATTTTTGCATGTATATATTTCAACACATTAATATTTTCACATGTTCTGTTGTGTGTTATTTTTTTTCCACTTCTTGCTTTCTATTTTGTTCTCTTACTGCTTTCCAGCACTAAAACTATCCTGATAAACAGTCCTTAAAAATCAGTCTTTATTTAAATGCCCCAAGAATGAAAGAATAAATGTAAAATGGTTTTGATTACCAATCTCCACAAGTAATTAATTCTAACTGCTGTGCTTCAAATGGAAAACAAGAAACCTTGTAACTCCACAGTTTCACAAATACCTTCCATGCTGCCCAGCTAAACAGCTCCAGTGATACCATAGAAACATTGCTTTATTCCATTTATCCAAATTAGAGGATGAACAACACTAGTTTTGCCTTTATATGCATGGATGAAACAAACACCAAAGTAGTTTTCTGTTCCTAGGTTACTATCACAAATTGAATTTTTTACATTATTATTGCATAAACTGATGGAAGAAAATGCTGCTGTGATTCTTACTCAAGCAGTCCATTCAAACCAGACCAAAAATTTCATTCAAACCATTGCCCACCCTCTCCCTGGTGAGAGCAGAAACAAGCCTGAAGCGTTACTGTGAACAACCTTGGTGAATGCCTTGGGGCACGATACGACCAACCTATTTCCATTCACCAGTTGTGGAGAACAGTCCAATTCATCGCTGCTGCCCAGGACGGAAGGGCTGTTCAACCAGACAATTTGCACACAGAAGAACTGCAGAGCAGCACCGCATCGCTGGCTCTCCCTCCCTGGCTCCCTTTCCTGCCTGGCTTGCAGTGGGTACAGGATCATTTCTCACTTCTCTCTGGCAAGGACTGCTTCTGTTCTCCAGACCCTAGGCGGGCCCTTCTCAACACAGGGGTTTTTCTCACCTTGCCAAGGTAAGCTCTAAGCAACATCCTCAGCTCTCCAGGCCCTAATGGAGAGAAACAGCTCCAGCAGTGATTACAGGACAACTGTTTGTACTGGCAGCGGTGCTCCGCAGTTTCTCACTGGGCCCTATTAACAACAATTCAGTCTTCCTCTCCCCTCCCTCACCGTCCCGATAGTATCACGCGCTCTAGACATGCTTGTGTATCTCTACGGGAGCATCTGTGTATGTGTACATAGAAATACACACATTTACAGATATTTATTTCTCTACCTCTCCACATGAGAAAGTTTCTGCTCCTCCATTCTGTCCACGTCTACGTGGAAATTGATCAGGGTAGGGGGAACAACAAGAGGAGGAGGAAAGGCTATTACACCTTTCCTGTATATCCAGCTTTTCCAGTACTACATGGGAAAGCAAGGACATTTTCCTACTGACTCCTGATACCTGTCACTCATTTATTAAAAAGCAAAACCCTAGATACATAAAAATGCTGATAAAACTATACAGATTACAGAAAAAATGCAAAATGAGCATATAGCTTATCTTTATATATATCTATTTAATTGTAGTAGTAGATATTAGAGCTTTTTTTTTGGAAATCATGTGGCAAAACAAGTTGGGGGGAGGAGAGAGGGAGATGGGGGCAAGCAGTAACCTGATACATTTACCTCTGCATGTAGAAGTATACTCAAAACCACGTATATGCTGGGGTTACTGTGCTGCAGTGCTCTAAACTACAGGTCTCCGCAAACAGAATAAAGCCACTGAACTACTCTGATGGGCTGAATTTTCATTAAAAATGCCAGCTAATGCATTCTCCCAATTCATCTTCAACTGAAATGGAAACATGAATATGTCAACAGACAGATTTTTTCAATTCCACTGCTCTGTAAGAACAAATATGACAACACTATTAATGAACATGCTGGGCTGATGGCCGAACACATCACCTGAAAAGGGATCAAAATAAACCAAAAGACTACTGCTTTTTCCCTTAACCAGCTTTCCAGTATTCATTTTTTAGCCTTTAACATTTCCACACCTGTATCTAGTCTATGAAATAACCCAAATTTTCTTGTGTTGATACGGCTAAAACAAGCACTTCTTATTCATCTTCTGAAATGCATTTAATCATAGTCGTGCCAAAAAGACTCAGTTATAATGGACTTCTAGGGTTTTAGAGTAGTTAATTCTTTCCTTATGACTGCACGGTGAGAAGCTACGTGCAGTAAAATTAAGAACAGGAAAGGAATTAATATATCTAAAATGTGGAAAAATTACTGGAAGGAAAGGTACTTAAGAAGCAAAGGTAAATATTGTGACATTTCTAATTTATAAACAAAAAGCAAACATTAAAGGAGGCTGCAAACTTATAGTGACTGAACTGAGAACTTTACTGAAAGACAGATAAGAGATATCCTAATAATAATAATAGTAGTAATAATAATAATATAGTTCCTTCCGTGCATACAAAGGAAGTGAGGCAGATGTCAGAAGCAGAGATTAATTTCCCAAGGAGGAAGAAGAAATACTGAAGGAAATAAGATTCATGCCAAGAAAGAGTTGAAGGAATTAAAATGTGCAGAGGCTGCCAGAACTCCAGGACCAGATGGGATGCAGCCTGTATTTCTAAAAGAAGGAGCAAATGAGATGGAAGAATCATTAGCAGATATATTTAGAAAGCTTGTGAGAACAGGGGAATTACTGATGGACTGAAGAGAGGCAAATGTAACACCCATACCGTACCCTTCGTTTAAGCAGCAGCAATGATTCTGGAGCTGTGACAGTCCCCGCTCGCATGGCGCTGTGCTAGCATTAACTGCTGCCATGGCAGCATGACGCAATGGGAGCAGAAGGGCCTGCTTAAGGGTAATTAAGATGTGCTTGTTTAGAACAGTCAAGTGTTATGCCCCAGCAGGCTTTGTCTGCTCTCCAGGCAAAGCTGTTTGGGGTCTTTCAAAATTTTACCACCGGGGGTAGCTAATTAGCAGATGGATGCTCAACAGAGCCCAGATTCTGACAGGGGTGACAGCTGGTGGCAGCTGGGCCCACCAACAGCCCCTGCCGAACAGGTGTGACACAGACCCAGACAGACAGACACACGTGAGGAGGAGCTGTATGAAGTGCTAAGCAGTGAAAGGGGACACAGAATGAGCAGTCTAAATAGATGCTTCACTGTGACACCTTTTCTCCTCCCCTTTATAAAGGCATCTTTGACTCACTTCCTCTGTTTTCATCTAATTTTTTGTTTCTTTCTCTCCCAGCCCACAATTATCCTCCCAGTTATTTCCATCTAGTAGAGGAGAAATTTCCAGGCTTGGGGTGGGGGGAGGGACAACACAAACAAAAAAACAGCAAGGGGTAAGACAACGCAGTTAAAGATCTAAATATTCATGCTAATCTATGTGCAAAAAGCAAATTGGGACATTAATGTAACCACTTGATACACACACCAATTGCAAACTTTGATGACCGTGTTCCTCCCTTCCTCCTTTCTCCAAGAAGCACTGATCTGCAGCCTAGAAAAGCTGTTCATGAACTAGGGACACACGAGGAACACATCTCCCAGGAAGGAGACGGAGGTGGAAATGCCAGTCCATCTGCGTCTTCCCCACTTCATACACATGTGCGCACACACGCAAAACCTCTTCTTTTTGGCAACTTACGGTTGCATTTAAGTGCGGTTTTTATACTTGCTAATAGACGGGAAGATAGGAGCAATGCAAGACTGGGAAATAGGGTTCATCTAAAAGCAAAACAAAACAAAATCCTGGAAAGCCTCAAATGTAACACAATCACCTGTTGAGGAAATCTGGTCACAATTTGGCAAACTCCTTTTTGTTATTCCCTGTCTAGAAGAATCTCCCAATTTTTGATCCCTGCATGGAAACTGCAAGGCTGTGGTACAGCCGAAAATTGCATACAGAAGATTTAGCACTTTAACTTAAGAATAAAATTAAGCCCAACAGTACTATTAATATTCTTAAAGTTTTAGGGAAAACACCATTTATGTATTGTGTTAATGCACAGGAAATAAAACGCTATGTTAGCAATTTCCACAGACTGATTGCCAATAGCAATGTTAAAGTTGGATCTTGCAAGTGTGGTTGATGAAGTTGATGAGTGTTGATGAGGTTGATGAGTGTTACCGTGGCACATGGAGGGGCATGCGCATATCTAAAATTACACACATCTAGCATCTTTTACAAATACCTTTGAAATCTACTTGCTGAGAAGTGCCTATTAAAATCTGATGCCTTGAACCTTCCAAGAGGAAACAACAAAAAAAAATTACTAATAGAGAGACAAAAACAGTGTGCCACTAATTCAAAGATATGATGTTGAAGAGCTATTAGAAGTTGCAAGAGCTGCACAAATTTTAACTTGAAAAAACTAGTACTTCTAGGAAAGCATACAATTGTTGCACACATGAACTGGAGAACAGGTTTTTCTTAGAGATTTCTTAGTATTTAACTTCAATAGTCATCAATCGTTACAATGTCTTCATAAGGTTCACTTTATGACTCTAAAAGTTATAATGGTATTCCAGTGACAGGTGGAGGGAGTCAAACATGAAGGTTACAACACTGTCAAATAATCCCCTCTAAGCACTAATTACAATACTTCACTTAACATTTGTATGAGTTTAGACATCTAGGATAAAAGGTACATGACCTCAGCAGGAAAACGTGTCTGAAGATGCTGATCCACTTTCTATGTTGTCCTTGCAGAACCTTGTTAGCAGTTCTCAAGACTGCCAAAGAAAACTTAAATAAAATAAAAGGGACTTATAGTGAGTGAATATACAAAGACTACACCTCCTCTTGTCTAAACCCACAGGAATAAAGAAACAGACATAAGAAACTGATACTTATAAGCAAGCAATAGTCAGTATTCAACCCTATCCCAGTGTATCGGAACTTCTCAAAACTCCATAACTTAAGACGTAATGTTTTTACACAAAGTCTTGTTAACCTTTAAACTAATACCACAGCCTCAAAGATGAGCATTTGTCTAATAGCATGGCTCCTAATAAACATCCTGACTAACAAACCCGAAGAATATACATGCTGAAATTATATTGCAGAGAGTGATCAAGGGATAAGCAGGGTGATATTCTCCATCTCAACATTACACAAGCTATCAATGGCAACAATGGCATACAAGGTGATAGATGCCTTTAGGCTCTGCAACTCTCCCAGGTGTGCGCATTTATGTTTACTTGTTTTTTTCTCCCACAGTCCTGATCCATTTATGCTAAAAATAGTCTCTTCACTACAGAGATCATCTATTTATTATTATTCCAGCTGCCAAAACCAAGTCTCTTCTTGAGAAAAAAAAATAAAAAAATCCAGTCAGATCTGATCATGATTCCTAGTTCAGGAGTTTTGTTTTGCCTTTTAAAATAACTATTTTTATTTTTATATTTTTTATTCTGCCTCTTAGCATATCAGGAGGTCCCTTCCTTCCTTCAGATAATGGACCCCTCTCCTCTCCAGCACAGAGTCTGGGATCACATTTTCTTTCCTCAAGCATCAGAATTGACAGTGCTCTATTTCAGCTTTCTGAAGTCAAGTAGAAAAATCACAGATACATGAAAACAACTTTCCGCAGTCCAACAGGAATCAAACAGTCCTCATTCAGTAAGCCATGTTTCAAATGTCAACTATATATGAAAGTAGGTACCTGGTACCAAAATTAATTTTGAACACATATAAGCAATGCAAAAGTAGTTTAAAAAAAATAATCCTGACACCTTTAAGCACTATGCTTGAAAATTAGCAGGTAGTTTTTCCCTTATTTACCTAATTTAAAAGTTCAAAAGGCAGAAATAAGGTTTGAAATGAAATGGTTGTTGAGAAGATATCTGAGTAAGAATCCAAGTATTTGGCTGGCTAAGGCACAAGTTTCTCAAACTACAGTCCGGAGAAGGACTGACAGAATGCCCTATAAAAGAGATTCCTTCTGAATAATAAAGACAGATCAATTGCAAGGAATATATGGATGCAACTTCACTGCCAGGGAACAGGTTGTTTCACCTGAGGAAGATCATGCACTAAAAAACTAACAAAACAGCAATGATTTAGGTAACTAAAGAATCCACAAAGCACTGACATATGTCTTGGCCAACCTTGTTTTTTAAATAACCTGCTTTTACACTTCTACATTTCAACCTTTATTTTTCCTGTTTTTACGTTTCAACCTCAATATGCATTTCTACTGTCAGAAGTATGTGTGTATAATTCTGTATGCAAATTTGATTTAAATATACTGAAGAAATAAAATCAGGCAAATGGACAAAATCTCTTACGGCAAAAAAGGGAGATATGATGACAAAAACATGGATTCATTCAACTTTGATAATGGAAATATTTTTGGATGAACACAAGGATATGTAAATAGAATTTTCAAGTAAATTGATATAGAACATGAAATATAAATTTGGGTTTTCAGTTTGAACACTCAATTCAGTGCTGAAAATACACTGGAAAATAGCAACACAAGAGAAGATTAGACATAGACCTGCCTGCTTTTAAAATACAAAGGATATATAACTGCTTATTACTGTATGACAGACATTCACAGCAACTGCTTTGACATTTATTACATGGGAATTAGCGATAACAAGATTTGCAACAATTATTTCATCTACTGCCTAGTAGGAACAAATAATTGATTTTTCTTTGTTTTTATTAGTCACCAAAGCAAGATATTTTTTTTATCCTAAAAAAGCAATATATATTTTTTTAATCCTAATTATAGAGCAAATGAAACATCTTTTCAGTATTTGGTCCTCTTTTTTTCTCCAAAGAAATATCTGAAAATAAATAGGAAACCTATGTGAATTGGTATTTACTTCCAATCTTCATCACAGTCTCCTTTTTACTATATAGAAGACCGGTAAAAAACAAAGAGTCTTTACTACTTTATATCACTTTGAAAACTGACGTATCCATTTTTGTATTTTTATAGACAATTCAGTGAAATAGAAAAGCTGATCAAGTTACAGAACGAGAAATTATTCCCGCCATCCATGTGTATGTTCAGCTGGCCTAAAGCAAGCCTTGTAAGATAATTCCACAAGTAACTGTGAAATCGCACATTAAAATGTCAAAAAATAAACAAACAGCAAAAGCATATGACTTTGCACAAGCGAATCACAGAAGCAGTCTTATCTACATTTTCAAATATTAATAAAAAATAAAGCTAAATCCATTGCTATGGAAAGAGAAGCAGAAGACAGCAGTGGTGAAAACCTGTCTTATCAGAGCTCTATAGAATTCCTAAAAACATTTTTATTGACACTAAAGGAAAGGATCAGTAATTAAATGATTAAAGAAGAATCGATAACCGCTGAAAAATGAATGGCTTCTCTTGGAGATCTGATACATAAATATAGTTCAGTGTCTACAGAGCACTGCAGTGCAGTTTAGATTGGCATGCCAAATGAATTTAACAAGCGAAAATTTTACTAGATGACAGACTTTTTTGTTTGGCTATAATTTATAAATAGGAATTCTCCACAGTCTAGCTTTATATTCCTTCATTTTTTAAATGGCCCTTTTTTTCTGCAACTGTCTTCCATGCGTTATTTATACTTCGCACCAAACTTCATCCTAAACATCTCCCTGACATCTGTCTAAGCAGATGTTGACAGTGGATTAAAAAAAATAAAAAGATGCCCAAGAAAACATTTATATTCACTATTCACTTTTCTTAGTTGTAGTATGAGATACTAAGTTAATCACCATTTCTTCAGTAGTTCTCCAGGTCCAGAACTTTGGTTCATGGAAAACCTTAAATGAAATCCAATACGGGAATTGAAATGTACATATCTATAAAAAATTATTTTCAAGGACAGCAGAGGCCATACCCTTCTCACGAGTCTCTCACAAGTCTGTTGTGCCAGAGGGCAAAAGTCAAATCACTACCACCACTTATCAGAGCCAACACACAAAACCAGTGCTTCTCAAATAAGAAACGGAAGAAGATGCAGTAAACATCAAACATCAGTAGATGTTTGAAGAATTTTTATTCAGTGAAATCCTTTAAGAGATTTGAATACTAAGAAATTTGATGAAAAAAATCATAAGCAAGATGTGGTTCCAATGTCATCATGTAATCAATTTGCAGTCATTACACTCCAACAGTAAACAATCTATCAAGAAATTTAAAAATCTGAATCTGTATGTCATGTACTCCTCCAATAGTACTGTAGCAACTGAAATAACTAAGTAACCAGACTCATGAGATCAACACCACTAAATGAAACAGTATATTGCCTTTTAGTCACTGTTTCTTCCTCTTACTAACTGTAATTGACACTCATAAGTTTCTCGTATTTGTAAACAGCATAATAGTAACTATTAAAGAGTAATGGTATGCTCAGACAAAATTCTACTAGTGTACCAAAAAGAAAGAAAAATATTCACAGATTGCGGTAAATTTTAAACCATTTTTAATGCACGTTGCTTGTCATGTTCAAAGGGGTTAACTCATTGATCTGGACACGCTGTCCAGATTTTTAAGGAAAAATGCAGATATTTTTTTCCTTTTTGAAACATATTGCTATATTGCTTATGCACACTTTTTCAAAGGCAATATTTACCTGCCAATGCTAATACATCCTTATTAACACAGTCATCTCACCACTTTAATAACATTGATTTGAATCTAATATTACTTTGTGCTAATAGATTAATTGAAGCTCCATTAGCATGCATATACGAAGCACAAATTACTTTTCATTATTAAGTGACTACATGAATCTCACAGCAGAATACATAATGCAGCTGAAAATTGTTTTGCAGACAAAGAACAGCAGCTAGTAATTTGAAATACGTTTTTTTTTTCCCCCTCCATGAACATAATTGGTTAAAAAGAATTCTCTGCAGTGTAATTTTAGGCATGTCAGTTAAGTACAAGGAGAAACACAGACCAATACTCTGTCTAGAAAAATTGGGAAAGACTAAGCACTTCTACATTCACTATTATTTTCATTTTTTAAAAAATACATCAATACATTACTGAAAAATATAGCATATTTCATGAGTAGATATCTATTAATTCAAATCATACTGAAGTTTTCAGCATATCTACTAAGCAACAATGCTTTTTCCCAGAAATTTAAGATTTCACACCATCATCTGCAGTATGATCGTTATCTTTATTCAAATACATACATTCATCAACATTTATGATTCATTAGTTCTTCTACTTAAATTGCTAAACCATATGCTATCACTTTCTAAAAGACAGAGAGAACTGTAAAAATGGCTAAGAAGGCACAGTAGGTATCTGTATTCTACACATAATGAATACTGCAGTTCTCCAAGACTAAGTGCAGGTAGAAGAAAAATATCATCTAGATAGTTTATGTAACACAACCTCAAAGGCACAACATTTTTCTACTGTTCATAAATATTAGGATACATAACAGCACTGGTAAATCATCCCTGAAGTTGGTGCAAGCACATTACTATTTACATTACTAACAGAGTACCATTACCAGAAGTGCTATACTCAAATATTAATCTGCTTCTGCTGTTGCCCATAATTTGGTAGTGCTCTAAGGATATACTCCAACATGAAAACGGTACAACTTTGAAGGACTACGTCTGCCTTTTGTTAAACACAAATATGGAATTGTGTTTACATTCATGTTCTTTTACTTCCTCCTGCTTTGGGCAGTGCTCTAACATCTCTGCTGTTTAAAAAGTTTTTGTTAGAAAAATAAAACTTTAAAAAGGTTTTTGTTGGTAAAATATATTAGACCATTTTTATTATTGTCAAATCATCACCTTTGTGACTTCAAATAAAATAAATATAAATAATGTGTTTTTCAAACTATTTCACAATTAAAATAGAACTGTTCTAAACTTCTCTGTCTTCAATATTTTACATATTTCACTCTTTACACTTTAAGTATGATCTTCATGTGGCCCACCATAAGAGGGGGGTTATGAAGTGCCTCTCTTCGAGCAATGAATAAAAAAAAAAGGCATGACCCTTGTATCTAATAGGCATTTACATGGGTAAGTCATCACCCTGAATTTATTGAGTCCCTAAAGTAGATTTATAATGAACTTCTTAATAAATTATGGATTCAAATGCTTGAATGTCTATTACATCAACCTTTCGCAGGTTTTTCTCATTATATACTCTGGCATTACAAAATAACAAAATATTCAGAAGCATCGCCAAAATAAAACACTTTTTCAGAGGAACAGTAACAATAAAGATTTATTGATAGGAACACAAATCATGCCACTGTAGCATACATGTTTGAATAAGAAGAATAAAATGGAAAAGAACAAAGTTTATGTTCAGCTACAAACCATTTCAAGAAGTATTCCTCTTAACACCTCAGACGAAAAACAACATATAGATAACATGACTTGAGAATTAACTCAAAAAGAACTCTGCATACTTGAATGAGTAGGCACTGACAGCGGAGAACTAAAAAAAAAAAAAAAAAACACTTGCTAAAATATTACAAGTTCCTTCTTCTCTTTCAATTGCAGTCTTAGACTGTACTAAGGGAAAATGGAATCCGTGCTCTAAACACAAAGTACTACTTTTCTGTGTGTTGAATGAAAATCTGTTTTATAAACCTAAATTGCACCCAAATCACACTGATAGTTTTTCCATTTATAAATATATGCTGCAAGTTTTTAAAAGTTTATTTCTGCATTAATTAAGCACATTACATGTTAAAACTAGTTTTCAAGCTACATGGATGTAGAACATGATTATCAGCCAAACTAGCCATTACTTAGACATTAAACTAGACATTACAGTAATGCAATAATATTACCCCTGAAATAAGGCTTATATAGAGAAGTGCTTGTGAGAGTGACATCTACAAAGTGAATTCATGCATTGACACACAGGAAAATTAAAAAGTAACAGACATAAGAATACACGAAAAGAAGTGCTAACCCTTAGTTTTGGGATAGAAAGTCTTGTACAGAGAAATCCTCACGATGTTTGATTATAACACACAAGTCCACAGATTCAGCACAGCACATGCATAATCTCTACATCATAAATGCACACCCAGTTACCTCAGTACAATCACATTCACATATCATGCTGCTCATGGCACTCAAATGGACACATACAGTGAAAAAAGAAAGTTTTCATGTATTTCAACTTTAGTATTTTAAATGCCTAAACATATAATGAGGAAGCACCAAATTTTATTTATTTATTTAATAACAGGGAAGGTCTCTTAATGAGACCTTTAAATTAAATTCGTTAACTTATGAGTTAGCACTCAACTATATCAAATCATTTGGTGCATTTTAATCAATGTTTGATTATAAGACCTTATAAGCATGTGAAATACTCTAAGTGGCAATCAATTTCAGGTCTATTAATAGCAGTATTAATTATAAACAGAACTTATACTATTCCTGCTGAAAATTAACCAAAACAGTACCACCTTTTATTTGCTCCAGGTGTTCCAGTTTCTGTAACGTGTATTAGAAATACATAAAATGTCACTAAGTATGCAATGTGTATCTAATTATCACAGATGTATTTTGGATTTTTAGCACTGTTTTTTCTTCTAGAATCAAGTACACCCAAGATCTTGTTTTACTCACTCTTAGCAAATAAAATTATTTTCCCAAATTAATCTCTACATCCCCTTAAGGGACAGGCTACACATATATCATTTTGCTTTCTCTGAGAAAGCATCTATACTTGAGAAGCCTACTGGACAAATTGAAACATAATTAATTACTCCGCTCAGACTGCTGTCTACTTCAGATTAAGGAAAGACCACTAAATATTTCTCAAATGCATAACACTGAGGCTTTGTTCAATTACTTCCTAAATCACACATGCAAAATTAGTACCATTTCATACAGTTTAGATACATCCCTATTCAAACTCAATGCTGCGCATAAGAACAGCTGACTCCATGTGTTATCTTTACAAGATGAAATAAAGGTTGTCATTAACAAATATGATCTACCCACTAAGTGGAAACATTTCAAAACCAATAATATTTTTAAACCTTCTTTTCTTCAGTTATAATGTTTTGTAAGCACCTGTAATGTTACATTACACTAGCACATACACAAACTGCAGTAGCATATAGGAATTCAATCTAGTTTACCAGGTTGGAATTGATCATTAACCAGTAATATAATGAAAAGCCACAAGGTCCATAGTAAAGCTTTGAAGACTTACTCAAGTCAATACGTAACATTTCCAATGGGAGAAAATATCAACATTTAAAACTACAAAGTCAATAGGCAGAGGTCTACCTATAGACAAAACCACTAGGAGTTACTTCTACAGAACCCTTTAGTCACTTATATACAGTCTGTAAAACAGGACTGATTAAAGCCACACAGGCACTCACCACAAGCGAAAGGGGCCTCTTCCATGAAACAACACCAATCAGTCCTGACAACAGCACCTGAAACAAAGAAAGCAGAGTCACCCCAGCCTTGGTTTTATACCAGCATATTTAAAAAATAGTAGACAATTCTAATAGCAATAATGAGCATTAAGCTCAGTTATAATGTTTGTTTTCATCACACTGGTAATACACTGCTAAAACAGACACTGTTTTCACTTTATTCTGAAGATTAATTAAACAGAAGTACTGTTAATCTGTTTTTAAAACAAATTTTAATCCATCCAACAGATCCAATTAGTTCTGATCAGATTGCAATAGGTCTTCAGACATGTTCTCCCAAGTCCCAAATGTCATCAGTACTAACAGAGAAAAAACGTTTCGGGTAAACTTTCTTGTGGTATCTTAGCATCATTGAAAATTAGGTCAGAGAAGCACACAAGAAGGGGAGTCAAGATGGGGCAACTGCTAATTTCATTAGTATTTAATCATTCCTTAGGAATAGTGCAGCAGTTTACTCACAAGTGGCAGATCGATTGACATTGTTTACCTGACACCGATTTAAAACATTTTGTGCAGTTTTTCAAAAAGCCTCCTGTTCTGACAGAAGTATGCCCCCCAAAATGCTATCAGAATCATTCAAGTGATTGACAGTTCCTAAGCAGTGCCCTAAGAAAGCTTAAGAAATGCCTTAAAATTATTTCTAGTATCACTAGCGAAAACCCCGTCCCTCCCTGTATCACACACAGGCACCTTCAGGAAGGTATAATTTAAAAATCACTTTAAGTGCCTTTTTGATGTAAATAATTCCAAACCTTTTGGTAAAATCAGCCAGGGTACCCTGCTAAATCAAAAGATTGTTGTTTTTTTTCCTACACAACAACAGTACTTCACCTTATTTTTGAAGAAAACAAACAAAAATGACAAACAAAACCCACCCACAAACATTCATTTAAAACATATATTTAACATACAGATATACCACCCCCAGTTTTTTGATTTTTTTTTTTTCCAAGACCTACTTATTCCACATGAGCTTTCCTTAGTTTCGAAGTAAAAATATATCCCTCCACTACAAGTCAAAAGCAAGCTAAAATTCATACCATGAGTAACCCAAGCTTATCTCAGGTACTCAAAAATAATACCTAAGTTACAGCTTGGACACCATAAACTTCAAAGACTGTTAAATGTCAAGAACATGAAACACAGAAACTGGAGTGATGGGGTGAGGAATACTGACTCCGGAGGAGAAAAAAAGGTAGCAGAGGGAGTCTCTTCATTAGAGCATTTAATCAAAAAAATATATATATATAAGCCAGACTGTAAATAAAATGCAAAGAAAACAATACATTATGTATTTATTTCATGATTCAAAACTGCATCTCTATCTAGCGTCTAGAGAAACAACGCACGTGGTGCTGGTGATCAGGCTGGAAACAGGCTGCCTACTGGTGCTTGGAGTGAGTGCGGAAGCAAGAGCTGGTGGAGCACGGAGAGCCAGGTGGTACAGCACCCGGGTGAGGTGCTCACTCTGCACGGTCTGTAGATGTTCATACTGCAACATATTTCACACTACCTGCCTGGGCTGTAGACATTCATACTGCAGCTTATTTCACGCTACCTGATAAAATCCACAGCTGCTGCAGCTGAAAATATTCGGGAAGACATGTTGGGAGATGCAACCTTTGTTATTTTCTTTAGCACCTATGCCATATAAAAACCTCAGATAAGGTTTCATAGTAAAACTACAGTGTTGGATTAAAAACTAAGTACAAATGCAACACGTGAGAAGTCACGAAAGCACAATAACAGTGGTTCCAAAATCAGAATATGGAATCCTAACGACTGCAGATAATCCCTAGAGAGAAATGGAGGCAGCTTGTATTTATTCTAAAGTATTTCCTAGAGCACACAACTTCCATACCAGCTACATGTTTCAGATGTTGGCCAAGGCAGGAAAAAGCAGAGTTCCTTTTTTTTTTTGCAGTTAATTAAATTTGCTCACACAGCTGTGTTAGCTTATTATTGTTGTATGATAACTGTCTCTGGGCTGATAATCATGTAACGTCAAACTGCACTCAAGAAGGTAAAATGACAGGGTTAGCTAGCTTTACTTGAGGCTAGACAGCAACACACTCTCAATTAAATAAAAAGGGATGGCTGAAATTGTGAGGTTATTAAAGAAAATCCCTTAAGAAAAACAAAAAAATTGCCTTCCAGAACAGTGTATGTATTGATAAATAAAATACTCATGCATAAGCCAGTACTTCTCAGTCATCAAGTCGTGCTGAGTCGAAGTGCTTTAGTGTACTACTTATGACCAGGAAATCCTTTCTTTTGTTTGCTGTGCAGCCTCCCTTCTGCGAGGTACAACTCTCTCTCTCTCCTGCCCAACATACCTGTGGCATTGTGCATCGCTGAAGAAGCAAGGGAGCTGATCCTTTTTGTTCAGTTGAACTACAGCTGGTTTTGACCTTTATGGGTGCCTTGCAAAATGAGAGTTACATATGTTTCTGTTAGAAAAAACCTTGGCACTCACCCTATTGGTAACCACGAAAAAGGTCAAGTGCAGTACATTGGTAAATTCTTAATATTCACTGATGGTAGACACTAAAACACTGTCCTCCATCTGTGTCACGAATATTGTCATTACAAGAGTCCACATAAACCACATTGTAATTTTCTAAATCCTATTAGTCCCCAGTATCACTGTGGTTACCCAAAAGCTTGTTTTGCCTTGACATGTAGTTATCCACAGCAGCAAGCACCTTTAACACTTTAAGCCATTGTCTACACAACTGTATAATTAAAAAAAGCAAACTGAGAACATTGTACATCCACTTCTGTTAGAATATACTAAGTGACTCTTAAAACAGAAGTCTAAAGATGATTTCTCATGGTGCACAGAAGACCAAGATTTTTTAAAAAACAAAACAAAAAAAAACAAACAAACAAAAAAAAACAACACACCCAACATTGTTTTCTCTTCATTTTTCACTTTTTATAAATATAAATGTCAATATTGGATAAAACTAGTCTGGCTTTATTTACTTTACAAAAGTTATTTGAGTTATTTTAAGTTGTGTGTAATTCGCAGACCCACGAAACTTACAGTAGTCACTCACAGTATCCGGTGCTTCCATCAGCAAAAACAGCTTGTGTAACATGTTCTTTGTTTCACCAGATTAAGGGCCATGAAGCACAGCACAAGGTAAGCTGTTTTTATGCAAGCATCTAAAACAAAGGCATTTCCTAAATATAGATTGAAAGGCTGAGCTGTATGTATCTCTTCTAACGTTTTCTAAAAATCACCACATCACATGTATATTCTGAAGAGGTTTTTTTCTTTCTTAAACAAAAGCTAAATTGGAGTTTTGATTATTTTTTAACAACTTGCCTATTAAACCTATTCAATGTGACTTGATTTGATAGCCTGCATATAATCTCGGACCTAACTTCTATCTGCTTAACTATAATGAAAATGCCCTATGATTTATTAATCAAATAAAACAAAGCTACTAAAAACATTTTCAAAACCAGATTTGCCAGCTTCCTGAGCAGGTACGTACAGCTGCAGGAATTCTGTTCAACTATAACAGTGGTGTTGATTCAGAGAGCAAAAACAAACAGAATACATCAGTGCTGACTTCTGCAGCATTAGAAATACAATATTACATTAGGTATGAATGCCTTTCAACACGCATATAAAAACTCCATTATCATTAATGCAAGCTGTGCTCATGCATGGAGAAGATGCATTTATTTTAATATGCACACACTGAGGCAGGACAAAAACAGAAGGTGAAATTACTTTCTGGTACAGGGATTGCAAACAAAGGATTTAATACAAACAAAAAAAAAAGCCCCTGATAATGTCTTTTCCAGCATTTTCAATTGTCTGAACTCAAGCCTCTAGAAATTCAGAGTGCTGATTTTGAATATGGTACAGATCAGATGACGCAGTCTCTTGATATCGCTTACACCATCAGATTTCCAAGGCTTCATCTCCAAAATGTTTTTGTATGTAACATTTTCCAGTGTCCTCCCTTTAAACAACTTTTCCAAACTACAAAAAGTGTATATTTATATGAACATTAATTAAATTAAAACTACACTGAATACAATGAAAGACTACCTAGGTAAAATAAATTCCTGGAACTGTAAAATTGCTAATGTTTCAGTATTAATTCGTTTAGTAAAACAAATTCTTTTTTCTCAGCACAACTTGAGATCTTGCAATGCTTTTCAAATACAGAGCACATTAGCTACAGAAAACTCAAAGTTCTATTGCCTATTCTTATTTCTAGTTTCTTGTTGAGGATTATACACCATATGTCGAGTCATCTGCTCCTGTTCTGCAAATTTAAGAGTTCCTCACTTGTTCAAGTTTGTAAACAGTGAACAAATTCTCCAGTCAATGGATTCAGTTACCAATAAAATAACCATACATACTGTTCCCATTAATTGCACCAAACTCCTTCCTCTACGATACTAAACACAGCAAATAATGCAAATTGTGGTCATCCTTAGCTCCTACGTTACCTGAATGAACAGAATCAACAGCATAGCAGTGTATTTCCTCCCAGTTAAAGCATATAACATGTCAATTCAAGCATACTGAAATAAACTATTTTTAAGAAAAGAAAAAGGTGAAATAATATAATATCTTATTTAGAGGGGTTAACTGTGCTAGTGAAAATATTGATTATTCCTGCAAGGAGGGGAGGAAAAGCCAATCCCAACTGCATAATGAGCTCTACTAATACCTGCAATCAAAAATAAAATGGAAACTCTTGTCCAACAAGCTAGGTATTATTGATAAAGCAATATCAATAACTTAATTTTGCAGAATAATAGATGACCTCATACCATGAGCAAATATAAGTGCTTCCAAGTGACTTAGAACAGACAATGGAGCAATAAACCAAAGTAAATTAGGGCATAACTAAATAAGCAGGGCTTAACTGAGTTTCAAAGGGACTAGGGTCCCAGTGAAGGGACAGAGAAAATGCAACAGATGAAGAGCATACTGAAACACCAGACTTTTTGGTGTGATTTTTCTCAGTTCAAAGTGCCAATAAAAAGCTTTACTCAAACAGAGTGGTATTCTCAAAACATTAGGCCAAAATTGCATGTGGCATTACGTTGGGCATAAAGGAAAAATTGGGGGCAATCCAATTATAACGATATAAATACCCACACATAAATTTATGAACACATTTAATCAATCTTTTAAAATAAAAGGCCAGACAACTATTTTGAGGAATGCAATATGGAAAATTAACATGATTCTATACTGGATAATGCACCTCGAGTACTGCATTCAGTTTTGGCCCCTCACTACATGAAAGATACTGAGTTGCTGGAACACATTCAGAGGTGAGCAACGATGCTGCGAGGGACTGAAAAGCACGGCTTCTGAGGAGCAGGCAAGGCAACTGGGGCTGCTTGGTCTGGAGAACAGGAGGCTGAGGAGGCATCATCACGCTACAACTACTTGAAAGGAGGCTACAGCAAAGAGGGTGCCTGCCTCTTTTCTCATGTGACAAGTGTTAAAACGTGAAGAAGTGGCCTTAAGGTGCACCAGGAGAGGTTTAGGTTGGCTATCAGGAAGAATTTCTTCATGGGAAGGCTGGTGGTTAGGCACGGAACAGGCTGGGAAGTGGTAGTTACCATCCTTGGAGTTAATTAAGAGATGTGCGGATGTGGTGCTTAGGGACACGGTTTGGTGACTTGGTAGCGCTGATGGTCCAACCTGACAATCTTAAGGGTCTTTTCCAATCTAAATGATGATATGATTCTAACAGCTTTGGTTACATTGAACAAAGAACAGAAGAGAATATGATGAGAATATGTACAAATATGATTCCCAATAAATGTAAGACTTATGATCATAGAAGTACCAGCAAAATTTAGATAAATTTAGTTCTTACAGGTGATACGTTTATAGATGTATATGCACATCCTTTAAAAAGAAATGTATGTTTTGTGAACCTACACGTGAATGCACATAGATAGCCTACAGGCCCAATGCTGTCTGCACATCTACTCCAGGACCTACCAATACACCATCACTGTCCACATGGGGATTTCTTTCCCTGTATACCCAGTTTGAAACTCTCATGTTTCAATGTATGCTCTTACTAAAAGAGTCTTCAATTTTCATCTCAATCTAGATTAAAATACTGGGCTGCAAAAATAGTACTTGTCATGCTTTCTTAAGAAAGGCTTTTCCCCCCCCCCCCCCACATTTCATAGAAACAGATTTGTCAAGCTGGTATACAGAACAGTAACAAAAAAGGTAACAAATTGGGTGCCAAAGAAGGGAATACTTCTACAAATGAGGAAAAACATATACAGCTGTCAGTCATCTTCAACTGATCGTAATAAGAGGAGTTCAGGCGCAGTGCAGAAACCCTAAGTCACCTCTCTTCACAATTTCAGGACTTAATGCTTTCTGAAGTTCAGATTTCATCTTCTCTTTTTCTCCTAAGACACTAAGGACATCAAATGCCAGTACAAAAATTCTTCAGCAAATTCAAGGGTATGTTTACATTTTGTTATTGTATTTAATGTGCTGTATTGTAAGTGGGGCAAAGAACAAACATTATATGTTGGTGTAGGCCTCTGTATCATCTTCTAACATTTTTCTAATACATGCTCAAATTTTTCTATTTTCTATGTATTTTCTCTGGAAAATGAGAAGCCTTGCTTAGGAGGTATTAAGGATAAAATATAGTTTTGACAGGGATGTTTTATGCAAAATAAATACCTATACTTTAAACTGTCATTTTTTATCGTTTTACAAACACCCTCAATTCTGTAGATATCTTTTTAAAAATATGCCTATGAGAAGAGGTTGAAGCAAGTTGGTTTCATGAGAGGGAAGACTGAGATGGAACAAAATGGCAGTTTTAAAAAATGTACAAGATGGTTAAAAAGAGGATGATGGCCAACTATTCTTCAAGTTCATTAAGTGCTGAACAAGAAATTCAACTGATTTACATTTGTGCTAATGAAGATTTAGGCTGGACACCAAGAATTTTCTAATTCTCAAGACATTTCAACCTTGGCAGAAGGGATAATTACAGAAATCCCACCACTAGAATTTGTTAACAAGACATTACACAAACATCCGTCAAGGTGGGCCAGGCAGAACCAGGCATAGCACGAGCAGCCAGCTGTACAAGGCTGCCAAACAGAGGGGGCATTGCAGTAAGCCTGCCTAATTCACTGCCTGTCCCTAAGGAGGCAAATACGAGCTCTTCCAGCATTAGTATCATTCAGTGCTTTCTGCCTGCAAAGCACTACAGCAACTGGTTCTCTCCAGAAGTGTTTGCAGCCCCTGACACACCTCCCGGAGCTCTCCCCCACAGGCACAGATTACTGTGAAGTTTAATTTTGCTAACTCAAACGTTCCTAGAAGAGTGAAGTTCAATTGTACTTGAATAATTAAAAAGTCTTGATATCCCCAAATATATTTTGGTCTAAGTGCACCTCAGAGAGAGAGAATCAACAACTGAAATATCTTCAAGGATGACATTTCTATAAAACCACAATAACCCTGTTAATTGGTAGACAACTGCTTAACAAGTTGCAAGTATTAAATGTTGTGTGAGTAATGTCACAAATATCGCATACTCAGAGCCTTCGGAAGTGACATTACTGTCAAGAGTACAAAATCTTATAATAATAATATTCATTGCAGCTCCTGCAATCTATTACTGGAAAATTATGGTTAGTGAAATACAAGCTACAGGGGGGAAAAAAGTGACAGCATGGGAATTAGCTAAAAAGGGATTTTCTTACTAAAATAATCCACCAAAAACATTACTTTCAACTTCAATTCCTGGAAAAAACAAAGAGGGTGAAAGAAATTCTTGGGATGACGGCAGTGGAAATGTATTAACAAGTATCAGAAGAAAACAATTCTACATGTTTCTATACACACGCACACACATGCAAAACTGCAGAACACATGACAGAAGAGCAGTGTGATTTTGGAATGGATTTTCAAAAAAATCATCCTAAACGGTGGGTGCTGATAAAAATCACACCACACTACCACATATGAAAAACATGGGGAAAAATATCAGTCATAGGCTAAAGATTATTATTTTTTTTTTTTACCAGACAATGTAGCTATTCATGTGCAGTTACGTGAACTCACTCTTCCACATGCAGTTATTCACCAAAATCCAGGCACAGCTCTGGTTTAAGGACTACAGTACAATAAACACAAAGAGCACAAGTACCACCAGACAGCCTACCCACAAGCAAAAGATCTGTGCACTGCAAGATAACTAGAAGTAAAACAAGAACAACCAAAAAAGCAACAACTTGAGCGCAGACTTGAGCTAATTTCTAAAAAGACTCAATATGTTCCAGACTAACAAACACTGCTTCCTAGCTTAGTCTCGTTTCCCCACACCAAGCCTAAAACCAATCTAATTCTAATTACCGTGGAAACAGGAGCAGAGAAACAAAATTCCTTGGTAGCCCACGTGAACAGGACAGTAAGATTATCTATATGTTTACTCAGCTACCTGAATGCATTAAGAGCATGCAATTTTGTTCTCACTTTAAGTTACAGGGTGGGCTTTATCCTTTCATTTTTGTTTTTCCAGGAAATATATTCTATACCCACATTAAATCTGCATGCTTCATATCTGTAGTTTATTTATGGGACTGACAAACAATGATCATAAAACTGCAGTATGCACTCTGAATGTTTCTGTAGAATAAGGATTTACCCAGAAAGATATTTTTTCCTTCTGCATACAGAGAAAAACAAGTTCTGTCAGCACGTAGATACATTCTGCAGTATTATTTTTTTTTCCATTTATGAACAAAATGATGTGTTCCGTATTTATTACTCTTCTAAGTGGTTCAGATCTGTTATGCTCAACTTCACTACAAGATGCAAGCTGTATTACAAAGCTATGGACAGGGATTTAGATAAGATATTAAGTACAGAGCTGATATCTCAATGACTCACAATACAGTCTTAATTCTAATCTGATTTTTATTAAACATCCGCTGAACACACTGTGACACTATTTTATGTCCTATAAAGTAAACAATGAGTATTAGTATGACAGACAACAACTGGCATAAGAATATTTAAAAGAAAGGAAACTAAGCAGTTTGCAATCAACCTTTTATGTTTTCAAGTTAATTATGTCTTTTATGGACAAAGTTGAAATAAACAGAGGACTGAAGTCTTACTTCAATAAACGCCATTTCACAGCTGAAAAGCTTGAACTCAGGATAAGATCCATTGAGATACTGCAAACGAGTGCATTACAAGCTTTTGAGACAATATCAGCTCTGGACAATTCATTAAAATTAAAATGAGGATCCCCACAGACCTTGAACGATCTCTTTCCTCTAGAACAGACCATGAAGGAATCAAAGAGCACTGCTACCTTTGAGTAACAGCACCACCAACACTACTGCATACCCAGTCACTGTACACATTGTAATGTTCAAAATGAAAAACAACAAATTGTTGTATACATAATCTAGTTAGGAACAACAAAAATGAAGAAACATGTCTATACATTCCCTACCATAGCTCAAATTAACTTTGTATGGCTTAACGATCCTTTGAAGAAGGGGGGTTTTACTGAGGTAGCAAGCCAAAGTTTAATTAAAACGCAGTGAACCAAAGAAATCAGTGAAATTAGAAACTGTTTGTCCAGTAACTGTATATATGTATTGTACAATATTTTCTTGACCTTTTTGTGCAGTCCATACAATAGATTACAATGATTTCTACGAAAATAAAACCCTCAAAAAAAACTTATTGAATATACTTTCTAAATATACTGGTAGGTTTTAAATTCCTTGTAATTGCATTGTAGTTAAATTTCTTCAGGATCCGAGAATGTGTACTCCACTCCAGTAACAAAAGATTCTGTGCTTTTTTCTATTACATGGGCAACAGTATTACCCAGCTATGAGGGCTTCACTTCCTGAATTTTCATTTTAGGTCTCAGTTACCAAACATAGCTATGACATCCACTATGTTGCTGTGTTGAAGAAAAATATTGTGATAAATTTCTTTAGACATTTTCCTAATCTGTTTTCACACCAATCTTGACTTGTATCATTGACTCAATACAGAATATTATTCTAGAAACATTGTTTTCTCGTAGCATTAGGAAATCACTAATCACATTTTTGCTGCTGGGCTCTTCCAATAATTATAAAAATGAAGACTGAGATTGCTTTAGATAAGTGAAATGAGACGATGGCTCTTTCAATTACTGACACAATTCCTCAAGGGATGAAACCTGCGGTGCATTGTAAAGCAATCTAAACATCAAGAATAACAGTATTTTCTTCGCCTCAAACCCCGAAAAGCTGCCAAACACAGACAAAAGTGCTTCTGCATATCTCTAGTACACAGCAATCTCCAGTGCTCTGGTTCTGTATATCATGTGGACCTATATTCCTAACTACATTGCCACAAGGGTGCACAGAGAAAGGTTAATCAAAAAGGAATAAGCCTTGCGCTCTAATAAGCGTGATTAGCCACAGGGCCACGCTTCCAGGGATAACAACAACAAGTTAAGGATGCATAGACTCAAATTAGAGATAGAGAAGGACAGAGCAAATATTAAATGGTCATAATGGATACACACCATCTCCATCCCAAGCCTACACATGTGTCATATTCTCAATGAAAACTGTATACACTACAGCAGCTATCACCTTTCCAAGGCATCCATACCCATGACACTGGTAGTTACCACATCCAAAAAGGTACCACATCAAATAAAACAACCAACCAACCAGAAACAAACAAACAAAACAACAAGAGAGAATGAATGGATGCATTAGTACAAGCACACGTTTATTATCATGATGGATAGATGCCTTCCAAACACCTTGACATCCCAAGGGTTGTAAAGACAGATTCCATGTCTCTGACATTATATGACTACCTGGTAAATTTTCCAGTTATTTGTCTCAAAGGATATTGCAATTCTAGAAAGTATAATCAAGTTAATTTATATTCACCTTGCAAATTAACAGTAATATCTGAAGTCTAACATTTCCTCTCATTTGGATTTAAAGTTTCTGTTTTAAAAGGAAGAATTATAATTGCTACTTAATGAAATTATATATTAACAATAGGAAGTCTTTTTGAGTATCAAAAACTCATAACATGCGCTTCAAGGTTAAGCTGTTAAACAAAATACAGAAAGGCAAATAAATGCTTTACATGGCAGCAACGACACATTTACATCTTCTTCCCTGGCAAGATAACAGAGAATCATTTGCAACATGGGAAGATTTAAAGATACAAATGTGCATACTTTCTGAAGCCAGCTAAATTTTTTTTTTATTTTTTTTATTTTTTTTTTAATATTACCAACCTACTACAGGCTAACTACACCACCAGTCAACTCATCGCTCACCTTGAGAAGATCTCTGTTCCATTAAAAAAAAAAAAACAAAGTGCTACTATATATATTATTTTTGGTTTTTTTAATTATTTTTTTCTCTGGATCTAAGTGTAGTAAGGTCGACTCTCTGCTCCAAACTGAACTTCATGCATTTTACAAAAGCTACAGCAAATTTCACAGGGGCAGGAAATCAAATAACTGCGGTTCTCAACCAACACCAGTGTTGCATATTCCTACTACAAACACACACTCCCATAGCAGGAAAATATTTGTGAGAAAGTGTGTTATTTATTTATCTCTTGCTTTCTAGAGTAGTTTTTGGAAATGGAATAACACTGCCCTCATCTCAAGCTCAAACCCTAACTCTTTTTGCCATCTGGTCCCACCTCAAACCACTCGGCAGCTGCCGAGCCCCTCCTCTATCTGGCACTCCGCACAAGTGTCTCCTGAAACACACTGACCCCAACCTGCAGGTTTATTTCATCGTCCTCTTCAAAGAGGCCTCACTGAAAACAGTTCCTCATTTTCCTCTTCTACTTTTTATTCCTCCCTCCTCTGTATATGCACATATACAAATATGTGGGCAGGAACCAGAAACACAAATACTCAGCATATTCCATTGAGATGCCCTCTGAAGGGTTGTAATGACCTCTATTTCTGATACGCAAACCCATTGACACATTTATAATCCACGCGCATATACATGCAAACCACAATCTTTATTGATAACCTTTAACTAAGAGATTTATTAATAAAAGCCTTATCTCTAAGGGAGTGATACATACATTCTCAGGCACAATTGCACAGATAACTCAATTGTTTCTTCCAAATCTACTGAAGAAGAAGGGGCAAGCTTAGCTGCTCTTGAAATGAGACATTTACATTTAAACTGGTTGAGTGCAACTGGGCAGTAGTTCAGGCTTCCCCTTTTTTTCTGTGCACCTCCCACCCTGTTACTGTAACGCACCAAGGTGTGGGGTGAATTCACGCTGCAGACTTGGCACAGCAACGCTGAGGTAAAGACCACAAAAAGCTTCTGACAGATTGAACAGAGACGTGCACTGGTGACAGTTAAATTCAGAGACCCACATCGGTGACAGCATAACTCATTCTAGAAATTATCAGAAAAAATCAGCTAAAGGTTTTGTGTCATTTGAAGCCCTCATCTCTTATGAAGCAGTACAGCAAAATAAACACTAGACTCAGTGCTTTAGCTCAAACATCTACCCACAGAATCTCTCATTTTATTTTTTTCTGAAGGCACAGCAAACCAAGTTTCTATTGAAATTACATCGAACCTGCTCCCAAACCAGACCCTGTTTCAACCAGCTTTCTCCTCAGACAGGGTCAGGACACACTTCAGCACCTAGTTCTCCCCATCCTGGATGCCACAGAACAGGACTTCAGGTGCACCTGCCAGCAGAAACTTACAGTGCAGTCACCCCCTCGGCCTAGGCCAGGCAGCAGGACACACCGCAGCACCTCCGGACACACAGACACAGCCCATCAGTGGCAAATGGTGCACAGAAACATGCTGACAGGCAGACTGGGGAAGAATGCAATGCATTTAGAACTAATGCTCTATACTACTCCATTCTTAATTATAATTTAAAGTAACTGTTTAAGATGTAAAATCCATGATTCTGACATGCCGGATACAAAGCACAGGATGTGTACTGTGTGACAATCCTTGTGACTGGTTTTTTTTTTTTTGAAAAGCTATTTCAAATTTTCTCGGAAAGAAGCAACAATGGACTTGGAAGCAGCAAACAGCCTAACGCTCCAACAGCACACACAAAGCACCAGTGAAGAGCTACAGGGCAACCACAAGAAAAGCGAGCTTTTGGTGACACTCCGTTTTGTAATGAAAGCCACCCAGGCCACAGAGGAGACATCACTGGAAAGATCTCGCTGACAGAGAGGAGCTGTTTCTGCACTGTGCTGTTTGGTGGCGTGCTGACAGCGACTTGGAGCTCAAAACTCCAGAACTACTTGGCAGAAGTTTTGTTGGTTACTGGTGAAATCTGACATGATGTGCCCCCAAACTCAACCCACATGTTAAGCAAGAGTTAGAAAACCACCAGCAACAAGATATAAACCCTCTAATCAAGGTCCAGCTCTGATATGTGTTGCTGGCTGACATCTAAGAAGCCTACGTTTCGGCAGCATGCAATATACTCTTCCAGTGATTATCATTAAATGGATTACTTGGGCAATACTAGCCAAAGCACTGAACAAAGCACACCCCTACTTTAAAAATCAAAAACCAGAGCCATTTTACATTGGGGGGGGGGGGGGGGGGGGGGGGGGGTGAGAGAGAGAGTGGAGCAAGGGAGAATCCCCAAAACACAACAGAGCTACTAAAATAACAGCTACTTTAATTCTGTAACAGATTCAGATAGATTACTGATGCCCAGCACCACACACAATTGAGCAGCAATTTGTGATTAATCATAAAGAATGTCAAAAGATTCGGTCTCTGCATCATTAGGGACTGAAATTCTTCTCGCACAGCAGTGGCAATGAAGCCAAGCCAGATCAAGTTCAAACTCCTTTTCTACCTTGATTTTGGAAATAAAGCAGGGATTAAACACTAAGCTTCAGAAGAGACCTCACCTCATGCAGTCCCATTCACCAGATCATGGTCTGCCCTCTAGCATTATTTAATCACCCAGAAGCTTATGCTATTTTATGCTTCACAGCCTTCCAAAAGACAACTCAATGAGAAGGTTCTCAAGCACATCCCTGGTTTAGAAAAAAAATGAGTTTAAAATAACTCAAAACTAGATGCAAATGCTAAGCCTGCTCAACTTTTCACAGCTTTGCACAGCCACCTGCATGGCACCACTCTCCTCAAAGTACATAGGTTTTGACACCCTGGCAAACTGACTACTGAGATTTATGCTGCAAGCGTCCATTCAGCCACAACTCCCTCTTGCTTACTTTATGAAGCTCTTTCTCCACTGAAAAATTAAGTCCTGGGAGTCCAAATGTTTATTCGAACCTGACTCTAGGGGCAGGACTTCTGTTAAGTATAATGCTAAGATTAAGAGGAAAGACATCCTGTAGTCTTAAACAAGTAATCATGCATTTTTACATTACCTCTAGACTCCAACATTTCCTTCTGAGTGTTTGTTCCCAGGAGTTAGGGAATCATTCTACACTGGAAGAAAACTCAGACCTGCAGAAACTGCAGTTCCTTACTGCATTATTAATGTGCAAATAAAAGCTATGCTATACAAGTTACATCTGTATTGCCACTGATGGAGGAAGCAAAAACCCAGAAAAAGTGAATCATATTACAACAGTAAGCATGCTTTCTTAATAAGAATTACAGATAAACTAGCATTTTGCACAGCCCTTAGTGTTGGATCTACCACTGTGACCAAAAACTGCAGTTTAAATGAATTTCACACAGTACAGCCAGTCACGTAGCATGGACATTAGGCTGATTAGCATTACATTCTCGACGAAATAAAAATAAAACATAAAACCCACTTGAATTCAGATTATTTAAGCAATGCAAATGAATTCTTGTGCATCTTACTCAGAAGGGCAATCAGTTCTGAGGAAAGAAAATTCTTACTGTGTATGCACCATAATCACAATGAAATCAAGACCTCCTACAATGCCATCCCCTCCCCAACCCTCACGTATCTTGGTGAAGCAGCACCTGTACCACCGTGCTAGTGATTCAGAGAACTGATTTAAGTCAGGCCTAGATTAAGATGCCTCCATTACAATTTTTTTTCAGTTCCCTGTTCTAGCAACGCAACTTGTTTTACTCTCTTGAGCACTCAGTGACATATTTTAAAACACCTTCTTATGGATCTCCTGAGAAATTACGATAACTTCATAGAACATTAAATGGATTAAGGTAAAATGTGACCATCTTCCAACTTCATCGCACACTACCCAATGCCTTCATTCTAACAAATTTCACAGGACAAGTAGTAAACAAAAGAATGAGTATGCAGTACACTGAACTCCATGATATTACAAGGACTGGCAGAGCCTGTTCAGTTTGTTCTATCTGCTTCTGATTCCCTGAAAAAATAAATCACAAAGCAGCTTTGAAATTACCATTCCAGTATGATTCCCACACTCCCGACGCTTGTGTTACTGCAGCCTGGCTGACCACAGACTCAACAGAAGAGTCATGCACCAACTTTCAAAAAAGAAATATGTCCCTACTTCAGTTGTCTTGAAATATTTTATTCATTAAGACAGGCTAAAATGAAAACAATACAGGCTGACAACCACCTCTGTGCAAACATTTTAGCACTATCAGATTGTACACACAGCATCCAAAAAGAATCAGCCAAGGCATGAACATAAAATCCCTGGACTTTCAACAAGACTCAGAGAACCTTAACGTACACTTCAGAGTAACTTGGGCATTTAAACTCCTCCTAAAGCAGGTGCTTTTGAAAAATCAGCTCTCCAAAACTGAAACGTAACAGGATGGCATTCCAGGAGACAGGGTGGTGACTTGACGTGTAACATCTGCCTCTAAAAGCATCTTCCAACACCACAGAGGAAACATGAACTATCCACACTAACTATGTGGATTAGCTATGTTACCACCTGAGAAGTGATCATTTTACTTCTAAGCTGCAGATTGTCACCAGAGACAGACCTCTTCACATGCTGCTCTGGGCAGCAGCTTTTTGTTGTACGCGGTGATAAAGGTGACAGGAAAGCACTGACAACAATGGCCTGACAAAGTCAGGAAGTATCAATAGCACAGAACAGATAAAACCGGCCTTTGCAGCAGTATCAAACAGACTGAGGACCATACTGAAACTTGCTGTTGAACCAGTAAATGAAATTTAGGTGCTGGGCTAATCTCAATCTCCTTGCTGGTAGCTAATGTGAAGAGTGCCAGCCTTAGTACCCCAGGTGCTGTTAATGAAGCACTGGGGTACTAAGGCTCCCAAGTTATTGCTATTGATTTTTAGGAACATGACCTGTGTGTAGTGTTTCAAGGAGAACTCAGATAGGGGGTATATCAGATAATGATATCTTAACTAGGAAAAGATTCTCTGCAAGATAATTTGTAACACACATTACACCCTATATTGTATTTCAGAAAATACAACAGGGCAAAAGCAGAACTGTGGCAATCATCTAAACACAAAATTAGCAGAAAGATTGGGGATTTTATCTGTTTGTTCTAAAAAAAATAGAGAAAATCAATGCAAGTATCAAGCAAGCTGGTAGGGAGGACAAGACTAGAGAGAGAAAATATTACAGTGATAAACACGGTAGTCAGAAAATCAAAATGGTATTGAAAAACATAAAAGCCACATGAATAGAGACTACAGTGTTTTCGAGTCTATTCTATTTCTCTTCCACTCCTAGATTTTGGAAAATAAGACATGGCGAAAAAGCATCTAAACCACTACTAATTCTCATAGACAAAAAGACAAAGCAAACAGTCCAAGCTTACTAGGCAGAATGCAGATTTCCAATCACTTTCCCAGCTTACATTGCAGTAAGCGTTTCCATACATAGGTTTTGAGATTTTGAGATTCCAGCTCAAAACAGGCTTTATACACCTAAGATAACACGCACACAAATTAGATTTGAAATCTAGAGTTAATACTTCCCTTCTCTTTCACGTGCTCTAGCAAAATCTAACACCAGTCCGTGCCTACAGCCCATCTGCAGCGACATGCACGTCCACGTGTCAGGTTCCCTGCAGCCCCAGGTGTTTTCACCTGCTGGGACACAACAGTGGCTCTGGGAAGTAGACATGAAAACATACCGGACTTCAGATGAAAGAACCCACAGGAACTGGATGGCAGAGAAGCAGTCACAGTGCTGCTCAAATACTTGACTGCGAGGTACATTTAACAGCATTCCACACAGAAATGAAGAACCCACGCGGGCTTTTGTTACTTGAAGGGAAGATTACAGTGAGCTGGGCATTATGGCTACTGGCAAAACCTAGAAGTGAAGACGTACATGAAATTTGGAAGACCAACTGACAACAAAGGCTACGCTGTATTCGTGTGGGCATACTTCTATACCAGCTGTGATGGAGTCTATACTTGCACACTCCATTTTTAAATCTAATTCAGGTAGGCATTGAATGGGTTTCACTGATTTTCCCAATTTTTAAGAGGACAAACAATGAAACAATTTAGTATCCAAAAAGATTTTTTTAAAAGTCTTTTTACTAAAAAAAGACTACAGAATTTAATAACTATAAAACTCATATACTCTTAAGAAATCTGTTGTGAAACAACATAGTAGAACAGCAGAAAAATAGCTACTAATTCTTAATTTTATGTATTTTTTTACTTCAAAGTTGTACACGCTATTACAAAATACAAATTGACAGATTCACAGTCAGGAAAACAGTCGAATATTGACCTTTTTCATGTCATAGTGCTTATAAAAACCATCAGAAGACATTATCACTGCCAATATTACTTCCAAATGTTCCAACACATTCTGCAAGTTGACACAGCTTCTTTAACACTGGTAATTATGCTACATTAGTGTTTTGCTAAATTTTGAGAACCTCATTTCTTGATGACAAAGTAAGTTTGAATGCTCACTACTGATATTTTGCCACTAATGGTGACAGTATAATACTACTTTTAGAAAGTCTTTCTAAATCTGTAAATAAAAAACAAAGATTATTTACTTGGGTAATGGATAACTGCAACAACTCACTTCGGATACCAGTTTGTTTAACTTCATAATTCAATTAAAATCTAGCCAAAGGTAAGAACTGAGTTTTTCTCTAGGGAAAGCTCATCTTAACTTTTCCCACGACCAAATTCAGGAGTGTTTTATCTGACAGACTTCTGTGAGAGCTACTAGTATGAATAAATGTTCCGTGCGTTCAGTCTGGCTTTCAATTTGAAAAGACCTTGCTGCACTGCCACCAAGGATGGAATAAAACGAGCGTGCCCAGGATGTACAGAACAATGTTCATCTTTCCATTTTCCTTGCAATCATTCCTTAACTGCCTTCTCTCTTATGCTGCTATGAAATAAAACCATAAACATTTCCCTCTTGAACTAAGTGAAGCATGAATTGATTTGAAGTTGCAAATAACCCTACACAAATACACAAACAAATGAGGTTTCTGTTTTATGTCAGCGCCTTTCTTGCTTCAAGAATATAGAAGGAAAACTTCAGTGATGCCTTCAATGCGAATAAAACTATCAAAATGTTATCTCACAAAGGGATAAGGGATAACAATTCATTAAACAAAAGGATAGTTCTCTCTACTTTAGATAATTTCCTTCAATTTATTCATACATCAAAAGGAAAATAATAAGTCAAAACTGAATAAGCTTTAATGTATAGAAGTTCAGATTACACAAGTATCAACGAATAACAGATGCAGTTTTAACTGTACCATTCTATCTAAAGGAAAAGATTCCAAAACCATTACGCCACAGAACATTTTATTACAATTCCCTTTTGTATATTAATTTGATATTCCATAATGGATATTGATTAGTATTTGTTCAATAATTTTGAGAAGACTTCCTTAAAAAAGCAAAGGGAATCTTTTAAGAGAATCCAGCAATTTAGAACTATTGATCTCTAGTATCCCTCAAATCCACATCAGCTGGAGTCCTAATTCCCCAGCATGTCCCAAGAATCTCAATATTTCATTCTCATTTTCAGTAAGAATTAGCAATATCATTACATTTGAATCAGAAATTTCTTAATTATAATATCCAACTACAAAAAGTCCCAAAGACATCTGAGATTTCAATGTAACATTACAAGAAAATTAGGCCAACTTGCAAGTCATCAATATATTCAAGAAACATTATCACTTGTAAATCACAGCTGCTTGAAATTGTCTTAAAAACATTTGCAAAAAAAAAAAAAAAAAAAAGAAAACATATCCCAGCTATCACATTAAGAAAAATAAGGCTTTTATGTATTTTATGCAACCTCTAAGAAAGGAAAAAGCAATCTTTTGTTAGACTGTTATTAGGGTTACTTGGTATTCTCAACAGAATGAATCTTTCACAAGTCTTTTTCTCTAGGGAACACAAATAACAGCAGCAGGTTGAATGAAAACTCATCCACAACAACAATGTTCTTTTCATAATGAAGACAAACACCAAAACAAAGAACCTAACTAATACCTCTAAGGAAAATACGACTGCACCAAATAAATGAATAAATAAATAATTCAGAATCAAATCTACAAATAGAAGAATTCAAAAGTGGGAGCAAATTCTGAACACAGAAGTAGATTAAGAAGAATTTCAAACATATAAAATATATCACCTAGATGTTTCTCTGGCTATGTAGCTTTCTGTTTGGAGTTTAATTTTAAAGTAAAATCCAGTGCATGCGTTAACATAAGTGTCAATACAGAGGAGAAGCACCCAAGACCACTGCAGATTGAGGACACTGTACATTTAGGTACACTTCACTAAAACAAATTTCATCATCTCATCAAAAAGTTGTCACTTTATTTATGCCAAGTTATATATAACTACTTTTATAGTTCTGAGTAAAAAGAAAACTGTAGAAAGGAGAGCAGAGATCCCAGCTGAAACAGGAACTTGCTAACACCTGCGAGACAGAAAACTAGTAGCTTGTGCAATGTACTTGAGATTGAGAGAGATTTTTCCTGTAAATCTCATCTTTATTTAGGCAGCATAATGACTAGGTCACAGGGAAATTATCTCAGTGCAGACATAATGAAATGTAACAACTGTTGAACAATCTGTAAATCAAGTTTAAAAAAAATAACAAAACTCCTCCAGCTCTTATCTTTAAAAGAGTACAAAAACGAGGCTACTGGCAACTCCAACAAATGAGCCTCGACACAGCACGCTGGTGCGTGTGCATACTTGGGCATCTGTGGGAAGTCTTAGGTAAACACATTTTGCAGAGCTGACAAGTGTTAAATTGGTCTGAATGTAAGACAGCTGTGATGAACAAATACCCACAACACAAGTAAGATTGTGTCAAGGCACTAGACTTGGGAGAGGTCAGTCTTGATGAAGCACCTGACTGAGTGCTGGTGGACCATTAAGAAATGTAACACACCTCAACAGTGCACAGCCACTCTCAAAGCTCCAGCCATCGCCCGGCCGTTCGCACTGCTTGCAGGTGGTTGAGCTGCTGCTGAGGATGGACAGCACCTGCTGAGAGCCCTGCTACCCTGAGCCAGCCACGCAAACGCTGTGTTTATCAGTCATTGCTGCAAGATAACCCCAGATAACGAGAACAGTGTGTCAATGACCACACAAAATACACTTTTGCCAAAAAGATTTTGGAGAGAGATTTTTTTAAGGAGAGCTGGGATACACAGAAACAGGGAATTGTAATTGAAATTCAATTTGACCTCGAAGATGGTACAGACACCTTCAATTAATCACGGCTTCTGTTTCATGAATTACTCCTTAAAGAAGCAGCAGAAACTGAAAATTAAAAATATCACAGGGCTGTTGGGAACAGAAGACAATGATACCCAGTATTCAGTCACTACTAATGTCAGTCAGGGAGAGGGAAGAATGGAAAGAACCCGTTTAGTTTTAGCAACTCTCAATAAATTCTAGTAAAAAAAACAAAACAAAAAAACACTCTTCTAGAATGACACTATTTTTGTTTCCCAAGGTAGAAAAAACGTATTCTCAGCCATTTTTGAATTTCAGCATTCAAAGGAACTTTTGCCTGTATCTTCTCATCCCACTTTCTTCACAATTTTCTTTCTGCTCTCTGCGAAAGTGTTCTCAGACAGCAGAGATACTCTGCAACAACACACAGTATGAAACTTTGTTGTGACTTTGCACTGGCAAAACCAGTATCACATACTATAATGCTATATACCCTTCTACATAGGGTTAAAGCAGTGAGACAATTAATAACTAAAGGCATCACAAACTACTGGATGGTCTAACGACATGAAGAAAAGACGAGACAGTATCAAAAGGAGAAAATACAAAAGAAAAAATGTAAAGGACTTATTTTTTCCCCAGTTAGTAGGCTTTCCCCTTCTGAAAAGCAAAAACCTTTGTCACTGAACTAGGTCACCTCACCTTCCCATGCTTCAGGCTCTCTGCAAATTAAGACGGTTCTCTGCTAAGGCACTGTAACGCTGCAAAATTTAATGAACTTGTAATAACTTTTAAAGTGCTTTGAGTACCTAACACCAAATGTCAATCTGCTTTTACTATGTAATAATAAACAAGCTCTGCTGTATTTCTGAAACAGCTTCAAAAAAAAAAAAAAGAAAAAAGGATACCTTTATAGATTAATTCGTGATCCCAACAATAGTTATCTAGAACTGTTCTTAATCTGTATCCCAACATCCCTCCATTAAGACTGGAAAAAAAAATGCTGGCATCAGAAGAACCCTCACTCATGTTCAAATGGGTTTTCAGTACCTTCCCACAATGCAAATTATTGCTAAGAATGATAGAAACCTTATTTAGCTCTACTAAACAGAGCCACTCATTGTTTTCCAGAGTACTGAAAACTGCAGGATAAACTTCAGTGGTTCTAGGCACAAGCATAGAAGCGTTGCACTATTTTGGACTCAGGAACCTGGCAGCTCTGTGGCAGCCCTAGTCTAATTCAAACCTACGTGATCAGACACAGATCCTGGTTATTGAAGTAAAATGGGAGGTAAAGACAGTCCCTAAGAAGCACCCACCAGAAAAAAATACCAGTCACCTAAGAATTTACCTTAAAAGCATAAGAGCTCCCATACTCTATCAAACTGGTATTCTGTCTTTGAAAGGCACACCTTGCGGCTTAACTTAAGGGCTTAACACACTTAACTTTCTTGTAAGAAACAAGAGTTGTTGCAATGATACTTTTCTCAACATTTTTTTTCCAATGACCTGCAGTATAAAATTATATTCACATCCTACTGTGTAATGCTTCTTTTCACCTCATCTGTAGACCCAAACAACTGTTACATTGACTAGTAATACTTTATACAAGTTACTTGAGCCGTGCATGGCTGTTAATGTCTCAAAAGTACTTGCATCATTGTACACCCCAGAAACACTTGTAATTCAACCACGGATGTCAGCAATGCAGCGCAAGAAATACCTTTGTTGGGCATGAAATGTATTCATTGAGCTTTGACACACTCCTCTCTTACAAAATCAAATGAGTTCATATTTTGGGACTCCTCTTTGCTTTACCTTGTATAGCTCGGTGGGACAGGAACAACTTTTTTGACACAGATTATGCAAATCTTACTGACGGCCAGCTCTGCAGGCAGGGTCACAACTCCTGTCAGCCATCCTGGCCAAGAACCACCAGCCACTCTGTCAGCGAGGGCCTGCCTGCCAGCCCCTGGCACGAATGCCCCCAGCAAGGGCTGGGAAGGCCCTGGAGGCAGCAACCCGTCTGCAGGGCCTCTCCCCAGCCCAGCCTCTCGGAGCTGTGCATCACAGCGTGGCATAACAAGTTCAAGAGCATTAACATCAATTACGTAAAACCCAACGGTATGGGGACAAACACTCCTCATGAATCTGGAGCTGAAAGGACTACCGACACTTCACAATTTGTTCCAGTTGCTCTCTTTTCATGCAAATTAATAATTATACGTCACACAGTGGCATATAATATACAGAACAGGGCCACTGAGACCAGAAATAGTTCTGTCTTTTTCCATTATGAAACCATTTTTACTCTAGGTTGCTTTTTTTTATTATTATTATTTATTTACATGTCTATTCTAGAAGCGATTTTCTTCCACCTCCCCTTTTTGTTTTCAGTCAAATCTGAGGTTAACTGAACAACACGTGAGAAAAAGAGAAACATATTTTATCTTTTCACTCTGTTTTACTGCAACACCTCAAAAACAACTTACTCTACAAATTCCAAGACAGCTTTATTAAAAATAGTACTGCCGAATATTATAATATTATTGATCATTTTATAGGTTCCTCACATCTGGATCACAGTAAGACTGCTGGAGAAGAAGCAAGACTGTTCCTTGTGTTCAATGCAAGAAGAGAGAGGCAGCACTCTCCTGTCTCCTCCCTCTGACCCACCAGACTTCTAATCATATGTCCTATCTTAACGAATATGGAAATCAGCAACAGTAGCAAAACAAAGCAGGTATCAGGACAGGAAGCATACAGCATCTCAATCAGCAGTGGTGTGTTTTTGTTTGTTTGTTATCCCCAAATACAAGAGTAAAAGTACCTAACTGCTTAAACAAGGAGCTCTGCAGTAGACAGAGACTCGGAAATGGGGCATGAAAATCATTGGGGCAATTGTGGTAAAGGTAGAAAACCTATGAGCCTGGCACATGCAGTTGTCCTAAATATCCAATTCTGCAGATGCGTTAAGAATGACTCATTAATCTCGACTTGCAGAATTGCACAGACTTTAAAAGAAATGTCATTAAACATTGTGACCCAATTTTTAAAAGATCGTTAAAAGTAAAAGCAACATCTTAACTATTAAAAATAGAAAAGAAAAAAATAAATCAGAAACTGTCCCATCCAGGTGTGTTGGTTTTCTTTTGGTGCAAATACTGCAAAGCTGACTTACTTCACTGTCTTCAACATTAAGCAACTTCAAAATGTGCCTACTCCACCTTTCAGAAAAGCTGGATTTCTTGTTTTCAGCAAATCACAAAAACTTTACTAGTCATTTTGGTATCAAATCCTATTCAAATTGTCAAAGATTGTGTGATTGACTGAAGACCTTGGTGACATGCAACCTGGTTCAGAATCTGCTGCCTAGGCTTAAGAGTTTGGAAAGCAACAGACAAGCTTAATCATTCTGAATCATACACATTAAATGCACAAAGCACTATTTTCCTACCCAACACATATTTACTAAAGCAAATAATGTTCAAATTGTGGTTCTCTCTTAAACCAGGGTATATCAAAGCTGCAAGCTGACGTGCATGAATCATTTCTGCTTTACAGTACCTTAAGTCTGAGCCAAATAATTCAAAAGAGCTTGTTGAAAAACACAACTTAATTTGGCAGTAAACTTTCAAGGCTGCGCGCATCTCAATATCAGATTAGCTGAGTTGTAACAAATTCATTTGTTTTGCTTTACTTGCTAGATTATAAAAAAAGCATATTCTGGAAATAAAATTTATTTAAAATAAATACTGGAAATGTCAAAATTCAGCTAGACTGTAGAAGGAATACTAACATATGTGTTACCTCAATTTTAGTGAGTCCCCTAATTTTTCATTCTGGATGACTATAGTTTTAATTTTAAGGGCGAATCTGAACAGTTCAGATATACATCTTGGGAAAACCAATGTAAACTACCAGTAGTCGATACTCAGTACACAATAACTGGAAGCACATACTGTATTTGAACTTTGTTTCAATGTTATTGCTAGTAATAATACTTCAAGCATTATAAATATAGCCAGATAAGAAGAAGGGCAGTTTCCTAAAGCTACTTAAGCATTTCCTTAATTATAATGAAATGCTGTAAGCTGCAAGCTAGGGTGTCTGCTGCATATTCTAAGGGTCATTGGTTCACCAGTTATATTAGCAACACAGAAACTCATGAGACACTAGGAGCTAACCTCCCCTTTGAAAGGTTCATAACAACACATACCAGAAATCAGAAGTAGACTAAGAGACTATATTTTCCATATCTCAAGTTTTCTGAATGGCCCAGTGTAAAACAGAAAAACCATCAATACCACCACACCCTTAACACTGTTAATTTCTGAAGTGAAATAGTTTGAAACGGGCAAAATCCATTTCTTACTGCAGAAGACACTAAACTACATGCAGAGTTCTTCTAAACCGGAATGTCTATCCCCTAGTCAGGCAAAACTCTGAGGAAATGTTTAGCTTTCAAGCCATTTTCAAGCCATTTCAAATAGTAAGGAGGAAAACAAGAAAAACACTTATTCCCAGAGCTACACAGCTATGGAAAGAGCAGGAAAGCAGGAAAAACATCGGAGTGGCAAGGGGGGGGGCAGGGATCAACTGTGCTAATATGGAAAAAATATAAACGCCAGGTATTTTCAAAATACTATCGCATTCACTATTTTCACTAAGTAATCCATAACAAATACATAATGACCAAGTCAAAGAAGTTCTAAAGCATATCCTACTTTTATTCTTAATCTTTCACAGAAGTTAAACTAAATATGTTGTTCATGTTTCACGTAAACTCATACCTCTTCTCATACCTGGTCTTTACGTTTGCTTCCCTGTCATTTATTTAATGCTCAGGAAACCAAACCATTAACTTGGAACTATATTATTTAGTTGCATATTAGAGCTCACATCTCTGTGGAAATTTTATTTTCATGAGCACATATTATTTTAACAGACATGGAGAGTCTGTTCACATGAGGAGGTGTTGCTCGGAACCACAGGAATCTTTCCCTGAACAGCAATTCTGTACAAATCAAAGCTGTAATTATTAAGCGGAGCCTTTCATTCCTAAAGTTTAAAAGAAGGCAAGGTAATTTGTTATAAGTAAAATTCAACACAATTTGTGAACAGCACCGAGACACCAATAAAATAAATCCAAATTTGACTTACAGCATAGTGTCTTTTAATTGGAACGCATGATGTTGTGTTTGTAAGACCTAGAGAATACTGTCCCTCACAGAGGAAAATCCAAAACTACTCATTTCCAACATTCCCCTCAAACTGTGCAAATAGTTCTGAAACCACTGACAACAGTTTGTGTTCTGCCCCCCTCAGTCCTGGATGCCCATTACAAGCTGGCTTTTAAAGTCCTGGATTTCAGGAATGCAGATGGCATCAGCAGGCTGTGGAACATCATCTTGATCCAGTCCAAGGTTTTCTGTTTTTCAAGAAATCCCACGAACATTATCTACAGTCTCCTGAACAACGTTAACATAGCTACCTCATCTTAAACTCAAATTTTAGAGCGTTGTCACTGGGGACAAAATTTCAGCTCAGAAATAGAACTTCACAATTTTCTGATTCATTCATTGCTAATACATTAGTAATGCAGCAGAACAGCTCCTTCTGCTCAGTCATATGCCAAAGCACTCTTCTCACCACAGGTACCAGCATGTAACTTTCAGGCAGCCAGAACAATTAACATATAGCTTCATAGGCTGCAGTTTAATTTGCTAACTTGATTTTATTTCAAACATAAAAAGCAAATGTCAAAAAATAATCATCAGCCACAGCAGTTATGACTTTTCTCGAATTACTAATCCTCTTGCTTTCCCCAGCTACGTGGCGCTTTCTGGCACAGTTCCAATAGGCAGGCTTTTTGCTAAATGGAGTGCGTCTCTTGAGTCCCTTTGGTTTACTCCTACCAGAAGAAAAATCAATATATATATTAAAAAAAAAAAAAGAAGAAAAAAACAACAACAACAAGAAGCCAGGTGGGAGGGCAGAGGTAGCCAGCTGCCATTCCCAATGAGAAGGCTTCACCCAAGCAGGCTGTCAACAGTCAGAGAAAGCAACAGGAAAAGCTGGGGAGAAAAGCTGCACAGCATTTTAGTGGTCTGAGGCAGAAGAGAGTTTAGAAGTACGATCCTCTTGGTTTGGGCAAAGAGGAAGGAGGTCCAAGAGATTTAAGTCAAACTGAGAGGAAGGACAGAAGTTGAATAAGTAGGGCTGTAGCTAACTGGAGCTAGAAGACGCTACTGGAAAAGGAGTTCTCTGAGAGCTAGAACATCAGAAGAGGCTGACTGAGGGACAGAAAATCCTGATGCTTTGGATACCTGCAGGCTCCAGGTATCAGGGACAGTGAGGTCAGGAGATGGAGATCATCGCTGTTTGTCCCCGACCCTAAGAAAGATCCTAGGGGACTGACTACCTTGCCTCTTCCTCCCTCCTACCTACAACAGCTTCAAAGATATCTCTTGGGCCACTCCACAATGTCCTTGCCCCCGCTTTCAGGGGCATGGTAGGCTCAGAGTACTACATCGGGAGCTGGTGGGTCTCATACTGATACTTCAGCACCTGCAAGACATTCTGCAAGTACCCAACAACTAGAACAACTTCAAAATTTATTTAAATGGGAGGCTTAACGTTGTACGATCTCGCTTCATACATAAAATGTTTTATTCTCATTTGGCTGAGGGAAGGGAACTGTTAAATAGCTTTGTCTTCCAAGCATCTTAGGACAGTTTGTTAAAAAAAATAAAATAAAAATCCTTCAAACATGCCACAGGCTCAAGTACCCTATTCATTCTCCAAAAATATCTTAAACTACTATTAAAAATAGCATTATTAATCAGCAACCGTACAAATTCTTATAACTACTTCTTCAAGGTATGGTTTTTAACGTGTTTTGTGCTGAAAAGGACACTGACAAGAAATGAAAGAGAACATCTCAAATGTTAAGTCAACAAGCAAACATTAACCTTTCCATACTTGCTGCCTGAACCACACCATACTCAAGAGATCCCTCTGACCCCAGAATAATCACCTTCAGGCTTCAAGTGCCTTGAGAGCCCAGCACAGCTCCTACAATAACCTCTACCCCTGCAGCAACCTTCCCTTTTACTTATAAATGTGTCCCTTACTGCAGCTTAGTACTCGGATCCCTCGAGCTTTTAATTCTCACAACATGAGTTTTGCTGTTTACACGGTACACACCATGTCCAAGCCATAACTACTACTTTCATCGCATTCAGTGTTCTTTTTCAACTGTTAAAACACTAAAGCCTACTCCACATTTTAAAGTAAAAATTGCTATCATTAACATTGACTTGCAATACCAGCTACACCTGTGTGTACAAACATAGGCAGCACCGGTGTGCTATGCAGAAACGTCTGCAGTCGTTTTCCTCCATACCCAACAGCCTCTCACCCTCTTCTTGCAACACCCAAACACTGACCACAAAAATAATCAATTTCCTCCTCAGATACTATCAACAAATCAGTCCATAAAGCAAAATAAATGCATGTAAGGTTCAGAAGCAGGACAGTACACAAACTATAGCTACTATTTTCTCTGTCAAAAAGAGGCTATGCCTGCTTGGCTATGCCTCAAATATTTTCCGTCTAGCTTACAAACTTAGCTGAAAAATACAGGCAAAAATAACATACTTTTTTAACGTATTGATCTAACTATAAGACAATATATATTTTTGTGGCACAATTCTCCAGAACACCATATGAAAACACTCAATTCTGACCTTTTGCTATATTTTTCATATCAGTTTTTACTATGGTGACCTCTGTTTTGAAAATCTTACTTTCAACATAGAAAATTAGATATTGTAGAAGTACCAAAATATAAAAAAGGAGTAGCTCAATCCTCAATCAAACGATTAATTATAATTACAATCACAGGATATTTAAATTTCAGCTAAGATAATCAGCAATGCTCCCGTTATTTGCTGGCACTCGCGTCCTCTCTGCTTCCACCTGGGAGAACTCAGGGTGACCGTGCAAAGCCAGAGACTGCTTGCAGGAATCCACTGTGTAACCAACAGACTAAGGTAGCTGCAGTTTTTAACTTACCCATAATATTTTTAAAAGTTTTTTTTTTTTTTTTCCTTCTGAAAGGATACACACACAAAGAGAACAGTGAGTAGTACAGTTACTGATTTAAAACAAATCTTTCAGGGGTGATCTCTCCTGTAATGTCAGAATCCTGTTATGTTTTCTGTTAGGATGCAGATTACACATTGCACGACAAAGAATTTGATCATCTTGGGACAGAATCTAAATAAATGTTAGGTGCAGGAGGAGAAGATTTTTCTTTTCTCTCTCTCTTTTTTTTTTTTTCCTAAATAAGTTCACCAAGCTAACAAGAACAGTGAACAAAGATGTGAAAAAGTGACCTGGACACACAGCAACAGCAGGCCTCTCAGTCCGACTTGGGAAGCACAATGCAGGCTGCTGCCTTATAAAGGAAATGTTTCTGTTCCTGTATTTAGCTGAGCCACCCAGCAGAGGAGCTGATACACAATAGTATTTATGCTGAAATCAACTCAGAAAGACATTCTTACATCCTTGCTTCCTCAGGAAATGAAAATCATGTCTCATTACATAAAAAATGAGGTTGCGCTGATTGACTCAGAAGTATTTCCTACAAGATGCGCCAAGGCAACATCACTCCTATCAATGCACGTAGATTAACAAACACTCCGAAATTCTTTTTGCTTTTCAGATAACTCACAAGATGAAAGCTTTGTTTTCAGAAACCAATTATTGAGCAGATAAAAGACTGAAAATTAGAACGAGTTTTATTTCCTCTCCACAAGTTACCACGTAAAGACCAAATATTAACTGCCTTACAGCAAACGTGTTACTTCTACAGTCAGCTTCTGCTTTTGAGCTTCGTGATCTGAGACCTTACCAGTCTTTGCAGACCAAAGAGATTGCATTGGGAAATGTTCCTCAGAACATTCTATGGAGCAAGCTGTGTTCTTACTGCATGGTGTTTCCCACAGAATCACTGGCAGAACTCCACAGAAACGGGATTATGTCTTCAGAACACTGCTGTCAGTTTACATCTAAATCACAGAATCACAGAATTTCTAGGTTGGAAGAGACCTCAAGATCATCGAGTCCAACCTCTGACCTAACGCTAACAGTCCCCACTAAACCATATCCCTAAGCTCTACAGCTAAACGTCTTTTGAAGACTTCCAGGGATGGTGACTCCACCACCTCCCTGGGCAGCCTGTTCCAGTGTCTAACAACCCTTTCAGTAAAGAAGTTCTTCCTAATATCCAACCTAAACCTCCCCTGGTGCTTAAGCCCATTCCCCCTTGTCCTGTCACCAGGCACATGGGAGAACAGGCCAACCCCCACCTCGCTACAGCCTCCTTTAAGGTATCTGTAGAGAGCGATAAGGTCACCCCTGAGCCTCCTCTTCTCCAGGCTGAACAAGCCCAGCTCCTTCAGCCGCTCCTCGTAGGACTTGTTCTCCAGGCCCCTCACCAGCTTCGTCGCCCTTCTCTGGACCCGCTCAAGCACCTCGATGACCTTCTTGTAGCGAGGGGCCCAAAACTGAACACAGTACTCGAGGTGCAGCCTCACCAGAGCCGAGTACAGGGGGACGATCACTTCCCTAGCCCTGCTGGCCACACTGCTTCTTATACAAGCCAGGATGCCGTTGGCCTTCTTGGCCACCTGAGCACACTGCTGGCTCATATTCAGCCGACTGTCCACCAATACTCCCAGGTCCTTCTCCGCCTGGCAGCTCTCCAACCACTCATCTCCCAGCCTGTAGCTCTGCTTGGGGTTATTGCGCCCCAGGTGCAGGACCCGGCACTTGGCCTTGTTGAACTTCATGCAGTTGACCTCAGCCCATCCAGATCCTCCTGCAGAGCCTTCCTACCCTCGAGCAGATCGACACACGCACCTAACTTGGTGTCATCTGCAAACTCACTGAGGGTGCACTCAATGCCCTCATCCAGATCTTTGATGAAGATATTAAAGAGGACCGGCCCCAGCACCGAGCCCTGGGGAACGCCACCAGTGACCGGCCTCCAACTGGACTTGACTCCATTTACCACGACTCTTTGGGCCCGGCTATCCAGCCAGTTTCTAACCCAACGAAGCGTGCGCCAGTTGAGAGCCAAGCCAGTTTCTTGACGAGAAGCAAATCAAAAGCAAAACAGCAAACAACTGTAAAACTTAGGTGTCACAGACTAAGTCTAGTTGATAGGCCATTAACCAAGCTCCTGTAAAGGACTTTGGTGTCACTTGACTGTTTTAAACAGACTTGGTATTTTACTCCTGATCTCAATTGCTTCATGTGGTATTCCAAGGACTTGACAAATCACTTCTAAATTCCGTTGTAAAGTCTTTACAGTCCAGCACCAGATGAATAACATGGTGTTTGTAAAGCATTTCAGAAAGCTCAAAATATAACATTATTGATGGCATATTAAAACAATCCCTGAGTGACAGTAGCAAAATATTAACTTAATGAAAGGAACAGAAGCCTTTGTTTCTGTGATCTGCTACCCCTAGGCTGGATTTGCAAACTATTCTTTTTTTTTTTTTGGCATGACAATATTCAACTCCATCTGTCAAAAAAACCCACCAAACCCACTCACAAGGTGCCACACCAGTTTCAGCAGGGCACAGGCACCAGAGATATGTTTTAAAAAGCGACATCTTCCAACAAAAAAATTATTCTGGTGGCACATGGTGCCAAATCAGGCCCACATGTTTCAGTATGCGATGCACTGCGCTCCAGGATCCATGATTTCTTGTTATCCCACTGATCGTAAACTCATATAAAAAGTTAATTGCTTTAAAATGTCTTGCTGAAAAATGACAGAGACAGTTAAAAGCCAGTATCTGGTACTGCCTGTGCACAAGAAATCCATCCTCACTTAATTTCGTGTTCCCATATCGGAGTTGCTTTCCTCTCTGCTTAAGTTAGTCTTGCTTCCCGAAAGAAAGATTATAAATACTCAGAAAATCAATCTTTGTGATAAAGATTGCAGCTACCACATGCATTGTACAGCTTCTAAACCCTACAACCTGCCGCACTGCTATTTTGACATGCACAAGATTTTGAACTTGGTAGTTAACTTCCTACCTAGCAGTTTTCAACGAGGAGGACAAAATGTACCAATCCAGGCTGGCAGATACTCAAAGGAAAAGCAGCTTGCAATATTCTTAAATATTTTTTCATCTATCCACCAGTTCTGTAGGCAGTAACAGAATGACTTGAGCCGGGACTGAAAAGCTCAGTTACTTGATTTACACCTTGGGTAAGCCAAAGAAACCCAGTCTTTTTCTACCTCATGATCTCCAAGAGTCCGTCAGTGAGGGAAGCTTTATTTCTTAAATCAAACAGTTAAAAAGCATCCATCTAAAAAGCTACCAACGCCCTGCTACAACTCTTCCTTTTAACAAAGACGTTCTCTTATAGATAGATAGGTTCCCTACCAACATTATTGCACTGTTCTGTCATTTCACTGGCAACAGCAGCCTCCATATAGACATCCTTGAGACCTAAGCAGCATGCATTTCAAGTACAAATAATTGTGAAAAACCTCCCGCTCTTTCAATGTCACTGTCACTCTTTATTACTTTCAGCTCTCACTACACAGAAGAAAGTCACTTTCTTGATTTAATGTTCCCCAAATATGCAGCCTCTCAATACTTTTTTTTTTTTTTTTCCTAACTGATCACCAATCCTTACTTCTTTGCAGTGTGTAGGAAGTACTCTTATACTTTTAACAGTAAAGAGCTGTTACAGCCTGAGCTATAGCTAAGCCTTCGTACCGAGCATTTTAATGAGTCAGTCTGTACAGGACATCACATTTAGTGCTTTATTAGAATTCAGCATCAATATTTGAAAACTAAAAACGTGCTTTTTTTTTTTTCTCCCATGCATTGAGTCATCCTTCAGAGAGGCAAGTGAACTGTCTTCCTGTACGCTGTTATGGTTTGCCAGTTTTTAAGCAACCAAGCCCACAAGCCCACCTCCACCTTCCAAAGGACAAACCACCAACTTTTCAAATTTTAACTTTAGTTGCAATTTCCTCCTAAGTCTAGTATTTTTTCAAGCAGATGAAGAAAATAAGATTGAACAGTGAAAGGAGATCACAATTAATTCTCCTATTCTGAAATTTCAACCTGTGTTTTTCTGTATCCTGAAAATCACAAACTATACGTGTGTATGCAAATATATACATGTACATGTACGTATACACACATTTGTAATACTGCTTATCCTTTAGCAAAAGCCTGTAGTTTATTCTCTACTGCACACCAAATACCTTTAACATCAAAACAAAGGGCTTTTGACTAGAAAAATATTAAATAAAGTCATTTTCTGCTACAGGTTAAGTCACATACAAGTTGAGTTGCACAGTTCCAGCTTCAAATTCGTAAAGTTGTTTAGAAGTATTATACAAACAGGAGAGAGAGAGAGAGTCCTTTTCTCCAGGCACAGGTATAGTAATTACTCACAGGAACAACAACAAAAAAACAGAACCAGAAGACACATACAAGTGTTCATAACTAGCAAATCTGCAGCCACGAAGCATCCCACCTACCTGTTACCAGAAGTCCTTCCAATGACAGCTGTTCCACGTTTTGCTGAGGGCAGCTCTAATGAGCTGCAGACAGCACAACTCCTAGAGGGCTGCAAGAGGCTCACGTACAGACTGAGCCAGAAATACAAAGCTGGCTAAAACTAAAAAGGGACATGAAAGGTTTGTTCCAGCATCACAAAGAGAAAATATTAGTCCATTAGGTAACAGGAAAGTTCCTTCCATGAAAGCTCACTAGCCTTTTTTTTTTTTAATATTAAAAACATCTTGGCTTTTTCCGTATATGACAGGTATGACCAGATATTTAATACAATTAACAGACCCAGGGTAGGAATGTGAATCAGAAAACAGCAAGAATACTGAGGTGAGTCATTCGAAGCAGGGCCCACGGGAATTCACAGAACACAAAGAAGTGGCACAAACAACATCCAAATGACTACCTACCAGCTAACGGTTTAAAGAAAAAAAAAAAAACAACAACAAAAAAGCAAACCTATGTGAGATCAGTATAGTACAGCCTGCTAAAACACAACACTCGTAAGAACAGTGTTTACACTGACAAGTAGTGTGGGCCAACAGGACCAGAGCAACCAGGTGCTGCTGAGAAGCACCTCAGAGTAAAGAATTTCTTCCTAATACGTAATCTAAATTTCCCCTCTTTTAGTTTAAAGCTGTTACTCTTTGTCCGACCACTACACCCTCCAAAACACAGGGCCCCTCCCCAGCTTTCCCGCAGCCCCATTTAGGCACTGAAGGCCACTATAAGGTCTAGCTGGAGCCTTCTCTTCTCCAGGCTGAATGACCCCAGCTCCCTCAGCCTGTCTTCAGAGCAGAGGGGCTCCAGCCCCTTGATCATTCTGAAGCCTCAGCAAAAAAACTCTCCCAAGCTAGGGCATCAGATTGTATTAAATATGCCCAGCTACTATACAGGAAATCCAGGTTCTAGTCCAAAGGTGGCATAATACCTAGAAAGTATGATTTATACGTAACAGTAGACAGACATGGTTTTGTTTACATCAGGTTAAAGGCTAGTGGAAGTTTTCTTGTAGGTTATAAAAAAAATAAAAATTGCTTGCTTTGTGTCCACCAAGGTTGAGTCAAAAAATCAGGCTTAACTTGCAGCAAAGATTTAAACTAGGATATACAGAGGGAGCATATGAGATTGCTATTAGCACAGATATAGGTAAGCTTTTTCAGCACTTCACTAACAGTTTACAAAGTTTGCTTTATTCCAAAAATTTAGGAATACCTCAACTGCACTCGTGAGGGATGCTGGAGTTATAGATGGATCTCACAGTAAAGACAGAACACATGAGCTGTTAAAGTGCATTCCAGGTCTATATTTCTACAACTTTATGCTTTCTGTCATAAAAATGTATTCAATTCTTGATGTTTTACTTACATGTACAGAATGTGTATCTGTATTTGTAATATTAAATTTCCTTTCAAAATTGTTTATTTCAAGAACACACACACAGATTTTTCAGACACTATTACTAAGAAATTTTGCTTAGAAAACCTTGCCATTCTCAGAATGCAATTTACTGCTCCTTTAGTACCTGTAAGCAGTTCTGCTTGCGCACTTACAGTGAATACGTCACAAGGAAGGTTTCTCTGTACTCCCTATCTCCAAGTACCACAAGGATTCACTTAGGTATTTATGCTTATAACACCCCTTCCCTAAATCCTGTCTTACATCGATGCCTACTGTTAAAGGGTTCTGGTCTCTCCGGTTTCTTTACCAGCTAATTTGCAGGTAAAACCCAACGTAGGCCTAGAAGTCAAAATGTGCCTATCAATGAATCTCTAAATATAGAAAGACTATTGAAGGACCAGCTGGCATTTAAAAACGATGAAAGCCAAGCCTGTTCTTTGGCATCAGCACTAGCTGGTGTTGCTAAGCTACTGCTGCTGCCCAGACAGTTATACACCATCAGGTTAATTCGCACAGGCCAGTGGTCTGAAGACAGGAGGAAAAAAAAAAAAAAAAGGAAGAAAAACACACTCAACATGCCTTTTATACCAGTAAACCTCAGATTTCACCATCTGCAGCTATGAAGGGTAGTACAGCTTGTGTCCATGACCAAACAACATACACATCATGAAGAAACTAGCTTTTACTGTTCTTTTAGTGTCCATATTACTTCCACTTATGCTGTTAATTTACATTTGTTTGGGTTTGGTGTAATGTAATTATAATGTCAATAAGATGTTTAATGCTATCTACATGTACTTTTCCCCCATCCTTGATGCATTAATTTAGATTTTTATCAAATGAAAACGTTGATAAAAACAAGGAGATTCTGCTTCTGTGGGCTAGTTGAGGCTAGCAACTGGAAAAAATCTATCAGCAAATTTGTATATCTATTTTTTGGACAGTTAAAGCTACAGCCCATGTGAATAATGTTATTTAGTACGCAATCGCTGTTTAAAAATTCTCTTATGCGCTTCTGGCAGTTTGTATGATATTATATTAGCAGTCCTTTCATCACCGACAACACTTGTGATTTGCTTCCAAATGTGAGCCTGCATTTACACTTTAAAAAGTAACCTCGCTAGCCCACATAGCACCAGTATACTCTTGAACAAACAAGTTGTTTAAAACTTGGAGAAGAGAGAGCCAAAAAAATTGGTTATCACAAGCATCTTCTCTATGCTGCTTTTTCACTGGCTTCATTTCATTTTTATTTAGGACATCACTTCTATGCCCTCAGAAAAGTGTGCCACTTGCACATCAGCCTTTTATCTCTGCTGATGCATAAAGAGACAAAGCTACTGGTAAAAGCCAATTCTGATATCTAAAGAATCACTTTCTTCTTGTCAACACTCATTGGCAGAATGAACTTCATGACTAACGTTTCTTGCCGTTCTCATATAACTAAGCTAGAATCCTTGTTAAGATCAATCACAAGGTTAATGCTTTGGGGGGTTGTTTTTCTTTGTGTTGAGAATACAACTGGTAAAAAACTATGCATGAAACATATTTGACTATTTGATAGCAAGCAATGGTTAAGAATTATCATGTTAAATTCTACAGAGATTTTTCTTTGATCAACATTTTCAGTGAAGGAGCTAAATGATAAAAAGAAGAGCAATGGAAAGGATCAGAGATCCACATATAATGATAAAAAGACTGCAGGTGTTTAATTTACTGACAGAAGGGACATTCAGTAGCTGCCTTCAAGTATACAGGCAGTTGTTGTGAAATAATAAAGCATATTCCAATGTCCACTGAGAACAGAAGAAGAAATAATGGGGTTTAATGGTACAAAGGGATGCTTCTAGAAATAAGTAAATGGTTTTCAAAACAGGGATAGTTAACAACTGGAACAGACTATTAACAACAGCAAATAATAATAAAAAAAAAAAAAGTACCTGCCCAGACTGGTCAGAACAAATGTGATGCTAATCTGAGGAAGAGTAACATAACAGATCAAGAAGTCAACAACCACAGGCAAAGATACCAAGGATGACTTCAAAAGGCTTATGCACAGGACAAGAGCTAGAAGCTCAGGCAACTTGAGAAAAGCAGCAATGAACTGCTCCTGGCTTCTCAACACGGGCACTGGGGACTGCTACAATCATCGATGAGAAAGCCAAAAAATGGGATATTCTTCCATAATGAAGAAAAAGCATTCCCTCTAACCCTTTTCCCTGAAAATTTAACCTCCAATTTGTAGAGAAAAATAGCATGAGCAGTCCACTTTTAAAAGATCAGCTGTTAGCTTACGTAGTTTTAGTAACCTCCAATAAATAAATGACTGTGCAGAAACTATTTTTAAATTTCAGAAGGTTACTTCTATATAACTTACAATTCCCCACAGGATTATAAACAGCAAAACTATACATCTACTAATGCTATGATTATAATCCTAGGTTTGAATGAGAATATTCCTTGCATTATCTGTTAATACTTTCCCTAAGCTTTACTTTATAACTGAAATAAATAAATTCACTGTCTCTGTAACATCTTAGTTATTCTTAAAATATACTGAGAGGTTAGACTAGAAAAAGTTTTCCTGTATCAGACAAAGAAAGTGAAGAACTCATGGCTATGATGATTATTACAGCTCCCTCAGCACATCTGTACAACCTTGTTATCCAACGGTACAGCCTATTTATGGCTTTGTAAAACAACAGATCACCACTTCTCAGATGTTGAAATACAGAAGGAACAGGTTACAGAAGGAGCACATTTCTTCAGCAAGTACTTTTGGGACTAAGGAGGTGTGATCCTGTCTGAGAAGGTACGGATTCTCATCTTCCCATTCCTGAGGCATTTCAAATAGCAGCTGGGGGAACAAATATTTCTTCCAGATAACTGATAGAAGCATCCTTTAACAGACACCAAATATGCTCATTTTAACACTAAAAATACATTGGATGGTTTGGCACTGAAATTAACAAAAAGTTGATGACTGCTTCTGAGAGATCCACTTTCTAAAACAGCTGCATCAGGTATCTTTTTCTGATGGAGACCCTCCCTCTTTTCTAGTGTGCAAGCCTACCTTTTCTTTTTCAGCCTATTTCTTGGTAGTTTAATTAGAAAATCATGGCATCCTTTTTTCAAAGCTACATTGGTAAAATTAGAAATTCACTATCCATCTTCTTCAGGCTGATCTCCAGGAAAAAAAAATAATGAAAAAAATACTTCATACAAAGCATCATTTTATGTATTTATACCACCAAACCTCTTATTTCCACAAGAGCCTACTGATTATATTAATCATTGTGCATTATTGTTAAGCTGCAGGCTCCTCGTGGGCATTTAACAAACATAATTACAGTGACTGTTGAATTCTCTGCTTCCTGGAAGCAGAACACTTCACAGAGCATCATACTATTTTTTCACTATTAGACTTTCACATCTTATTCACCTTTAGCACTTTCTTTGGCATGCATGATGGTAGTCAGAACTTCACATCCATCTGCTTCCATTTTTTGTAGGATTGCCTATAAAGTAGGAGCCGATATAACTCTTAAAACACAGAACCAGTGTCTGGTTGCTCTTAAATCACACAAGGTTAACAAGATGCGTGGTTGAACATCTGCTTTCTAACACGTAAGAACTCACGCTTACTGCACCTGGTGACTTTGTTAGATGCTGCTGGTATTTCTGACCGCTTTCGTCAGCTGACTGCTTGCTTGAGAATTAAGTTACTGGCCAAATGATTTTAAAAGTCTCAGTGTTTCTATACCATTTCACCCAGAATCCTTCTGCAAAAAAACATGCTCTTTATTATTGGTCCAAACTACCTTCTTAAAACTCTGGAGAAGGATTACATCAACAACAGCCCAAAATACTTTTGTCTGAAAGACTTAATTCTGAAGCACTGACAGTACAGGCAAAGAAGGCATTCTTTGGTTTAAATCCTTTAATGTTATACCGTTAACATGCTGAAGCAAGATACCAGAAGTATTCCCAGACGTCTCTAAATTATGGAAATGTAACTTAAAAATTTGTCTCAAATTAAAAAAAAAAAAATCTCAATTTTTTACTGAAATGGGCTAGAGCCCAAGTTCTCAAAAAGTGGCCTAAATGGGCTAATTTTTTTTAGAATTCAGACTATAACAGATTACTGCATTTTAGTACAGCATTCAATTTGGCATCAGATTCTTTTTTCTGATTACAGTACAGTGGGTACAAAGAAATACATTGTTTAGGGTCTCTCATACATTTCCTAACTATGAACAAAAAAATCAAGTAATTCCTATTTTCCAGGGCCTCTAGATTCAACCAGATGTAGACATTTTTAGATGGGAAAACTCCATTCTTCACAGACCTGTCTATTTTCATGGGTGTTATTTAAATCATAGCAGTTGTGGATGAAGGGAAGAAATTGCCAGAACACCAAAAAAATAACCACCCCCACCACCCCCAAAATAAGAATATCATTTCTTACAGGAACATTAGAGATTAAAAAGTAACCGTCTTTCTCAGTCTGACTCCTCTTTTGCCCATTACTACTTATCTTTGATTTTCAAAATTGGTTAATTAACCAGACAATTCAAGATAATTACTTGTGTACTTTTGGAACCAAAACAGCTGATCCAGAGAAAATGTCAAGTTAACCTCAAACAATTCATTCCGTAAGGGAAGCTTTTAAATTGTCAGGACATGAGAGGGAACTGTCAAGTGGAAGGACACGTACAGTGCATCGAGTGCTGAATACTAGTTCCATAAGCAAAGATGTACTGCTTCTATGGTTCAATGGTAGAGAATGGCTTTGCTCTCTTGTTCCAATTACCTTACATTCACAAACAAATGAAGGATATGCTGGAACACTGTAGACAGTCCTCATCTAGAGCTGACAGGCATTGTCACTGGGGATTTCTTTTCCTAATAGCTGGATCGATATTTAGGCTTTCAGACATTTTCTTCACAGTAAGTTAGGTGAAGGAAAATAAGCACACAATGTAGGTTAGGGAACATGAGAACACAGTCTTTGGTAGACATCAAAATGGCATCTTGATGTTGATTTTACTTATCATCTGTATAAACTTTTATCGTTTGTACTGTCACTACTGCTTTTACAGTAAAGGTTCCTCTCCATTCAAAGGACAATTATTACATACTAACAGAAGTTAGTCTGTCAAATCACAGTGAGTTCTTTAAGAGCTCAAAGGAAAAACTGCACTGACTATTTATACTACTTAGGTAGCCAAGAACATATTTACCGAATAAGCATGAACTTCAGAAATAGACACTAATAATTTTAATATTATTGCTAGTTACTGCATACTGTAATAATATTTCACGGGAACCCAAAATACTGTCTGATGGTGAAGCTTCATTTCAAATCCATGACTTACCTGATTTCATGAGGAAGGTGGAAAAAATGTAAGGAAACTAATTAATTTTTAAATGACTTCCTATAGGCCCAGATTAATCCCCGTTATAGAAATTGAAATAAGGCAAGAGGTATGGCTTTCAACTACTCTTCTAAAAGCCTAATTCTCTTCTGCCAAAACAAACATGAAGGACTGGGCATATGAAGGACTTCAGCCTGTACATTAATCTTAATCCTACCTCCCACAGCAACATTAGTGATGTCCTTCTGAAAGGACAGCCATTCCTGGTACACTTCCAACCTTCCTGCTTAAGAAGCAACATGGAAAAGATGTCAACACTTGAACCAACCTGCACAATGTTATCTGGGAAAGGAAGCACACCAGCCATCCCATCTGGCCTCTCCCCCAGTCCCCACTCCTCTCTCCAGGTACCATGCAGCAGGCTCTGTGGTAGCAGTGTCATTGACGTGTCAGAGACACCATGTGATACAGATCTAAGGGAACTCCTACATGCACACAGTGATAATGAGGACTCATGGGCATGAGCTTGTTATTTTATAGGCATTTCTTCATTTTTATTGTGCTTTCTAGCTTGTTCTACTTTTAAAATGTTATTTAAAGCACGAAAATAATGTATACCATTTAGATTCTTTTAAATAACCATGCAATCCCCAAAACAACTTTTTTCAAGCATCCTTTACAACCAAATATTTGTGGCTACAACTCTGAGAAATACTCTTCTTTGACGCCCCCTTTTGTTCTTGACTTGTAATTAAAATGTATTTCACATGAAAGAGTACCTATTAAAAATTACTGTAAAACAAACAAAAAAATAATCAAATTAACACACTTTGAGTTAATATTGGTCTTTCAGAAAGTAATTGTGAAGGCAGAAAGGAGTACAGAGGCATCCATTTGGGTTAAGAGAGAAGCTGACCAATGCATATTCCTGATTCTTATCATTTACAAGATACAACCTTTCAGAAACTAAATACGTTCTCAGCTGCCAGGCTTCTGTAGAAGCAAACAAATGGAAACAGTTACTTTTCATGTGGGGATCCCATATATTCATTAGGAGTTCACTAAATATATTTTGGCTTTTCGATAACAAACACCAAAATTGAAGCTTCCCACAGAATATTTAAGTGGCCTTTCACCATGAGGAAAAATGCAGAGTTAAGGCAGCAGCTTGGCAGTCAGGATCACCTGAGAAGTGCCTTTGCTTTCTTCACCCCTCACATTCCTTAAATGCTCCTCACCTAGCTATATAGCTGCATTTCATTTTTATAATCTCATTTTTCACAAATTTTCTGAAAGGTATTGGAATGAGCCCCTGGAAAGATGAGGAGATGAAGTTAGTTTGAACCACCGCTACTTTTGGTACACAATAAAACCACTTTCTTCCAGCGTTATTTTCAGAATAACAAAGCAGCCAGCATGCTGCCCAGATGTTCAAAGTGCTAGTTTAGAGTGTGTCCTAGAATGTTCTGGATGGTTGTTTACAGAGTCAGAATCTGAAAACCTCCTACTTTAGTAGTTGACCAACAAATGCTTTCACTGCTGTAACATTCAATTTAACTTTTATGCTAGAACAACAATCAGTGCAATGCATAATGTGGACATAAGTATTTGTGTTTATCACTGATAAAGTTACTCTGCCCATTGGCTGTGTAGCATCAATGCTCAAATAATACATTTAATTTTGATCTTTCTTTTAACTAAAAGGTAGTCTTTTTATTGGAGGCCAAGTACAATAATCTTTTTTAAAAAATGTGAAAATAATGAATACAGATAAATAAAAACAAGTTTATTTTGTGAAGAGTGAATGTGACATTGAAGCTACATGTCCATTATCCCTCAGCATCTCTGGATAAAACACATTCAATGTAGAAGTACCTGTTTTTTACCTCACCCAACAACAAATCCTGAAATCCTCAGACTAAGCAACACTCCTTTCTGCTGTAAACAGTAGCAAAACCAATCTCATAAACAAATTGTATCCTCACATTAATATCGTTTTGTTGAGACAGACTCTTGATAGGTGGCAGGATTAACAGAATGGTACAATGAGGATACTGCTTGCTTACTGTGTTACACACGGTGATGGCGTTAGAAAGGATGGAAGTTCATACTTAAAACCGAAAGCAAACTTATATACTTTTATTTTATAAATTAGACATTAAGTTCAGGCTTGTAGCTATAGCTACAACTATGTGCTTAAATCAAAGTGTTGTCAAAAATCAGGACTCCAAAAGTTACTGTTCTGTTTACCTCCTCCAAGCAAAAAAAAAAAAAAAATACCCGTGCCTGGAAGCACTTAAATAAGTTTCTAATTTTTCTCTAGATACAATAAAAATCAACCCTGAATTTGTTAAAACATTGTAATTTTTTTAAATCAGTCTATCTAAGAACATCGCATCACAAGTGATGTTCGAGTAATTCAGAGCAGTGTTTCTAATTTACCACAATTTATTCTGCAATATATCACATTTTTTTTAAACTCAAAATCATCACACGAACTAAAGAAACATGATTAACTTTATTTCTATATGCAAACGCCACTCACACACAGCAACTAGTTTAACCCTTTGATGCACTGTATAGCAACTCCAACAACTTTAGGGCTTTTTGTTTAAGAAGTACACCATATTTATACAGTTAAGTTAGAAAAAATCAAGTTTTGGGAGAGGGAAAGAGAGGGAGTTGCAAATAGAATTCTCCACTTTATTTTTATATAAATACACTACTGAAATCATTATCCCTATTTTCAGACAGCTCATCCTTTAAAGAGCCCTATTATCTCTTTTGTCCTTTGATTCCAAAAGGCACAGGAGCAAGCAGAAAAATGAATTGAGAAAGAACAGCCAATTAAGCATGATAATTCACAACTCGTTTCTTCAATAACTTGCAACATACAACTAAAATAGAGATGCACTAAGTTCAGCAGGTACGAATGACTGGATAATTGACCTTGAAAATTCCCACTTCAGCTAAGCTACTTATCTCTTCCAAACTTTCACAGTAAACTCTAAGCGTTCCACATGGCTACACAACATACTCAGAAGCAACAAAAGCTGATTTGCCTCCTGAAACAAATATTGCTGGCTTCTGTGGATCTGCTGTTTTCCAGTGCACTGAAGATGAGAAATCTCAAGGTTTGTCCTGGCCCAAGAGTCCTCAGGAGCTTCCCAGTAGCCATTTCACTGTGAATAGTTCAAAGAACAGCGAAGGAAACCCTTGCCTTCTTGTTAATTGTTTCCTTTTTCAGCTGTCCAATGTGCTACCGTTTCCATTTGGATATGGAACAACATTTTCATCCAGAAACATACTTTTTCAAAGCCCTGCCTCACCATGAACTCCAGAGAACGTACACCGAACGTACCCCAAGTTCCATATTCCTTGTGATTAACAGTGCTCATCATCTCCTCTCATATGCCAACACCACAGGTTTAACAGGCACCTAGCAACAGGTTTTAACAGTGTCATTAAATCGTTTTTTTTTCCCCATCATATCTTATTGTTGTGATATACAAATCAAGAACACCCAGACAAATTAATAATGATCAATAACCTACAGAGAACACCTTGCAGTTTTTCAGACTATTATGAAGGCACGCCCATGAGAGCCCAACACAGGCATTTATCTAGCCCATGTTGCCTACCCAACAGAAGGATGTGCATTTCTAATGAGTAAAAACAACAGTGTGTCACACACACCTCCAGAAAGAGTTTAAGATTGCTACTTGACCATCAAACAACTCAATTATTTGTTTCTAATGGGAAAAATGAAAGCAGTTTGAAGGGAGTGAACATTTATGCCTGGCAACAGGCAAACAGGAAAAGGACTTTTACATTAGTATTTACTGCTCTCTCAAGTTACCTACCTCATCCTTAGTTATTTCTCTGGCTATATTTTCCAGAGGGTACCTTAATGCCTTCACTCTTCCCCAGTGAATATTCTTCATTTGTAAGCATTACCACAGTTAATTTCTGTTAAACTCACTAAATACCTTGGAAGGATATTAGAAAATGCTGTGTAAAGGAATAAGCCTCCAAAAGTTCTTTGGGGCACACCATATTTTAAAACAACTGTGTTATTACCTTATCTCTTGGGACTGAGAGAAAAAAAGTGGTTAGAAGAAAAGTATTGCTCTTCTCTCTTATCTGATAATTTGATCTGTAAGGCAGAATTGTATATAAAAATGGTAAGTTTCCAATTAAGGAAATATGGCTTTCCAGCAGTCTTCCACTACGTCCCCTTACTTTTTGTGCCTTCCACCAATCCCCACCACACACATCCATGAATCATGGCTTTCTTCTCTATTACTTTTGCTGAGCAAATAACAATCATAAAATCAAATTGGGAAACGTACTTCTCTATGGTTTATATAGCAAAGAGAAAAGCAGAAGGTATCCAAAATTGCAAGATGAGGACGGCGTACCTCACAGCATACTGATAGCCCCCAAAAGTCTCTTCTCACAAACATTACACAATCAAGGGAAAACAAACTACTCTCAAACAAGCTGTGCTTGCAGGAGCACACCATCAGTTGTGCACACTCCGGCTGGGTCTGTTGAGATAAGAAACCAGATCTACCCCAGCTCTGCTGTTTTATTAGCACATTAATATGTAAGAATTGGATCCTTAATTCACACCTCACCGTGACAAACAGCTGCTCACAGAAATCCCCACTCAGAAGAATGTGGTTACTACAGTATCAAGGCTACTAATAAGAACTGGGGTTTCTTCTCAAAATTACCGAAGATCATAGAAAAACCGAGAAAAATACCTACACAATTAATCCAGAACTACTCTTCTGTTTTGAAGCACCTGAAAAAAGATAAGTAACGTGCTGCGTGTGAACGCACTAGGCAGGTATTTCTGAAATCGCACCATTTCTGCCACACGCTCCGAAGCGCATAACCCAAATCACTTATCCGACACTTGGGGTTTCTAACGAGCGCTCGAGAAGCTGAAAGCACTCCAGCTGTTGGAAGAACTGCAGAGAGATCCTCGAGGCCAATTAAGCGCTTTGGTTGCGTCCCGTGAGGTGACCCTTCCCCGGCAGCTCCCGGGGCCGGCCGCCTGCCCCTCACCAGCCGCCCCCTGTCCTCGCCACCCCTTTGTGGCAGCAACTTCCCCGCGCCCCCCGGGGCGATGCGGGGACCCGCTCGGGGACTCACCGAGAAGCCGGCCCAGAAGGGGCAGGAGTGGCGGACGCGGGCCGAGGTGGTGAGCGCCAGGGCGGCGAAGCTGACGGCCACGATGAGGCAGCCGAGCGCCATCTGCGTGACCCCCAGGGCCAGCATGGCCCGCGAGCGGGCGCGGTGCTGCCGCAGGCGGGACAGGCTCCGGGACAGCGCCGCGGGGCTCAGCGAGCGCGCCCCGCCGGGGGGCCCCGCCGGCACCGGCATCCTCCGGGGGGCCCCTCACGGCGAGGCCGCCCGGCGCCGCCTCCCGCCGCCCCCCGCCCGGCAGCCGCGGCTCATGGAGGAGGAGCTGCCCCGGGCAGCGGGGAGACCCCCGCGGGCACGGCCCTGCCCTGCCCTGCCCGGCCGGAGAGGGGCGGCCGCCGCCTCCGCCACCTCCTCTCCTCCTCCTCCTCCTCCTCCTCCGCCGCCCGCAGCCGCCGGGGAGGGGGAGCCCGAGCCCCGCGCTCCGTCCCGCTCCGCCCGGGGAGGGAGGGGAAGGGAGGCGAGGCCGGGCAGCGGGGGGAGGGCTGCCGGCGGCCAATGGCGGCGGCAGGCAGCGGGCGGGGGGCGAGGCCCGGGCCCCCGGTACCCGGCGGCGAGAGGCGGCGGCGAGAGGCAGCGGCGGGCGGGGGGCGAAGCGGTGCGGCTGCTGCTGTGAGGCGGCAGCGGGCACCGGAGCGGGCAGCGGGCACGGGGAATGGCCCGGCCCTGCCCGGCCCCCCCGGGGCACCGCCAGGTGCTCCCCGCGCCTCAGCAGCGGCACAGGCGGGCAGCGGCTCGGGGGGCAGCGCAGAGCGAGGCCTAGCCCCGAAAATAAACAAAAAAACACCCCCACCAGCACAGCCGTACACGGGGGACTACTTGTACTACCCCAGGTAGTAAAATGCTGACAGGAGCAGCATTGTTCTGTACAGCAGTGAGGATCCCCACCCTGCACACCTGTAATACTGGGGTACTCAGACACAAAAACTGCAAACGCCACAGCTAAATAAGACTTGCATGTCTGTTCATGACGCCCTTGCTCTTGTCTTTCAGTAAGTGTTCATTGCATGAAGTACCTTGTTTCTTGAAGAGGCAGCGGGGAAGCACACTTTGACAACAGCTCCGAAGGTTATGTCCCCTGTTTTATCATAACATTCCAGTATTTTGCTCTAACAGAAAAACAAAGCTTGCTGCTTTCAAGTTAAATCACTCCCTGTGCCACAAAACCAGCAGGTAGAGCAGATGATACTGCTAACATCCCCAACGGGGGTAGAACACTGCTCCAGCACATGTGTAAGGAGCATTTTAATCACTTCCTAAAAGCACCTGACGAAACTCCACATGGAAGACAGGTGTTTTGTTACAACTTCTAACGCAGAATAGTACTGAATTAATAGTACTTACACACTCAAAAGAAGAGTTAGCATAGAATGTCTTAGTTTTTCAGTCAGGGCACGAGCAGAACGGGAGCTGGTTGGAGCAGAATGGGAGCATACCAACATTTCTGCCCATCAATATGCCTGACTGGGCTGCAGACTCTCAGGTGGGAGTGCTACATCACACCTGAACGCTCAGGTAAAACAGGTAAAATAGAGAAAAAGATGAACGTTGATAGATCACCCTGCATTTTGGTGTGTACCAACTCACACTAATTACAAAAACAGTACACAATTAGACCTGTTTTCTGTCCAACATTGGAAACGCTATTTCAAAATACACATTTCAAAGTAGAAGACGACTGTGTTGTAATATGCTGCCAAAGTGAAAGGGGTTAGCAAAACCAAACCAAACCCCAGAACTAAACTGAACCTGTACAGTCATCATTCCCCCAACCAGCCAAAAAATGCTTAAGGCTATTTCAACAGAAGGACAATTAGAAGCTTATAACAAATAAATGCATTTAAACCTCTATGTGGGTGCTCTCATTCAGGAGTAAAATGGCTCCAGGGTTTGGGGAAATTAGGACACATTACACTAGGGTGTGAATTTACATCTCACTAACTCCCTGTGCTGATACTGTTGTATGCATTAAGTATAAAGCAATTTACTTCAATCTCCAAGGACTTGAACTGGCATACGCAAAAGACTCCACATGTGTGATGGCACCAGAGGAGGATCTGCTATTGCAAGTCTACTGCTCATCTGGTGTCTGTGAACTACACCTGTGGGTAAACGTAGGTAATCACTGTATATTGCTTCCAATATGGCAAACTAAAGCTATCAGACAACTACAGCTATTTTGGCTTCCAGGAGGAAGTCCACAGGAGCTTAAAATATCAAAGTTCTTTATGCTAGCTTCACATCTTGTTCACTTGAGGTTTTCTGAACATTCAGGTGTAAATTGATATTGTCGAAGGTGTGAGTTAGCTCTGGATACACATATTTGGTTTCTCTGCAGGCTCTCAGTTACTGGAATTGTTTCCAAATGATTTAAGAGTAGAGTGGACAGCGTTATTGTCCCCATATTTCAGTGGTACTATTTTGCTGAAGATTTTTTTTTTTGTTACTTTCATAGAAATTTTCATTTCTGTATCCTTGAGTATAACTTAAAGTGGGATTCAGTACTAAAATTCCTTTCAGAACTATAGATAAATAATAAAAGATTTGCAGTAGCCATGTTTACATTTAAACACTATACTTTTTTTTTTTTTAGTTAAAAGTATCATTTTCTGAAGGCACGCACAAGGGCACTACCTAACAAATATTATTAGCTGAATAAAGAACATCAAAACTCAGGGGCCAGTATGATAATTATCCTGTTTCTATGATTTGTCTCATTGCTGTCAGTCTTCACTTGTCCCAGCCAGGTTCAAGCCTTGTACTAGGACTGGGTTCATGGATTTAAGTTTGTATTTATTCTGTTTCACTTTCAATGCTAGTGAATTCATGCGTCTTTGTCTCTGCGATTGTTATTTGAAGTCCTTTAAGTATATGGTATTTTCAAATATGACAAAAATGGACACCAGTAAAAAGAATAAATTCGTAGTTCTAATAATTACCATACACATACATAGTTCTAATAATTACCAATTACCATACATAATAAGGGACCTTAACATGGTGTCATACAGGGCGTAGATGATGGAAGTATGTCAAGGGGGCCCTGCTACTATCACTTACACATAGCTGTTCTCAGATATTTGCATATTCACATGATATGTTAAACAGCTCCTCTCGCTCTGTATATATAGCTTTAAGGACTTAATAAGCACTAAGGACTCAAGTTGTCCCACACAGCGCGTATCCTAAAGATGTAGCAGAAATCAGTCACATGAGGTGGTACCATTGCTGAAAAATACAACATATACTTTATATAGACACACACAATAAGAAAAAAAAAAAAAAAAGATTCCTCCTTCTACAGACAAGCTTTGTAAGGAGTCTTGAGATTTGAGTTTAAAGAAGAGTGTTTTTGTTATTCTAGCATCTAGCAAATAATTTCAGGGCCATTCAGAAGTTGGGTCCTAACAACGCCATCAGTAATAATTCTTCCTCCTTGGTCTACACTTGTTCATCTTTCAGAAGGAATCAGATAAAGACTACAACATCTAGGATGAAGTCCTAGATTATGGTGAATGAAGTACACCATAATTTCTTGGCGAGCATCTTAAAATGAATTATCCTTTTCCATGTCTACACATCGACTTGTTTTGAAAATCACTTGTAAGATATTCCAACATACTTTATCTCAGATTACCAGGAGCCATTTACAGAACACCAGGAACCATTTGTAGAAAAAAATATTCAGGTTTTACACAAGTACTGGAATTAGATTTATGGATACAAGAACCTACATAAGAAGTCTTCATCATCTGCAGGACTGAAGAGCAGCATATTCTTGCAAGCAAAATTGTAAGCATATTAACAGCATTTGATTTTAAATGTAACCAAACCTGGTATTCCAGTATTTAAAAAAAAAAAATTGCATTTCCTCGTGCATGGCTATACAACTTTATGTTTATCCTCCAAAAAGTTGTGCTGGGCAGGGAGAGAGAAGGGCAAGAAAGCCAGTAATAAAGACTGCCTTACCTATATACAACATTCTGTGGTAATCAGGATCTTGCAGAAAATAACCTGCTTTCTTACCATCTTTCTTATTTGAAAATTAAATTTAAAACAAACAAACAAACAAAAAAAACATTAGCAGATACTAAAGTGTATTGAAGACAATGAGACAGTACATGAAAGCACCCACCAGTATAGGAAAGGATAATAGGCTTGGGACTGTAGACTCTAATCCTTGCAGTGGCACTGTTGTCTCTGCTGTTATTTTCCTTCCTGATGAATCAGAAACATTTTTCTTCAAATCTCTCTCTGACAGACTAGAGGTTCATTGCTTAGCTACTATTAAAAACAAATGATTCTCACTCCTCCCCCTTCATTCTAATAAAAGTGTCCATTGTGTTTTCATAGACAAGTTTTCACTTTGCAAGTCATATGTACAATGTCATTACCAGTCCCATCTTTTACATCATTTTTCTGTGGAAGTGAATGAATGATGAGTTCACCAAGTACACTTTCAGTGGGTAGAAATGTTATGAATAAAAGCATGCAGAGAATACTGCAGAGATCAGTAGATTTTCATTGAATCCACATTTTCCGCTTGAAACACTATTTAGGTGCACATATATATATATATATATATATTTTTAAGTATGTATTAACAGCATCTACCTAGCACTCATCAAGAGCCCTGTAACAAACCTATACCCAATGTCTGTTTCTAAGAGGTCACACAATGTGACCATCACATCTCCACTCAGAACAGATGCAGAACTTTTGGTGGTGAAGTGATTGTACACAGCACACAGGAAATACGCTCTCACTTGTCTAAGGACTTGGAGTTACATAGGGATCCCTGAACTTTTAAGCTATTTTTTATACCATCCAATACCCACGTATCGTTATATAGGGCTTGTTACCCTAACCAGACAGCAGATGTGAAGGAGACAAAGCTAAGTAACTGCCGTTACCTTACTTCTTAGCATTCCATTTCCTTGTGTTTTTACAGAGGATAAACACAGGTTAGTTGGTTTTACAAAAATACTAACCTTTAACAACATAATATACATGTATATCAAACCACAGGATTTACTTCCATATGTAAGCCAAAGGGTTTTTGATCAGTAAAGCTTTATAGATGAAAAGAAAAGCCAATTTCCATGCTTTAATCTGAAAATAATCTGTCGCTTTTTCAGAAATACCTACTTTGGAATCACTTCCTCCATGTGATTGGCTGCCCTGATGAATGTCCTGGAGTGCTAAAGACACCACTGAAATCAAGATAATTGCCTTGCACTTTATGACTGCTTGAAAGTTGAAATTGGGTATGTGTCATGGGTTTGAAATAGCTTTTTTTTTTTTCCCCCTCCAGGACATGAACCAGAACTCAATTTTAAATGAGACGTTTCTTTCCCAGGCATGGCACAAAATGCAATTTCTTTGCCAAAAAAAGGACATTACATAGAAAGAAATATCTGCTGTTCAAACATCAGCAAATGTTAGCAGAGTAATTCCTAATCAAGAGTTTGGTCTAAAAGAATGAAAACAGAAAAACATATTTGCAACATGAAAGGCTTTGGACATTAATTTGTTTGGTACTTAACCATAACACTTTTCGTTTGTTAAACTTTAACATGTGCAACACTTCTGCATATATATATATATATATATATATATATATATATAGTGCATATATAGTGGGCAATAGTGTCCAGATTTCTCACTGATCCCAAATTGCCCAGAGAAAAAGAGAAAAGCATTAATGTAGAATTAGCTACTTCATACTGTATTTTAAAATTATTTGGCAAGGCCAGAATCTAAGAAATCATATTCTTCTGTACAACTTAAGTAGGTAAAAGTCCAAAACAAAATGTAACATGATCATTTAAAACAAAAATTCATTAAAATACAATTGGGTTTTAGTGGCTTAACTGAAGAATAATTTTAAGCATTTGCAACTAGGATTTTATTTCCTTTACTGAACAAAAACTGAAAGCTAGACTTGCAATTTAACAGAAATCAAGATCTCTTGGTTTTCTGTGATAAACATAACTCAAACCTTGGAGGAATTCTCATTTTGGTTGAAGAAATGAAGCTACTAAGAAAGTCATTTAAAGGATTTACAGGTAAGAGATCTGGAGTTGTTAGAAAAAAAAAAAAATCAATCCCTCCCTCGAGTCTCTTAATGAGATTCTAGATTTTATGGTAAAGGACATGGAATCAGAAACCAATCTGGGACATCCACCTATTCTTCTTTGATGTGTACACGTTACTAAAAAGATAAAGGGAAAAATACAACATTTCCACCTGCTATCAAGTAAAAGTTATCAAAGTATAAGAAAAAATCCAAATCTTGTCTGTATTGATTTTTTCTCTTATACAGGGTTTTCTGCTGATAGAATGGTAGATTTATTGGTTCCACTGCAATTATTTGTTAATGGGATCTAGCAAAAAACAAAGCAGTAATTCTGACATGCAGTTTACCAATCAACCTTTAAGTATGGTACAAAAAGTTAAATACCAATTTAAATGCTTACGTTTCATAGATTCATTTTCAGTAAAGTAGCTTTTTAAAAGCAGTCTTTCTACTTGTTATCTGTAGGTGAGTAAAGTTTTAAACACAGGGCAAAAGGTTCTTTCTTGGAGAACTGGAAATTAGCGTTAGATGGCTGAGACATGCCAGTTATTCAGAGGGATGGGGTGCGTGATCTAAATAGGTTAAAGACAGGAGAGCTGCTCATACCAATTAGTTAAAATACATACTAGATAAACACAGCTTTTTCAAGTATAGATACTTGAATTAATTAAAAAGGCTGTTCAGCATAAAATGTTCTTTCCAGCCTAGAAACCCACGTGAGCTGAAGTTAAGCATTACTAAAATATTTTTTCTTACATGAAATGATAATTCATATGGGACATCATTTCATATGAAGTTGGTATTGAGATTTATTAAATCAGTCTCTAACAGGATATTACTTTTTTTTTTTTTTTACTCTTTTCCTATAAACTGTCAAATTTCTTCCTCTTTTCCCTTTATTGCATTTGTGATTTCCGTTGTACAGTTTCAGTCAACTCCAGTTGACTTGCAAAGAAACAGACAGAAATTGTGCCATATGTATCCTGCAAGTAAATTATAGCAATGTTCCAAAAAAAAAAAAAAAAAAAAATGTACCTAAGTAAACTTAAATCCATTTACCAGGCATTCTTCATGTGTTATCCAAAGTACTCTCAGTCCTTTCAATAAAACAAAAACTCCTGTCTACTCCAAAGCAACAAATAAAACTGAATCAATGGGTAAAATGAGAGCCAGAGCTAGTTTCTTCAAATCCACTCAACACCATCCATCAACTTTCAAGTAAAATTGACTTCAACTCATTGAAACAATGTTTACAAATGTATGGGATATGCCAAAAGTACTCAACAACACCAGGAATGTATACACATGTACAAATATGTACTTTCTACCCTGATATTTTTGTGGTGAAAATATGATCTTTCTCCAAAGAGGAAGTCTTTGTTTGCACATGTACACATAGAATTCCAAAATGCTTGTCCAGTTCACAGTACTACTGAATCCAGTTTTGCTTTAGGTACACCTTGTCCCATGAAGTTACTCGCAGCTTTCCCTGTAGTTAAACATGCTGTGCTTTGAAGACAAGAGCCTCACCTTGTTTTGTTAACCCTTTAAAACCAGGTGAGGATTTCACATAGAGCATCATATGTAACTGGAAACATTTGAAATGGGGAAAAAAAATAATGAAAAGCAAAACCAAAAGAACTCACATAAGTATTTCTGATCATACCTTAGGATATATTGTCTGCTTCAGCATGCTCACAGCTAAGAAAAAAAAAAAAAAAAGTATTCTTCCATACATAAACTACCTTGACATGTTTCTGAAGACCTGTAAAAATACATCTACTTGATTTACAATTTCGTTTTTCAACTTCCAATGAAAAGAAAGGTTCAATATTGCAGCTGTTTTGTTTTAACACATCTAAGATCATGAACAGGAACAGGTCTTCCTCAGAAAAAATGCAAGCTTCCTAGGTATAAAGAGCTTCAATTTACAGCATTGAAAGCATTGACAGCATTGCTTGTTTTTTTTTTAAAAAAAAAAGTATATATAAATATGTATATTTAGACATCTACAAGGTTAAGTTTTCTTCCCTCCTTCTCTTTACATGTATGTTGCTCTATCTTTTTCTCTACTGTAAAATTTAGAAGCTCCCAGGCCACTTAATTTATCCAAAGTTATTTGAAACATAATTTTGTTCTTTCCACTACAAAAGCACAAAGCTAGATCATGTAATTTAAACTTTGAAGATGTTGGATCATTTAAGATTCCTCTTTTTGAAACTTAGCTGAAAAACAGAAGGCAAAATTGGCTTTCCGTATGTATATGAAACAAATTAATTGGAAGCCATAGTTTAATACTTTAAGCAGTGACTGACAGTATATGATCATACACATGCATGATAGCAGTTTTTGCCATATGTGGAAGGTTTAAGCTGAATACTTATTTACAAAAATTAAGTGTAAAAAGAAAAAAAACTCAGAAAAGTCACATAGTTTTGCCCCATTTGTAGAAAACTTGCATGTGTAAGTCAGATCAGCCCTCAGGCAACTTTAAACTTCTGCAGCTTGCAATTACACAGCAAGTCACTCACTGACCTTGGCAATGCTCTACAGGTTAGACTACAGCGTACGCATTTTCTTTAATGCTACATCAAATCTATTTGCCACAAGAAGTCTTCCTTCATAAAACAGGGCTTCAGATTTCATTTCTAAAGCAGGGAAACTTGCTTGACAGCATTACCCACCCACCCCCTATCTAATAGGGCCACACCATAGCTGCAGTTGTTAAATGGGTTTTTCAAACTTACCCCCTCTCCTTTGGGCACTGAACTGCCCAGAGGAAAAGTAACCTTATGCTGATATCAAGACCCTACCGCTTCTCCCCCTTGGCCCAGATAAAGAACCCAGTTCTAGACTGCAACCAGGATGCTGTGCATACTGAAATCATACTATTTTACTTCGTACACTCCTGCCCAGTCTAGTATTTTCCACCAGCAGCAATGTACTTCTATCCAGCCTTGCATACTTGTCTTTCATGCCTTTCCTCTTTCATAGCTCCCACAATCCTCCTCATTTCTCTAATGTTAAATACCTCTGTCCTTCTCTAAATAACTCTAAATAAATGTTCTACATTAGGTTTTCAGGATAAAAAAAAAATGCTCTATATTAGGCTTTTCAGAATAAAAGTGAGGAAAATGACATTGATGTCTGCAAATCTCTACCTGCATAGCACCCAGAGTTTAATTAGGCTAACATGACTTTCTTTGTCATGCCCATTTCTAAGCAGAGGATTTGAGAAAGAAAGACTCTTGCTGCCATTTGTTTATGTGGTAGCAGACCTAACAGGGCCCAATGCCCATTTGAGCATCGTGCAATATTACAGCACAAATTTGTTGCAACCACTGCTGAAATACGGGATGTATTTAGGGCCAAACACGTGACAAAGCTTCCCCCCCAAACACATCTTCACTCTTTTAAACTACAGAATCTTTACAGGTCATACAAACATTGTGAAGAACATTCTTGCTCCAGGGAGTTACATGATAAAACTAGTTGTCCAAAAACCCAGATAAGTAGTACTTGGCTTCCATTTACTTTTTTTTTTTTTTTTTAAATAGACTCACATTTGATCATGTCTTCAATATTTACTTGTCTTACTTGATATTTTTGCTTCTGATCTAACAGATGAACAGCTCTGCTGTGGCAATAAACACACCATTTTCATATTTATTACAGTCAGCACCCTTAAATCTTGATTAAATTGAAGAACAATTACATAAATTGGTAATCAGCCTACATTTTTTAATCGAACATATTCAGCATTGGAGGCTGCACTGGCATAAAAAAACCATTTTACACCAATTTAATCTAACCCATACAACTATTAGGTGGTCTCACAGTCTATAATTGGATGAATTTTTTCTATCTGAACCTACAAATAAGAAAACTTGAAGAAAAGCATCATCTTCTTATGTACTCTGGCTTTGGGTTTTATGCACGTCAGAGTTTAGGACAAAAGGCAGGGGAAGCAACAGTTAGCATAAACCCTAGCTACCATCACAGCAGGGAAGACTATAGCTATCCAGGACATTTCTGAATTCTTTGGGCATTAATATGCACAGAGGAATTAAATTGCACGGCAAGTGATGTTTTATACAGACATCTTATCTGTCATAGACACTACACAGTTTTCTCCATTTAGATGCATCTGAGCTTGTTGCATGTATTCTGTGCCAGTATTAAGGTTATTTTAATAAAATGAAAACAGTTGAAAGGTAGCTACGCTTATTTTTTGTCTGGTGAGCTTCTCAGGGAACAGAGAGGTGGCTGACAAGAAGTTCAAAGGATGATTAAAAAAAAAAAACTGAGGCAGAGGCTGAAATATCTAGTTCTAAGTGCTTATTAGCCCAGCCTCATTTAAGTACATTTAATAAGCTTTCACTTGACCCAAGAAACTAAGTAGTTGATGCAGCAGCTTTTTTTCTTTTTCTTTTTTTTTTTTCCCCCCTGTAATACCTTATACTCTGGAAGAATAATCTTTCACACATTCATAGCACATTTATAAGAACTTCAAGAAAGACTGACTTGCAACCTAATACTACCTGCACAACAAACATATAATGCAGAATTAGAGATCAAAATACATGCTGTGTGAAAGCACCCATATAAGATCAAACAATGGACAAGATCTCTCACGCCACTAATATTCAATATCAGGTCTCGTTGATGAGACTGAAATAAAAGCCCTTCTCATTTTACATGGCATAAATTTATGATTAATGTCTATAGCTTTAGGAGGAATTAGAGCAAAATAACATTACTGAAAGCTATTTTTAGAGTGCCCTAGAGAATTAGGTTTCCTACATTGGAAGTAAAAAAACACATTTCTTTAGCTTTCTTTGTAGTTCTATCTACTCCTCATCTAAGGGTGATATTTTATAAGCACCTCCCTGCTGGATGAGAGCCTGAAGCAATACTTCTCCCACTTTCAGTCATACAATTTCTATGCCAGGTTAGAAGAAAAGTGGTTGCAAGAGAAGTGCTTTAGTAATCGATTAGTTAAATTTAACAGCTGGATAAAGTGGCGAAGACAGTACTTCAGCCATTCTTTCCAGAACTCCAGGGTTACACAGTCTGCACTTCGATAAGGATTAAAAAATTACCTGTCACATTTGAGATACAGTCAAGGAAATCTCTTCTTTCTCTGTTCAGAATATTGTATTGTTCTGACATCAGGAAAGGTACCAACTGCTTTAGCACAATTACATCATTCTCTTCCAACTATACCCAGTACAAACGTTTTTTTTTTTTTTTTTTATGACTCATTATCAGAATTCATGTTTTTATATTGGAAGGTGCAAACAAGATCATGGGACTGCGTGGTGACTGCACTCAGTAAAGTTTCTAGAATGCTGTCTCATCAGAAGAAAACTAATCCTCTAAGCCAACTTTCTGCTGTGTTTTACCCTGGCAGGCAGCTCAGCACCACGCAGCCGCTCCCTCACTCTCCCCAGGTGAGGTGGGGGGGAGAATTGGGAAGGTGAAACAGCAACAACTTGTGGATTGAGATAAAGACAGCTTATTCAGTCAAGCAAAAATGTGCAAGTGCAAAGCAAAACATAGAATTCCTTCGCTACTTCACATTGGCAGTCTGTCCTGGGGCTGTCCTCTCCTGGCCGCTGGGCGCCCCAGGCTCCTCGCTGGCCAGGCAGCACCAGGAGCAGGACAGGCCTTGGCTCTGTGCAAGCGCTGCTCAGCAACAGAAACGGTGTGTTATCAGCACTGTTCTCATCCTGAATCCAAAACAGCACCACACCAGATACTAGGAAGAAAATTAACTATCCCAACCAAACCATGGCACTTTCAATCCAGAGTTTCTTCTGAAAGACTTAAATAATTTTCAGTAGTTCTCTGCTTACACACGATAGCATAAGGGTCATTAAAAAAAAAGTGATTTTAATGTAGTACTCTAAAAAGCGTTATCTTTCCAAAATCAACTCACTGCTGTGTGGCTGCAAGGGGGGAAATTGGCACAAGAAGCATTGTTGCATGACAAGCAGCGTGCTTGGCCATCGCTGCCTTGCGAACACTGCTGGCAACATCCCTACCCACAGTGGCCTGGGGTGTGCAGGGACGGCAGGTGGAGTTGAAGTCTCTCTCAAGTTTTGGCAGTGCTAAGACTTACTTAATATGCCAGAGAACTCTAATCTGATCATCAGCCTCTGCTTTCCATTTATTTCTTTATCTCAAGTATCAAAATGGAAGAATTTGTTATAAATATAAAATAGCAACTTACATATCTTTCCTGAGTTGTGATGGTTGTCAGAGAATAGCACACAGAAATCTGGCAAGAACTGTATAGACAGACTGTAAGCCAAGGCTATAAAGTGGTTTGGCAGAGAGAAATTCCCTGGAGGGTTTATAATAAAAACAATAATATGAAAACATTAAACAGAGAGGTGTGTGGAAAAAGCAGTTACCCTAACAGAGTATTAGTTACTATGACGAACTTTTAAAAAGCAGAGTTATCTTAACTACCAAAAATAATTGAGCAGATTGTCTTGCTGCCCATCATACCAAGAAATCTGTGAGAAATTTCATTAGGGCTTTGTGCTTTTTTTTTTTCCCCTCTAAGAACTAGCAAAATTAACAAGGTCAGCTTGAGTACAGCTAGGATTGCCCCTCACTCTGTGTTTTAGTGCAATTCTTCATATTTTATTAAAAAAAAATAATAAAAATCTGCCTTTTCCAGCATTTCTTCCCAAAGGGCCTTTTTACGGCTTGTCAGATTGCTCAGTGCCCTCTGTTTCACCCTGCAGCAATCAGCATTCCTCCTGCTGGCACTATCAGAGAGGGCCAAGTTTCCCCTGCCTAAAGCTGGTAAGGCTCTCCATACATTGTTAGCATTATACTGATTTAACTGAAAGGAAACTGGGGCCTGAGATACCAAGAGCAATTTCAGGATGTTCCATTACAGAAAATAGGAGGCTGGGGTTGATTCCTGTTGCAGCTTTGAGTGCTCTGACTCCCTGGGTAGGAAGGCATGCTGCATCAGGGAAATGCAGAGTTCTGTGGGGAGTCCCTTAAGCAAACAGCTGTTGGGACAAACTCTTGAGGGGAGAAAAAAACCCACAAGTTTAGTAAAGGCGTTTTTGTTCACTAAAAGCCTATTTTTCCCTCAGTTTGGAAGATTTCATTTACAGTTAAGGACCACTAATACCCCCTGCTTCCCCTCAGACTACTGCCTGAGCAGCTTGTGGTGCAGTAGCTCTTTGAGCTGTCCTGGGGGCTGAGGCTGCACACATCGGTGCAGACTTGTTAGCATTTTTATCTGGCTTGTGCATGTGGGCTTTTTGTTCGTATGTTTGTTCTTTTATATAGACCTATGTCTTGCAGGGACAAAAAATCTCTTACAGTGAAGGAACAAAGGTAACCAAAGCCAGAAAGAAGGCAGCACATGGATCTCTGTTGGCCATGCAGATAACAGTAATAAAATAGTGAACTATTCAAAAATAGTGCATTGGCTATTTGTGGGTAAGGTGCCTTTTAAACAGGTTATCTAAGCAGTGCTACAGGCTTACTCCAAGTCAGAACATAATCTCAAATAAGTTATAGCTACTATAAAATAAGGAGCTCATTAAGGTGTTGCATTAGTTTAAATGAGATGGACAGAACTTTTATTCCAGAACATGGAATGGAATGACAGCAATGAAGATGAGGCATACTTGCCAGTGGCAGAGTTATCCAAGACAACTTACCTATGATCAAAGACCAAATCCTGTTCTGCTTTCACAGATAAGAACACACCTGCAATAAGTGTGGAACATCAGCAGCAGTGTAACAAGTCTCCTGGAATCTCAGCAATCTTTTATTTGTGCAAGGTAGATTTTAGAGCTTGATGAAAAAGGTCAGAAAAATTTTTCTTCTGCAGTGCAATGTCATTTCGTTGTGAATCCATTTATGCATTCTCAGAAAATAAATCATGACCATCATTTTCTAGGTGAGAAAGGTGGTCCTTGTTGTACAGATTATCCTGTCAGGACTGCATTTTTGTGGCATTTTGGAGACCATTTTAAAAATTCAGCAAAAATTCAGTCTACCCTTATATGAATAGCATTTAATATAATGAAACATAAAAAAAATTAAAAATGACTGGACTTGAGATGAAGATATTGTGAAGTCACTAATGTTCTAGAAAAGTCACTGCTCAAGTAATAATTGTTACTATGAGACAACACAAATTGCTCACAGGTGAGCTTTTTCTAATCCATTTGGGCACAATCATGCATCGTTAGTGACTAGTTCATTAACCTTAGCACATCAGCCTTCTGACTATTCGGGTCTACCTAATTACTGCCTTCGACAAGCATGTGTTAGGCACTCTTCACGAGAAAGGGTTATGTTATCTGTCCTGACAACAGCAATCTACTCAAACAACATAGGCAGTACTGGGGTTAATTAACAATTTTAAGCAAAAGAAATGAATATTTGGATAATTTATGAAAATTAAATCCCAAGTAATAACAACTTACTTCCTTCAGCCTTTAGAGAATATTGGGGAAGGAAGGGTGGTGTGCCAGCACTAAATGAGGAAGGTTTGTTTTGATGTCCAGCGATGCCAGCTGCCATGATTAGAAGTGACTAGATGTGGGGTAACCAGCATTCAAATGTAACCACTCTCTGCTATAAATACTAGACAAAACACATGGAAACATCAACATGGGTCCTGCCTTTAATTTTTAAAGCAGTGTTTACTGTAAGCATGCTGCTGCAATTAAAAATAAGGAACTTTTTGCTTTGGATGTAGAGATAGAAACTGATAAAACAGCATATTATATTGTTCACATAAGAAAACAGAAATAAACCCACTGAGATTATTAAATAATTCTTTCCAACATTATCTGTGAAACTACAGGAGCATTAGTCTTCCGTTTCTTCTCCCAGACAAAGCTATTGGAGCAATACATCATTTTTTAATGAGATTTTATATCATTCTGTTATTCAGTTTATCTTCATTGTATTACCAGCTGTTTTGTTTTCTGTTATAACTGTATGTGTGAATATACAGAGATAATTATTTTTTATATTTATATTATCAGTCAATTTTCAATAAATAAGTATAAAATTAGCATGTAGCATGGACTTTGGTGAAATGGCTTACAAAGCACAGGTGCTATCCTGGAGGAGAAATATCTAAATTAAATTCAAATCTACACTGGAGTTGCAAAATTTATCCAAAATAGATATGTATGTAATTCAGGACATGGGTAAGCCTCATAGTCTATTCCCTATGATTATCAGACTGCAGAGGGAAGGATATCTGTGAGGGCAGCTCTCAAAGAACCCAGCACACAAAATATTTTTTTGATAGGAACCCAATAGACATCATGGTTTTGAGCAAAATCTAGGAACATTTCCAATTTGTTCTTAAAAATGCTAGAGCTTACGAATTGGCGAATTGTGACTGAACAAGTTTTCTACTTTTTTAGTTTAAAAAGCGCTTCACCTTGCCATCATGCCATCAACTGTGCATGGCAAGCTTTGCCTGGCAAACAAGAGCAGAAGGTACACTGCAAATATGACAAAAAGAATCCAAGTGAAAGTTGCACTGCTCGAAATGCTTGTTAACCACTTTTCTTCCTGAAATGCCTAAATGAAGTTCAAGCAACTCCGTTCTTTCAACTGCCATTCAAGCTGAGATAGCTAAGCAAAGCACAGAATTACAACAGGAATGCAGAAGGAGAAAAGCAGCAGGCAGTGTGCTTTTTGATACAGCAGATATTCAGGCTACAGCACAGCTAACAGCACTGCCGTGGTTGTTCCACCAGTGCAAATGCTAAAACTCCATTCCAAGGATTTTTATTTTAGACAGTTCATAGACATGTTTCCATATACCTTCACAGGAGACTTACTTCTCATCTGAGCCTTACTTCTGATCTATTCCAAGACACACAAATATAACAGTCAGGGCTCTGAGAAATTATAATTTTGAATGTATTTAGTTATGACAGGAAAACCCAATGCTTCAACAGTCCTATTCTTCCTCCTCTCTCTAATATTTTCACTCCCATTCCTTTCTGTACTCCCACATGTGATAATTTTGGAAGGTGCAGTAAAAGAGGCAAAATTACTTGGCCTTCTTCCTTCCATAATAAAAATCTGATAAGGTCGGTAGCATAAGGAACTTTCCTTAACAAGGAAGAACAAACAAGATAGGGGAGAAAAAAAAGCATTCAAAAGCACTTCACATTTCAAAGCAACAGAAAACACTACCCCTACTACACGCACACTGATGTACAATTATGTCAGATAAAAAAATTGTCTCATGCAAGTATTTTTCTACTATCCCTTCCTTGATTTAAATAGTTTATTCAGTTTTCAAGCGTATTTTTAGTTTTTGTTTTTCTAACCACGTATTTCTTTTAATATTATGCAAGTTATTGGTGTTTTTTTTTTTTTTTTTTTTCCCAAAAAAAGTTGAATCTATTTGACAAGGTATTTTAGTTCTTATTTTCCCTCATTTCTTATTCCTGTTGCAAAACCATTTCCTTTCTGAAACTACAGAAGAACATTATGGAAGATCATTTTCCTCAGTGGGATAGTTGAAGCAAATTGTGTTTCAAAAGCTTGGTTCTGACTTCATCTTCCTGAGAGGGGTAACTGTCTTCCTCCCCTTCTGTAAGCACACCATTTAGCTCGAGGAACTTCTCCCAACAGACAAGTCAAATCCAACAGGTTTCTGGTTATGTCAGTAGGGCTCAAGTTTCTCATCCCAATCCAACAGCTCAAACATTTGGGCCAAGAAACTATAATTTTAATCAGTTGGCCCTAAAGGAGCCCCAGAGCCTTTGATTACCAGCCCTGAGTTAAGGTGCATGGTTAGCACATTCGAGCTGCTATGGCTCTATGACTTCACACCAGGTCCCCAACAGGTGACTGCCTGCAGAGCCATAGGAACTCTGTATCACAGTAATCCAGCCACGCTGTCATCTGCATCAAGAGCTGAGCTGCAGCCACTACCCTTAAACCTCTGCAGAAACTGGTGATTTGCATACAAGAACCAAAAATTTTTACAGTATACCCAAACATCTCAATTTCCACTCTTTTGGTGCAGGCTTCGTTATATACATGGAAAGCTAACGAACACTCAGCAACAAGTTCTCAGCAAGGCAAAATTAACTTTATCTGAAGTAATTTTTAAATAGAAATTCAGACTAAAAAGTGTTCAAGTCCAAATTGTCCTGAAGAGACAATCTCTGAATTTAGTACTATTTTAGAAAAATCTTCCTCTGAATGCCAGCATTTTTCCAGATAAGCAAGACAACCAGCCCAGGACAAGAGAATTTTAGGACATTAGTTATCTTCACTCTGAGCAGCAGCTGGTTTTGTACAACCTCTTCTGTAGAATGAGAAGCCTATCTTTTTCCACTACATATTAGAAAGAAAGGAACAAAACACTTACTGCTGAATTAGAAAAAAAGAAAAATTTAGCCAATACAGTTCTCACCTACAAACGTTTTTTGAAGATCTAAGGTCAATTGCTGCCTCTTTAATTGAAAAGGATTACTAACCCTGATTTAGGCAATTCAGTACCATTTTCCTCTGTGAAAATTATTCTAATGTCATTCTTTTTTCTCTGTTCCTTACCAGCTGAATGATAAATAGGCTTAATAGTCCTTGAAGATCACAAACAGGTGGCATAATGATGGACTTTGCATTAGCACAATGAGGTTTTGGAATTTCAAGAGGAAGCTACATTGAGCTATTATGGGCTATTTCAATAAATCACATAGCATTTTATTTAATTAAGTCCCTTTTAATAGGGAGATTAAAGATATGAATCTAAGTGTCAGTAGTATGAAAAGATTTCACATACTACATGATGTTTTTTTTATTGTTCTTTCTATCCCATCTAAATAAAAATAAGTTCTTAATCTGACAAAAATAGGACTTGATCCTCTGTTTCACAACAAACTTTTATGACTGGTAAGCAGTATTATGCACTACTGGGCCCCGCTGTGGTATACAGAAGCTAGAGTTCACCAAAACACATAAGCTGTTTTAACAAATCCTCTTGGACAGCATGAGAGAGAGTAATCTTGTTGCAGTACAGCACAGCCATTCCAGTTCTTTTCAACCCAAGTTCAGGACCTCTCGTGAACTCTTCTTCACAGATGGGAAGACTTCCAAGAAGGAAAGCAGTCTTTTGATCTCCTTCTCCAGAGGAAAGGGAAGAGATACTCTTTCTAACAAGGGACGTAAAACCAAATTAGTCACTATTGTAAACATACCACAGCAGATTTTCTGTTTTGATTGAGGTTGGTTTCTCTATCTACCCTTTGGAGACAGAGTGCATGGAGGTGACAGGTCTGCAGTGCTAATGGATTCTATGCAGACTACCGGATATTAGACTCCCTTGATGGTTTAATCCATTTTTCAGTTTTAACATTTGCTAATGAAGTATACGATCTTTTTGAGAAGGAATTGCTGACATTCCTATGAAGTGGCACTTCAGAAAACAGAAGTCCGTATTGTGCAAGTTGCAGGAATTGCCATCTTTATCATTGCCAACGGAAGGACAGATGTGCTAGGTGGGTAAGACTCAAACACAAACCCCTCTTGATTTGATGGTCTAGAAACCACTAGAAGTGCCTATTCAGAGAACAGCTTCAGTTTTAAACCTAACTTGCTCATTCCCACAGAACTGGGCAGTCAACAGCCAGCTGCAGACAATGCCGAGTGCAGGACCTGGCAGACCAGGGCAGCAGAGCACTGGAGAACTGCTGTGAGGTGAAGCCGTGCACAGCCACTGCTGGGTGCAATTCTCAGCCTGACACTGCCCACAGCTCCATGCGAATGCTTCACCAATTGCATGGAGCCGCAGACAATGATTTATTTCTAATCATCCGTCACTGCTCTCATATACAACCTCTACCCAGGCATAACTACTGATTACATAGCTGATTACATAGCTCTTGACCTACACAGCTCGAACAAGGGATTTTAGAATTGCTTAGTTTATACAGAAACTACAATAAAATAAAAATTAAAAAAAAAAAAAGGAAAAAGGCTGGCAGGGTCTCCCATTTACCCAGAACTAGCTATTAATCAATATATCTTTTCACCGAAGTCTGGCATTTTAAGGTCTGATGTCTTCACTGTCCTTGTGTTTAGCTCCTCTGGTGACAGGGGCAGCAGTAGGTTCTGCTTCCCCATGTGCAACAAGGTCAGAAAATCTCTTTCTAACAAGGCTAGCAAGATGAAGCAAGTGATCCCAAAGTCAGTGGAGGCCAACAAAAGCACAGATGTTGCCACGCTGTCTGAACTACACAGCTATTTCACACTAGTGCTTGAAAAGACTAAGGGGGGCTCTGAGCTGAGATCAGAGTTCATTTTAAAATGGTACAAAATAATGCAGTCTGCCTGATACTGTAGGAAGTTAGTGTGGCTCATTCTAGATATTTCCAAACAGTCTGTATTTAAAGCACTCCAAATTGCAATGACCACAATGGCAAATTAAAGGTAGATTTAACAAAACTTAAGTAGAGGCCAAACAAATGAAAAGTTCTTAACTGCAGGTGACATGGCTCCTGTTTCACCTGTTCCTAATGTATACAATTCCGAGCCCACAGTATGTTGTGTTCTCTTAATGTGGTCTTTGGTGTCAGCTGTAGGCTTGGGCTCCTATTAGAAACCTGAGACTGGGATACAGAAACCACAAATGATTTTTTTTTTCTTTGTCCAGCTGGTAGGGCACTATTTTGAGTTAACTCTTATGTTGACTTCACTATTTACTTCTGCTCAGTACTGTATTTGCTCTTTATTGCATCCTAGTTTCTGGATTATGTTCATAACAACGCCCTCCTATGATCACTCTAGTCCTCAGAAAAAAAAATCCACAGCCCGATTCTGCCTTCCTTTACTGAAGTTTATGACTCCTAGCACATCATGTTAAGAGTGGTGTAAATTCCACATAAATGCACAATGGTTGGAGTAAGAATCTGCACATGTACATACACATTTCAGATTGCTAGCTGCAGCCCTTCCTGCTTCAGCAGAGGAACACCTTCGCAATTACTCAAGTCAAACAGCAGGCAGCCTGTTATGTATTAGAAAGGAGTTGCAAGTTAAATGGCCTAATGAGTCTATGATAGCTAGATACAAATGTCGCTGACATGTATTAGCTCTAATGTGGTAAACAGCTTCTCTCCTAAGTGCTGCAGCAACAATTAACATGAAAATGCAATTCATTTACTAAATCAGAACAAAAACTTTCATGAAGAGCTGCCAATAAAATCCAGCTTCAGTCATCACTTGAAGCCAAACAGTCCATAATTATGATCCCACACAAAAGAACTGAAAAGGTGAGGTCAATCTTAACTCTACAAGTGACAAAAGTTTCTCCTCTAGAGACCAATGTACAAAGAGGCTGTGTTAGCATCATTCAATCTGCTCGTTTTTGCTTTTGTGAGAGTGGGAATAACATCTCTGCTAGGGACATCCTAAGTTTCTTTTTTTTTTTTTTTAAAAAGTACAGATTGCAATATCCTGAAAGCTAAAAACACTTTTTTTTTGTTTGTTCACGTGCTGAACCTTAAAAAGTACTACAGTGAAAAACCCTTAATTAAGTCTCAATTCTACTTCAATCTTGTTTCTGTTGAATTCTCCCTGAAATGTTACATACGTACAGCCCACACTAACCAAGACAAACCAATTTTGAGAAAAAATGCTCTGGTTTTGATCCATAAAGATGCTTAGTCACGACATTACTCAGTTACCCCCAAACTAGTTGTCATTATCTACAAGGTGAGCATCCACAGGTACTGGATCAGTATTTAAATCCCTTACTTTTTTTTTTTAATACCAAATATATAAAGTACAAATGCATTTTTTTTTTTCTTATAATACTTAGAAGTTCTCAAAAACAAATCATTTCACTGAAGAACTGTTTTCTTCTACTTACGGCACATTATCCTACTTACATTTAAAGTGATCTATGGGAAAACAGACCTTGCATATATTTATTGGGGCCTTCAGAATGAAAAAGAGAATTAAGATGCTTTCTTTTGGATCTCTTTTTTTACTTGCTCATTGGCCACAAGATGACTGCTCTTAATGTGAAGTTAACATATGGACAAAACTACTTAGCTAACACAACACCCATATACAAATAGGGGAATACAATTCTAGGATTCTGTACAAACTGTAAGAAAATATTTTCCGTAGTTATACGTATCCTTACATAACATTGCACCAGAACCTTATAATCCTTCTCAAATTATTTTTAGAACTTAGCATTCACAAAGATAGCTAAGAAAACTGGAGCTAAGAATATAATGATGCACAGATGGATCCCTTAATCTCCTGAATTTCACTGCCTAACTACATGCTTCAAAAAGCATCAGTTTGTTCTAGTCAAGAGAAGAAACATTTTGGGGGATGCTAATTTTTCACTTAACAGGAGGAGAGATGATTCTCATGCAAGCTGTGATTGCTGCAAGAAATATTACTTGATCCTGTCACTCAAGGTTAGTACATTTGGGCAGAACATTTGTTACTAAAGATAATGTAATTTAAATCTGATCTTCCTGGATTAAGAAAGGAATTAGAACATTAAATCTTCAGAAAAAGGTCATTATCAAGTTTTTTAAAATTAGGTATAGATTTTTTCAGCACTTATGTGGCTACATGAAGGTATTTGTGAAACATTCAAGATTTAATTTCTGTTTTTAGTAGATGTGTTTTACTTATACACCAACACATCAAAGGCAATTTAAAAAATAATTAAAAAGAGCTTAACAATGATCAATTAAAATGCTAGAGTCCAAATGCTGAAGCCCTTTAAAATATTTTTTTTCTTAACTTTCTATTCATAAGCAATTACCCAATACACTCTGAAAAAGGGTATTTTTAAGTGATGTTCCAGGTTGCTGAAATTACATTCCAACTATTCCTCTGAAAATGCTACCTGATCATAGTGCTACAGCGAGGACCTTCTACAGCACTTCTTTATAAAGCACATCGTTATTTCTGCAAAGCAAAATGAATTCGTGAACACATTGTGATGCACAAAGCTCAAGGTCTTCCCCCCAGCCTAGCGAAAGGGGAAGTTTTGCAAAACAAACACTTCTGTTTTAGATGTTCCACATTACCCCTTTTGGATTACAGAGTTCTATTGTCATATTGTTCTAAAATATTGTTCTGTCAAATTGTTCTGAAAAATACATCGTCTGTGATATGGTCAAAACCTACAGTTAGAATTGCCTGATCTTTAGAAAGTTACTCTAATAGACTGATTTTTTTTTCCTAAGGCTCATTTCCCATTTTCTAATGGAGAGATAACAGCTCATGGAAAGAGAGCACGAAAACTGAGTTAGCTGCAGACTACAGAAGTCTATGCAAGTTGATAATCTCTTTTTGGGCAAATTATATTTAAGCATGCTTCAGGCATTTCCCTATTCAGTTTATCCATCCACAAGGAAAATGCACAGTCCTGGAAAAATGACAAAGGAAGAAAACACTGTGCAAAAGCTGAGTGAGATGGCAGAAGGCCAATTCCACCACAGTGAACTTGACAATCCTATCTGACCATGTTTTCCTTTGCTTTCATAGCTGACTAGCTAAGAACATCTGGTTGGTAACCACAGAAGCAGTCTTCAAGCAAATTGACTCTAAGCAACTGCTGCATTCTGAAAGAGGAGACAAGTCTCAGAAAATCAGAGCAACTCCCTTTATGGAAGAAACACGATAAAGGACCGCAGCTACCTGTGCAATTCTTCTTTGCCACAAGTGAACAGGGACAACCTAGGCTCCAGTTTTCCAAGCTGCTCCAGGCTCTCTGTTAGTGCACAAAGACCAAGTTAAGCTTTTTGACATGCAAGTGGATACTGTCAAGATCTTCCTTCTAGCTATCTTTTATAAAATCGTGTTTCTTGCTTAGGCACTATGACATGAGCTTTAACTCACCGTGAAGACATTTGAAGTTCTGTATTTACCTCATTATGCAAACACAAAAGCAGCGATTTGGAGCTCAGTGCCCTGAAGGATGAATTGATGTCTAGGTCTGTGCAAAGCACTACTTCCCTGCAGACGCTAGCTTTAGGAACAGGGCTCTCCAGGGACTTGCGGTGTGGTGCACACACAGGTGGACGTGCACACGTACGGTGTGCGTACGGCACCAGCACACCCAGAGCAGCACCGGGCAGTGGGCTGTGCAGCCCAGTCCCAGGCTCCCTTGGTCAGGGCTTGACACCAGGCCTGAGACCCAGCCCTACACCAGGCTCCTGAGGTTCAGAGCACAAACGTTTGGGACCACTCACCTTGTGACAGCCAGGCACATTTGAAGAAACTATCTACACAACGCACTGGCTGTTGCTAAGTTAGAGTATTGATTCGACGCTGTTCCAGTCTGATAGGAAAAATCCTGGAGAACGAATGGAAAAGGAAGGAACACAATGCTTAAAGAGCGTCCTTGGGAACTCAGTATAAATAAACACTGCCTTTCCTGGCATCTTCCCCGCCCTGGAGCAGCCTGCTGTTTGCAAGGGGAGACTCACCCTCTAGCGGCCACACGGAATTTCACATGCACAAGCTCAGAGACCGCTGCAGGAACAAAATCCCTACCACCAGTAGCAAGCCTCATCAATCAAAAGGATTCCCAAGAGGCTGGCAGAAGTCAACTGACTGCGTTACGTACACACTGCGGAGGATTTCTGCCGGAGAGCTCCCATTGCAGTGCAGGGGAAGTCTTTTCTTTGCCTGACAACATAAAGGGAATCTAAAGCAGAACTTGTCTATCTGAATTACTCATTTTAATCAAAAGATTAATTACATAGTCTTTCTTTCATAGTAAGAACATCTGTTGCAGAGGTTTGCTTGTTTTAGTTCTGAAGGAGGTGGTTATCTTCATTTTTCCATTTTACCAGTAGTAGTCCAATTACACACAGATTTTTATGACTTGATAAACAAGTGTCAAAACCCTGTGGTAAAGCTATTCCTTTATATTTATTTTTACAAAAAATCCACTAGAAGTGGAAAGTTTACCAACTTGTGCAAATCAGCAGCATGACCATATCACATTGTCCAATGGATCCCACAGGCATCAGAGATGATAAATTCCACGTCAGAGTCTACCACTGCTGCTATTGGCAAAGGTTAGACTTCATGTTGGTGCCAAGTGTGCATGTGTATACGCACACAAAACCAGCCTTGCAGGATACACTGGATAGGTACAGGCCTTTGCTAGGCATGTGAAGCCCAGGAAAGGACTGTACCTATCCAGTGTATCCATCAGAAGATTAAGCTAGTAAGCTTCACTCAAGAAAGCAGCAAATGGTTGTTGATGTGAGGGGGTCTCAGAGTGGTCCTCACTCAGAGCTACTACTACTGTAAAACTAGTTGCCCATGATAGAAGTGCTTTTTCCTCTTAATACTGAAATGGAGCACCAACTCACGAGAAGAATTGCTCTGCTTTTCCCATTTCTGTCTCATTTTGACAGAAACACAGTACTATGCAGGTATTTTTGCATCATATATATGGTACATTCTTTGTATGTGAAAGAAGTTAGAGTTAGTTGCTTAGCTTTTTACATCTTACAAAATCTGAGGATTACACCTGGAAAGTGAGTACCAATTAATTCCTTCAGAACTGTTAAGTGCTTTGAAAGCCGTACACACAAAGCAGTGCAGAATACGTTGGCCTCAACTCACCAACTTCCACTGATAAACTTTAAAAAGAATCCTCCTTCCTACAGACTGGAACAGCAAACTGTAAGTATCCAGTCAAAACAAAGGAGGAACAGAAAACATGTCCGAAGTTACAGTTAAGTGCTCATTATTCTTTTATTTCTTTTTTTTTTAAATGTAATAAAGTGAGAAGTCATACCTTGGTGCTTGCTTGTCACCTATTCTCATGTTTCAGAGGCAAAGTCTGAATTCCTTGTTCAAAGATTGATGCTACTCTCCCCTAGATTCTCTGGGGACTAGAAGATTTTACATCTTGTACAGAAATCGGTCAAAAAACACAGAATCAGAGTTGTTTTGGGGTTGTTGTTTGTTTTTAAATAGAACACTGCAGCAGAAGTTGCTATATTTTTAGCCTCTTGGAAAACCCTCGGTTTCTGTTATATGATGTATTTCAGCTTACACTGTGAGAAAAAAAATTCTCCCCACTTACTGGCATGGTTTAAATCCAGGCAGCTGTGACTGTCATGGGTCAGAGCTCCATGCTATCCTCACTCATTAAGCAGTAGGAGTTAAATTTAGAAGCTGTCAAGGCAGAAATCTGTTGCTTTCAACAGTCTAGAAGAAATAATAAACATAGGCTTATTCACTTGCAGAGTACCACTTATGGATGTAGGACTGGGGAGACCAGACTAGAGAGCAACTAAGCTTCCTTATTTTGAGGAGACTGACATACATGTAGCTGGGTAGATATTACTACAACGTGTCTCCGAATTACCTTTCCGAGACACCCATAACCAAGAAAATTAAAGTATTTTTTGAAACTGAAAGCTGCATATAAAAATTCTGAAAAGACACATAAGCCCACTCAGCACTCCTGTGTTCTCATCAACCATCTGAAGCACTATAACAACTTCAATGTGTTGCTTGGGGAAATTTCAAACAAGTAGTGCTAACACTGGCAGAATCAGTGGGACTGCCAGCTCTGTTCATGGAAAGGGCTGCATCTCTTCCTTCTGGCACAGGCTGTGACTGTTCTCCAGTCAGGGGCAGCAGGTTATCAAGTAGGTAGCTAATTTCATGGGCTTAAATACCATCTAGTAAGAAATACCACATAGTAAGGTTTGCATCTACAGACATCTTGCCCTTCCACAGCTGTTAGGCAAGACAAGTTAGACACAGCGCAAACCTAAATTTTAATCTCCTGGTGAGTAACGTGACTTCCCTGATGTACTTCTTATCCAACATGCTACTTCAGAATTCAAATAGGTAAATCACTTTATTGCCAACTGGGTTAAATCTACCTTACCTTTTTATTCTCTAATGTGAAGAACTTGGAATATTTGTCAGTAAGGGCAGAAGTAAATGTAATTAGGAGGGAAATCACTGCATCCAGATTCACTGTTACATGGTCTGTATCAGTCCTCTATCAAGCTCTGTACTATAAATGCTCCTTCTAGCAGAAAAGTTCCTTGATCTCTTCTTTCTGCAAAGAACTATTTCCAATGCCAGGTTTCCACTCTGGCAAGACTACCTCATCAAAATGATTCAAGTTTGGTAAGCCTTCTAAATGCACGTAGACTTAGTTTTAAGTGCGTGCTAGAAGTTTGATTAATTAACACCATTGGTAATCCCAAGCCAAGATATAACACCACCCAGTAAGTTGAATGCCAGATCTCATTTTTGTTAAATTCCAGAGCCTGCTTCTCTTTTAGATCTTTCCCCCCAAAACCCTAAGCCCCTAAGTTTAAAAAAAAAAAAAAAAGGGGGGGGGGGAAGGGTAGAAGAAAGACAACTTCTCTGGGAAGGAACAGCTTACTTTTAAATAAAATTTAGAAAGATGTAAGAGAACCAATACAGTTTAAACCTGCAGTCACATCTTCACAGATTTTTATCTGTATGTAACATTTTCACTTACCATACCTACTGTGCTGAGCAACTTTTGTTCAGAAATGGCCACATGTCACAGCATGCTGCGGGACTACATCAGCTGAATATTTAATCAGGTTTTCTCTTCAAATATTTTTTAAAAAACAAACATTTAACATGCACCCAGTCCCTAAAAGAGATAGCACCTGTAACGACTGACAGATTACAGTTTATTTCCTTAGGAATCCACTTGGTCAGTTGTCTAGTAGTTCTGTAATTTCTATTATTGTCAGTAGAAAAGTCCCTTAAAACATGGCACTTAGTGGTATTAGGATAACAATTAGAGCCTTGCACATTTTTAGTTAGAAGTATTTGCTGTAGCACATACATTATATACAACAGAGTTATATGGCGTTTAACCATATTGGAGAGAAGTTATTTTCAGGATTTATGCAAGTCTATCCAAGTAAATTGAGTAAAGCTAGAGCAATGCCCCTGGTTTGCATATCTGCCCAACATCCCCCTTCCCGGCCTTTCCTTACCATGGGACCTTAAGCCTGCTATCACATCCTTATGTTAGCTTCCAAGTAGCAACAATGCTTAACAAATTTTTGACACTGAAAAAAGCAACAGACTCCTGAATACAGAGAACTGCTGTAGCATTCATGGTTTGCATGAACTGTGAAACCTGAGGCTCTCCCCACTATGAATTTATTTCACTTGTCCATTTCACATTTGCTCCCTTCCAGGAGAGCTGAAGTTGGAGGGATGTCAGCTACAGGAACTGGCACTTCCCCTTCCCACCCAGAGATGTGCTTGGAACAGACATTCAGACTTCAGGTCAGAAGTGTGGGGGAAGCACAGGAAGCAGCACAAGCTGCTGCGAACAGCACAGCATATGACACTCCCAGTTAGAGTGGTATCAAACATTGGCATTTATAACAAAAAATCAGTTAAACTACTGGAGGTTTTGAAGTATTACTGCCTTCCAAGTCCTTTGCAGACAGTAAGCCACAAAGCAAAAAGAAAAAAAACAACAGGTCGTACACACATACACAAACCACAAGCAAAGCACCTATTTCCTCACACCTTTTACCACTTCCAGAAGGTGCACAGCATGGATCGCCCGGTGAGGTCCAATTATAGTACACAAACCCTAAATTTTTTTTGATAGACTCTTGTCAGCCATCAGCAACAGGGCCAGCTACCTGCCATGCCCCTCAGGGCTGAGGGAACAGCGTGAGGTTTTGCCCTGGTGTTCACCCTGCTACTCTCATCTTGCCACTGCCGGAGATGAGGACCAACAGGCAGTTCCTGCGGCACAGTAAGCTTCAGAAGGAAACTTTAAAAACCATGGCCACAGGGTTAATTACAGCAATTTCCAAACTAACTGACCAAGTTACCTTTGTTTTTAACCAAGTTACCTTTACATTTATTTATTCATTGGTCACTCTAAGCATAAGCTGTACTTTCTGCCCTCTTCCCCAAGTTAACGCAGCCTCATTCTCGCCCTGGAGCAGCATGCAAACGTGTAGCAGTTTTCCTCCTCACTTTTAGTTTCCTTTATCACTTCCTCAGTAACAAAATATGACAATTGTGCTTGTAGATACTCAGATTCTGTTTTGGACCTCTTCTCTGCATTTTACACAGGAAGAACAGTTACTTAGTCACTGATGGACAGCTGTATGTGCTAAAACCCTGTTTCACAGGGATTTGAAATGATCTGCAAGTGTTTCAAACTTAAATTAACTAGAACAGCACCATTGCTTTCCACAAACCAAACATATTTTTATCTTCATCAAAGCTGAGTTTCAAGACAGATTCTGTGATAGGATTCTTCAGTGTCACTGGAACACGAACCGTTTGCCATAGAGTGAAGCAGTCTGCAGCATTCAAACTAATAGAAAAGTTTAGGAAAAATATTTGCGTGTATGTGCTCAGCTTCATATGCTTTCAGTAATACTACACATATTTGTTCTCCAATACTTGCTGCTCACAGGGTCATAATGAACCATTCACTTGAATATGATGAAAAAATCATTTTTACACATTCACCTGACCTTGCCAAAGGATTGTGCTAGTTACCAGAAAACCTTGTACTTACCATAACACCAGCTCTCATTGGGACTTCTAAAATAGTCATAGAAGTATCTAAAGACTTAGATACTAAGAAAGCATTTCTTTTGGATGTGCTTAACATCTTTTATTCTCCAAACCTGCATGGCTTTGCATTCTGTCATCTGGTCCAGGTTACACTACAGCAGAGAATCTCCAGCCAGACCCTAGCCCTTGCTGATATGCTTCATCTAATCCATGGTGGCAGGAAAAGAAAAAGGACAATTACAACTGTTTATGTGTAGACAAATTCTCATTATTACTTTCCCATATATACACACACACTTTTTATTTTTTAAATCAAGAACCTAAGCCAGAGATAAGAACAGTGGCACCGTATCCATAGAGCACCTGTGTTGTGCTCACTCCTTCACTGATGACATGATTTCAGATTGACAGTATTTAAAGCTTCTATACAATCCTCAGGGCTGAACCTTCTTGGTACATAGCTGAGCCATGTAGAAAGAGTCAGGAGACAGTTAAGTTCATGTTAAATAGTATATAAAGAACAATAAATTGTAAATGTCCCACATGAACTTACTCCTGCACAGCCTAGCCTATGTAAAGAATGTCATCTCTTGCAAGATTTGAAAAAAAATCAGTATATTAAAACAAAGTGCTTTAGGAAATGGATTTATAATGGCCATGCTTTAACCTCAAAGTATTAGCTTTTAAAGTCAAGGAAAATGTGTATGTGGTTTACATTAGCCACTTACATAAACGTTCCTACTCATCTATCAGTAAGTGGCAAAGACAATGACTATTCAATTGAGAAGATGCTTACCAGTAGAGAATTGCCATGTTTTAGAACAGCAAACTTACTCTATTTACAAAAGGACAGCAAAGCCTGTCACCATTTTTTCCCTTCATTTCGGTAGACAGACATGGATCTACACTTTCAAGAGAACAGAAAGATTATCTCAATAATTACAGTAAAAGCTACTCAGGATGGTTATACCTCAGAGCATGCTAGACTCATGATGTTGAAGAACCAAGTTCCACCGTTGTTAACAGTCCATACAGCATAACTTCAGTGTTCCTAACATCCTCTGGATGACTCCTTTTGTAGTGTTTCACATACTTTTTTTTATTAAACTCTGAACTAGAAAAAAACACTGGAAGTTTAGCATCAGAATTTCCTCCAAGATCCTTTGCGTGCCATTTTGGAAACTTTCTTTCTGTGGTTTCAATAAATGATACCCCTACATATTATCATTAAGACAAATGAAATATGCTATCCTAACATGGACAGGTTCTGTGCAATTCAAGTTTTTTCTCTATTCTGAAGAGTTAAGATAGAAGCTGTCAGTAGTAGTAGCAGCAGTGAATGCCTCTTCTTGGATAAGTCATGCCTGAGACACAAAACTCACTACCTGGTCAATAGAAGTACAGAACAAACAGTTTTGCACTGTTTCTCAGCATTATTCGAAATCACATTGAGAATTTACTTGGTCTTATAGAACAGGATTAGCTTACTACATTGTCACTGAGTGCTTCAAATAGGACTCATCATGGGATTCTGTAGGAGTATCTCTAATATTTTACAGCTAGACCGTGTAAATGGACATACTGGAACACTACCAAACCATTTGGAAGAATGGGTGTAGTAACTAAACGAGCACCAACACAGTGACTCCAGGGACCAATCCACCACTCCTCCTCATGTCGAGTATTCCCAGTGGATCCACACTGGCAAACACAATCCAGATCCGCTCTGGAGTTCATCATTTCAGGAGCCCTTCTGTAGAGTACAACAACTACACATATGAACATATGGCAGAATCCAGCTAGCCACTTATGCTGGAAATGAAAACTCATTTTGTTGTGTTCACATAAATGCATTTCAGAAACAAAAAGGTACTAGAATCTCCTTTATTATTTTAAAAACAGTTTTATTCTGTATATTTAGAAATGTGTAATTTTAATAACTGCAGAGAAAAAAATCAGCCACACCTGAATAGCTAATAACTCATTAACAGAATGCAGTGGTATATTATCTAAACAGTAGTAGTGCCAATGTGCCGTAATAAATTGTCTATTAGTAAAAAAATACATTTCAGGGCACATAGTACAGCATCCTTACGACAAATTACAGTAGGGATACTTTTCAAGAATTTAATCAAAGTAGAGAATTCCGACTTATATTCTTTAAATGCAGCACTTAAAAAGGTAACAACTTTGTGCATTTTTAAAAAATGTCCTTGTTTGTATATTGTAGAAATGCTGCTTTATTGCTGCAGATGTCAAAGTTCAAGGCTCAAAAGGTATGAGAATACAAAGATATCCTTAAGAAACTTTGTTTGTTTTTATATATATTTATATATATAAAAAGGTAAAGCTTATAAAAGTTAATTTACAAACCAAGAACAAAAGTGGTATGCACGCATTATATACAAGCCGTCTATAACATCTATAAATTTTTCAAATGCATAGCAGAAAACATACCATCATTTTCTTCTGGCTCTCTTCTGACTGATGAACAAACAGTACTCATTCTCTAAACCAAATTCACAATTTTTTTTGTTCCTCTCTTTCCCCAGTCTCTCATGATATATTATCTAGGTAAGCACAAAAGCCATACAAACTAAATACAGAGAACTATGAGAGCTAAGACTATTAAAAACATGAGGGTAAGGCATCCCTGCTGGTTAATAGGTTTGTAATAATGTGGTTAATTTACAGATCCACAGAGGCAACTGAACCATAGTCACCCACATGCTTTTCCCCCTCCCCCGTTCTTATGACAACGTTTCCGCATACAATAGGTAGATGTGTTTGTATTGGCCTCTCAGAGAGAAACATCTAAACTGTGCTACCAAAGTTGACTGCCATTTCGTTGGACACGTACATGGAAAGTCATTTAAAAACTAGAGACCAAAATGTAGTCTTGTGGATTACAAAACACACAGTACTAAAACTGCAGGCCAAATTCTGTGGTTTTGCGAGTGGAGTACGAACCAAATTCAGTTCCTCTGCATATAATCCCATTGGTACTTTCAGTTTTTAAACTATGAAATACTAGTAGTGTCCTTTAGAACAAAAGCAAAAAGAATAAACAAAATAACAACCAACAAACCAAAGCATACAGAACCTGCAAGAACCCTACCTTGTTCCCACTGTACACTCCCTGCTTGTGGCATGTATTGTGACCATGGTTCAAAGAGTGTACTTGCTAAACCATTGTTAGTTAAAGCAAGATGCTTAAATACTAAGATCCATTATCACTTATAGAACAGTTAATACTTGATAGAGTGGTTCAGTTTATATGTAAGGTCCATCTCAGTTTCACATTATTTACTCAGTCAGCTAACTTAATATTTAGAAGTGGTCAATTAGGACTGAGACACAGTTTGCTCCAACAAGATAGTTTGGATCCCCAGGAAGAGACTTGTTCTGCCAGGTTTTGGGGTCACCTGTGGGAGGAAAACACAATGCTGGTGTTTAGTATCTGCTGTCAAACAGTGCACATCTTGAAACAACCAAGCTTTTGGATAGGAGTTCTGAATCAACATGTCTTTTTTTTTCCCCTTCAACTTACAGCTGGTACATGACTATTGTATTTTAAACTCATTTGCATACAATACAGGATAGATCAGATGTATTTGACATTTCCTGAGCATCAGTCACAGCATCTGCTTAGAACAAGACATTTTACTCTGCAGCACCACCATAGAGCTCTCCCTTTCAGAAGCATTAACAGTTAACCAAACACGCACTGATTCTCTCCTGAATGGCCAAGCAAAATTGAATAATTTTAAAAGCTACCATGATCAGGATGCATTTGAAGTTCCTTGGAATAATTTTGATTACAAATGAGTTGAAGTAGAAGTTACGTTGTAACTAAGTACTGACACACTGGTAGTTTTATTTTCTAGTAGGAAAGTTATTGAAGACAGAATAGAAATTATTTTGCAGCTACAGCCAGTATAGCAGTTTAAAAGCCTGAAATACTGACGTTCTAAAAAACATTCTAGATTGCTGATATATACTTTTACAACAGAACTTCTCCACTCATGGTCAAAGGTGCTGTGTAATATTCTTTTGCAAGTGCAAGTCATCAGCTAGCTGCAATCTCACCAGACAAAGGTTACATTCCTAGCTGCATACTTAACTGTCTCCTTCAACTGGAGATTTTTTTTTTTCCCTTTAACCACCTAAAGCTGCAACTAAATGCAACTCCTACAGAAAAAGTATCATTGTGCCACTATGGTAGAATAAAGAAAAATGCACTCAAGTTCTCTGTTAAGCCTTCTAGATAAATGGCATTCAACAGCTTGGTCAAAGACCTCTCTAGAAAAACGTGCAACAAGTTGGAGAACCCAGCCACATAGACTGTATACACCACAGACCTCTGCATTAAATGAGACTGATGTAAATTCCACATAACTTTCTTGAACTCATGAAAACAACATGAAGTACACAATGCACTGAGTGATGGCAACATCTGATGTACAGACAAAAAGTACAAGTGGCCTGCGTAGTCAGAATACAAACAGGTTTACTGCAGCCAGCCAAAACTGCTTATTTCAGTTAAGAAGCTTATTAATGCTGGAGGATTTTTCATTTTATAGATGCAGGAAGTTCCACTCAGTCTCAAAACTCACAAGATGCATTACATTAGTAGAAAGGTAGAACAGGACTGTAGGAGTACTCTTTTCCAGCCTTTCCTCTGAAATATATAGTGAGAATGAGACTGTAGTCACTGCAACCTCTAGCTGCTGACAATGTTTTTCCCATAATTACATAGAACTGCTTCGAAAAAGTTACCCTTCAGTATTTTGTTCTAATACATTATAGTTGGTGTGACCATAAAGGCTTTCTATTTTAATTCCAGAATCATTCAAGCGTTTGAAGGGGTTTAACTGTAAAACATCAGTATATGAGGCTTCAGTGTAGCAGAAAGGATGTTAGTAAGTGCAAATGAATGTCATTTTTAGGACAGAACATGGATACATTCAGAAAAGATGAGGCAGAACAGACGACTGAAGAGAGGAAAAACCCCCAGAGTTCTATAAACTGTTGCTATAAAGCCACCTGAAAAATCAGAGTCCCATAAGCAACTACTTAAAAAGAGAGAAAACAATTATTTATTTAAGACACAGTATGGTCTACTTACATATCATAAGACAGAATTGCCTAATTTTAAAGTTTGTCTCAAAAGAGCAATGTTATGATATACATCCCATTTCCGATTAACAGAATGTGGTGTTATATTTACAATACAGAAATTGTTTGCATTTAAATATACACGCTCTTGCTCTCACACTCAGATGTGCACACACACACACACCCCACCCCACTTTAGAAAGGGAGAAAAATGTCTCAGTAACTTCAGTTATTGTTTAGATCATTTGAGTCCTCTCCCTTCACTTCAAGTAAGTTCATGAACAGGTGCTATTAGTTACAAAAGTCTTGTCATTTTTGTACATCAGTGTCATATCTTTAGGGACCCTAACATTTATGCATCTGTGTATTAACGCAGCCGTGTACACATTGTTAAATAGATGCATGCAACACATGCATATATTATCTTATAAAAACTAAAAATTATTGCCATTAATACCTCTAGGTTACTGAATCCCTGTCAAGGAGATTGATGCTTTAATCTTTCAAAGCATCAGTGCTTTGGTGTTGACAGTGATAGATACATTAGTGACAGAAGATATGCATACATGGTGGCTTAAATGCTGTATACAGAAGTACATTGTTCAGTCGTTACTTAGATCATATGTACATAGTAATGGTTCATGTCCTCCACCGTAAGTTTTGAAGGTAGCTGAATAAAACCTTAAGACTTTTTTCCCCCACGCAAATGTGCAAACTTTTTTGGTTTAATTTTGTTTTTAAAGTCTTTGTAACCTCATAGCCATTTCATGAAATTGCTTGAAATTTGCCCGGAATTCGAGCACAGGCTTGTAATTGACAATTTCAGCCAATGCATTTTCTCTCTGTTCCCAGAAAGCCACAGTGAGGTAAAATGAACAGGTAAATAAAATTGCAACCTAGTTGCAACTTTTACTATCCACCAGAAACTTCTGGATAAAAGGCGGTAGAGGAAAAATAGGCAGAAGCAAGCAAGAAAAGTCTTGTGTAAAATCCAGCTACATTAGAATGAATTGTAAATGCTTTTACTGAAACACTACAGTTTTCTTAAATGACCCAATTGTTAGCATCAACTTGCACACATGGAAACAGTTAACAAGCATTAAGTCATGATTTATGAGCATGCAGATTAAGATTTGCCAGAGACCTATATGGTTAATTAAGCAACAGACAAACACCAGTTATGTTACAAAGGCCAATCAGAGGTACATAATCATTTCCTCTCAATTTTAGTGCGATATCATTTCAAGTGTATTCAGCTGTAGCAGTCCTCAAGAAAGAAGACAGAATAGAAAAATACGATTATATTTAGGAGACTAAAGATATTACTCTGTTTTTCTGCTGTCAAACATGGTTTTAGCAATGGATTTGCACCATGAGTAAATGTAAGAAAGACATCTGTAATGAAAGTGAAATGGGAGAGTTTGACACAAATACAATGATCAAGTCCTTTATATTATACAGCATCACCTGTAGCCAAATTAACTTAAATTATACGATAGCACCCAAAAGCCCCAAAAGGACAGAGGGAGGACAGCATACCCGACGAGGAGTCGGAGGATTTTAGAGCAAAAGACCAACCATCAGGGGTCATAGACGCACAGTGTGGCAGGCGCAGCTCCACTGGCTTCAGGAATTTTAGTCCATGAGGCCCACACATTACCAAGGGGCTAAGAAGTGTTTCACCTACAGTTAAGAGAAAAAAAACTGCTTACCATTCTTCTCAAAATAAGTTCAGACTACTATGTAATTACATTGTAGAGCTACTCAATTTTACAGAGAAATACCATCATTTTGACCTGTCAGTAAAGAACAACACTTCCCAAAGTTGTTCCTTGTTGTCCCTTTCAGGGCACTGAAGTGACTTTTCCATGATACATATGACAACCTCAAGATGTACATCAGAAGAAACAAATCCTTAAATCTGTAAGCAGCCTTGTTCTAGCTGCTTGTTTTGTAATGGCTCATGATGTTCTTCCTACTCGTATGGATTTATGGCACACTGAGCTGAAAGAAGCCTCCTGCAGCTGAAAAACTTATGACCCCTTATCCTAAGAGTCAAAAGGTAGAACATCAAAACGTGTAGGCCTATTTTTAGTTTAAAATTCCAAACAAAATGTAACATATTCCTCAGCCAAATAATCTTATGTTTGAATTATAAAGTAACTGCATATTTATTGCAAATAGTACTTCATTTGTACATTTATGAAGTTAAACCCTTTACTACTTTACTCAAATTAATAAATTAATCTGGCAGGGCAGAATTTCATACATATTTAAATATAGGTGTGAACAAAAGACTACAGGAAAATTAATCACTCAAATGACATACTACTCAACTTCCACTATTAAGGCAATCAGGAATATACTTTGATTTATATGAAAAATCAAGATTATTATTTTTTTAAACATGAAGCTGTTTTTTCTTTATACAAATTTTAAAAAATATTTTGAACTGCTGAAAATTTCCGGGTATTGAAATAAACTAAATATTCTCCAAGTTACAGTTTAGGGCCTCTATCTTGCTTCCAACTTCCAATATCAAACAGAATATTTTTTTTCCTTCTAATTCCTGTTTCTGAGGTGTATATTCTGTACCTACAGGTAGAAATACATGAAATGCCTTCGAGTATATGAACATATTCTCATATTCTATTTTGCTGTTGTCACAAAATAATTAATATTAAGTAACAGAACAACTTGCACTGACAGTTCTTACCTTTCTCTTTGTCCAAAGGTGGAAGGATACTGTTGTCTCTGCAGACTTTGAAATATATTTCTTGCTCTATTCCCTCTGGAATGGCTCCTTGTGGTATAATAATACTAACTCCAGTCTCTATGGAGCTCAATACACCACCATTGCTGTTAAATACACCTCTTGCTGTGGCTACAACAGTGTGTCCATCTTCTTCCTCCTCATCCTCTAGTGCTGAAGGGCTGAATTATAAAACAGAGATGAAGCCTAGCAGTTTTATCAGTATTTCTTCCTGCAAGTCAGTGGCACACTTCCCTCTGACTAATTTTATATCCTAGTAGTAGTATGCTAGTATTGATTTCAGGAGAGTAACTGTGTCCCATACTCAATTGTGTACAATGCCTAAGATCCAAGTAGTTCAACTTCTGCCAAGAGAAGGACATTTTCACAAAAAGAAAACAAAAAATGAAGTATAGACCACTGGAAGTGTCCAGAAAGTAGTTAGAGCAAAACTTTGGACCACTTGAATCTTACGTTTGCAAACGCTCACCTCTGGGATTACACTGAAACAGCTTGTCCCCTGCTACAGACTTCAGCTTAGTAAAAACAAAGGTATTATACATCCAAAGATCTTTTTCCTCCCCAAATTCTATTATGACTTTAACATAACAAGTAATAACGCTTATTCAAGCCCCATTGAGCCTTCTTTCAGCTTTAAGGAAGTAGAAACTTAACAGCTGCAAGACATACTTGGAAAACAAAGCCCTTAAAAGTACACAGATTTTTCCAGGTTGTCAGGATATAACTAGAGATACAGAATATTATCTTATCCAATAGCTAGTCTGAACAGATTTCAGCCTGCAAAAGTATTCTCATCAAGGAAGACAGTATTTCTGCAGTATGCAACTGCACAGCATTAAAAACATTCCTCAAGTGTTTATGAGCAAATACGATTTGTTCTTCTACTGCATTTCTGAGTTACTTAAACAGCATATAAGATGAAGTGTGATTTATTCATTATTATTTAGAAATCAGGATAATAAAACTTTGGAAAAGATTATTAATCTAAGAACTCAGCAAGAGTTTGCAGTTACAGTACTATAATTTACTATTGACATAACTCTTATAGCTCAAATGTGTTAGGAAAATGCAAGGTGCTTTTAAAACAGTTAATATTTGGTCTTAACGTATAGAGAACCATGATGAAACTGCTGAACTGATTGTTTCTTTTTATAATTACTTTTGAAATATCTTTTATACAAGTGTACCAAGAACTTTTTCTCTAAGCACACTGAGAAAATACAAGTTGGTGCAACAGCTATCCTTAAGAATTAACTGTCTTCTAGAAACAAATTAGAAAGACAAGTCATTATTATCTACCAGAGGATTTATAATTATATTATGGGAATTGGGAAAGAAATCATATCATTTTTTAGTGATAGGATGCAAAGTGACACAAACATTGGACATATGTTAAATATCTTTGCAAATGTTCTTCGATTACACGATTTTAGAATCATAGTTTCAATCTTCCACCTATCTTGGTTTATGGACTCACATCAACAGAAGTTGGAAGCATTGGAAAGCACAAGAAAAAATAAGCTGTATGGTTTCATATTAACAAATATTAATTAATTAATGAATATTAACAAATATTCATTATACAACTTAACATATTAAGTTGTATAGACATACTAGTGGAAACAAAATCAAGAAGCTTACCTTACAGGAATGGCTTTAGGCACAGCATTAACATTATTTGGTTGATATTTAGGCTTGTCGACCTGTACAGTGAAGGTATCCATTCCACTGTCAAATTCAGGAGGCTGCGATGAGCTGTGTGCTTTCAAAACTGGTTGAGGAGAATTTGGAGACTTGGATGGCAACTCTGGTTTATGTTGAGCTTCATTTGGCAAGAGATTATGGTTGAACTTAGGACTTTCAAACTTACGCTCAAAGGGCCTTGCAGCACTAGTGTAAGGTTTTGTTGTAAAGCGGTTGTAAGAAGGAGTGACTGTTTTCTGAATCTGCTCAGTTCCATTAACAGGGCCTTTATCAGGGAAGCTTTTCTGAGGATAGAAAGTGGACTGCACAGTGTCCTCTCTAGAGGATCTGAAAATGGCTGGCTTATTCTGAGGTGGAGGAGGGTCAGAGACAGAGTTAACTGCAATAAAAATAAAAACACCAGAACTTGTCAAAAATGATCAAGAATTTCTCGTCACATACACTAGACCTAGGGAGACCATTTATTCTATTCCTGATCTATTATATAAAATACGTCTGTGTAGGTTCAGTTCTTAGATCATCTATCCCATTTCATACATTCCAGCAAATCATCTTACATTGCACTAAGGAGATACATGGTAGATAAAATGGGATAATATTTAATAAAACAGTTAGACCCATTTATACTATGAAAAAATAGAAAACCAATATTAAAAAACTATTGTGCACTCACACGGAACTGCAAAATTCAACTGGACTGGGCATTCCTCTTAAGGAAGCAAAAAGGAAACATTCATGACTAAAGAATTCTCATCCAAAAGCACTGAGAAAGACATCTTTAAGTACTGAAAACTTTACTTCATTTTTGCTGAGACCACTTAGTATGGAAGAGAGAGTTATAGTTACTAATGACACCTAGAAGTTAGTGTTTCAGACAAGATCCTCAAATCATTCAATAAAATTCAACTTCAATATAGTAGTAAGTTATTTCCAGGAATAATTATTCCAAATATAAGTTAAATGAAAACATAGCTACCAGTGTGGACATACTGAAGCATCCACACAAGCACCTGAGAAATGATACTTATACGTTAGGCTAGTTAGCCTTCTCATTGCTCACCTTCAGAAAGGGCAGGCTTGTGATGTGCTGGGAGAGACAGGACAGGACTGTTAATTGACTGAGGTTGTGTGTACTGTACTGAAGGAGCAGGAGGAGGAGTTGTGACTTGAGGGACTGGCTCATAGCGCTTTTCACCAACAGATCTATCCATTGATTCTGCATCAGTTGTCTTCCCCCTGTTGAAATAAAGGAAAGAAACATATGATGGTTCAGTTTCCTCAGGGCTCTGAGCTTCTGCTACAGTTTTCTTCTATGATCATCTCATTTCCATCTCTTCCTATAAACATTAAAACACTTCTTATCTTGTCTCAAGTATAGAAACATCCATTGATAAGCACAAGAGATCTCAAGACAACATTGAATTTTAAGATTAGTAACACAAACCATGGCAAACAAAAGGCAGATGACATTTCAGGTGTATTTGCATGATTACCTACAGATCTTCATTTTTCAGATTTGTTTAGGGTTATTTTCCATTTTTAAAAGTGTTTTCTATTTTCAAAACAATATAAATCAACTTTTTTGGGGGGTTGGTGGGTTGTTTTTGGAAAACATAATTAGCCAGAAGAAGGATGGGTTCTAGTATAACTTTTATAAATACACCTAGTATTTGAACAATGCCATCTTAATTAGAAATGCAGTCAGCTTAAGCTTCACTAGCTTTATGTGCATAATGTAGATAACTTTAAAAATCTTATTTTCAAAATATTTCTTGCTTATACTAGAAGTATGGTTCCAAAAGAGTTTCTTTCATGAAATGAAAGATTGCACAAAGACCTTTAATTTTGGACTTCAGTACATAGCACTAACTTTCAGAATTCATGTGTTGAAATTTTAAGTGCACATAATGCCTGTGATGAAATGTAACAGTGAGAGGACACCTGAAAACATCCTCACATCAACAACAGTCTTACCACTTGATGTTCCTTTTCAAGTAGTCATAGCTAGTGTAAGAGCCAAGAAATCTAGGTGATGGCAAAGCAAACAGCAATAGAAGAATGAAAGAAAAACGGTCATTCTATCTTAAGCACATTATCGCTTCACACTTTTTAATGTTAAGTCCTAGCAGTTCTCATACGACAAGGTTCTTTCAACAATGAAACTATTTTTAACAGTGATGTTTCTGATAATACTTTTACCATATGCATACGTACAATCATCGCCTACTATATTTAATGTGAGATTGTCAGTGCATTAGGCACTGAGTGCCTCACAATGACAGATGCTGAAAATAAGAATGAGATCACACTAAGCTATTTGTTCACATCCATACAAACAAACCGTTATTTGATGTATTGAAGAAGTGAGCAAAACAAATCTAAAATGCTAACAATCTCTTGTTTATGGGCCACTTTGCGTTAACCTCTCTTGTGTCTCAACATACCAAACCAGCCACTTTCTGTATATGACCGATCATGTTCTGAGGGTACACTCATAGCAAGTATTTAAATAGCTCTATTGGCTCAAATAGCAAACACCACACCCTAAAATACTTCTGATCATGTTTAACAATTCCTGAAGAAACATCTTAAGTGTTTAGGCATACTTGGAGAGACAGAGAAGAGAATGATAAGCATACTGCTGTCCTTTGCTCCATTTTTAACATTTAACTTGCTTTTATGTAAAATCCATTTTACATTAGGACAGCTTTCCATCATCCCTTCACTTTCTGTACACTCAAAAACTTAACAGGCAACAATTCTCAACAGTCTTAATACTTCAGAGGAGAATGTTATGAAACTAAGAAGAGGGCTGAGCAACTTTTCAAAGTCTGCTTCAAGACCACGTGAATGTGATGATCAGTAAACTGAACAGCATTGGTATGAGCAAGACTTTAAAAATCAATGTTGGAAAAATAACAGCACAATTTAAATCTGCTTTAGAAGCTCCTTTTCACATAGATTTTTATATAAAGCAATTTATCCAATAACAGAAGTTATGGCTGTTCACTGCTGTCTTCATTCCAGGTGGGTAGTAGCTGCCTTCCCTGAAAACTGCCCACCTGCAATGACTGCTTCTCAGAGAGGAATATAACCTGCAGAAGGAGAGACATGAATAAAACCCACAAAAGCCAGAAGTCACTCTCCACACCTTTTGGAGCTGCTTGCCAGCTTCCCAAGGAAATGAAAAAAAAGAAGGCAGCAGGCAGCATATGGCTGTACATTTTGATGGCGAGAGCATAAGAGACAGCAGTGATAAACTCAAGCACAAGAGCTTGATATAATACAAAGCATGTTCTTCTGTTGCACGCTCCTTGACTAGGGGCTAGCCACAACTTCAACAGCATTGTTAAGAATCTGTATGTAACAAAACAAGTCTACAATAAAACTCTTGTAGCTTTTGAGTGTATAAATGAAGTTCTTGTAATTGAAGTTGTGCTATTTCTGAAGCCATTTCCTACTCTATTTATTTATTAACAAAATTATCACTTTTAATTAGAATCATTACTTCTTTACTGAACAGTAACCAATTTTCATAACTTAATGTTTAACAATATTTTTAACTGAAAAAAATAATATCTGTCCTCAGTACCCAGAATGCATCATATGGATTATATGTTATATGGCCTATATAGGAATAAGCACTGGCGTAATCAGCAGTTTCTGCTGAACCATTTGAATTTAGTCCCAAGTTTATTTTTAATCAAGTTCACTCACAGAATAGCAATCACTATAGAAATTCACTAGGAGGAAAGAAAAAAAAGAACAAGGAAATAACAGGGTATAAAATGGAAGTTGGGTAAAGAGGACAGTCCTAAATATGAACTCAAGTCAGTTATTTTGCTTCTCAACAACTCACACTACAGCATGCTTCTGGAAACAGTTCTGTCAAGCTGTGGTCTTTTAAGTTTATTTCCACTTACTTCCATTAATATTTTCATCTTTTGTCTGTTTGCAGTAGACTACCCTTGATAAATTTTCTTTCCCATGCCTGTCCATTTCCATTAAGGATTACATTCTTCCATTAAGGAAGAAATCTACATATTTTTGTCCCAACATATGAAACTGTATCGAACTTAAAAACAGTACTATTTTATTTCTCTGTGCCATTTAGATGTCACCTTTCTGTAAGTAGAAGTCCTAAAGTTCAAGTATAACTCACAACAATCCCAAAAGTGAGCGAAGAATAAAGATGACATGATATTCAGAAGTGGTAGGCAGAAGTATGGAACAATCCCTCCCAGCTCTTAGCTGTTCTGCAGCAAACAACTCCATCGCTGCATTTATTGCTCACATTCTCCATTGTGTTTGACAACAATGCAGAGAGTAAGGACAACTTGCAGATTCAGATTGAGGAATTCTACCATCTTCACAATTACTTGCTAAAAGCTAACACGCTCTGGTGCTTACCGATCCAAATGGACCTTCTATGGGGTAACAACATTTGGTAAGTGGGAACAAGTTTGAACACGACTGCAATACACTGAGGCCAGACAAGATTCTTTTTTTCAGGCCCCTTCCTATGATGTCTAAGTAGCGAGTCAAATAGGCTCTAATCTTCCTGTCAGAAGACACAGGACAAATGAAAAAGAATAAATAACATCCTCAACTAAGAATCAAAACTGGTTACAGATTACTACATACATTCATTACTGAGCATAAAAAAAGGTTAAATAAGAAAGTTTCCATGTGGAGACTTCCTGATTAGAAAGAACTGCCAACTCTTTTAAAACCTATCAAGCTCTTTGAAAGATTTTTCTCTGTGAACTGAGAATATGAAAGGTACTGTAGATAACAGACCATCTTACAGAACAGGATTCCTAGCTCAAATCCTTTAAAACAAGCACTGGAACACAGTGTATTGAGTACACACAAGACAGCTTGAACATACAGTCACAGTATAAAAGCTGAGCAAGCTAGCTTATTATTTTACTCCAAAGATCTCATCTACATTAAGCTTGCCAGACTTTCTGCTTGATCTGAATAGTATAAATTTCAAGTAGAAGTGCAACCAAAGCCTTAAAAAAAAAACAACTGACTTCCAGCCTTCATGCAGCAAGCCATGATAGCTTTCCACATGAACAGCTACAAACATAGTATTATGGTTTGAACTGAACTGAATTATGAACGTTTGAGAAACTGTACAAAGTATTCAGTTTATGCAAGCATCCTCCAAGGCAACCAGTCCTCTACCTGAGCTAAATTTGAACTATGAGCTTTCACACAATTTTTGTATCAAAATGTTCCAAGTCAAGGAAGCAGAACAATACAGGAAGCAGATGTTTCCATCAACAGATTAAATTCTGGCTCCAACAGTGCTCCCAAAAGGCTCAGTTTCCTAATGTCAAACACTGCTCGTGTGTAGAAGCCTGTCTGCAGAAAAAATGCATGCAAAACTGGAACAAACTAACCTCTGCTTTGAAAGACATTTGAGCACTCACTATTAGTTACACTAAAGAAATACTTTGCAGGCTGTTAAAAGAAAAGTAACTCTTCGAAGATCTCAAAAACTAAATTATTCACTTCATTTACCAAAAAAAGTTATGTTTTCATACTAAAGCTACATCTAAAGAGAGAAACTGACTTTGCAAATACAAAGTTTCTATTAGGTACCACAAACCCCTGGAATTCTATTAGCAGCAGAATTTCAGTTTTAGTCCTATATGCCTCCCTTTTCCCCTTTCAAATTAAAAAGAAAATAAACCCCCCAAACTTACTTAGAATAATTGGAGAAATTCAGCTGATTTTGTGAATGTATTGGTTTGGTGGTCTCAGAATGATGGCTGACAGGAACCTGTGCAGACGGCTTATTTTCAAAACTCCTCCGATCGAAGTACGAGAGCTGCTTTCGGTAATACTCTTCATCTTCTTCAGGATCATAATGATTTGAACGCACAATATCTTCAGGTGGCTTCACTTGAGGTCTCTGTGGTTCTGGGGCCCTAATGAGGAAGAATACACAGTTTGCCTCGCACAGCTGAACAAGCACAGGTATGTGAACTAAAATTCTGTTTGGTAACCCAACCAGTAATAAATCAGGACATAAATCTTAAGATTGCATGCAATACCTTTTTAACCTATACTGTCTAGAAATATGATAGCTGTGATGTAGCATAAAGAAAGTCCTTATCTTTTATCCTACCTTTTCCCTTACACTTTACTTCTCCCTCTTCTCAGGAATCATGTCCATGTCCACTGACTTTATGCCCTGAGTTACTATTGACACAGAAACTAGACTGACACACTCCAACTCTCCACTCTGGAGTTTACAGTTTGAACCATTAGGATGTGTTGTCTGAAGACTCCAAACTTGTATTGAAAACTCTTTAATTATCAGTTGTGCATCTACCTGTAAGTTGTTTTGTCATGTTCATAATGGCTTTGAGAAGTTGGTTTTGGACCACTCATGGTTGTGAGTGTAGGCTTCGGTGCTAGTTCTGGAGGCTGTAAAGAGAAGCACAGCATATTTTCTTAGATTCTACAATCTGAAAGATGAAGAACCTCTGAGTAAGAAAACTAACAATGCTCTTAAATTTCCCACACTTTAAATAAGAATTAGAGACTAGCAAAAACTAATGGGGAAATCTTCAGCATGGCAAGATCCTCTTTAATTTTCAGCTTCTGCTTTGAAAACAAACTTCAGTTACGTTGCTGTTCCACAAGCAGAGAAGTTTTCTTTCCAAGACAGTATTTTATTACTTGCAATACAGCCTCATTAGTAAAAAGCAGGAATTAGAAAAACACATGCCAAAATGTATACAACTTACCTTGACAGCTGATGTATCACTGGGGTCCTTCATTTTTTCTAGAGATGGTGATCTTCTTCTTTCAAATATCTTAACCCTACTTCGCACAGACTGTGGTTTCATGGCTGGATCTTCCTCCTCCTCTGCTAGAGATGGCGGTGTAGGCAGTGGTTTACTGTTAGAAGGCAAAACTTCTGGTTTGGTTTGCGATGAAGGGGGAGGAGGAAGAGGAACACCTGAAGTGTTATGAGAAGGCTCAAATTGTCCTGCCTTGGCATTATAAGCTTGAGGAGGACCTTGTTCATAGCCCCTCACATGTGGATCAAAGTACTGCTTCGGTTCAGGAGATCGAGATATGGCTGATTGGTATGGCTGGGCTTCTTGTTTATATCTACCATGCGTGTCATATCCAACAGTATGTTGATCTTCGTATCGCACCTGCGGTAAACTGAAGTTTTTGGGTGCATGCTCATAGCGAGGTCTGCCATCATACGTCATCTGAGGGGGTTCCTCAAAACGGGGTTGTGCTGGGTAATAACCGCGTTCTGTGCTCTCTTCTGTGTTTTGTCTAGAATCAAGATCCCTAGGAGGCTGGTTTTCATAAGCTGTTCTTGGTTGATTGTAGGGCTGTTTTTCATCATAATATGCCCAGTGCTCCTCATAGGGAGGCACGCGATCATCATAATGTAGTCGAGGGTCATAACCACGAGAAAACTGATCTACATAGTTTGTAGAATCATACCTATATGACTGTTCGTACTCCCTACTTGGCTGTTTTTCTGCATACTGAGTCTGGGATTCATACATCAGATTTGGGTCTCTTTCCTGTCTCTGTACTGGGTGACTAATTGCTGGCTGTTTTAAGACATAGCTTTGTCTGGATGCTTCTTCGTTAATATATGGATCCTTTCGGTATACCTGTAAAGTAGAGAAGCAAATTTTTCATTTAAAGTTAAGAGTAAACGGAGCCAAACTTTATTGAAAGCGTGAAATTTTAAACCAATTATTTTAAAACTCATTTTAAATATTGGCTTTAATTTTGCTTAGAAGTTGAACAATTTGATGCAGTTGTCAGCAATCACAGGAAGCTTTGATTCAAGAGATCCTTTCCAGTCCTATCCTTGAGGAAAAGCATGTGTAGATTAAAATGGGAAGCCAAAAGAGAATAATCTCTCATATCTGCGTTTTGTTGTTGCATTTTGCTCTTTTGTCATTCCCCCCCCCTCTTTTTCTTTTTTGCATAGGGGAGGTCAGGACAGGGATATTCAAGAAGTAAACTGATTTATGTGTTAAAGTTAATTCAAGCATTGCTGTAGAGGTATTTAAAGTCACCTAATATAATAGGTTTATCTTCATGATCGAGTATTTCAAAAAGTACTATTATTTTAGGGAAATTTTTCATCAAGTCCTCATTAACAAAAAGCAGAGCATTGACAAGCTGAAACAGTTGCATGTGAAATAAAATCAAAATACAGAATGCATCCCTAATTTAAAAGGTCATCTTTTGAGAAGTGGAAAGTGTATAGTTTGAAGCCATGCACACAAAACATTAGATGATGCTTAGAAATTTAGATGCACTGTTTTGTAACCTGCATAATCTCCTAGAGTAAAAAAAAAAGAAAAAGAAGGAGTTCTCTAAATAATGGCAAAATAAAAAAAATAATCATGTGCTAGCTTGATGTATAGCAGGAAATCAGCGCAACAATGTGGCACAGGTACCTTTGCTGGATCTATATGCGGCGATAAGGATGATGGCTCTTGATCTCTTAGCACTACATGAGCTCCCTCAGTACTTGATGTTCTTAAGGGGCCCGCTTGTGGTTGGTAAGAGTTGTAAGGAGCAGCAGTAGGCTCCTCCAGTCTGACATTAGTTAGGTTTACATTAGCATTTACTGCAGAAGTTGATGAGGTTGCAGGGTTTGATTCAGGCGACGGGGAAAGGTAAGGGACTGCAGGTGAGGCTTCTGCTTTCTGTGAAGTGTTTAAAATATTTTAAATATACTGCTATCGAATCACTGTATGACTTTTTTGATTTATATGAAAGTAATTTAACTTGATGCTTTGATCAACTCAGCTACATGTAGAATGAAGTGTACTGAAAGTATCATGCACTACCACTTCCAGACATTCATTATGCTGAACATTAAAAAAGCAAAACATTAAAACAAAGTAGAATGGTACTTGATTCCCCTTCCTGTCAATGGGAATCACTAACACACGTAGTGCAAGATGATTGTCCAATTCATTGCAACACACTGTTGTTGACAGATTCTTGTATGCAGTTAACACTGGTAAGGAGATTATAAAGATAGCAAGTTCGCTTGAACAAGAAAACTACTTGAAGTAAATGTACAGTGGTCAGCATATAAAATCACTTTCTTACCGGTTGAGAAGCAGTTGTTTTAAATCCTGAAGAATCTATTCTGAGATTTGGCTGAGGCTGAGCTTGAGATGCATAACTAGGGTAATTTTGACTTTCATGATGCATTCCAGAAGAATCCTCTCTAACAGGTTCAGAAGAACGTGTAATAGCAGATTCAGGAGGAGTCCCAACCTCATCATTCAGAGTTTCATCCAGTTCTTGGTCTGTATAAGCACCACCTTCTGTATCTGTGTCTTCATAGTCAGATGTATGTCTACTGTCTGTACTGTACATGGAATATTCACTACCAGGAGCTGAGAGGTAAGAAAGGCGGTCATCGTGTAAATCAAGGTCATCACTTGTAGCACCATCTGCCTGCATCACAAAAAAATTAAAGAGCACATGTTTATTGAAATGCGTTTCACATTAAGCTATAAATTGCAAGATAAAAGGCTAAGATTTTTTTGGTGAAAAATTAAGAAATAAACAAATGGAATACACCTATCTTGTTCTGATCCACAACATAAAGTTAAGTATTGCAAAATGTTAGTAATACTCAAAATCCAGCAGCAGGTTAGATTTCAACAATTCTGAATATCACAGGGGAGGAAAAAAACAGGGTTCAATCACTGGAGATGTTAACCTTACATGTAAAAGCCTTTTCTGCAGTCTAGTTCTTCAAATCAGTTTACTAAAGGGTCAGAAGCCTATCAATTCAAGGGAGGGGATAGCACCTAGTATCCATGGAAATCAGTGTTTGACAAAGACAAAAAAAACTATGAAGAGTTGTCATTGTGCTGGAATCACTAACTTGGAGGTAGATATAAGAAGGCAAAACTAGTTCTGTTTGCAGAAAAATAGTTCAAATATTAAGAACATTGTAACAGTAACAGATTCATTATTTTCTTACTTGAAACTGGCATTCCTCTTGATATTAGTTGCTCAAGAGAATGGATCTAACATGCATAGTAGCTTGAAAAGGCAACTGGACTTTGAATGGGAAACAGAATTCTAACTTTCTGATTTTATATATGTTCTCAAGATTAAGAGAAAGAACACGAAGATATTGCTTGCTTTATATTAAAACCCACCAATTCATCAATGTACAATCCCAGCACGTACGTAGTACTGATGTAGCAGAACACCCTGAAATTTACATGAAAAAACATCCTATCCCCACAAAAGTTTCAAAGCAATAACATATCCTTCAGTAAAGCATCAACAGCCAAATGTTTTACTACTCCACTACATGCACAAGGATTATAGCCCTCATTAACAAAACTTCACTAATACGAAGACAAACCAGTTTTTAACTGATTACACAGCCACAGAGCTATTTTAGATCTTCAAGTAATTATTAAAATCATGAGGAAAAAAGGAAAAATTTAATTCCACAGATAGATGCCCATATCTCCAATACCAGCAACAGAACAAAAAGACTACAAAACTGATAGCTTTGTCATTCCTCCCCCAAAATGACAGTACTATTATTTCTTACCTTGCCTTCTGAAACCCATACCAGTTGGTTCTGTTGTTGCTGAATTGCTTCCTTCAGAGCTCCATACCATCCTTCATTCATTGAATTCAAGTTAATAGTAGCTAGAAGTAGAGCAAGTTAGACATTTGATTTTTGTAGAGTTTTGAAAAGAAACTGTACTACCAGTATTAAAAATCACTATCAACTGTGAGATTTAAGTAGTAATGTAAATGTTGGTATTCAAAGCAACCCTAAGGGCTAAAGTAGCTTGGGACATTTTTTCACACTGTGAAGACTCAAAGACTGAGTTAACAGTAATTTAGAATAAAGTGAGGCTTCAGTTTAGTCGGAGAAGAAAATTACATTATTCTCCTATTTATTAAGATGTTTGTTTATAACTGACCTTGCAAAGCAACCAAATATTTTTGAAACATCATTTTGATGTTTCAAATCTCTTTTCATTTGTGCAATTGGGTGCACAAACAATTCACACACTAATGAACTACCAGAAATTGAATGTGGGGAACCTGAACAATTCAACAACTGCTGGACTGTATTTGCAGGAGGGCATTTATTCTGTCAGCATCACCCCTTACAACCTCAGGGCCATAAGCAAGTCTGCACGAACTGGGGTCAAAGAATAAGGCAAGCAACCAGTAGGTATTTGGTCACACTAAGAGCAAGAGAGATTGCCAAGGAAGGAAAAGAAAGCCTGGAAAGCACCAATGTAAAACAGACTAAGATATACTTCTGTGTCCTCCTCTGAAAGAAAAGGAACAAGAGGAAAAACACATGGAGGAAAAAGAAGGAAGCACAGAGGGAAAGCAATAAAGAAATACCAGAAATGAAGTGCATCTAGCACAACTAGTGCCCACTAGTAATTGTGGTTGTAGTGCTTTGCTAAGTTAATCAATCATTTTCTGTTGTAGTTTTCAAAGGTGGAGTGGCTTAACTACAAGAAGAAATATTCAGAACCATCAAGAGTAGGTAGCAATTAAGTTATAGCAGCTTCTCAAACAGGAGAAGTACTATTCAAGTCTGGAAAAAAAATTACTCTTATCACACCTCTCCCTCCCTCAGTTATCATACATTAATCAGTATTTTTCTCGAATTACTTACTTGTGAAGAGGTGGTGGTTATTTTTGCGTAGTTTGTGAGCTCTTTCATAAAGCTTTCTGGCACTTTTTCGTGATTCTGGGCACAGCCTCATTCTCATGGTCTTCACACCCTGCTTAGAATCAGGGTTCAGGAACACTACAATAGGATACCACTGCGCGTAATTCAGACGGTCCACTGCATTAGGAGTGACATCTAATAAAGCATGTTTGTCCTGTTATGATAAAAAAGACAGAGACAAAGTGAAGCACTTATATACTAAGAAAACTAATTTTTTATTTTAAACATATTCTAACAACTTGCTTTTCATTAGCTTTGCAGAATTCATCATTTCAAAGTATCGATTTAAGTCCTTTTCTGTTTGAGTAACAGACACCAGATCAACTCAAACACTATGCTACAAGGGCATACATGTTTTAAATGTAGAACTAACTGCATAACAATAAGCTTTTCAATATTTACCTCTCTATTAAAAACTATAAAAAAATCGGCCCTCTGATGCTACAAAAAGGCACTAAACTAAAAAACAGCTAAACAGTAATCTTCTAGTAACAGGATAAAAGGGAACAGTCAAACATGTTTTGGACTCATTACGCAGCTCCACTTTTCCTTCCAAAAAATCCACTCTGAATGCAAGAATTAGGACAGTTTTCATCCACTGCAAGAATCATCTCAGATACACAGCACATAGTACCCCCCAGTTTGCTGCTAAAACACCTTTTAGCTTTTTCTACTTGGGCATCAGAACAGTTTGCAATTTGTTTTTAAGTCAGAAATGAATAGGTGAGGAGTACAGCCTCATATTATAAACTCATATCAGAAGTTCTCAGGATGTTAAGAAGAAAAATTAAGGAGGATAAAAGGATTGAAAGATCCTTTTCCCTAGTTCTTGCACAGAAGTCAAAATTATTAGTTCGTAAACTGGAGGTAGGGGGACAACAGCAACAAACTGCTCCATAAATAAAGTACCAGTTTCTAGATGCAATGTCACACTGTGGCTGCAAGCACAAACAAATCTTAAAACAGACATAGCAAAGAGGGAACAACAATCCCTAGAATAAAGCCTGACAATACTTCCAGACTGCAGTTATTATGGGGAAGGCTTTTTTTTTTTTAAACTAACCAATAGAAAGATGAGAGTTATTTTTAAGGAAAAAACACTTACTAATTATACCTAAACATTTTAAGCATCAGTTTACTTATTGATACCAGTTTTTCCTCCTGTGTTAGAAGTACAGTGACAATAGAAGACTTACTCTATCAATTATCTGTTTTATAGTGTGAAGACGAATAATGCCAGAACTACGTTGGTCTGTACCAGCGTCTCTTGGTTCACTTTCTGGTAGAGAGGACACAGTAAAAATCTGTTGTAAGTTTACAGCACACTCTACATTCACACACAAGATAAAGCAAACTATTTCATCACTCATTATCAATTCAGGCTGAAGATGCTCCTCTTCAAAACGTAGGAGAAAGCTATCCGCTAATTTGGCCACAAAAATCACTATACCTTTGCAAAAGTACTTAGATATAAAATACTGAATTCAATTTAAATTTTGGAAGGCTATAAATGGAACTAGTATTACTTCTGCCTACAGAGAATTATCATCAATTAACCAGTGGAAAAGCTTACATTTTATCTGTTACTTAATATTGTTAACATTTCATTAAACACAGTAGTAGCTCAAGTAATAGCATAGGAACAAAGTAGCAAAAGAACGTTGGCAATTTCATAGCTGCATAAAAACTCGATCTCACACTTACTTGCAATTTGAAAAATATCTGGTTCTTCTCTAGCTAGTTTCTCCCGTGCAACATCAGCTATTGGACCAAAAATGGTCACTGGTCTGAGAAACCCAGCTAGAATAGAAGGTAAAGGAGAAAACAAGTTAAGTCGATTGCTTACAACAAATGCAAGATACTCGGAATTACACGGATTAATACAAAGCAAACTCCACAATCCTGTTAGCCTGCAACAGAAGCATCTAAGACTAAAGCCGTACCTTCCCGAAGAACAACTCTCTCATAGGCAGGAAACTTTGTCTGAACAGGTTGAGCAGAAAGATCTTCTCTGCTTTTTCGGAGATTTCTTTTTGAGCTACGCAAACCTCGGAACCTCCAGAAATCCGCTCGATCTCCTCCTGCTGTCTTTGGAAGCGTGTACTGTACACTAGCCAGCTGCTCAGCTCTAAGATGACAACAAATCCCAATAAGTTACCAAAAAAGAGAGCTTCTGAAATAACACTCATCTAGCAAGCTTATGCTTACAAAAACGCTACCACCTGCCAAATGAAGTTTTCTTTGTTTCTGGTATTAGAAAGTATAAGCTAGAATTACTCAGGCTGATGTCACATTTTTAAAAGCTTTATCAACCTTTGTCTCCAGTATTGAAAAGAAAGTTTCAAGCTAGGTGTTTTTTTTTGTTTTTTTTTTTTTTTGTTTTTTTTTTTTTTTTTGGGGGGGGGGGGGGGGGGGAGGGGCATGCCAAAGTGAAAATCAAGCACACAGAACAGATAGTTAACTTCTAATTGTTTTAACAGTGACTTTCTCCTAAAACTGAACAAGTTGTATAGACTAGTGTCCTGCAGACAATGCAAGTTACACAGATGCAAAATTTAAAATTTTAGTTTTCAAACAGCAACATCAATACGTTAAGATCGTACCTGTTTTTATTAGGTATGATACCTCTTTCAACTTCCTTATGATTCTTGCCAATTCGAATTGCCAGCCATGAACCCAGTTTGCCATTGTACAGAGTGTCCACCACCCGGAACACTTCACCTTTGTTGAAACTTAGTCCATAAGGAGATTCTTTTTCATATTCAAAATGAGTTCTGATATAGAAAGAATCCCCTACATCAGATTCCACAATGCGACGATAAACTTAGAAAATAAAAATAAAAAGTGTTAAACAAATTCCAGTGGTTTCGTACAGCATAACTATTAATAGCAAACTAACGGTTTGAAGTCAACTTTTGCTGTCAGAAATTTGCTAGTATAAGCATAATTCAGTTCCTTGGAAGGAAGGCATCTTACTATGGAAGAAGTTTTTAAGTACTCATTTTTAACAGTATAACTATGACAGACTATCCAGTTCCTCCAAACATTTAACACCAATGCTTTTGTGAAATAATTTTGTAATTTTTTTTTTTGTCTCCCCCTAGCCTCTAACTACTCAATATTAGCTGTATTTTTCATCTAGTTCCAAGCAGCCTACTACATTTTTCTGATATACAAGTACTTACCATCTTTTTTCTTCTGTGCCAAAATGGTTACTTCTTCGCCTTTAGGGAGATCAAGCAAAAAAAGGACAGCTTCCTCTCTGATGATATTTGTGAAGTCTACGTTGTTTACCTAGCATCAATGAAGTAATCAGTTTGATTTCACAAACATTATAGTAGATATGTAAATATAGAACTAGAAATTTGCTTAAATGTATTGCAATGGTTGTTTATTCAGTTTAATGTACACAAAACAAGTGCATGCATCTCAAGAAGCCTCTTGTACCTCTAAATAATACTCCTTGCTTATTGGAAAACGTATAACTGGAATAATAGGTAGCTACTCATTTTGACTACTTTAGATCAATGTTATGGAGCATCTGGAAACATCAGTAACATCAACTATAATATACAGAACCCTGTGTGAGACTCTAGTGAAAGAGTAGTTAAACGAATTTTCTTTGAACTGAATTTAGTCTAAGAAACTAGATATAAAACATAAACCTTCCTAGCAACAGTACAATAACAGTAAATTTTATTGCTAGCTCATCTAATAAGTATAAACAAAAATACTGTACGAACTGCAGAGGCAATCTATTTGACGTTACAGAAAGAAAACCTACTTCAGTGTTAACAGAACATTTATTTATAAATGTTATTATTTTTGACATACCCTGAGAATCTGGTCTCCTTCCTCTAGTCCTTCTTTCGCTGCAGGGCTGTCTTCCAGAACACCAGCTACAAATATGCCAACATCATTGCCACCAGCTAGTCGCAAGCCCACGCTATCTCCTTTTCTGAATTTTACCAGTTTCATGCTTGGCCTAGAGATTTAGAATACATTCCAGTTAGAGGTATACTATAAGATATTCTGGTAAACTGAGAATGAAGACATGCAAATAGTTTGCCTGTTACTTCAATTAGAGGATATTAAGCTATGCATTCCATTAACTGGTTATCAATTGCAGCATTATACAACAGACTCATTAGCAGCACTTGAAAGTAACAAAACTCACAATATTTAATTGTTTAGTGAGGTTTAGTCTTATGCTGATAGTGTTTCAGGTGAGGTATTTCAACACTCTTCCCAAAATGTTCCTCCTTTGAAAGAAGCATACTGGCACAAAGATCTATTTTGGCTCTTTAGAGAGCAAGATGAACATTTGAGACTACCTAAACTAGAATCTACTCTCATGTATACAAATGATCATAAAGGAGATCCAGCTGGAGTAGAGTCACTGGCACATCAAGACTTAGCACATTTCTGTAGTTTTCTTTATTAATCGCTCTCCAATTATTTAAAAAGAAAAGAATTTACTAGAGTATCTCTCCTCTCTCCAGACATGGGGATAAGGCAGGAGGGATGGGGGGTGCCCAGGGAGAAACGCTGCAAACACTTTGCACAGTTGACAACTCTAACTGCTCATTCCTGCATGAAATTAACGAACTTAAAATCATTTTATTACACAATGTGAGTGCTAACAAGGCTCAGGAATAAGCCTAAATTTTTCATCCTACTCCTTTTTCAACAAAAGCTTCAGGACAATGTGATGACTTCCCATCAGACCATTTATGTTATGAATTATTGCTAACTTACGTTACTCGTTACCTTGGGAGAAAACTTGATTTGCACAAGACCAGGTAATCAGATTCAAAAAGAATTTATAGTTACATTACCGGAGCATTCCATCTTCATGGGTTGAATTAGGTAAAGGACCATCAGATGGACTGACTGGTAAATCCACATCTGGCTGACCTCCTTGTGCATACACTGGCTTTGGTTCTATTAAAATATAGAAGACAAACGTCCATTTGGTCATTTAAAGATGAGAAAATAAAGCCTAACTTAATTAAGAGCTTGATTGCATCTTTAGTAGTTTTAAGTCTAACCACCAATCCACTTCATAATAAAAAATTAAATATTGGAAACTTAAAACAACAAGGACACTCTTTCCCTGCCATGCAAAATGGGGCATTTACTGGCCTAATTACTGCTTTAGTAAAAATCCACAAATTTTCTTTACACTTGGAATATTCTAAGTATCATAAAACTGCAAGAACTAAGAGAATTTATGCTCTCTCAAGACCTCTTTCAACCCTGCTCTTTCCTACCTACATGTGCCTAACATAAAACTTTCCTCCCTTATAAAGTTACTTGGATTTTTTAAGCCAAAACACCATAAACACTAGAACTACTGCTCCACACCTTGAGGCTGGCAGACTGCACTTTTTATTGGCTCTCCTTAAAGGTAAGTACTTACTATGACTCTGCTCGAGTCACTGGGAGCAAACTGCCACTGCAGTCTTTCCCCCAGTAGTGAACACTCTTAGTGTCTATTATGGGTATACGGTTGCTCTTGTTACAAGAATTTACATTTAAAGCATGATCTCAATACACTTTAAAGAAGCTTATTTCAATTTACACTGGCTTCAGACTAAGTCCTTTTCCTTTCCTGTTCCTTTCTGCTTACTCTAACCACCAATAGACCAGTTTGAAATATGAAACTTCAGACAATTTGGTAATATGTTCTTTCTAATGTGATTTTGGCCTTTACCATATAGCATACCATAGCATAGCACTTTAAGTCTTTAATTACCTGTTCCTAACCCAAGACTTTGATAATGCCTCTAAAAAAATGGTCTCCTTCTACCCTTCTTGACTCAACCAACCATGACAGACTTCTTGCCTTTAGTCCAAAAAGCAGTCACAGAATCTGCCAACTACTTTTCTAACATTTTCATTACAGTCTTTGAAAGAGCCTCCTAATTTCCCTAGAGCTTTCTTGGAGACTATTAAAGGATTATGTGCTTTATTACACCATTTTATTTCACACCATGTATTATATCAAGTTAATTTAATCTGCAAATTTAAATATTATCTTGATGTACTGGCCTATGACTTTTTTTTTTTTAGACATCTCCTCTCATACATGATTTTTCTCCACATGCTTATTCCCACTCGCTCAGGAACAGAGCACTTCTTTATGCCTACTACACAACAACAAACCACCAGAGTACTTACTAGTTGCTTGCCAGTCCCTTCAACCAATTATATGTATATTACATTGGATTGAAAAACATCTTCAGAGGCTCCTATCCTGGCTGGTTTTGTATCATGCCAATTATTAATTTTCAATACATTATCGAAAAAGATGAAAGAATCCAATCATAACTTTTTTCTATCTCGGCAAATTAAGACTTACTTCACTTGCATCTTTGCATAACATTCTTACAGGAGGTTACTTCCTACGGCAATTTTGTTCATAATGGCTGCTGCATTAGGAAACCTACTGTTCTCATTTTCAAGGTCTTTCAGAGCCTATCAACATCATAACTACTTCAGTTCTGTATACTACATGCAGCAGTCTCATTGCTCATCCCTTAAGTCTTCAAATGCTTTCAAGCTTGAATGTGCTTTTTCTCATTCTATACAGCCTTTCCAGAGCAGCTCCTTCTAAACTGTCTACACAGCTCATCTTTCTCCACTTACAATTTCAATGAATGGCCCCATTCTGTAAACCATAGGAAAAAAAAAACAAACAAAAACTTCCAAGTCTTTGTGCTCAGAACAATGTCCCATCACCATATCATGATATGGTTTTCTTTTTAACACTAACTGGCTTTTACCTACTGTCATTGAATTTACTTCTCCTCTTTCAAAAAAGGAATGGGATTTTGTTCTGTTTCTGTTAGTTGTACTGCACTTTTAAAAATAACTCTTGGCCCGTGACTGTCGTTATTAAGTGCCACAGTGAAAACACATTTCAGAGTGCAAGTTTCATTTGAGAATGGTCATTCTAAAATGGCTTAACTAAACCTTTATTTAAATTTACTCTGCTACCAGTAACTTGTAAGATCCAGCCTACAGCTTGACTCTCAGAAGAGATCTATTATAGCCTTGCTCTAGAGAAGAGTACAAAAAACTCTTTATATCTAACACACACAGTCAAAGCTCTAACCAGTGAAGTTTGACCACTGTATAATGGGCAGATGCATCGGCTTAGATTTTCAGGACAGAAACCCTGAAATATAAATAGGCTTATGATTACGAAGACCATCCGTATTCAGCAATAAAGATAGATAGAACTTCTTCTAAGATTTCAGAAATCATTCCACAACTATGCAGCGGGATGCAGTCTCCACTGATCATTTATTCTCAGCAATACACATAATTATGTTTCACATTTTTACCTGGGAGTGGTGGTGTTTGCTTTTCAGTTCTTTCGCCTGCCACCTCTTCCATAGTTTTAGAAATATCATCTGCATTCTTCACAGGCGTAGAGATGGCTCCTGGTTTAGTTGTTCTTTCATCTTCTCGGCTTCGAAGACTATATTAGAAAAAAAGATTACACTCTGCATGTAGAATTATTTCTACAGCCTAAAGATTCTAAGACTAAAGAACAAATCTTTCTGACTCAGAAGTTCATATTTGGCAGATGAGGAATTATTGATTACATATTGCACTCCTAGGTTATTACAACGTTGATATTTTTATCAGTTGAAAACTTGAGCATTTTGTCCCTAACTTTATGTTAATTGCTCTCTAGATAGAGCTATTTCAAAAGAGGAGGAACATAGTAAAATAGAGTGCTGTCTTCACTGCACCCTGCTTCAAGCAAGTATGTTGTACGTGTGGCCTGTAAATCCCACAATAAAACGAGAAACAAAAGAAAGAAGGGGAGAAAAGCAGTTATGATCCTTCACCCCTCCCTGTAGAGGTCACAGACTTTCAGACTTCAGGCTTTGCTATGATCACACTACTCTCTGGTCCTTTGTGTGGCAGCTGTCCTAGAACACAGGTGCCTGCCTGTGAGGTTCTTGGTACAGCTTTGCACAGATGAAAGGTAGAACACAAACACACCTCTGACTTCTCATACTTCAGAGAAGATAAGGCCCTCAACCTACAGCTACTACATATCTATTGCACCTGAAAGCCAAAGAGAAATGCTTCTCAGTCATCCTTGTTTTAGTAAGAAGACAACTGGTCTCTTACGCATTTCCACATGCTAAAAGCATAACACATAACCAGAAGAAATATTTGACAAATGAGAAAAGTCTCTTATTCTTTACATGAAGGGAATATCTAAAGCTCAAAGAACTCATTTCTTATTCATTTAACTCATCAGATCAAGTATTTTTATTATATAGAGGTTACTTTGCTACCAGCTGTACCATAAGAGAACTGAACAGAATATGTGCTGTATGTTGAAATGTTAGCAGTTACACTACCTGTTGAAAGAGAAATAATTTGATTCAGTTAGAACAGAACATCAAAAAGCAGCTGGAAAATCAAAAATTAAATCAGCAAGCCAAAGGGAACAGCCCAAACATGCATTCTCTACACACACACACGAAGTTGTGAGACCCTCAAAATACCTATCAAGTTTGTGAAAGTTCACTAATAAGTATGGCTATAAGAAACATCTGAGAGGAACAGGGCACAAGCAAACCACAACTGGTTAGCTAATATTATACTTGTCAGGAAGTGGAAAGAAGAGATATTTTATGAAGACACTGATACCTCAGGTCAGTAGATAAAAATTTCTCTCTTATCAAGGAGAGATGGGGAAGGTGTTGGAGAATAAAGTCTATCAATACTAACAGCTAGATGGTGCTACTGGGTAGTGATGAGTATCAGCCTCCACGAAGTACAAATGTATCCAAAAAAGTCCATTACAAGGACTCCGGACTATTTAAGCAGAACCAGTACTTTAACAGTTAAATATGACTTGGGGAAAAAAGCAAATCTAGCCATCGAAACCTTGCTTGAAAGAAAAGAGCAGAAGTAAAGATCTAAATACAAGCACAACGTGCTTTCATGTACAAACCTGGAGTCTGAAACATCACAGAAACCAATCTTAGCTATTCAACTGAGATATATTAAGACCTTCCACTACTTCTTCCCTTTTGTTTTAAAAGGCAGCTAAAAAGAAAAAAAAAACTGCAATCCCACATTAATCTGGGAAGACAAAAGACATCTTTACACTCTAAAGAACCAGCTCCTTATAAAGAGTTTGTAAACACAAGGAGAGTGGCCTAATATGCAATAACCTCTTCATTATTGTTTTTGTTATTATTTTTCAGATACACCCTTTTGGCACTTCTACAGTAAAGAAAAATGATGGTAACCCCTTTTGGTTAGAATATTAGACAAAACGAAACAAAAATAAGTTTGTTTTGTTTTTGTTTTAATTTTATTCTCTGTTCCCTAACTTCACCTGTATAAGATTTTGGTACTCTTTTTCAGATTTCCAGCATGCATTCATTTGCACATAAAACTACATGTGTAAGCTGAAAGCGGTGTTTTACTTTCAGTGTGAGACTAAAGTAAGACTGAATTCCTCATGTCCCTGAGAAAGAGTTCCTGGCTTATTAAAAACAGACACTAACATTTATTTGTTTAAATGCCTAAGTGTATTACATGTATAAACAAGAAGTCCTATAGTAATAAGCTACAACTAATTCCCCTCATCCCTCCCAAAGATTTGTGAGTAATCAACGTTTGTGAATGAGATATTACAGTTAAGTTTCCCTATGGGCGCTCTCTAACTGTTTTTCAGCATCTCCTAACATTTAATAGTAGTATTCCAAAACAGTAATATAAAAATAAGACAAAAAATACTGCAGTTACTATAGGAAGGCAAAGTTCATTTTATATTTCACGTCCACATAGTCCAATAACACTTTAATTTTATTCAGCTTTTATAATTGCATATAAAATAGCATAAATATGGAAGAAAAGCTCTCAAGAACAGTAACTCAAGTACAGAGAGTACAGCACCAGATAGTCAGGTCAATACCTGAGCTCATTCACGTACTAGAACCACGATGCTCTCAGACTGTGCTACATCTCATCTGCTACTGGCAAATACAGTCTACCAATTAAAGTGCTTGCAAAAGGTCAGCTCTGCTCCGTGTAAGATCAAAGTTTAAGTGGAAAAAAGGTGGTAGAAAGACAGCTGTGATAAATCAAAACAGAAAAGTCCAAACAGCATAGGAGCTGAATTTCTCTTTGCTTTCCTTAAGTTGTCCAGTAAGTACTGCACCAGTTTGCAAGATGATACGGGGGAATGATAAAGGGGATGCTGTCACTGTTTCTACGTGATGGAAACTTGTCCAAAACCGACAGCTGCGCTTCCCATGAGTGTAAGGTGTTGTTAAACGTTTGTGTGTTCTAACAGTACTGCTCAACATCTGTGCTGTAGAGGCCATGGCCCCCTCTACGTTACAACCCCATCCCCTTTTAATTATTTTTTTTTTTAAAGCATGTCTAACAGGAATAACCTTCAGTCACAAAATACAGTCACAGCTACAAATTAGTGTCATCAATTTTGGTTACTGCTTCAAAACAAAATAAGACTGTTTGCAACACACAGTACAAATGTTTGCTTGCACAGAAAAATCTTGGAAAAATGACTGCAGGTTTTGTCCAAGTGTCTGGTTTTAGCATGTCTCAAACAGTGTATTCATGAGAAGACAGTAAGAACCAGGAGAGGCGCATTGCTAAGTATATTCAAAATAGGGTTGATTTTTGTCCTAAAGTCCAGTTTTTCCACTTTTTTTTTAAACTGAAAATGTAACAAACCTCTTGCACAACATAACAGTTGACAGCTGTATTATGGAAGCCTCATCCTTCTCAAAATAATGACAATATCTACAGGGATTTCTTAAAGCTGCCATGTCTTTCTTGCTGAGGCTGAAACATCAATCAGATCAGGAAGCATTTTTGCTATTCCAGTACCCAGGTGAGGAAGGCAGCACAGCAATGATGGGTCCTTTAGCGGGACTTCTTTCAGCTGGTGGAGGGCAGCACGGAGATGCTATTGGGCAGGCTTGGCAGCACCTGGCTGTAAATGCCACTGTGTTCAGCACATGTCACACCAAAAGTTTGACCATCTTACTTCCAACAGTAAGACCACGTAGGTAAGACAGAATATGTATGATACTTCCCTCAACGTACATCCTCCAGCTTAGGATGCACAGACACCCCCGACTCCGGCTTTTTAAGTACAGCTCTTAATACACTGTACTGTTAAAAGTTACCTTGAGTTCTGTGAAATTCTATCCTTAAGATACATTTTCCTCTAACTAAACAGTTTTCTTAATAATATCTTTCAAGTTGCACTTATCTTCCAAAACTATAGTTCACTGTTAAGACATAAGCTCGGAGTTCCTTCTGAAAGCCAGGAGATATTTATACTATAGATTTTATGTAGTACCCAACTTGTTATCAGGTGGCTAAAAATTCTGTAAGTCTCTATAGCTACAAACATTTGCAGATTAAGTCCCTTCAACACAGAGGAACAACTACCAAGTGAGCTACCTCAATCCAAAGCTACCTCAGATACAAATCTAAAGCTAGCTTCTCATCCATGGGCAGAGAAATCTTCACATCCCTGTTGAGACTAGAAAAAGTCACCCATTAAGAGTCAATCCTGATTTTGACGGATGATTTAATGTAAGTCTGCATATGGACTGACTAAAAGAACATCATTATGCCAAGTAAAGAGCTGAGTTTTGAATGAGTTCACACGCTATCCATTCCCTTTACATAAGAACCTACTGGGTTCTTATGGATCTCTGGTTCCTTTTCAGGACTTGACAATGGATAATTTATGTTTTCTGCTTATGGAAGATTACAAAAGTGCAATTGGAACATGTCCTAGAATCTGAGTTTTAGAAAGATTGTTCAAAAGAGACATCACTGAGCTTCCCCTAGACTAAAGGAAACTACAAATGCTGCCTAATGCTTGGACAGGATGTTCAAGTAGCCATTGTTACGGAACTTCTATACACAGGAAAACTGCAGGCACACCAGTGTACCTACCAGTATGAAATACTGAGAAACTGACAACATTCAAGACCCTACCAGACACCGAAACACAAAACCTGAAACAAATATACTGGCAGATGTACTCTTTAGATGTGTACTCTACCGGTCACAGAAAGTGTCAGTCTGCAGTTCAGCTTGTATGAAAAGACTGAGAAGATTCCTATGAATTTATCCTCATCAACATACACTTAAGTGTAACAGAGCATAGATGTCTAAATAAGTTACTATCTTCAATAATTTTTGATGTCCTTCTTAAGTTTGGTTTGATAACTTTTTTTTTCACCTTTTCTTCCTCAGCTTATTCTCAAGCTCTCTTCCCCAAAGTTTTCCATTATATTTTAAGCAATGAAGCAACGTTGCAAACAATCTACTTCTGCAGCAAATCTGAACTTGCACAAATTCCTACAAAAAAGCTGCATTTCACGTGTTCTTTATGTGGCTCATGGCCCAACAGATTTTCTGATCTCGAAAGGGCCATGTCCGACAGGAAGGCAGTCCATGCCAGGGTAGCTCCTGTTCATAAAGCAGATAACAGATGCATTCTGAGTTCAGATAACTTCAAAGTTCCTTTTCAGGAAGGATTTAATTCTTCTGACAGCACAGTCTGTGGGGAGGAAGTGACCATCTACCTAAGCCACTGTAATAGGACAGGAAAGCACTAAGAGCAGGATAAGTCAGTTTCAGTTTTGATGGATTTTTTCTGCATACATTTTTGCACTGCATTTTAAACGCATGTTAAGGAACACAGGCTTCAAATCTGACAGGGCGTCATCACCTTCACAATCAAGCTTTTCAAAGTGTCTCCTACTTTAATGTTATATCCATGCAGAAGACAAGGTATATGTGCTGTTTTCCCCCTTGGGCACACAAAAGATTACAAATAAACAGTAATTAGGTGTTGTTGTTTTATGGAACAGCTGGCTGCAATTTGGTTTTCAGAATTTTTGGTAGCATTTTAAAGTCTTCAAATACAGGCTGTGAATTTGAGATTTACAACAGATCAGTTCTAGTGGTTTTTGCTCCATCATCTATACATGCTCAAGATGAAGTTCTCTTACTATTGAAAGATTTGTTTGATTTAAAATCAAGATACTTTTTGAATTCTGTTGCTATCTAGTGTCCACTTCCAAAATCAAATTGCCCAAATGCAGAAAAGGACATATCTGTTTTTTAAAGACTACGTTTCCACATGGCAGAAGAAAATATTCTAAACCATACAAAACATGAATTCAGAAATGAGTCATTTAAAATTAGACTTACCTACTTCCTAGTTATCACATTAATGTCTCAGTATCAACTCAAATTTTAAAAAGTACATTACTAAAACTACATCTGCTGAGCAACACACCTTATTTTGCAGGAGTTAAATGCATTTTGAAATAAAGTAATTTTTAAAAGAAAGATAGTAAGGAAAATAAAAAGGTTATACCTAAACAAATCAGATTTCCACAATTATACCCAGGTTGGACAATCAATAGGACTGTGCTACTAGTCAACTCAAGTAAGATTGTTATAGTTAATTTCCACATGAATCAAAATCTAACTGCATATGCCTCAGTAACATCTATTAATATTAAACTTGCATGGTCACACGTATAACCATGTTATAAGAACAAAATCACTTTTTCTTTTTTTTTTTTTTTTTAAAGAGGGTAAACACAAGGATCTATTTCCCCTGAATTCTCAGGGCATTTGGATCATGATCAGCTGCATCTCTTGAAAAAAAGAAATCCATGTCACTACTACCATAATTCCACATCACATTTGTCACTGTATAAATCCAAGCACTCCTACAAACTTAAATCCCACTTTAAATAGTTGATTTAAAAATAATACAACGCTGCCATCACCTGCCGTTGCTGGGCTGCTGTGGAGAATGTCTGGAATGGTCTGAAGGCTCTGACCTCTGGTCAGGAGATCGTGAACGACTGCGGCGGGGCCTGTCATGTGATCGGTTGGAATGATCTGATGCCAGCGACTGAATTTCTGAAATGTCTGTTAAATAAAAGTTGTTTTTTCATGAAATGATTGTAATTAAAATGGTGGCATGACCTGCTTAAATGGAAATAAGCTTTTGCAAAGATTTTTATGAAGATGCTAAAATCTATGTTTATTATTTCAAAAACAACTAAATAATACTCCTGCAAAAACAACTGCAAGAAAAGGAACTCTATCTTTTTCTCCACATTTTTTAAGGTACAGATTTCAAACACATTCAAAAGAATTTACTCACATGACAATCCTACTCTATCATCCTCCCCACCCTCCTCTCATCCCACTTAAGTATTTCACATTGTCAAAACACAAGGGATTCTCTGCCTTTGGAAATAATGTTTATACTCACCGTCTCTTTCTGAAGCATTAGCAGAATGAATACTGTCAGAAAGATCAGGGACATTCAACAGCGTGGCTCGTTCATCTCGCTGAACAACCATCTTCAACTTGCCTTTGGACCTTTCTATTAGTGTTTTTGCATCTGCTAAGGACATATTTTCTGTCACTGTGCCATTTATCTGCAACAGTAAGAAAAGCACAGAAACTTACTGAAAAACACTGAATCTCCAGTAAGGATGGTGTTTTTCTGTGTGATGATATTTAGAAATACTTAGAGATTTCTCCAAACTGCCATAGTTTACACTGAATGCTATACAATGGAAAACTAAGTCTCATCCAAACTATAAGAACATGGAAAATTATTTTCAAATTTAAAAGATAAAACATCTACCACTAAAATGAAGCTCTTTAAAAAAAAAAAAGTTATGCTTTTTACAAGTAGCATCACAGCAGAGTAATAATGGCACGTTTTTCTGTACCAGCATTTGTGGCAAAATCTTATTAACAAATTTTGAGATACAAAACACTGGCTGTATGTATTATTACAAAAATCACATTCACATGAAAGCAAGTTCTAGCATTGCTCAACAGCATCAGTCCACAACGTTATACTGTATAACCAGTCACCTAGGTACAAAGTCTTGAACCATCCCAAACAATTATTTTTTAATTATACATTTACAAAAGGTTTGTTTGATTACGTAAGCACTATTTGTCCAAGTAAGAGTTGTGGAAAAATACTTAAGACAAAAAATCGCTTTATAATTTCTCTTATACAAGGGGATTTATACTTAGATTTATTGATCCTCAAAGTAAGTTCATCGTTACACATCATCTACTAACAATAATTATGCTATGAAGTGACGGTTGATTCTATGAACAATTACATTAATGAAATTTCTCTTTGTGCTGGTGTGTTCAATTTACCATACCTTCAGTACAACATCTCCTTCCTGAATATTGCCATCTCTTGCTGCAAGGCTATCCTGTGATATTTCTTTCACAAATATGTGGCTTGCCAACCGTAGACCATACTCTTCATATAATTAAAGAAAAAAGAAAAAAGGAAAGAATACTGATTAAGTTACAGTAAAGAAAAGGAAGATGTATCTGAAGACTTACAATACCGCTTTACAGAAGATTTGAACTACGAACAGCAACAGAAGGGTGAACCTGGCACATGAAGGACTATAGTAGAATTTCTCCATATATTTATCATTATATCAATTCTTCTTTTGACTCTGCCTATAATAATAGATGTTGCTTAATAGTTCAATTTATGCTATGTACAGTTTTTCCTCTTTCAAACTAGAAGGACATGAAAGACTCAGCTAAAATACATAGAATGTACTAAGTCACTAACAGAAGTCAGATGCACAATTACGATTTGTTTACACTATGTAATACTTTACCCTTTACTAAGCACATATTTTGGAATATGAAAAATATCACTAGAAACACAACAGCTGTTTTCAAGTTTTCCGCTAGCTACTTGTAAAACTGGCAAGCAAACTGTAACAGCACTGTTCATCAAGTCCATGAAGCCCTTACCACCACACTGACTGATGCATTTGGCCTTTAAAAAAAAATAAAAAAAAAATCAACAGCGAAGGTCTTAACAAGAGAATTCTGGAGAAGTTACCTTCATTCTTCCTTGATTTCACCAGCGTTACTTTGGTAGGTTTTGCAGGCTGACTGGAAGTAACTGACCTTCTGTCAGATCTCGGTGATAAGCTTCTCTCTCTGCTTGCGCTTCGGTCTCTTACCCAGCTCTTCTCGTGCCTTCTGTTGGAACTGGGACCACCACGGCTGCTTCTTGGATCACGTATCTCTTCATCATAGCTATCGTCATCATTTTCAGACACTGGTTCAGGTTCCTGTCGAGCTACTGGAATCTGAATTTTCTTCATCCTTCGGATAGTCTACAACCAAACATCAGTATCAGCCCCTGGCTGCATTGAAGCATGTCTCTTGCGCCTCCTAATTTTACATTACCACATTTAAGTACATAATAATGGGTTTTATATCACATTGCAAGTCATATGTATGTCACAAGTACATACACATATGTACCTGTATATATGTAGCCATATACATGTACATATACAAGCCAAAATTCTGCAAGCACAAACACATTCAGTGAATGGTGCAAGGTACTTAAAGGAATCAAGTCCTACAGAGAACAACAATAAACTACCTGCAGAGCTCATTACGGAAGTTGGGGAGTGGGCGGCATGGGACAGGACAGGACACAAGACTAAGGGACTCGCAGCTGTGGTTAGGCTACAGCCTGCACTCCAAGCTCCCTGTGTCCTATACCTCAGGCAACTGCAGGTGTGGGTATCAGTAGTACAGTGAGTAAGCAGAAGCATGCAGCTCTGCGTTAAGTCATTTTCCTAAATGACTTTATTTTAAAACCCTAAAACCTTGGGTTTAAAGTTTTTGTACTCATGCCCTTCCCCCCCCCCCCCCCCCATCAGCTTTGTCCTTCACCCAAAGACACTCCTCTGTTCAGTCTTTTAATCAGTACAATAAAAATGCCAACTCCAACTTTTTTTATTTTTACACACACACCCCCCAAAAAAAGGAAAAAAAAATGAGGGTGGGGGGAGAGAAATAAATTTCAGGAAAATCCTATTTTTCCATTTGTTATATTATACAAACATTAATCCCAATGGTGTTTAACTTGATGCATTCATTCAAACGGAAGTGACTAAATATGAACTTTAAAATCCTACCCTTACATTGCAAAACCACCTCAGTGCACTCCACATGAAAATACAGTTTTATAAGATAAGAGAAATTCAGATGAATTTTGTACTTTGCCGCTTTTTTCCTAAAGTACTGCAGTAATTTCTCCAGGATCAAAACATAAAAGAATCATTCTTCTTTATTCTGCAACTGTAGAATGCAAGTTACTTACAAAACGCAAGCTAGCCACGATCAACTGCATAATTCAGAAACAATGAAGTAATTTTAATATTGACTGTGTATAAATTGAGTCTTAACATCAAGGTGTGCTTTTTTTGTTGCTGTTGTCATTTGCTTTCTTTTGTTTTTAATGTGCTTGGGTTTTTTTAATGGGTTTTATTGTTGATCTTTTCTTTTAAAAAGAGAAAACCTTTCAGCAATAAAGATGGGCCATGACTTTCCTCAAGTGGTAATCAGCAGCTGCAGAACAGATTCATAGGCCAACATGAAAATTAATGTCAAAACTAAGTTAGTTTCTCTTTCACAACAGCAATTAAATACATGATGCAAGTTTGTTCCTCTGGAGCCTGAAAGCCTTTATCGCTTTTAGCTTCCACCCATCTCCACATAAACCCTCCACTTACACACGTAGGTATCCATTTATCCTGAAGTAGCTAGCTGTGTTTAAACTAATATGAGGTAGAGAAAACACTCCTAATATGTCATCAGGAACTTTGTAAACGCATTCTTGTTTATTAAAATAAACTTACTCTTGCAAGCTATATGAAGATATATCTGGGAAGAAATACTCAGTTCCTGGACTGCCAACCCCTTGGGACTGGTGGAAAACCTAAATCCTCACTCATCCCAAGTTTGATCACTGTAAGCTCATGACAACGGGAATCCTTTACACAAGGGGAAAGTTATACAAGACTGAAAGATTCAAAGTGATAGTCATGACATCCCACAAAGTGTGGGATGTGTAGCTAGCCTTTAACAAATACATGTAACAGTTAAAAAAAACAGATTTTCCAGACTTCTCATTCTGCATCTATGAAGTATAGATTTCAACTATCCTGAGAATGTGAGGTCTGCTGGTTACGAAAAGCCTAGTTATAGCCACAAGACAGTTGATGTGTAGAGAATCAATCAACAGAACAGAGTTGGGTAAAGGGAGCTTCAGATTGGGTGTCAGGAAAAGGTTCGTCACTGTGGGGGCGTTCAGGCACTGAACAGGCTCTCCAAGGCAGTGGTCACAGCACTGAGACTGCTGGAGTTCAAGAAGCATTTGGACAGCGCTCTCATACACATGGTGGGATTTTTGGGTGGTCCTGTGTGGAGTCCAGCATTCAACTCGATGATCCTTGTGGGTTCCTTGCAACTTGGAATATTTTATGATTCTACGTATACAGATGAAATCTACAGACATACATTGGACTTGATGATCTTGAGGTCTCTTCCAACCTAGACCATTCTGTGATTACTAATTAAGTCTACTTAATTATCATCGAAGGGGAAAAACAAACACGTCAGGCAAGATTATCACTACAAAGGGATAAGCCTAGGTACACTCTCTCTAACAAGATCTCTTGAGAACCTGTTGCTGCCTAACAAAAAAGTAACAGAATCCCACAATGGAAGATGATTACCAATGAGTTCCAAGCAAGATATTTCATTGTTCTGTATCCAGGATTATGCAGACATGTTCTGGTCTAAATAAACAATAGAATCCCCAGCCCATATACTGTCTTTTAGGAGACAAAAAATGGAAAAAAATCGTAGCACCAGACTTCTTTTCTTGGAGAGTAATTTTGGAACTGCATAACAAGTCCAGAATTAAATCTCAAGACTGATTTACAGAATTTGCCTTGTTCACATTTAACAGATTCCATGCTGTGTAATTCTAATGGTGTTACCAAATGTCATAGGCCAAACTAATTCAAAGGCTCAAAAGAAAATAGACGTACTTGCGAACGCTCTGAACTCTTGCCTTCTTGTTATGAAGTTGTATACAAATAATATAGGAACCTCAAATACAGATTACCAGAACCCATTGCACTTTTTAAAAACAGGGTAGTTTTAGCCTTCTGCTGAAGGTATTAGTCGTTTTCCTTCTGCACAAAGAGGAAAAAACTCTAAGAACTACAGCCTTTGCAGCACAGCACAATATTTTGTTTTCACGGAGTTAAATATTTGAATACCCTCTCTCTTTGCTAAAACCCACAAACCAGTCACTGGTACTGCTAAAAACTTGTTTTTTAAATAACTATTGTATTCTCTGTGTGCTATTGACAGCAGCTCTCCGTAACTTTGAAGCCTGCCAACCTTCCAAATCCATGTTTACGTAAGCCACAGGGAGAGGGAAACATTCCCGATGAAAGTTCCAAGTCAGTTTGCACTAATGTAGATGGCCATTTCCAAAATAAAACCTGACTCTGTCTAGAAGGTTTAATTCTGTAACACCTAGCAAATATACAAGAAGTTCTATTATAAATTGATTTTCTTTGCATAAGAAAAAAAAAAGAAAAACTATTTCTATCACCAAAGCATACACCAGCTGAACATCACAGAAAACATGTAGATACCAGAAGCCCTGCACAGCTCACCACACAGTCTTTTGTCTAAGGTTTAAATAATTGCTAAACCTACAAATGCAAAACACGGCACAATTTTTGCAACACTATTGAAGCATACGAGAGCACTTGAAATCCATCATCACAAAAGCTTTTCTACAAGCCCTAAAACCCTGTTTTGCTAAATTCAGAAGTTAAGCATTGTGATTTTTGTATTCTACAATTTCAGAAACATAAAAACTACTCTCAAAACTTCTATGGAAAGACAGACTGCTACCATCAAGTGATGATCTGTTCTGTTTAGCAAAGTTCAAAAGCCAGCCTGGCACTTTGAATAAGCCTACAAAATTACAGGAATTAAGGTAATTATACTTTACTTTGGCACACTGCTTGCTAAGTATAAGAACTATGTTTGTCTGAATAGGAGGTAAAGACCTTCAGCATACAGTAGCCAGGGAAAAACCTGATAAAAGGGCACTCAAGAAAGCAGAGAAAGATTAAGCAAAGCTGAAAATTGAATATTTGGCAGCCTGAGAATAACTTTACCGTAAAGAAAAGTCTATTATCTATTGCCATGCTACCCAAATATGATCATTCATATTACAGTATTATTTTGGGTGACCCATAGGCCAAATCATCACTTAAACCTGAAACACCACTCCACTCAGCAATTTTGGTAGGTATTACTTAAGTACCTTGCATCATGCATGTATTTCATAGCAGACTGTACTATTTCACTCTTGGTCTATAGCTTCTGAACTTAAGGACACTTAGGTCTTCAAGACATTCACTTACAATTTTGGCATTCTTCCCACTTTTCCTCAGTTGCTGAACAGCAAATGCATGCTCAACGTTATCCATTGAAACGCCATTAACCATTGCAACACGGTCATTTTCTCTGAAAAGAAAAAAAAATCACAACATGCAGTATAAATACTGAAATCAGTGAAAAATACTGGTGACAGAGCATACCTGAAAAAATTACATACATTATAAACCTACTATACAAACAGTTATAGATATCTTGAGAGCAAAACAATTGAGAGGTTAAGCTACCTCTGACAAAGATGCATGCCCCAGGTTAGAAGGCGGGTGTAGTTTGGCACTTACTGTAGCAGTCCTTCTGCTGGGCCTCCTTTCAGCACATCAGAAATAACTATCGATGTCTCACCACTCTGAAAATGAGGATTATCTCTTCCTCCAGATATTGCAATACCGAACCCGAATCCAGGGGCCTATAATTTAACAAGAGAAATAAATGCGTTTTCTGTTATTTATACAGTTAAAATTCATGTTACTGTGTCTAACACAGAGATCTCCTATGGAATGAATAGGACTTTTTGGAAGAAGGAAGGAATAACAAACCATGCAATGCCATTCAATCCATACAGAAACGAGGGGTTTTTGTTTGATTTTTTGTTGTTGTTGTGTTTGTTTTTGAAGTAAAAATTCACTTCTAGAAGGCAGAGAAGAGTTTTGGACTACCAAATATTAATTGATCCCAACCACATTTTTATGGCTTGGGCCCCAGGTGGTCATCACTAACGCCTTAATCTTCAGCAAGCCCAACACACCATATCACTGTGTTGAGACACAGATTCAAAGCTGCTTCGCCACTTCCTGCAACACTTTCTTTGAGGTTTCACATTATGGCACTTCCTCAGTTTGACCTCACTCAGCTCAGAAACTGACAGGATCACAGCACACAATAGGAACTGAACCTGCAGTTGTATTAAGAAAAATACCAAGATCACTTGTACCACTACATATATCAGAATCTTTTCAGCACATGAAGTAATTTGCTTCAGTATTTTCCCTTTAAGGTGACCTGCCACTACAGCGAGGTCAGTGCCTATGAAATCATATTCCTGGTAAGCATTTCAAGATATAACAATGATGCTTACATTGCTGCCTGAAAGCAGCAAGAATAAGAAAAACTCTCTCAGTGTAATTGATCTGCAAACTGTCTCACTCTCCCATCACTGCCCAGGAAACAAACATTATTGGAAGGATATTTCCATTTAAATGTCATAACCTGCTCAAGAATTTATTTTGAAGTTCCGTGCTATGCAGAGTATCAAGTCACTGAATGGGTTTCAGCCAATTTTTCCTGTCCATTCCACACCAGCATGCACCCCATAATGGAAGACTTATCCCTTTTGACTTCTCCAGAATTTTCAACAAACACGACCCAGTTTTGACAGTGAGTTTTATAACCCTACCATGACAGTGGAAGCAACACAGCAGTCTGCATCTGGCTGTAACCCACCTATGTATAATGTCCAGATTTACATGCAATAATTACTGCTCAAAAAGAAAAAAAAAAAAGGTTCCCTACTTCCCCCCAGAAGAGAGGTCAGAAAAACATGGTCCAGATTGAGCCTACAAGCAGTGAATAGAACCATACAATATAAAAACAAGGATTTGGAGATGCACTGTTTAGAAAGGGAATTCAACAGTTAGCAAACACCGTGGCCAGGTACGAATAAATTAAGGTTGGTCTCAAAAGTGTGCGGGGGGGCGGGCACATACTTTACAGCTTTCTTCCACATTCATTTTAATTCTTTCAAGGAAGACTGAACATCTTTTCAAATACATTCCAGCCAGATCAACCAGAAATCATGGCTGAGATTCAAGAATTACAAAGTGCAAACCTGTGCCATGCAGGAGGACAGTCTAAAGGATTATAATGACCCCTTATGACCAGACTGAAGGGTTTTTGTTTTCAAATCATTCCAAGAGAACAACATATAGAATAGCCTACAAAAACATGCAAAAAAAAAAAAAACAACCCTTTTCAAAACAGTAACATTTGCAAAGCAAAAACTTCTCCCCTTTCTCACACCACCATTTAATCTTTCAGCCTCCTATTACTGTAGAAACCAAAATTCAATTAGCACTATACTTGGGTGGGAAGGGGCAAGAAGAAGAGAGATAAAGACGACATTAGGTCCAACTTCATTTAAATGTCCTCTTTTCCTAAATCATAAACACACAAGACAACTGGTTTCCTATTTAAATAACATCAAGTTCTTCTCTTCAAGAAACCCTGAAAGGATGCAGTCTCATATGCAGGCAGTACTCAGAAAGACCACTCTGTAAAAGACTTTTGAGCAATTTAAATTTAAGTCTTAAAGAATAACCCAAGTTGGAAAGTTCAAATCAAACCCTGAATCTTTTTGAAAATTTAAGAGCTCAAATAAGGAAGCTTACAGTGAACGTCTGCCTACCTCTCTGCCTACTACTCCTGCTGCCTACCATTAACCCAGAAGTAAAAGATAAACTCTCCTAGCTCCTAGAAACCTCTTGATTTAGTAGATGGAAATAACAAGATGATCACCACAGTTTATCTAAGGTACAGACAGGTATCTTAGTTTTACTCCTGATCAGTTTAACAGCATGGGAACAGCAGGAAGCAATGTACACATGATTTCTATTTTACAAGGTTTAAAAAACACATCTAGTATTTAAACACTGAGAGCATAAGTTCCAAGGATGAAAAAAATCCCACTTAAAACACAAAGGGCATGGTTCCTCCTTCAAATCACTTAGAGTTCACCTTATAAAAATAGAAAATCTCTTGGTAAAAGAAACTGTAGCTATCTGGTAAGCTTTAACTGGATTTGAGGCTGGCTCAGTATTTTAAGAGCTACGTAAAAGGCTCAGAAGTTAGAAGTATAGTAGAGAAAGGGAACAAAAAAAGGTGGCTAGAAGTTCAAGCCTCTTCCCCATCCCCCCAGAATTAGATATAACTACTTTTATCAACAGTAGTTGGTGAATTGCAGCAGTATGTTAAATAACAGCAGTCAGACCGCTTATATGCTCAGTTATGGGTTCTATAAGATACCCGAAGCACTTGGATCAAAAAAAAAAAAAAAAAAGAAAAAGAAAGTCTCGCATCTGAAAAAAAAAAAAGAAGAAACACAAAATGCCTGAACTGACACATACATACTGCAACTACTGGGACTCAGTATACTCTGTCCCTAATTTGCAATATCATCTCTGGAACGTAAAGGTCAAAGAAAGAAACCCTACAGGAAGAAGTGAGTGAAGCTGCATTCTTCAAGAGGAACTCCCTACACAAAACAATCCTTCTCTTTATCCTCAAAACGCTCCACAGTGTTATATCATCTTTTTAAAGGACCACTACCGGAGCAAAAAAAGCACCATCGAAAACCAAAACATGTATCCTGTCAAGGTACATGAGGCTTCCTAACTGCTATTAACTGCTTTATAAGGAGACATTACATACAGCAACTGCACCCTGTGAAAGAAAAAAAGCAGAAGCATTTTTAGAAGTTAATATATCAGTGTCTGAGGTATCAAAAAAGCTAATCAATGAAGAACACATGGTACGAACACCTCACACAGTACTTGCTAATGCACTTATTTTCTTTAGATGTATTTAAAGAGGTATACACAAAATGGTAACTATTTTCCTAAAGTGTGATGATTACTATCAAAACCGCTTCTTGCTTTTACAGTTTTGTCTAGCCTTGCAGAGGACAAAGAACTGAAGGAATCCAATTGCACCATGCACAGGAGCAATGGAGTTATCTTGGAAAACACCACAGGCTTTCAGCAAAATAACACTGTCAGTGCTGGAATTACCAACAGCACAGAAACTGCTCACAGAAAACAAGAACAAAGGAAGTCAAGAATGTTTTATGCATCTTGGACTCACACACATATTACTTAAAATACTTGTACTTGCCTTCTATTTTTAAAGCTGGTAACTGCAATGAGTAAGGACCACTGATGTTTGTTAACTAATTCTGACCAGATACCACTAAAAAAAGCAAACCGAAATGGCACAGCACATCGCAGTGCAGTAGCTTCCTTGTGGTGCGGGGAAAGGACCCCCAAGATGTGCTTGCCATTACACTGGTACCAATTAGGTGGTGCTGGCTCTTCTAAGGGAGCTTCCCAAGACTTTATTCTCAACCAGATTTTTCAAGCAACTTGTGTACATTCAGTTCTAAGGTAAATACTGACCAGACATACAAAGAAGTAAGGAGCTCTATGGGCATACCAAAAAAAGCCCCAAACCACTGGAAGCTAATGCTGTGAAGCCCAACTTGCACCCACCCTGTACACGTTCGGTACAGGTTAAGTGTCACTCCTGCCATTAGTCACAGCCAGCTCACTGCCCTCAGCTAAGCCAAAAAAGATTTGTCAGTATCCCGCACTAAAGCGGGTTCAGCTCTTCAAATTGTTTTACATAGCAGACAACGGGTGGTCTCTAGCAGGTCTGTAGCTCACATGGGAAGAGATGAACTCACACGGAGAAATACCCCCAGCCCGGCAGTGGTGCTTTGAGTCCGTTCCAACTTTTTAACTTCCAGCTATCTTTGAGGATAACTAAAATCTAGATGAATTTCTCTCCATACAGGTACACAGAAGTAACCTGATTTACTTAATCAGGTTACTTAATAACCTGCCTTAATTACTTAATTAGGTTACTTAATAACCCAACACTAGAAGAATGACAAATAAAAAGCAAAATCTAAAACCTCACAAACAAATGTGCACTCTCCTGAAAAGCTTCTTCACAGTGTTGAGAAGAAATTGTGCTACTGTTAAACAAATAGCAGCTTAGAAGTTTTGGTTTTGGTATTTGGCAAGTAGAAAATGTGGTGTTTGTTTGTGTTTTTTTGTTTGTTTGTTTAATTGGTTACATTCCTGCTACCAAAGTTATTAACAATAGCTGCCACCAGCCTTCAACATCTACATGAGAAGTACTAAGTTAACAAAACAGTTAAACCAGCACAGTTGGCAAGAGACTGCCACATAATATATCAATGAGAATTATAATCAAACCACACTTTCATTTCTGTACCAGAACTTCTGACTTTGTTTACTGTAAGTGAAACCAAGGATGTGATTTCTACGTCCAACCTATTGTTTCAAAATTCATTCAAGTTAAGTTATCTCAGTGTTTTAAGTGTTTTATTATTCTTTTGCACACTGACTGAACTCAATTTCAGGTTTCACTTAAATTAATGCTTAGTTTAACCAGAATAATAACCCTTTCTGAAGAAACTGAGCTATCGTTAAGACTACCATCAAGCCTTGTATTGCTACCATTTTTTTTCTCCTTTTAAATAAAAACAGCACTGATTAAATCTGTAAGTTTAAAAAAAATATATAAAAGGTTCCAGGGATGACTGCACAGTTTCCAAAAGAAAATAAAAAAGGGCAATTACTTATAAAAAGAATACCTATTGTTCAAGAACTTGTTGGCCTACTAATTACTGTAAACTTGAAGAGTAGCCTAGAAAAGTATTACTACGTATTTTCATTTTTACATATTTATTGCTTCTCTTGTACAGCTTCATGATAAATTAAACCACTTCCTGATGTACCTAAGAGCAACTCAGATAAGAGTTAGTCTGAACGTAAAAGTTGCCTGTATTCACTGATTCCTAGTACACGTTATCTTGTGTAAGGTGCCAAAGTGCACCCAGACACTATTTTCAGCCACTGATTTTAAGAAGTTACAAGCAATTTAGGCACTTTTGAAGACATTTAGTTATATTCAACTGCACTATTTTAAGCCTTCGCTATTAGTTTTAAAAACTTAACTACAGTTACAGTACAACTTCTAATGCACAGACACTTGATTTCTAACCACTTTCAGTTATGCACAGAAGTAATCTCAAGCTTGGTTTCTTGTTTAGTTATTTGTAGGCAGGCTTATCTTAGAAGTCCAACAACAGACCAAGAGAGCTACTATCAAACAGAGCTTTTACAACACTTCTAAATTTAAACAGAGCAATATGACGGTTTCCTTTTCTTTTACTTCCTGACATCTGGCTTTTTCTTATTGTTTTCAAAGCTTACCAGCATCCTGAGTTAGGCACACACAACTAATTGTATTAGCTTACCCTGTGAAGAGTCACTGTGTGTTGTTCCCATATAGCTGTTTCTTCCATTGTTGTGCTCTAAGGAGAGAAAAAGAACAACCACAGATCAGACTTCACTGTCAATAGCCGTAATAACTGTATAGTACCACAAATAAAAACTTACACTCAAAATTAACATTAATATTCATACTGCATAGTAACAGAAAAGTAGGGCTGGCTGGCTGGTTCACTAGGTATTTCCTGCCTTTAGACGTCACAGCTGAACTTGTGGTGCTTGTTCCAGGGGACTGGGGTACGAGGACTTAAAATAGGTAATAGATTTCTAATAAGTACATATTTCTTAACTTCAGCATTTCAGAAGTTTAAAGGGAAGGACAAGCTCATGATGTTGGCGCTCTAGGTTGTTCATTAAGGGCACTGTAAATTAAGCTGCTCCAACACCCACTTTCAGTTTTCCCACTACGATCCGACGTGTTGATGTTTTCACTTCCTGAGCATTCTGCCTTTTGCTCGTCCTAATTACACGCAGGTTGCCACCAACTCACGAGTGCCTAGACAGAGTACCTGTGCTACTGTATTATGCATACAGGTCACTTAACAGACTGCAGTTCAGCGTACACTAGATCCTTTGGTGAACACAGTGGAATTGCAGAAATAAAAAGGGTCCCAGAAGGGGAACAAGGTTAAACAGTAACAGTATGACAATATTTACATACCTACATGTCTGCTTAAAAGAACAGACACTGGCACTATTTAGCAAGCACAAGAAACAGACATTTCCAAAGGGGGAGATCGGGAGAGAGGCAAAAAAAAAAAATGGAAGAGCCAAAGGCTTAAAAACAGGTAAAAAGGCAGCAGGAAACACAACAAACAGTATGAAGTCTCCTGCTAGCCTGCTGCTACATTTTCTGCCTTGCCAGAAGGAGTGCAGTGTTTTACCTCCCTCTTGCAAGTAAGCAGTCCACTAAAGAAAAGCATCTCTGAAAAGAGTTAGAAACAAGCCTATTTTCGAACTTGGTCCAATTTTCTAACATCTGAACTTGCAACTAGGTTTACGAACAGCATTATTCTCATGACCCCAAAAAGCTGCAGTTTCTCTCTCCACATGTTGTGCTCTGATTTCGCAGGTTAGGATGTGTTACCTGACAGCTAATTTCTCTTTCAGGGTTTGCTTGTCCTGTAAGCGTTGGTGCAACTGAACTGGCAGACACTTCACTCCACCGGTTTCCCTCGCTCCCCCCATCCAGTATTGCATTGCTCCTTTGCATTAGAAATTCCCTCAGCTCTAGCCCCAAAGCAGACTCTTACTTTCCAGCTAAGCATTTCAAAGACAGATCTGATTGATTTTAAAACAGTAACAATTTACACACACGGTGCTATCCTTGAAACAAAACAGAATGTTCTGCTTGCTAAACTGTTAATGAATACTGCTTTTCTTCCCCCATTTCTGATGCTCTCATTCTGTCTTAGCTTTGGCAAGAGTTTCTGAGGCTGAACATCTCCTCAACAAATGAAGAATTACCTCCACAAGCTAAGTAACTCCTATTCAGAAGGAGGTGAAAAAGGAGTCCAGTAAAGGACTGCAAAAGTTGCAATACGAAATTTACTGGAAATGGACAGCCTCAGCTCTACCTGCACCAGGTTATTCCAATGCTTAGAGGAATTAACCAGGCAGGCCCATCTCTCACATCTGTCCCAGCCCCGGCAGGCACTTCCTCAGCTTCAGCTACCTGGCCTGGGAGTCCCAGCGGCACCCACAGCCGGCTCTGGGCACAGCCCAGACTGGCAAGCCCCAGCTTAACCCGCTGAGCGCCGCTGGGGCAGGGAGGAGAGCTGGGATCCCAGCATCAAAGGGTACGCAATGAGAGAAACTGCAAAACGATGAGTAAGAAAAAAGGGAAGTGGCGTACACAACGTGCTTCTGAGAACAGACAGAAGGCTTCGTACCTCACAGCCAGACGACGCAGCCCCCAAGCCCACTGCCCACCACACACCGGAGCCCAGCAGCCTTCCTACAAGCAGTCGCTTGCTAAATAGAAGCGGCAGCTCAGTCAGCAGGCTGTTCCCTTCTCTGTGTAAGTTCAGTCTTTCCACTTCCCTTCTTTGTTCTCCATTTTCTCACTCACACAACCTCTTCTCATCTCCTGCTACTGCCTCCCCCAGATTTTGCAGTTACATTCATTTCAAATTCACACGGCTCAGAAACATCAAATATGCATTAGTCAGATAGCAAACCAAGTGGTGTCTTATTTTCATTCTTTCTGCATGCCCAAACAGTCCAATCAAGAACAGTTAAAGCAGTTCAAAGGCAGCCCGAGGTGAGATGTTGGCTTTAACACAAACTGCTTCTGTGAGTCCGTTTCCCATCTGTAAGGAATTGCCTTTGCTCGCAGAGGACGGAGGCGCGTGACGAAGCCCCAGCAAGGTGCGTGCCCTACACAGCGAGGCAGAAGGACTGGCTCCCGCTGCTCCCCATCAGCCCAGCTCCCTGTTGTAAAGCTGCTCTTAAACAAGAGCCACGCAGTGCTCTGCTCTTCAAGGAGCAGAGGAATTTCAGGAATCTTGCAAGGACTTAAGTCATTCCCAAATCTGTAGAAATAGCAAACACAGCTTGTAATTAAGGGGTGTTGCCAGCCCTGCTGCTGCCAAACCTAGTACCCATGACAGTGTTACCACCACTGATTTGGGGTAACTGAGGAGACTCGGCAGGGAACAGCCTACTTACTGCCTAACACCCCAGAAACTAAGGACCTGAGAATAAGATGCTACAGTATTGGGTTGGGCAACCTAACAGAAATCATAAAAGTATCTCTGAAATGCAAGAGGACAACTGGCAGCATGCTAAATTCAAGCACTCCTGATATTGTACGTTGCCTATGGTTCTCTACATGTATTAAGAATATGAGTAATACAAAGGATGGTATTATGACTTGTGGTAATACTGCATTATACTCACGCTTTATTAAAATGTTTCCTTAAGCTCATTTTGAACACCTTTATACAGCCAATTAGTAGCATTCCCAGTTCTGTAGATAGCAACTGGATCTGGTTTTGATTGTTTTTAAGAAATAAAATTATACACGAAATTGTGGTTCATCAATATGCAAATAAAACATTTGCAATTATGATTACAATTTCCTCAGAATCCTGTAAGTACAAAATCTTGTTCAAGTTTCTGATATTTCCCTGAGGTACGAGTATATCAACATAAATATCTTTTCAGAAAGCTCCCTTTACGATCTGCTTCAAAAGGCACTTAAAGTATTCCCCCACTCACATTTCCTTGCTGCTTCTCAAAGGCTGGTGTTTTTATTTGCCTCTTTTTTTTTTTTTTTTAATATGCCTCATCTCACACAACTTCTTTTTTCATGCGTATTTCTGGGTACACGAACACACACTGAGGACAGAGTTCCCCCAAAGGATTAATTCTGCTCTTATGCATCAAGATATTCTTCCCAGCATCACCGGAGAGCCCTGCTGAGTGCCAGTGTGAGCGGCATTCCCGTGTTTCCCACCAGCAGGGCTCGCCTCACGTCTCCTGCAGTTGGGAAAGCTGCGATCAGCGGCAGCACTCGGGCTGCCCGCAGGCTTGAGAAGACAGTTCAAGTTTCTGTTTGGAAAGATCCAAATCACAGCTACAGAACCTAGTATCTCATGCCTAAAATAGTGCGAGGTGCCCGAAATGAAGTTCCTTCCAGTCTAACACTTCCTTCTCCAGCCTTCGGCACCTAGAGGACTGCTAGGCTGAAACCCAACTCCTAGGTATTCCTGCAATCCAAGCCGGAATAGTTTCTGAGCGTTGCTTTGCAAGCTGAAGGGAGCTTCCTGGAGAAATAACTCCTGTTTTAACTGAACTGCTTTGCAAAGCTTCATTTGTTATTCTTTACACAGTTAATTTTTAAGCAATTACTTCCTCACTTCCAATCAACTTTTGACATGAGGACTACTGTCACTCCAAGCTCGCGGCATCATGTACTTTTTGAATATCCCTTACTTCCAATAAAATGATGACTTCTAAAAGCATACCTCATTGTCCCAGACAAAAATAAAGTCACAAGAAAAATTTTTAAGCCGGTTATTATTTGAGATGCTTGAAAAAGAAAGAACGAACCAACTGGTGAAGGGCTGTATCAGACAATAGGAAAAAAAGATCATTTAGTCAGTCGAGCTCTACAAAAAGAGCTCGAATTGTCTCAAAGAAGTTAAGATTTTGTTAAAAATTCTGATGCCTGTTTCAAAAAGAAAGTTTCCTCTTAGCTAGAACTGCACAGTTCATATGTTTTGATATAAATGCAGTCAAAACAGAAGAAATTCTTCCATCTTATCTACCTCGTTGTATTTCCGTTGGCTTCTAAAATTAGTTCTCCAAGTTATTCCTAGGGAAGTCTACTTCTGCAATAGGACGCTGCTGAACTTCAGAATTGTACAGGTTAGAAGCAGAATCACTGCATCTTGATCACACTTCTTACAGTCCTTTTAATTCTGGTTTCACAACCAGCACTGGGATCTGTTTTAAGAACTTCTGCAGGTTTGTTTGGGTGTCCCATGGACTGTATTCATCTTCTGCTTAAAAAACTAAAACTATCTATGCCCAAAGTCAATATCCAAAACAAAACAAACAGCTTCCTGAGGAAGTTTATAGGAAAAAAACACTGAATCTTCCTCAGCCAGTGTTATGCAGGGAACGGAGAGGTCATTTCCCCCCAGCACAGCAGCTGAGCACCAGCTCGGAGCAGCGCGCTGCCTGCAGCACTGACCAGCAGGGCTTCCGCAGACACTCACCTTTGTCCTCTCCCAGTTAAACTACAACCACCTCAAATTTCAACAGATTCTCTCCAATTGTCATACACAGACACCATAAAGGCCTTTGCTGATTAAAAATACTTGTTTCCCCCCGCCACCACCACTCTTTCCCTGCAGTTATTGCAAATAAAATAGAAGCCTAGCATCTGATTTCAATAGTGGAAGTCCAAGCTTTCTCGTAGCCTTTGTACAGACGACACACAGCTCACCACAGCTACTCTAGACTACCTTCGAGATACCCACAGCCTACCTTTGAGATACCCGAGCTATTTCAGATCCTGGAAGCCAGCAACTGGAGCAGGTAGAGGCAGAGGTGGGGACTCGGAGGCAGGGTAAGCACAGCGAGCCCCACACTGCTGACACTTGCTGTTTGCTCTCTATCTCCGCACCACACTTGGCAAGCTGGCTCTACTCCTGCTTCTTCACTCAAGCACTCTGGAGGGAGCAAAAACTTTCCCCAAATGTATTTTTGAGACAGACCAGTTTACGAGGGAGATCAGACAGCGCAGCTAAGGGCCAACCATCCTTGTTGCTACTGGATTATCTTCTACACGACAACGTTCAGTGGAAGAAAAATCACCCGCTAGGGCATTTCCTCGCATGATGTGTATGAGCAAAAAATTCTCACTGATTGCTGAGCCTGAGAACCCAGTCCTCACTCTCACTTTCTGCTTGAGCATACATGCACAGAAGTGACAATCGATCATTTATTTTGGGAACAGAAATACCAGCCTTATTCTCTCAAACAAATAGTACACCCATAAGGTAAAGCATTTCATATCATGAATATCCTTTATTTTAATGACATTTTTCTTAAGAGCAAGTGCCGGGTCCTGCACCTGGGACGGGGAAACCCTGGCTGCACGTACAGACTGGGCGATGAGACGCTGGAGAGCAGCCTAGAAGAGAGGGATCTGGGGGTCGTGGTAGACAGCAAGTTGAATATGAGCCAGCAGTGTGCCCTGGCAGCCAGGAGGGCCAACCGTGTCCTGGGGTGCATCAAGCACGGCATCGCTAGTAGGTCGAGGGAGGTGATTGTCCCGCTCTACTCTGCGCTGGTGCGGCCTCACCTCGAGTACTGTGTGCAGTTCTGGGCACCACAGTATCAAAAGGACATGAAACTGTTGGAGAGTGTCCAGAGGAGGGCTACGAAGATGGTGAAAGGCCTGGAGGGGAAGACGTACGAGGAACGGCTGAGGGCACTGGGCCTGTTCAGCCTGGAGAAGAGGAGGCTAAGGGGAGACCTCATCGCAGTCTACAACTTCCTCGTAAGGGGGTGTCGAGAGGCAGGAGACCTTTTCTCCATTAACACCAGCGACAGGACCCGCGGGAACGGGGTTAAGCTGAGGCAGGGGAAGTTTAGGCTTGACATCAGGAGGGGGTTCTTCACAGAGAGGGTGGTTGCACACTGGAACAGGCTCCCCAGGGAAGTGGTCACTGCACCGAGCCTGACTGAATTTAAGAAGAGATTGGACTGTGCACTTAGGCACATGGTCTGAACTTGGGTAGACCTGTGCGGTGTCAAGAGTTGGACTTGATGATCCTTAAGGGTCCCTTCCAACTCAGGATATTCTATGATTCTATGATTATCTTGTATGGATCCCAAGCTGTAAGCAAGAGTTGCTCCTCCCAAGCACTGCTATATTTACTCAGCATGATACCTTGTGAAAAGGTGCAGCCTATACAGCACAACCTACCAGCCTAAAAATTTATCTTCACATTGGTATTTCCAGAATTCAGAATATCCACTTAAACTGGAATTAAGGATTGTTGACAGTGATATTGGAAGCAGCTTCTGTTAATAATGTCTTTACTACAACAGTACCTGCCTACTATCTAGACAACAGGAAAAACGCATCTTTTATGTAACGAAGAACAACCTTGACAAGAAAAACCAGGATTTTTATTTTTTTTTTTTTTTTTTAAGTAATAGCTAGGCTGTTTCACCATTCTGCTTAACTCATCCCGTACTTCCACAACAACTTCCCACCCCACAGAATATTACCTTAATAAATACAATTTCCACGGCTTGCTGCTCTAGTATTTCTTAATAAGTGTTGTGTTGTTTGTGTTTTTTTTTTTTTAATAAATGTGTAGATATTTCATTTTCAATAACCCATCACTTCTGCTAGTTTTCCTGATCATTTTTTTCTAAGTAATTCTTGCTCTGGGTATAAGCAAAATCCTCTCTGAACCAAAACCACAGCTCAGTATTTAACTCATCCTATGCAACATTCAAGTTCTTTTTTTAGCATGACTTCATTTTTCGCAATGGTTGCTCAGGTCCAAACCTCACCCAAATACAGCTCTCTGCTCAGTTCTTGTTATTGCTCATGGATGCAACATATAAATCAGCAGACCCTCCTTCCAAACTCTTCAGACTTCTAAGAAATCCCTAAGCAAGTAAAATACACAGAAACTAGAGGGAAATATGTTGTTGGAAAAAAAAAAATAAATAAATCAAGACTAGATAAGAGATCCAGTTCTGTCTCAGTATTTGTAGAAGTGCTTCTGATACAGGCCTGCTGAATGCTGTTATTCCTGTAGAGCAAGAAGGCTGACGCTCAGGAATTCTGTAATGAGGCAAAACAAACCAGAACACAAAGACCCAGGTGAAGATGCATCTCAGCGATCTTAGGTCAAGTTACTTCAGATGCTGAAGAATACCAGAATACCACGCCAACAACCTGGTAAGGGTATCAGCCAGCAGCTAAGCAAAGCTTACTAGTTTCACCATCTCTAAAGCGTGGGAAAATTACTTTAGAGTTTGGAACCCTTGTCTGTTTTGCTTCTTTCCATTTTGCTTTCCAGCTGGCAATGAAATCGTGTAGGATCACGAACTCCAAAGTGCTGGCAAGCAGCATTTCATGGATCATGATTCCCGGCCAGTACACTAGCAAAATGGAACCAAAATCACAACAGAACAGAAAAGTTATGAAGAAATACAGCTTACCACCTGGCTTTCTTTTCCAGAAAAATTAATGATACCACAGGTAGGCACAAACAACTCCTACACAGCTTACCTTTTTTTTCCTTCTCAAAATAATTTCTCCATTATGCTGATCTAGAACACTATTATTAGGACATAAAGACTCAAAAAAAGAGGGTATAGTTTTAATATACCATTGAAAGCATTTATCTTTTCTTTAAAGATAAACTTCAGCTCAGACCTGACTTTTCTCAATTCACTTCAAAAACAAGATCCTTGAGAAACTCCATCTGATGTTTTAATTCTTTAAATCTCATGTTGCAGCTTGAAAAGGACTTTTCAGCACAAGTGCTTAAAAGCAGCACACACTATTACTAGTTTCCATTCTCAAAAACACCCCTCCCCTCCACTCCTCCCGTGATGTTTCTGTATGTGTGTACATAGGTGATCAAATGCTGGAACAGCGTGCCCAGAGAAGTTGTGGAGTCTCTGTCCTAGGAGGTTCAAGACTTCTGGACAAGGCCCCAGGCAGCCTGCTGTAGATGGCAGTGCCTTGAACTGGGAGTTGGACTGGATCATCTGCAGAGGTCCCTTCCTACCTCACTGCTCTGTGATCCTTCTCCTAGGCACACCTAACGAGAACTGCTTTGAGCGGATGGTGGAGCTAGCTGACCTCTCGAGTCCCTTCCAACCTCACATTTCTGTGATTCCATCTAAGTCACATTTCTACTGCATTCCTGAAACCAAATCCCACCACCCAACTGCAGACACAGCCTCTGTCGTCCCTGATCTCATACTGAGCTCGATGTTACTGTTTTCTCACTCAGTTAAGAACATTAGCTGGACTTCTTCCAGGTTGTTTTCTCTGCTGGGGGAGGAGGAGAACACAGTATCGTTATCACAGGAAACTCAATCATACCGCGTTAGTTTTATATAAGAAACCTAAATCAGATTTATGTAACTCAACATTACTTTTAATTAAACATTAAAAGCCCAAGCACTCACAAATGTAAGATACGGACACTGAAAATTACCATTATGTAGTTAGAGATCAGAGCAGCAGGCGAAGTGTTTGAGAACCTCGCTTGAAGCAAGAATATCCCTTACCTTGCTTTTAATCCAGAAAAGCTGTGTGTGGTTACCAAGTACCTGGCAAACATCAGCTCGAGGTGGTAGGCTCAGCAGGTCTGCCAAATGACAGCCTCTGGAGAAGCAGCGGGATGCACTGAGGCACAGGGGGGCTGCTCTCACTGCATCACTCAAACCAAATGCACATCTCAGAGATGTGCATGACAGTTCAAGTTACAGATGCCCTGCCATGTTCCAATTTGACAACAAAACACATTAAATTACATGTAGATTAAAAAAAAAAAGTTAAGGAGAAATTAAAGGCCGAAACTACTACGAGCAAGAAAAGCTATGGTTCACTTGCCCAGTTCCTCTGAAGCTGAGAGTTGAAATGCAAGGATCCAACAAACACACGCTGCCTTTTGCATGGTAGAAGCAGCTGATGAGTACTTCAGGAGCTGCACAATTCCAGCATGTTCTAGCTTTTTTCCCCCTCATTCTCAGTGTGAAGAAATGTGTCACTCGGTGTGGTAGGATTTGTTTTTAAATAGGCTCAAAATTTCTTCCTCTGATTCTCACCTACCACTATCACCAAGAAGTTCTGCACCAAGCATCCTTCCCTTCCCTCGACGACCAAGAGCACACAGATGGCTTTGTCACCACCCCCTCCACCCCCCAAGTTTGGGTAACAGTCAGTTCAGAAGAGACAATTTTAGCAGTCACAGGGCTGCTAAGGCATCTGCAGCACACATTACAACTCTAAGCTTACATTAACTTTACTCGTTCAAAGGAGGTAAGTTAATAGCCAAGGATACAGAAATACAGGAGTCGAGAATAGAGAAGGTGAATACCATTCAATAACACAACCCTAATTTGGTTAGAAAATAGGAATTGTTTGGAGTAGGAGACAATAATATGAAACAGTTTGGTTTAAAAATGTGAAACAGGGAGCACAACAGCCTTATTTCCCTCCTCTAAAGTGAGGTGCTTGTAAACTGAGAGGAAGAAAAACTCGATACATGACAAGTCAGCGAGAGAAGAGGAATGAGAATTGGAGCCGCATTTCAATACCCCATTTGCCAGAGGGAGGCACGGGACTGGGACAGGCAGATGAGGTACCCAACAGGTAACCAGCGTTGGTCACCAGTGGTGGTAACACTCCTGGAAGGCTGACCTGGCTACGGGCAAGCCAAACGTCCCTCAACTTGCTGAGCAGGCAAGCACGCCAAGTGCAGAACACATTTTTCCTCATGAAAGAAAACTATTCTCATCCTACTAAAAAAAGCCCAGTTTTGCATTGCTTCATTACAAAATGAGTACCCATTTACCTGGCTTTCCAAAATAAGTTACTTGAAAAAGAATAAGAGGTATCTTGCTTAAGCAGACACGAGGTAGTGTTTGACAACCTAGTCACAGCATCTGTCACTCCGTCTCCCTCCCCACAGACATCACCAACCTGCTGGCTTTGCAAAGGCGGTTTTTCAGGAAACATGTTAACTATTAACTAAATAATTGAAAAAGTAACATGCCACAATTGTCCTTCCATCTGATTACAAACCAAACAATATAGCAGTGATCTAAACTCAAAACCACCTAGGGTTTTAAGGCATAGATGTATAAAGCCAAAAAAAAAAAAAAAACAACAACAAGGAAACCTTAGTCAATGGTATCGGTACTGGACTGAACAATATAGCACTGGAGAAGTGAGTCCCTCTCCGGTCAGCAGCAAGCCATTGCATCGCCGCATCGCCTCGGGTAGCCTGCAGCCCAACAGCTGAGCTCCAGCCTCCCAAGCAGCTTACGGCTACAGCTTAAGCGCTTATCTGTCCCCAGTCCTCGCACCCTTTTGTTCAGCGCGCGCATATCAAATTGATTCAAGTTAGCTGATCCTGAGAGAGAAAAACAGAAGTAATTGTCAAAGTTCAGTTTCAAATGACTCCAGGAAAGGGGTGAATGGGGTCTGGGAAGGGCAAGGACAGGTTATTATCCCACCAACTGTGAAACAACCAAGCTGGTGCCCAGCGCTGTTGCAAACACAAGGCACAGCAAGCAGAGTACTTAGAGAAAACTTTCTTTTCCAAACCCGCGTAATTGCAAAACCAGCACCTGCAGGCTGCTGCCTGCCAACAGAGGGATCGGGAGCAGCACGACCTCAGTTTATGGCATCCTCAGTGTGGGCTCTGAACTGAACCGGGGATGGGTCAGGGGCTGGCGATGGCTTTCCTGAGGAGCAGCAGGAGCAGGCAGGCAGAGGAGCTGAGACAAGCAAGATGAAGTCCTAACGGGTGGGTTCTTCACTGGCTGTGAGCACACACACCCACAGACAGCAGTGGGTGAGTACACACACCCACAGACAGCATCGTCACACCGCCTGCTTCACGGGGAGCACGAAACTTGCTCTGAAGGTAGCAGAAAACACACCAGTTCTTTACAACTAGTTATAGTGCGTTTATTTGGGGTGTTTATTTTTTGTCTGTTTTTCAACTTCGCCCTGACTATCCTCAGGTTTGAAAAATACAAACGTTTCTTTGGTAACAACCTTGGTTTGGATTCTGAAATGAGAGTTTTACGAGCACGTTTTTATGGAAAAAAATACAAATTTTCCACCTTCTTCTTTTGTTGTTTTTTTTTTTGTTTGTTTGTTTTTTTTAAATGATCTTCTTCCTTCTCTTCAGGACCCAGCGCTACCAACAAGCTGAAGATAAATACCAGCAGCGCTACAAGAATCAGCAAGCAAGGAGGAATCAGGAAGACATTTGCAGTTTCCTCTCCCCTCCCTCGTGCTGACGTGCAAAGGCAGCAGTGTCACCCTGTCACCCGAACCAAGCCAGGAACACCTTTCTAAGGAGATAAGTTGTGGTGGCAACAAACAGCAGCAATGAATCCCATTCCTCTGAGGAGCGAGGAGGGGACAAGAGGCAATAAAAGCAGGCCTGAGATACCGCCCAGTGCAAACAGCTGCCCTGATTATAATCCTCCTCTTTGATTTTCTACTGGCAGCCGTCCCAGCCTTGCCTTTCTCTACACCACTGGTTCACAACCTTCTCCAATTTGCAGATCTCACCAAAAAAAAATAAGTTGGATGCGAATTGCCATATATTAGACTTCAGCTAAAAAAAAAGCAAATCCTTTGTCAGCAGCAGCTTCCTGGGTTTGGGAGGTTTGGATTTTCTCCTTGTTGGGGACTGCAGCCCTACTCCCACTCCAGATAGCTGCGAAGTGCCACGAATGCCAGGCTGAAGAACCACTACAGCTGTTCTGGACTCGCTGCCTCAGAAGACACCAACCCATCCCCTTCCCTTCCCTTCCCTTCCCGAAGCCAGGGTAGAAGAGACATAGGCTACAGCTTCTAGAACAAAATGACAGAGTAATTTGTGGGCCAGAGGCTTTACCCAGGCTTCCAATTAAACTCTGAAAATATTGGGATGTACATAACCACCATGCTTTTTCCAATCCCACCCCGCAGACTTACAGCCAGGACCTTTTCCTTCGTATTTGCACATCAAAGCAGGGGAAGGGAGAAGCCTTGCAGCACGCTGACTTGCCTGCCCAGTCAGCAGAAGGGCTCACTTCAGAAACATCTCCTCCAGTGCCATTTGGTGCCTTTCAGGCCTTCTGACCACTGTAGCTCATTTGCCAGACAGCATTTTATGTCAAACTCACAAAACTTTCTAAACTTGCAGAGTAAGCAACTACTAAAAATGACTGTTTTTCTGATGACTTCAAGGCCTTTTCTCTATGGTCTTCTGTTTCCAAAATTTAGCACTTAAGGTAACAACAAAAAGCAAAAGTAACTAAAGATCACAATCCATCACTTAACTACCCTTAAAAAAAAAAGTCTCACTTGCTTTAAGCCTCACATGTTTAAAACCCCCAGAAACCAAAAGGTAACCTTTGAAGCAGTCACAAAGCCACTGTCAGTGAGGATCTAAATCCCAAGGTGGAACAAGCTGCCCCCTCCTCCCCAGCAGCCCTGAACACGCAGCGGTGTAGCTGCTTTTCCCACAAATTCCACACTACACATTAAGACCGAGAGCATATCAAGGGTGCAGGATGACATTCCTGCTCCAAGCAGCATCGTGCCCATCCATCAGCACCCTGGAATGCACATTCCCAAGCGGGCGAGAAAACTCTGCAGGCGGAAATGACGGGGGCTATTTTAAAACATTCACTCCGCTTCTACCAGAATTGCATCTTTAACTACCAGGAACCAAATTTAAAAATTATGGGCTTCGGATTGCTAAGTATCACACGGGGCAGAACTCTCCCTTTTTGAGCTGTGACTGTACTTCAAAACTACAAGGGTCAAAACTGTAACAGCATGACATGCAGGTTTGCAAACCAAAGCAGAACGGAGTTGACACAGCCTTCAGCTCACCCCTCGGTATGCCAGCACCCCTCCTCTTCGTGGCACAGAAAGCAGCTCTGCTCAACTTGTACGTTCTGAATGCAGTTCTAAGCAAGTGACAAAGGTTATAGACCAGGGGAAATAAGTAGTGCAAGTTTAATTGAAGTTTAGCTTGAAGTTGAAGCTTCCCTCATCTTTTACCTTTATTAACCTCATGTTTTCAAGGAAGTTAGGGCTGTCAAAAAAGTACAAAGTCACTGAAGAGTGACAAAGTTCGCAATCAAGCACAGAAGACAGAAAACAGCAATCCCACATCGTTGCATTTTTCTCCTCTGAATACATTTGTTCACACGTCATTGCATGTTAACTCCAATCGGTTCACAGTAAAGTAATCACACGTGGCTTCTGGTATCTACAAGTCAAGGATCCAGAAGGTCATTTTTGTGACAACATGTGGCCTTTTCTGAGTCTCAATAAACCAGCAATATAATTTTAGGATTGCTATGTAACTTCTTTATTAGAAGAACTGTAAGTTGTTAAGAGATGAGACAGAAGCACACTTTGCAGCTCTGTTCCCATTCCACCTCTGCTTTACATACTGCAACTACACCACAAGTAAGTCAGGGTCATAATTTAGCTACATAGAGATGATTTTGGAAGAAACAGATGTCAGAAAGAAAGCAAACATTGAGTTTCCAGGTGCACATACAGACCATACTGTTTCCATTTTTCTTCACATGTAAACTACTTGAAATATTTTAGGAAACTGTGTACAACAGCACAGCAAGTTGTTTAGTTTTCCTTGCTCTGTGTATGTCAGCCCTTAACCAGCACGTTATGTTGATCACCACCTATTTCATCCTTCACTTCCCAAGAGCTCTGGAACCACTTCCTTCTCCAGCCTCCAGCCTGAGTGCCCCGTCAGCTCAGCTGTCAGTGTTCCTGAGCAATATTTACTCTCAGAAGCCCAAAGCCAACAAAAGCAGTATCATATCAACACTGCAGGTTGACGCATACACTTAACGTGCTTAAACACCGAGACCAATGGGACCGCAGCACTTCTTGTGAGTGTCAAGTTCCTGCAGGGTTTAACTTCTTCCTGCAAACCGGAGGGAAGGCTGTGGCAGAGCATCAGGCACAGAGCAGCTCAGTATCATTATCTCAAGCAACAGGTAATTCCACATGCCTACATAGCACACATCACTGCGGCAGTATCATTAAATGTGAATGTTGTGATGCCTTCAAAGCCATTTTCAGAAACAGGACTTGAGATTAATTTACACGTCCTTTATTTTTAGGGTACAATACAACCACATGGCTAAGACTTGCTTTTTCCTTCTGCTACCAGAACTGGGTACCCACTTTCTCCAAGACAGAATTGGAGCTTTTCATGTAAGAAAGCCATGACCACCAGAACACACACACACACACACACAATTGTAGTGCCTACAGTTTGCACTCGGATGTCTGCCCGAACCAACCAAGCTGAGGCTGGTGGAGCAGTACAGCTGGCTGGCTCACAGGGCATTTTTGCTTTTCAGCAGCCTTGCTTTGCATGTGTTTCATAACACATTTAGGGGGTTGTGGGTTTGTTCCCCTCTCCAAAATAGTTTATTTCAGCACAGGTTAAAAGAACATGTTACAATAAACCTATTTAGCATAAGTCACTACCGGTCCAAAAAAAAAAAAAAAAAAAAGCATTCAACATAACCAAAAGTACTGCTCATAATTAAATAAGCTTTGGTTGCCTTTGTAGACACATTTTCAAAGTGAGAAGTGGAAGAAGAGTTTGCATGCCCTACAAACACCCAGAAAGCCACCAAAATTACTGAAGATTAAAGAAATGCAAATAAATCCCAGCAAATATATTGGCAGCAGTCTGACACCCACCAAGAATTTCTGACAAGGAAAATACAGACCTATCGGCACTGTACGTAACACTGAGAGCTTTCTGTTGGCAGGTCACATAGCACATGAACACATTTTTAGGAGACTTGTCATTACTTTTAAACTACTGATAGTACTTACACTATTATTGTCTTAAAATGGTACTGAGAGACTATCTATGACACCTACTGGTACAGTTCACAAAAGCTTTATCTGTACAGGTTTGAAGAGATCGTTTCATTCTCACCCTGTGAAGCCCTCAACCCAAATACAACTCAGTAATACAATACATCTCAATTCTTTGAAAACAGACGTCTACACAGAACTACTCAGACACGCTACCCATCAAACCCACCTCTTGGCAAGTATTTCCCATCTGTGCTTAATGGGCAGATGTCCATTTAGTTTACTCAGCACATTTTTTGAAGTGAAAAAGCACGAGTGACATTCTAGCTATTTATCCAACCAGCTGCAGAAGAAACTGGATAAGCTCTTGCTTAACAACTGAGATGTCTGCGTAATTTTGGCCAATTACCTGTTTATCCTAGGCTATAGCCACTGTTCACTCAACTGTTGCCCCAAAAGCTATCAAGTTACATGACCGCAAGAAACAGACTCAGAAGGAAACAACTGATTCACCTACAAACCTGCACAATCAGCTATATTTAAAAAATGAAGGAACATCTTTACTAAATGAGTACAAAACCTCAGAAGTTCAGCTTCAGTGCAGCAGACAAGTCTGTCTGATGAGTCAGTCCAATGGAAAACGCTATCAGAGGGCCATGGTTTGCAGAAGAAATGCTAAGGGCTTTTGAAACAATTTGAGGAGTTGATAACTTTGCAGAAAGTCCCAAGGCTTCTTATCCACGAAGAGCATTTCTACAGCAGAGACTGCTCATATGCCCAGGCAGCACTATTAGGGCTGGCTTTTACTAAGATAAAGGAACTTAAGAAAGGTTAAAATTGGGGGGGGGGGGAGGGGGGAGAACTGCTCTATCTTGGTGATTTCCCAATTTGGAAAGCGAACAACAGGACAAGTTGGGTACAGGAGAAGCTGTTACCTTCAACTTCCAAAGACAACCTAAAGAAAACCTTAAAATCCAAACATTCGAGTAATTATACAGTTGTCTAGTTCCTTTTCACTGGAGTAGTTCTTTTCTGTCCCACATCCAAGCTTGATTTATTATTTGGTTTTTACACAATTGGCTAGGGAAAATGCACATCCTATTTATAACGCTGCGGCTTTTATTCCAGAGTTTTTAAACACTGATAAAGCTATCCTTGCTTTACAAAATCAGCTGCACACTTGCAGACAGATTTCAGTAGGAGTTTGCAATAACTTTGTTAAACAAGGTAAACACCCTGTTTGTGTGTCTCCTATAACACAAGGTAAATTAGAACACAGAAACCAGAAGGGAAATTTTATGAAGCTCTACTCTGTAACTTCTTTGTCCTCTGCAAACTGTGATGGGAGTCTTCACAAAAGTCTGAAGATGGGACTGGAAATCAGTAAAGAAACAGCTCAGGAAAGAAACAGCTGCTTTGAGAAATACTCCTGTTTCAGTCTAGCAACTCCTTATTAGTCAGCAGATCAACACCTCTATAGCCCTTACTCAAGGCTTCAGAACTGCACTCAGGTTAGAAAAACAAAACCAAACCACTAGGAAGAGGAATTGACTGACAAAATTGGTCTTCAGACATGAGTAACCACTCTGGGGATTGTACAGAATGAGAGTTAGATGTTCTAACAGCAGCATCACAAGATGTCCTGCATTTCTCAGAACTTTCCAGGAAACAATTCAGCTCCCCAAAACCCCCAAAATGGCCTTCTGATGAGTTACTGAGATGAATGGGATCACCACATCACCAGACAAGCATCAGGTTCAGTGCACAAGGCCAACTGCAATATGGGGAAGAAAAAAATGTGTACCTACTAGGTACTGGAAACATATCAACCATTGTAGAACCACCCCACAGATACTACTATAAAAACTTTTTTCTTAAAGTACTCAAACAGAAATGACCTTAAAAAATACCCATTACCCCACATTCCTTATCTAGTTAAGCCATTTAGAAAACACAAGTTGAACTGAGGCCCCACCCTGCATTCCTTGGCGCAATCACGACCCAGAACAATATTACCGAAGTACAACACCGATAGAGTGCCAGTCCTCCAGCCAACACATTGCATCAGGCAGGCCTGCAGATGGTAAAAACCAAGTGGGACAACACAACACAAGGTAAATATTATTTATTACCTGCCTTCTGAACAAACCTTACTACTGAGAATACTCCACAAATAAGCTGTGAGCAACTGTCTCCCTCTTGTGAAGAAATTCTCAGTGTTGAAGCCAAGGCAAAATGCCTGTCGCCTCCTCCCACTGGGTAATGCACCTACACCAACACGGGTAACATGCTGTCATTCTGAAATAGAGGAGGTTAAACTTCAGATACACAGAAAGACTTTTTAAGTTTCTGTTTCAGAGCTGATGCCACACATCCTTCAGCTGATGAAAATTTCCTACAAAACAATCCCCAGAGAAGTGGATGGTCTCAAACTACATCACTGGTGTGCGAGGCCAGGGTGAGCCCGCTCCTTTCATCAGGAAGGCTGGCCAAGAGCCTCAACTGGGAAGGGAAATTAGGAGTCAAAAAGCTGTGGCGTGTAGGCTGAAGCCTCAGTAAGGCTTTCACTCAGATATGATTTGGCGTAACAGCTCTATTGTCTCAACAGTCAGCACTCTGGAAGAGGCAACACTTGTACATATGCTATTTTATACCCTTTTTAGCACTCATTCTGCTGCCTGACCCCTCAGTCAGCTGGTTCATCTTAGTAAACTGACAAGGGAAATAAACAGCAACGAAGAGCATAGAAAACCTTTTTAAACTCAAAGCAGTGACATGAAGTAGAGTTTTTAGAGGTCAGCCAAGGATGGGGGTGAGGAAGACCAACTTGTCACATCTCCCTTTTAGCTGCAGCAAGCTACTCCATCATCTCTGCCAACCGCTTGTTTCAGCAGGAAGCAAAAATCTCTCCCATCAAAAAGAAAAAAAGACACTCTTCAAGATAAAAACCACTAAGTTATTTAAAGCATTTTAAGATGAAGTATTTACAGTGCAAAAAAGGTGAAAGCATGCTCTGATGTGATATTGAAATAAGAGAAACACCTAGGTTAAAATGCAAGCTAAGAAAACAATTACGTTTAATCTAATTACACTATTTTGCAGACATTCAGCATGTGAACTGTTCAGGGCAGAGGCCCACCAATTAGAGCTACCAGGTCAGACAATCATTTACAAAACCTCACTGCCACTGATGGAAATAGGTAACACTATGCATCGAAGCATCCGAAAATTAAATAAGCAAAACAAACAGAAAAGTGAATTCCCAGAATCACATCCTGCCCACAACACACTGGATTGCTTTGCGAAAAGGGAAGAAAAACACAAGAAAAGCAGTCCAGAGCAAATGAGGATCTGTACAAAGCAATAAATATTGCTGTTCCCTATTCTTCCAGTCCAGCAGCTGCTTCTCTGTTCTAGTATCCTTTTGTAATTAAACAGAGTGAGTAAAGACAGCCTGCATTTTAAATGCTTTGGCCAGCAGTTATCTAACTATTAACAAATTTAACAACACCACAAAGGCTACTTAGGATCTCCCTAAGCCCATCTGTAATCGAATCTCCCCTCCCTTCCCAGGCTGCAGCTCAGCAGTAATACAATCTCTTTCCATTTGTCCTAAGAACTACAGAATTACATGCTGCCAACCTGACTGCAACAGAAGCAGAAACGTAGATTTCCCTAAGACTTCTCTCCCAAATGAATGTGTATTTCATTTCAGTGTAGAAACGTTTCGTGCCTTCAGACAGACAGCATGGGTATTCCTATGGAGAGCCCTTGCATACAGCAAGAACCACCACCAGGAGAGACCTGACCCTGCTGCAGGAATCTCTGGTGCTGCTGACAGCTAATATAACCAAAACCCTTCCTACATATTCAGTTTTCGAGACAATGTAGACACATGCTTACTCCAAACCATTTCTAAACACTCAACTCCAGAGAAGCTATTTAAACTAGAAAAAATCTTAAAAATAAAAATCCTGAAGTCTAAAGAGGTAAGGATAAAGAGCAGTGACGGGATTATTCAGAATGAAGGCATGAGAAAGGCAGCAATACTTTCAAAAAATAGTTGTAGTGCAGTCTTTCCTCCATTAGAATAAAATCAGAATTGAACAGAAAAAGCATTTTCAAAGCACAACGGATTCAGTATTCATACCTGCATAGTCATGGAAGTTGTGTTAATTTCCAGAAAAAAATTACATGCAGTGACAACACTTTCAACTGTACAGCTTCTACTAGTCCATTGATTTAGCTGCAGCTTTTCCCTAAATTTTTGTCACTTTACCTTCAGAGTCATTCCTTTTGAAATTTAATCCTCTAAAGATATTGTAATGTTAATGTTATCAACAGATGTACTAATGCATCTTTTTTGCCTCACTCTGCCATTTAAGATGAACCATGTTAACAAACATTGAACAAAGTCAGTGTTTCCCGTATTTCCTTTATAGGAGATGAGAGTAACAACGAAGCCATTTGAGTACATACAAGGAACAAGCTTTCTTGTTCTACTAACCATTACAAACAGTCTTTTCCCCAGAAAACTAGAAAATACTACAGAATTACAGTGTTCATTTCCTGCTCTAAGTCCATTAATTCCCTGCTCTGTTCTCTTGAGATGTGCTGTAGCAGGTACAATGCATTATAACACCAAAGGTAAGTGTGCTGTCACCGTATGCTACTGAGCTAAATAGCAAAAGCAGATTTAAACACACCAGCTGCTTATTCCTGGATCTACACTACTGCTTCAAGGGCTGCTAAGCACTGTTTGTCCATACCTCCAAGTTACTGGGAGGGCAGTGAACACGAGGGAATACACAGGGGAACGCCCGCAGCCACCACCACCTCTCCAGGCTGAGAACAATGCCATGCTGCACAGAAGTTCAAGCCTTAAAATGACTTGAAACTTCACACATCTACAGAATCAGTGAGGTCTTACTAGGCTTGCCATTTCTCAGCAGAAAAGGCTCAGTATCAATACTTTCTGTAGAGTCAAAGGTTAAACTGTGCATTGGTCACCTTGGGCTGTCTCTGGTAACAAGCTATGATGCTTCTGACTGTACAGGCTGGCTTGGATGAGACTTGCAACTCATGCAAACATCGGGCACCCTCACTTTCAGTTCGATCACAGAGTGTCTTCAGCACGCAGTCCGTCCGTGTCGTGTTCTAGCCAGGCTGCTGGAACTGAGCAGTTCAGCATTCTGCCATCATTTTTCCGCTTCCTGGAAGTGCAACTCAGGCACTATCCGATATAGCAATTATTAATATAACTAAACAAAGAGATTAAACTGAAAAGTCAGTTTAATTTCCTATTCCTGTTCAAGTCCTGCTTCTAACGCTGCAGAAGCTGCTGGCATTACAGTTACCACGTATGATGGTCCTTAAGCATCGTGCACAGCAGACAGCCTCCACTTCTCAGCTTCTTCCCTTCCTCATGCCCTTCCAGACAAGACACCAGATCTCAGACCTCAACATGACACATGCTACATTTCTGAGAACTACTTTCCTCTGCATTGGCTATCACAAATAAAGGACCATTGTTTTTTTAAGCCTTTCCCTCCCCCTTTTGCCCAGTCACACACACACTCTCCCCCCTCCCCTAATCCACACATACTTTCAAGCCACCACACCAACTCTAAGGCTGCTTGCTTGCAGCAGCACTAAATAAACCATACACACCAACCCTGCCTCACACACTGACTGTTTTTGAAGTGAAAATTAACAAGAAAACAATTTAAACGGAGACAAGTCAACAATTGGGCCAAGATAAGAACGGTGTGTGGAGTCAGCGGGAGAGAAGTGTTGTTATAGGGAAGGGGGGCTAAAAGCATGGAATGAGAGCCAGCTTTGTTCACAGGCAGCAGCCTAAGTGCCTATCAGTCAGCAAAAGCATTTTTAAAACAGCTGCATCAAAGCTTTCTGCAAGTTAGTCAGCATGTGACAGGCCAGCACATCAGAGCAGCGCCACGGCAGCCTCTGCATAATAGGAGCGCTGCGAGTGCCCTGAAAGGTCAGGGTGTGCAGGCATTCCAGCCCTCTCTAAATTGCCTTGGCTTATCGCTTGGAAGCAACATAATTACATTGCTTCAAGGGCTAGGACAGCAAAGACAGATTTTCGGTATTATGTTTTGGTCAGCTGCACACTAATGCTTGGATTTTCAGGATAGCCAGGAAACACGGAGTAACGCACAAGTCAGGAATAATGGAACTTGAACACATGGACACATCTCCTCTTCCACCACAAAGAAACTGAAGCTACTCACAAACTTTCCAACAGCCCACACTATTTTCAAGTACAGCTATGTTGTGTAAAAAAAAAAAAAAAAAGAATCTCAAACAAGTGTTGCAAACTTTTTTTTTTTTAAACAGAAAATGAGATTTAGCTTGTTTCTGTATTGAAAATTTAATGAATAAATTAAAAGGTCCTGTCCCAGAAGTTAAAAGCAAAACCCGATTTCATTCTGAATTCCTAGTTCCATTTGAAAAGCAGGATTTTTCTGTAAGAAATAAGATAAATGCTTACAGCCAGCTATGAAGACCCTGAACAACTGACTTGCGGTAAAGCAAGCTGGTCACCAGCTTTACTCACAGATCTTCCTGGGACAGAAAAAAAAAAAAAAAAAAAGAAGGATTCCCTCAGCCTATCTACCTCACAAGATCAAATCTAAATTAGATGACAGCCTAATCAGGGCTCAGTAAGACTGGAACTATTTCAATGCAGCGTTTGCTCCAGGCATCTCTCTCCTGCCACGCCATGCAGCGCGGCACGAAGCACACCCACCCGACCCCCGGCTCACACAGCAGCTATCTGCCAGCACAGCTTGCCGCCTGGTTTAGTTCTCCCGTCCCATGCCTGCTTACTTCACCCCAGCACATCTATTTCTGCTACTCTGCACTACGAGACTCCGTGCTCTTTATGCACAGTGAGTTAGGGAGGGAACAACAGTGACAGATGTAAAGACTGCCGTAAAAGTTCCTAGTTAATTCAGTTGTAAAAAGGGAAAAAAAAAAAAAAACAACAAAAAAACAGCATTTCTGACTGCTTCCTCTCATTTCAAGTATTTTTATTGTTAGCAGCTATTTGAGGTATGTTTGATCTGCAGAGGAGCTGGTTGAAGCACTTCGTTCAGCCTAACAAAACGCCGGCTGCAGAAGCCTGCCATTCACCTTTATGAGCCATCTCCTTTCTGTCTGCATTTAAAGCAACCCCACGGTGCTGGCAACAGCATGAAGCATACAGTCACAAAGATAGCCCTAACGTGAGCTACGATCCAACTATTTTGGTGTCCCCGTAGCAGTGGGGGAAAATAAGCAGAAGAGGCAGGCCAGTGGTCATTGCGGGGGACAATGACCTCAGCAGCTGCCAGCGCCTGCCTTCTTACTATTGTTTACACATCTTCCCGAGATAAAGAGGCATTTACACACTGCAGACAATGCAGCGACTAAGAAAAGCTTCAAGTTAGCATTGGCGTATTTCAGATGAATCATTCAGACTTACATACCCTCAAAGGCAAAGAGATTTCTTTAAAGATCCAAGCGCACGCTTGCGTCTATGTCAATTTTCACCTCGCAATCCCTTCTGACAGACAGCCATCAGACGAGAATTACAGGGCTTCGTTTGGAACAAGGCACGTATTACATCACCTTGTATTTCAGATGGTGAATTTAAATAAAAAACACCCAGGATGCAGAATGGAACAGGGTCCTGTGAACAGCACACCAGAAGAGAAACTGGGACACGCGTGCACATGTGTGTGAGGAATTAACCTGGCAAGAAGAGAAGGAAAAGGGAATTATCGGGCCTTACATTAATTTTCAATCCTATTTGCAGCTCTTCTCAGCATACAATGCCCCCCCTCTGTTCCTCCCTAGAAAAAGGAGGGCAGGAAAAAGATACTTGATGAAGCTGACAAACACAGGCAAAGAAAAATCACATTTGCAACATGTCATTACAAATACTGCCATTGTTCACAGAGGGTCTGGTTGCACCTCCAACCTGCCGGGGTGGCATCCCGTCTCCTCTGGAGGAGCAAGGCACCCTGAGAAAGCAAGTGCTTCTGAACCACCGCCCCCTTCCTGCCTCTTCCAGCCAGGGGGCAGAAAAACACAGCAGGACTTCCCTTAAGCCAGAGCATGCCTCTGACCAGAAGAGGTTTCTGTTCCACAGAAATTGTGACCAATTTTTAAAGTCACTCACACCGTCAGACTTGGCACAGCTGCGGGCATTAGGATAGCGCCTCCTGACCCTGCAAACAGCAGCGTTCTCACAAAAGTGAGCTCTTTGGTCTGCCCCGTGTGCAATTCAGGTCCTATCTAAACTAACAGCTAAACCACCACGATGCAGGACTTGGAGGTTATGCTTGCTTTGTTGGCTACCTACACAAGGCTTACAGAAAAACAGATACACATTTACGAGCAAGTAGCTTACCAAATTATCACTATACTCACAGTGCTGCCCTTTCCCAGGTACTTGGGAATACATTCAGGTGAACATTCTGACTGAAGAGGAACATCCCTATCAGTGCCTGATGATTTCTGCTAATTGCAAATGCAGTTCAGGACAGGATGAGCACTAGACGCATTTCAGGAGTGTTTTATTCACTGTCCTGTGCTACAGTCAAGTTCACACAAAGCACTACAGGCAGGGATTATTTCTCATCCAAACTTCACATACTTAAAAGTGTCTAGAGGAGGCTCTGAAGTATTTCCCACTTGCTCTGGAAAGCCTTACCTAGAATTCTGTGTAGAATCCCAGTGTCCTTCAAACTGTCCTTCATTTGCTTTTAAAATACTACAAACTCCTTTAAATGTTATTTTTTTCTCCTCATCAGCTGCCTTCAGCTCTCTTACAGAAAGCAGTAATAAGCATATGAGCTAGCATGACAGATCCGTGATATAATACTGCCGCAATTTCAGCAACACATTGAAGTTCTTACTATGGTTCTTTCAGAGCCTGTGTGTGATACTATCATCTTTTTTTTTTTTTTTTAATAGCAAGCTTTAAATGCAGCTATTCAGTCAGTCTTGATGAGACAATTCTGTGAGTAAGGCTTAGTCATCCAACATAAGGTTTCACTGTAATTACTTGGGAAGTCCAGACACCTTAGCATTTGTGCTAAGGTTTTCATTTCTTTGCTGGGGAGGGTAGAGGCAAGAAAGAGGAGTGACTAAGGATGAAAAGCTTCCTGTCTGCGTGCCTTTGACTCTTTCTTCCCTAACTCATGTCTCTCCCTGACTGTATTCTTTCTACAGTTCCTTCCCCTCTTATCATAGTTCTTTCACCTGGCTTACCAATAGAAACTTGCACAACCCCCCCCACCCCCCCCCCCCAAAAAAAAAAAAAAGTAAGCAAGTGCAATTAAGATATAACCAGACATCTCTGGCACATTACTCACTTCTCTCTGGTTAAAGTTCACTTGAGAAACGAGATGCCAACTTCTCATTTGGAAGATACTGGAATTCTAGCAACATGAGGCACTGCAGAGATCTGCCTGTTCCACCTTCCCCCTCCTAATTCTTAGAGGACACGACAGTACTACAGCAGCTAGGGACGTGCTGGCTATTGCTTTCTGAATCCTCCTCGCTTGTGAAGACCAACTTCACCTGCCACAGCCATTCTTGGCTCTGCCACGAAGCAGCACACGCTGCTGCAAGCACTTTCTGTTTCAGATGTCTAAGAAAGAGCAAGTGGCAAAGGCAATATTCTGCCAGGAGATTTTATCAGATGGACCTGGGGAGAGGGGCTCTGAAATGATACGTACGGCTCCCTTGCCAAGGAGCTCAGAAGGTAACACCGTGCTGGCTGACGCTGTCTTTAGAGAAGATTTGCAGCCCTGCTGCTGACCACAGTGTAAACAAAAAACTCTGATAAAGCTCATGGCGTATGGTCAGAAAGCCTCCGAACTGCCCCCAACGTGACATTTCGTAGACTACTTACAACCTTCCAGATAAGTGACCCTTATTTTTCCAGTCTCACCAGTAACACTGCATGTGAGAAATGTACAATTTGAGGGCCGATAGCTGTAAGATGAGTACGACAGACTAAATTTTTCAGAGTTGCATACTGACGGGGTATTCAAACAATGTTTACTGATTTAAAACTCAGCTGTTTCCTTGGCAGCTGCGGGGGACATTTACCCTCTAACTGCCAACAATGTGATTACCATCAACTCCATGCACAACCACGGGAAAGATACACCGATGCTCTACAGAGTGCATCTACAGCACGGTGCCAACCTCAGATGAAACAAGCTCTTGGTTCAAGCCATTACTGGGCTGTTTATAAACCACAGACCTCTCTCATTTTCTTTAGCTAAATACTCTCCATTTTGGGAGCATTAATGCAGTCCACGTTATCCATAGGGGGCATAAAAAAAGAAGTCAATTTAGTTCTCTCCTATGAGATTACCGTCCAGGAATTTCTATTCCCGCATAGCTGTGTTATTAACAGAGGGGTTTATCCTGTGCGTGATGGCCAATCACTTTCCACAACTTAATTTCAATTTTGAAGGAAACAAAGTTCTTTTGTCCAAAAGCCATGCCCTCAAGCTTCGCTTTAAGGACTTAATATCCACTAAAAATACTATTTCAAGGAGTCCAGATTTACAGGCTTTTCCACCTAACGCTATTCTGGAAAACCACTTTATGCAGGGATATTCATATGCAAAAGAAAGTTGTTCCAAGTAACATATAGGAACAAGGCAGGTTCAAGCAAGGTCCAGCTTTTAAGCAAACACCCTACACTGACAGGGTTAATGTGCTCTGGTCTTCTCCCAGACTTAATTTTGGGTAAGCCAGCCATCTAAAATGAACAGGAATTATAGATTTATGACCAGTGTTGGAATTTGTTGGGATAAACAATACCTGGCATACTTAGCTCCAGGTACTATCCTGATCCCATACTAGCTACAACTGGCTAATTGTTTGATAACACGTGGCCAAGTAACACCTTTAAAGTTACTTCTAGAGGCCTGGAGTTCCCCTGGAGTTCTGCAGTCACAGTAATTTAAGTTGCTATGTTCTGTTAGAGACAACTTCGTGTGATTGAAGCCAATAATTATGCTTCCAATAAGAATAAAAACCCGTCTAAGCCTTCCATCCTTTAAGACCTAAAATCGTCTTTTAAATCACTTTACTGTACTGTATGAATGGCAGGTCAACCCTGTTGCATAGTTGTGTTGCCACTGTTCATAGCGTACCTAATAAAAACCTGACATCACTGTTCAGATTTCACAATCTGTTTCATTATGTTACTGCCTCTAGTTATAATTTAATGTTATTACTTCCCTTTAATAACTATACGTGAAATTGAACATTGTTTCTTCACCTACAAGTCAATTCTTCTTCACAATTTTCATTGTATCCAGCTCCATAACAAGTATACCCAAGTCATGAATGCTGCAGCAACAGTGTCCCAGTGCACAGAAAGGCAAGGAACAGGGCTGGCAGGAAATGGCACAGCATGGTTCTTCAGCCAGACAAGCTATCCCTAAAGAGTTAGGTCCAAAAGCTCAACCATACCCTCCAAAGTGCTGCGGTGCTCCCCTGACCCCTTTTTTTCTGCTATTAACAAGCAGGAGAGTTGGAGAAGAGCTTCTGTAGCCATTCAAACTGACCAACCAAAACCAACACCTACAAAGGGAGCAGGGAAGTGCTAGCAACGCCCCAGCTCAAAGACTACTCAAAAGAAAGCTGGACGCACATGATGGTGAGGGCAAATCCAAGCCGAAGCCCAGCCCACGTGTTCCGAAGACTACAATACATTCTCTCAGACTGAGCAGCCATTCAGAAGAAAACACATCAGATTCAGATGTGTGATGGGGAAAGCTTACAACACTGAAGTACAAGAAGAAACACTGCTTAATACGATGTATGTGAGCTTATACACCAACTATCCTCCCGGTGCATAACCAACTCATACATTAAACTGAAGTCTCTTCTGTACACCTGAAGAGTGTACGCAATCTCATCTGCATTGATGCTGTCGTACTAATCGTTTCTTAAGGTTGCTACTTGCAGTTAACTTCAATTTCTGCACAAATACGTATCCGATAAACACTGGCAATTTACTTGAATTTTGCCACAGGGAGCTCATCTACTGCATGTCCTGTTCTATAGATAGTCCATAAAGAAAGCCTGCTGAAAGAACAAATCAAATATTAATTTAAAATAGAGTAATTTCGTACTAGTTCCCACTGTGTGCCACTATCTCCCAGTGCGAGTATGATGATCCCATTATGAAATATTCACATGGAAAATTAATCTAAATCCTGACGTGTTTTTAAATGCAATTTGGACAATCATATCCTCTCCGCAGCGGCACAGAACAATTTCTACTCAGTGCGAGTAAAGAAATAGAGCTATTTGTTAAGCGACTGCTGACCCAGTGGGGCAGAGGGGAAGGCACGGTTACTGGACCCCATTCAAACCCGGCAAGAAACAGGCTGTGCAATCCCACGGGATCGTGCGCTGAAAACTAATTACTGACTGGTTTAGGAGGGGTGGAAGAAAATATTTTCTAAGGAAGCCCTTAATGTAAAAGGCAGTGGGGAGGAAGACAGGAGATTGTTCTTCCCTGCAGTGCTTACTGGAAAAAGGCTCGGGACTGCAAATCAAAGAAGCTGCCTACTTCTGCCTGCTGGCTATTTTTAGCAGGTCGGTGCTTGGTGTATGTGCGGGTGGGAGGGACAGCACCCAGTTCTGGTATTGCTTCCTCGGCTGCATGAAACTAGCCATAACAAAACCCCACGGCGAGTTATCCAGGCCAGAATGGGTAACTCAACAGTTTGCTCAATTACAGGAACTTCTCCGTCTATCAGTGCTCCCTACTGCTATCATGTTATTGAATTTAGGCTATCCTCCTCCACCACAAAAGGCTAGAACATCTGTTTACAACGGATTAGGAAACAAGAATCCTGTTAGAGATTACTAAATACCCTTGAGAATATCAATACTTTTTTTTTTTTTTAATGCAAAGTCAAGATTTAAATTTTTAGCACCCACAAAGTATTTAATATTCCTAAATACACGTAACCTATGTAAGTCTCCACGTGCAAGGGTCAGAAACAGCTCTGAAGACTTACAGAGGATGCTGCTGAGCCAGGGAGAGCAGATGTGAGGAAAGCACCCAGTCCTGGGCACACTGGGGCAGTTCCCACCCCTGCATCAGCCCATCCAGCTACAGAGCTCCACCAGACCACAGGGCCTGTGGCTTAGGATTTACCTAGATCCACCACAGCAGGAAAATCCATGGACAAGAGAGGCAGACTTCAGTGTCCCAGGACAGGTCAGCACCCTTGTGAGCCCGGCAGCGCCCGCTGCTCTGCAGGATCTGCAGGACCCACACCAGACCTTCCAGCATTCAAATGCATGTTCTCCTCTGCTTGCTCAGGCCCTTCCTTGAGTACAACACAGCTCCTTGTAACAAAAACACCCCTCCTAGTTTCGAATGTGAAGTGCGTATTTGAAAAATCTGCCCCTAAAGTAGAGTAATTATAGGAGAAGATAATGTTTTCATTTCAAGACTTTTTGGACTCATCATACATACACAGCACAGAAGCATGGGATTCATTTTGAGGCTTCCCTGTGGCTGTTTGTTAATTGGTACGTTCACTGAAGAAGTCATTAGTAACATTATTTGCCTGAGAAAACATTGAACACAGTTCGATATGAATTTTTGCTGCATTTATACTACGACCAGGAAAAATTCAAGGGATATAAATGACTGATGTCTTTCTTAACCAGAGGGTAGTTTGCTGTACAGATTACATAACTTCTAGCATCCTATAAACTTAAAAACAAGCTTTGAATTCAAATCCTACCCATTAACTCAAACATTTAGAAATTGTTAACAAACCAAACGCTGAGACTAATTTCACATGGAGACATGTATGGCTTTGCAACCCTCACACGAACCATAACCAGCTTTCCTTCCTCTGCCAGACATCACTTTGCCTCTTAGATCTACGGGATGGGGGAACAAAACCAAAGAGAGGATCCTATTCCATCCAGCAAGCTTGTTGGCACGGCCTGTAGCAAAATGCACAAAACACTTGGGCCCTTGATCTCAACATCACCCACTTTGGAAGAAACTCTTTTGGATGAGTGCTTTTAACTGAAATATTTGCTACTTACATATTGTCTTTCAAATAATAAGAACAAAGTATTTAGCACAGATCAAAGCTAGAATAGCTCACCATTAATTATAATTCTGTTTTCAGTTGAATACCTGAGCTAAGGACTTCTTATCACGCATTTCAATGAGTCCTCATATCAAAAAGGTTCAACCATGATGGTTATGTTTTAGTATCCACGTGGACATACTCAGCCCTAAAGACCACTCACAACTCCTAGCACCAATACAAAGCAAAGTGCCCTGTTTTGAGCCTTTTTTTTTCCAGAGGTATGCCCCAAACCCATTCCCATAGTATGTGAGTAGCAGTACAGCGTGTGCCCTCAAGTACCTATGAAGTACAACCCACTGGCCAGATGTTTTCCTTGAAACAAAGATTAGTTAGCTGGTCACTGATAAGGGTTTACTGATTTTCCACCCTATAAAAAGTAAAACCAGCTCCCAGGCACAGTCAGATTTCAATCTCTGTTTAGATTAATCAGCGTCCTGCATGTTGGACTAGAAGCCAATTCCAAAACATACTTCATAACGACGTACAGAGCGTGGAGTTTGCAGCTCTTCTCTCATCAGGACAAACATCACACTGAAAAAAGCACCTCAGCTCCATTTGATAGCTGAAGTTGCCTATAGTCTTTATATACTGCATCAGTTCATGTAATGTATTACCTGAATAATCTTTTTTTTTTTTTTTACATACTATTTTCAGGAAATATTTTCTCAGGTCCAAATACAACTTAAAGAAACAGTATCACAACTAAATGCAGTTAATTTGCAGGAGTTTTCTTAAAGTAGAAGATAAGCCCCCATGATTAAACAACTCAGCTTATTTCTACTACTTGGTGTTAGTTCTCCATATGCATTTGGATTTTCTGAATTTCTTTCTTTATTGTTACACTGAATCTCACTCAACTCCCAAGTACTGATCTAACATTCAAGTGTTCATACAAACTCAAATGGGAAAAAACAAAATACTGTTCCAAAACCTAGCTACTTCATAGGTAGCAGCACTTCATTAAGTCACACTTTAAAAGCCTGCCCATAATTCTCCACAAAGGAAAGAATCACTGCAATCTCCAGTCAGGATTTGGGGTAGAACACTGAGCCACATTTCCAGGAATCTCGGGTGATTCCCTACAGCAGAGGAACCAGAGTCCTTGCAGTCTGCGAGCCTTGGGCTGTTAATGCGACCAACTTCTCACCAAAGCAGTAGGTAATAGCTAGCTGGAGATACATCTAGGGCAAACAAAATCCAAGAATTAACAGACTGAAGTGAAAGAATAGGAAACGTTCTCTGTGAAAGAATATTTAAAAACTAAAATGAAGTCAAACCGAGGTTCAGCATTAAAAGAGGTCAATGACTCAAGAAGCCCTTTCCCCATATTTACTACTAAGAAACATTTTTCCTCCTTTTTAAACAACAGCACAGACAGTGTTCGAACCCTCAGCTTAAAGGTGGAAAGCTTTCCATCTCGTTACTAATGCCCTGACACAGCCGTCCCCACGGCATCCATTAGTATTGTTCAAAAAAGGCATCAGAGCAGATTAGGCCCCCTACATTTTGCAGTCACAGCCACAGCTAGATTAGACTGCGAGCAAGATTTCCTTTTGCTCACCATTTTCTATTGTATACTACCAACAGCTCCAGCAAATATTTAAAACCTTAATAAAAACACATTCTTTTAGGGCATAGCTGGGAAAAAGTCAAGTAACCAAAACAGAGGGAGCAGAAGGCAGCAGAAACACTGTTAATAATAGGGCATAACACAGTAATACCAGCCAAGATACCCGCATGTACAAATGAGGAATTACTAAGCTAATAAAAAAACTGTTTGAGTTCTCTTCTGGTCAAGTGTGCCAAGACAGACACAACGCCTCAGAAGCTAACAAGTATGTTAAGTAAAACTCCTACTACGAGATAAACACCCACATGCTTGGTTTTAATGCGCTACACCCACCAAAATGAGAAACTGGACACCACGTCTGAAGAGGTGTGTGAAGGAAACAAGACCTGAAACTTGAACACCGAAGTCCTGCAATACTCTAGTATTTCTGAAATATTTATAATCCACCCCTGCCCCCTTATCTACCCTTATTAAAACTATACAAAGAGCAGCCAGGAATTAATAGCTGAAGAAGAAAGTACATTGCCCATCTACTGGCATTATGGCAAGGAAATTAATGTAAACTGTATGTATGAGAGTCTTGGAAAGTGTCGTTTGACAAATTAAGATGAAAAAGAAGGGAAATAACTTCAACAGAAAATTATTACCAATTGTATGAGCTTAAGTCAAAAACTGAGAACTTACAAACTTGATGTTTTTCTGAAAGAAATGGTACTTCAAAGACATGATTTTTATCAAGTCTGAAAATACACCAGAGTAGAGTTAAACCAGAGGGAGGCTGTGTTTTGCAGCATTCTTAAATTAACATATCTTTCAGCATAATTACTTGGGCTGTTATTGTATACATGCACACATGCTCACAGGGCCAATTTAACATGACGAAGACCTGGAAGAAGTTTCTGGCAGCTGCTCTGGGAAGACGCAACTTCCAATTTTACACCAGTATAAGACTAAAATGAAAATAGGTAATACTTTTTTTCTTTCGTAAGGCAGCACAGGCACGCGTGCCTTTCTCCCGGAGCTCAGCAAGCAGCCAGATTTCCGGAGGATGTTTTGTCCCCCAGGTGGGACCCCAGCTCCCCCATCTCACACAGGACAACCACCTGCAAGCTCCAGGCCGACGCGACTCCTCACAATGCCTCGTGCGGTAGGGTTCCAACGCTAAAGGATTATTCTGGTAGGGAGCGGCACATCTTCATTTTTGTGTTTGTTATTAATAAAAGCGCATTTAAATGGGGTAAAAAGTAGTATGTTTTCTCGGTAGCTACGCGCTATCACCAGTTTGAAGCGTTATACGAAGCGAATCGCTTCTCTAAGCGCCGATACCTGCCCGCCAGCACGCAGGGAGAGCCCAGGCAGCGCTCTGCAGCCAGTGTGCTCGCCGGGAACCAGCTCCACGCTCAACCCCAGCCGGGCCCCGAGCAACCCTCCCGTCCCACGGCCAGGGCGCCCGACCTGTTGGGCGTCCCGGGGGCGGTGCAGGCAGGGCAGGGCAGGGCAGGGCAGGGCGCACACCCGCAGCCTGCACCTGCGCCTTCGGCAGCCCGGCTGGCCGCGGAGAGCCGCCCTTCGCCTCCCCTCACCGGCGGTGCCCGGCCCGGTCCTCCCCGCTCCCCCCCTCGTGGCGGCCCCAGACAAAAGGGCAGGGGCACGGCCTCGCCCGCACGGCCCCGAGCGCTCCGCGGCCGCTCCCCGCCGCCCCCGGCCCGGCCCGGGCCCCTCTCGGGCTGGAGCCCCCCGGCGCAGCCCCTCACCTTGGTGGAAGCGGCCGCGGCCCTGGCGGACATTTTGTGTCCTTCTCTCCCCCCCCGGAGCCGAGTGCTGCGCCCGCCAGTGCCCGGAGCGGGGGAGAGAAACTCGCCGCCGCCTCACACGGCTGCCCGGATAAACATCCCACGGCCGGGAACAGGGAGGAGGAGGAGGAGGAAGAGGAGGGGAGAGGCGGGCGGCGAGGGAAGGGGCGGGGAAAGGGGCAGCAGCGGGAGGAGCAGCAGGAGGAGGAGGAGGAGGAGGAGGAAGGAGCGAGCCTCAAGTTTGAGCAAAGCGCCCGGCTGCTGGGGCTCCGTCAGGGTGCTCGGGGTGTCCCCGCGGTGTCCCCGCGGCCCCGGCTCCTCAGCCCGGCCCGGCAGCAGGAGCCGCAGCAGGCGCGGTGCCGGGCAGTGCGTGAGGAGAAACCCCCCCGAGCTGCAGCACCGCACGCTCCCCGGCCGCTGCGGGACACTGGTGGCTGTGGAGCCCGGTGTCAGGGCCTCGGGATCTGCAGCTTTACTCTGTAGGTGCCCCCAGCTGCTGCAGGGCTCCCCCCACGCTGCCTTCGCGCGCAGCCGAGTTCCTAAGGAGGCAACAATGTGGTGATCCGAATCACTGCTTCGCAAAGGAACGCCCTACCCGAGGCTTCTGTATGAGTTTTATGTTTGTTCTCCTTTGAAAATAAACAAATTCCTATTCCAGGAAATAGCTGAAGCTTATTCCCAAGGCAGCAGCCCGAAACCGAGGGGGAAGGAAGGCCACCTCCTCAGCTGCGGCAAGGAGGACGCGGCACCGAGCAGCAAAGGCCACCGTGGCCTTCCCTCTCCCGGGGAGCCAGGGCCGTGCCAGCCCTCCCCCGAGCACACGCCAGCGTGGCCTCAGCGCCCCAGTGCACACCAGTTTGGGTAGCACCATCCCGGCCCTGTGGCACCCGAATGCTCCTGCAGTGCCCCAGCACCCTGCCTTGTCCCCAGAGCCCAGCAGTCACACATCGCTCCGGACACACCAGTCCCCAGGGGAATTCTCCTCTGCTGTAGCACTGCCTTCTGCCAAAGCTCCTCAGCTGACCCTGACACAAAAACTCCACTGCCCTTTTATTATTATTATTATTATTATTATTTTGGTCATTGCGAGAAGTAACTAAGCCTCAGATTTTTCTTAAATCTATCTACACACACTGAAGGAGGAATGTGACATTTTTTATTACCACATCACATGCGTAATTGTCAGAGGAGGCAGGAAGGAAAAGGCTGAGATCACAACAGGAAGGAGGGGGAAGATTTCAAGGTGTCGAGACACCAAAAGAAACTCATCGAGGGCATGAGGGGAGAGTGACCTGAGAATGAGCAGGCTCCTAATCCCTCCCTTCCATCTTGAGCATGGACGGGGGCAATGCTGCCGTCTGGGCAAGAGGAAAGCACAGATCAAAGACCTGAAACCGAGGAGGTGTGAGGCCAGGGAATGAGAGAGGACCACAGGGAGTGCAAACACAGGGAGGTGGAGGTGGATGCTGAAATAAGAGGGGCCACAGGAAAGAAAATACTTCTGCGAGTTCTGGGAGGAAGACTGGGGAGACAGAAAAAGACGAAGGAAAAAATACAAAGCAATGAAGGCTCCACCAAAAAGGGAGGTGCAGTTTTTGTATCATCTTACGGAACACTGGTTGACAAAAGGCCACAGATCCACACACTGGATTTGACAAGGACGCAGACTGTTAGACAAGGAAGGGCTGCTAGCTAGGGGCTCAAAACACCTTGCAGCGGACTCAAGATGATCACAGATGACCTCTTGCCAGCCTGAGAAAGAACACAACTCCTCTGGCCCACAGAGACTCATGGAATTTCTTTTCTTCCTTCCTTCTTTTCCTACCCTCCCTCTCTCCCCTCCTGCCTTCTCCTTCCTTTGAATAGATGTGTGAGATTCTGCCTCCACTGCTGATATCAGCCCCAGGAGCTAGAAGCACCGTCTTTCTTAGCTTTAGTAAAATGTACACCCTTGGTGCTGGCCAAAGAGATACAAACTATTTCAAAGTGTTTTCTTGTTCAGGAACACACTGCTGCCATTTCAAATTCTTCTTCTGGAGAACTTTTTCATCTCTTCATTAACCAATTACTCACAGGCAAAGCTACCATCACAGTACTGAAAACGCCAAATCACACGTTGGACAAATGTCAGTCAAATAGCCTGAATATATGAAATAAAATAAACCTCAAATGATTCTCCTATTTACCTTCCTTTAAAAGTTCTTAATAAAGTATTACAAAATTCACCTCTGAAATGAGAAATTTAAGTATTTTGAAGAATGTTGGGGTTCTAATATATTCATGAATCCCCTGAAGAAAACTAAGAACAGCAAATACCTATCCATATATACATTTGTGTCAGTACGTAGCGATACATATATATACACACATATCAGTGTTTATGAATATACATGCCCAATATAGAGAGAGTACATTCTGTCAGATACGGATATATACCGAGTCCCATCTGTTAGAGAAGACAGACGGAGGATCAGAACTTTAAATCATATTCCTGTGACTGCCCTTTTAGGTCCTGAAAACAGGACCTAAACAGACATCTGTGTCTTCAGAGAGAAAACTGTCTGAAAACTCAACAGCAGAAGAGAAGTACTTTACATATCTTTCAAATAACTGCCACTGAGAGATATCTAAAAGAAGTACGATAATATTTTCCTGGTAGGAAACCTCAAAATAAAAGCACTATGTGATCGGTGTTCTTCAAGCCCCAAATTGGTTCAAAGGCCACAGAAGGACAATCAGATGTGTGAATCCTTATTTCTGTTTTATGGCGTGTGTGTCTGTCACACTGCAAGAACAGGAAGTCTATTCTCTACTTTATGTTGATTTAACTTTTTAAGAAATGTTTTGATCACTTGAAGATGGGGAAGAAGGAAACTGCAGAACCACAGCCACCACCGAGACAACTTCCTGTGGTTTTTGTGGTGCGTGTGGCTCAGAAAGAGAACAATTCAGAGATCTTTCAAAGATATCAGATATTTTTGCTGCCATCCGAGGTAGTCTTGGGAAAATTAGCTGTATATATGCCTATGTGATATCAGTGATGCCAAGCAGTTGACACTGGATGTTCTCTGTTTGTAATTGCCACTTGCATTTCAGGAACAAAGGTAAAAGGGGCAGAGAAAATCAGAATTCACGGTAAAAACTACAGAAGAAGAAAGTACCTTTTTTCCAACTCAAGAAATAAGAAAGTGGTTTCAAGAAACCACCGGGAAATTCATGTGCTTAAAATTACAGTTTTTTAGTGTCTTGCCAAATCAAGTACCTAGGGAAAAATAATGCAGTCATGATGCCTAGTAACGACTCTGATCTTCCTCCCACTTCCATGCAGTTAAAGCTTGCTTCCTACATCTTCTTCCTCATTAAAAGGCTGCGTACCGCTGCATATCCGTCTTCTAAAAACACTGCAGATAACTGCCCAGTATTACAGTGAGCAGAGTCTTCCAACACCTCATTGCCTCTCACATAGTAGAACTGTTAGACAAGGACAAAATCCCAACCATCTTTAATTGCTCTCTCATTAATGGATGAAAGTATTCACCTCAAGTACACACCAAAGGCTGAATAAGCCCTGAACGGGAATAAACCCAACCTGTCTTGCCAGTCAGCCAGTATTAAACTCCTGATGGTCTAAACTCATTGCCATTTCCTATTTATCACCTTAAAAGTCTATGAGGTTTAACACGTTGCAAGGTTTTTCTGATCAGTGAGACCATCATTTTAGTTTTTATGCAAATGGCAAGTGTACAAATGGAATTAAAAGTAGGTTGTAGGGGCAAAGCAAGATTATTTTCAGCATTAAAATATTAAAAGAATTTATTACTGTAGAGCTGAAGAGAACTTAGGCAACACTCTTTGGTTGTTATTTTAGGATATCCTTATAAAAAGATTTTCTGTCTCCTTGGTTTTGGCCAGGTCTTAGAGAATCTCTGTCATCCATATTATTATGTGTAGTGACAAAATCTGGGAACATAAAAAAGTGTTATCGGTAAGTTTTAATCTCGGTTCATGACAGCAGAGCTAATTTATTACAGAAATGTTATGTAAAACTATTCTACGTCCCATCTCTGACAGACACTTTGTGAATGGGACTGTGTATTTTAAATGCACGGCAGCTGATCAAGGCCCATTTTATGAAATGCTTCACTATAAGTAGCCACTGGATGTCAAAATGTCAGATATACTTAATCTGTACTGCTCTGCTTTCTCCAGCTTTATTTAGCTGAGAGGGGACAGTAAAAATAATCGAAGACAGCTGCAAAACTTAAGCAGTCATAAATTTGCTACTGATGTGGTTTCCTTCAGATAAACACACCAGGGACAATGCCATCCATGCTCCATTGATTCCGAATTTTTATTTTTCATACTTTGCTTTCAGAGAGCATAATGTGACTCAGACAGAGAGCAACATGTACCAAAGATTAACTGCACAGGTGTCTTTGATGAGTAAAAGCAAAGAAGTAACACACATCAAAACACAGACCTTTGCCACTTACAAACTGTAAGCATTTTGGAAAGGCACGCCAGGGATAGCTTAATAAATTTGATTGATTTAATGAACTTGCTGGCAAGCTCCTCTCTGTCCCAGAATTTTCCAGGAACCCTTGCACACAACACGAGGTGATAAGGCTGATCTTGGAAACCCAGCGAGAAATCCCCACCTATCGGGACTTATGAAGCCGACTATGTGGGTTTTGGCAAGGTGTGGCTTTCCAACCCAGAGAGCTTTGAAAGCTGAGTTCACTTCACTTCTCCAGTTTCTTGAACGCAAATATCTCGGTTGCAGTGAGTACCGCAGGAAAGCATTGTGACTCATTTTGGTTAATGAGAGGCCATGCATGCAGAACAGGAAACCATGGGCTGAAAACTGCTACGTTCAACATGAAAACCTAGCACTGAAAATTTTTATACTGCCAGCTAATTTTACAAATACCACAAAAACTCCATTTCGTTTGCTTCTTAGCTCTTCGTGTAAATACTTTATTGTGTACCTGCAGAAATGTAGAAACTTAAATTGCAGAACTTTAGAAGCTATAATCACCTGTTATTGCCACTTGGCTTTCGACTCCCTTCTCTCTTGCTGTCCTCTAACTTTTCTCGTTAAAGCTGGCACAAGGCTCCGTCTATTCTAAAAGTCACATGCACAACTGCATCGAGTCCAGGCACTAACGGTGTTCTTAAAAGCAGGAACACCAGATTACACCAGTAATTCCAGCGTAATCTTTACCTCAGTTGGTAGCTCTGTCCTAGTAGCACCTGCTTTATAGGAGTGACTTTGGTGAGGTTTAGAGGAGGTAAGTAAGGTGATTAAGCTTCAGATGGTCACGCCCACAGAGCTATGTACCCGTTCCACCTTGCTATTTGTTTTTGTTTCTACTTCCCGATGGTAAAACCAGTTAAAAGAACACTTTAAAAAGACTGCTGTTTGTGTTAATGAAAGAAACTCAGGTAATCCTACTCGTACCCTGGGCAGCTCTCCTAACAGTGTATTTCTGGATGACTGTATTGCACAGTGCTGTCACAAGTGTCTGCGATGGTTTTGCTGGGGCTCCCACTCAAAGCCATTATCATTCAAAAATATATTAAACCCGATAAATTAACTCGTAAAATATTAGACTATGGTAGAACACAGTTTTACAAATTTTAACTCCGTGTTTCAATAACTCACCCTCCACCAGAAACAGTCTTATTTAAGACAAATTTGTTGAGCATCACACACTTCTCATCTTATGAGTTACAATTCCTCTTCGGTCACTTCCAGCATGCAGCAACTAGGGAGAAATCTGCTTATCTGTGATATTGCACGCTCTGCTTTTAGCTGTGCCTGTAATCAATAGCAAGACCCCGCTCACAGGGACATGTGGTTTTGCAGTACGCCCTGGTGGAACGGTTCATCTGTAACTGTTAGACTGTGGTTAATATTAATCTTTTAAATTATACAAATAAAACTCACAAGGAGTTTTTAAAAGAAGTTAAAATGTTTTCATTTTATGTAATAGTTTCAAGGTGGCAATATACAAGAGAGAATAATAGAGTAGAAAGTGCTTAGTATGGGAGGATATTGCATTATTTCCTGACCTGCTGTTGTCAGGAAAGAAAAACGTCACAGGTTGACTTTTGGGCTTTGGTATGTCACAGCACGTGAGATCCTCAGGCAACACACACTGCTGTGACAGAGGCCGCACATTTTTCTGATGTTACTTGACCACCCCTTTCTGCTCTTGCACCTATGTTCACCTCCTTGATAGCTGCATCAAGCTAACTGTGTAGGGGAGTAACAAAAATGGTACTGGCTAAAAATTATTCTTGTAGCCCAGAGGCGGGAATGGGGACATTTTTTGGCTGGGTTTTCCAGCTCTCCAGGCATTCACACTGCACACAGATCTGTAAATTGATTTACGTTTGCCAGGCCAGGAGCTCTTCAGAGAATCTCTGAGGTGGCACCTGTCTCCAGGTAGGGGCTCAGCTCTGATCTCAGCTGGCTAGAGCTGGCCGTGTGCTCGCTCACTCAGAAAATATTCGCATTTCAGTAGACAAACGTATGTAACTAAGGGTGTATCTCAACCTCCAACTTTAAATCTAAGAAATCAGCAGCCAGAATTTTTCCTGGTTCTTTTGCATTACCAGAGAAACCTTCTTTATTGTGTAAGACCAGATGCCACAACCTCCATCACGGGGATGCCAAGAGGCTCTAATCAGAGCAACGCTTTAATCTAGCTAAACGTATACAGAGAGCCCAGAAAGATTCAAAGCAAAACTATTTACACTGCACAGCTAACTGTTCAAGCTCCCTGTGCTTGCGCTGGGCAAGGGCAGACACTATTTACCACATCTGGGTGAGCATTTCTCATGTCTAACATTTCGAGGTTATTAGGTAGCACCGCCTTCCCCGACAAGGGCCCATTATATCCATTTCATTAGCTAAACCTTTTCTTTACACATCTGTCATTTCCATCCAGTGCGCGAGCTGAAAACCTGTGACTGCCATATCTTTTTTTAAACGTGTGAGATTTTAATCCTTGTGAAAGGTGCTAAAGCAAGAGCCATGGGAACAAAATGCTTCTTGTTCTCAGAGCAGGTAAAGCAAGGACAAGCAATAAAGAAAGCTTCCCTGTGAAGTCCAGTCCGTGGCTGGTTTTGGTCCCTCAATGCCTTTGCCTTTCCCGAGTGCCTGAAAGCTCGCCTGTTTGGTGTTATAAAGATACAGCTTCTGCCTATAAATCTCACTCCTTAGCTAGCAAGTCCTTCTGAAAGCCTTCTCAAAATGCAGAGAAGACAGTTTTGCTCAGTGTCAGAGTCTTTGTGAGTCACGTAGCTCTGCTATTTCTTTGCTTTAAGATGACTAAATGTGTAACTGGCAGCAAGGTGCTCACACTGATGTGATTTATATGGCTTCTTATGAGAAACATAACACGTTTTGACAAAGGTCTTACACAGATACTTCATTTGGACTTTTTTCCCAAGTTTTTCAAAAGCTTCTCAGTAGAAGGGGCAGCCCTTCAAACACCTCTTTTTTCCTCCTGAAGGCCTAGTTACACACCTGGAGGCTGGAGCAAGCCCTACGACTATTTCCCAATGATGTGCCATGCTGGCAATGCTCAGAACATCGGATTCTTGTGCTCGGGCCATTCAGACATGGACTACTGGACAAATGCTTCTAAGGTTTCATATCAGGATAGCTGTACTCTATTTGGACAACTGGGCATCTCTTTATTTTCTTAACAATATATGCCAAGAGCATGCAAAACCAGAGCAAAACTAGCCCCTAAGTAACCAGAGAAAACATCTCAAAACATTTTACTAGAAGAAAGCACCCTTATTTAACACTGGACACTTGTCTTCCAGTATTCATATTTCTCTTTCCAATTCTGTAACTGTGCCAGCACCCTCACAGGCCTTAATGGTGCTGACAAATTGATTATGAAGATAATTAGTCATTTCTCTTTAAAAGCTCTGTAGTCTGGAGGCAGCAGCTGAGGTTGGCAGTGATCTTCACGGCAGAGCGGAGGAGGCAGCCGTGTTCCCTGTGAAGGCCAGGGAGCAGAGAAGTTGCCGCAGCTCACGTGAAGCCTCCCCTCCCTGTGCCCTGGCCTGCGCTGCATCTGCATCATCTGCTGTTCACCCACTCCTTGGTCTTGGCACAGAAATTATCTGGAGGGGTAATCACTGAATGTTTACATCATTTGGGAAAATCAGTGAAATGATCTCTACCTACGTAAACATGTTCAGCGAGGATTACTAATCACATATGATGCTCATTATATTTGCAAAGGCATGGGATAATGCAGCAGTTCTTGCCCTCAGTATATTAAAAACAACAGAAAATTCTGAGCTGTGCAAAATCTTTGTTCATATATATGCAGGGTCAGCTTTACCCATGCATGGTCACGAAAGGCCCAGAGACAAGGGTGTGACCAGTGTTGCCTCCCTCCAGCAGCACAAGCCCCATCTTGCATAACCTGCTAGGGAGGCAGAAGAGCAATAAGATGAATGCAGCTTCAGAGCATGTCACTGTGTTAGCACTCGACAAGGCTACTACACAGGTACTGAGATCTTATCAGAGCATGATTTAATATTGTGACTCAGGTTGGGTGCTGAGCACGTGAATGTTGTTATTTGAATTAAACTTCCAAACAAAAATTTCATTATGTATCATAATTCATTTAAAAATTTGTGTTTTGTTTCTAAGTGATCAGCCTGGATTGAATTGTGTAACTTAAAGATACTTAAATCCTGCCCCCACGTCACTGCAAACCTAATTGCGGTGACCTCTCAAGCTAAGTTGGCTGAGGAGTTTGCATCACCCCCCTCCAGCTCTCCATCCCAAACCGGTCATGTCAACAGCAAAGAAGGTCAGTGGTCTACCAGTATGGGCTGGTGTGGTGGAAAGGAGCTGTCTCAAAGTAAGGAGCACCTGGGAACTGCCTGCTTTACCACGATTCACATTATCATTTGGACAGAATGAAAAGCAGTATGCCACAGCATCAGCCTCTTCCCCGTTTTTAAAGAGATGATTCTTGTATTTGAGACTGAAATTAATTCAGCCAATATAGGCACTCCACCATTAAAAGGCTCTTTGAATATATTGAAACAGAGATGCCTTTAAAAGTCATGCATGTGAGGCTGTTTGGGAGCAATTTCGGTGTGGATTCAGTGGGTGCAGCCAGCCGCAGGCGGTGCCCCCTCACCGCATGCCTGCTGAGCAGTGGAGGGGGCGGCTGCCGGGCAGAGGGGACGCTGCCGCTGCTCAGCCACATCCCGAAGCTGGTTGGGAGGAAGGAAGCCTCCACCTCTGCCAGAGGACTCTGTCAAAACCCTCCCATAAGAGCCGGGTAAAGGACGCAGTGAATCAGCGCGCTGCCTCTGGAGGCACCTTCCCCAGGCACCCGCTCGGACCTGCTGCGCTCCATCTGCACCCACACAGCCCTCGGCCCCGGGCGCTGCTCCTACCCCAGAAACCTTCACTGGGCTCCAGGAGTGCCCCACACTCTGTATTTCTCATATTTTTAGCAACAGCCCTGTTGCTGGGATGTATTGCGAATGAAATAAACACGCCATTATATAACGTTATTATGGCTATCCAGCAGTCTTTGCCTCAGAGGGACAAAGTACATACAGCAGCCACAAAAATTTGGACATGTTAAGGGGCAGAAGACGACACACAGCTGGCCACTGACTGCATTATATCTTGATTAAAAATAGGGGGACAACAGAGTACTTGAACTGAGGATATCCCCTTACCCCGGCACAAAGTTATGCACATATAAATCTTGAATGACTTGCAGCACAAAAACAAATTGCTGGGTCACCAGCTGAGATTTCAACTCATCTTGAGCCTCTAATTATGCTTGAACAGCTCTTGAAAACACAGAAATCTGTTTCTGACTGCATAGCAGAGCACGGAATGGGCCAGGCAAATATTGTAGTAACCTTCAAAAGCAATGTGATAGCTGGTGTGCAAGGCGTCCTCTGCCCCCTCCTCCCTAGTGAAGTCAGTACTGATTGTGGAAACATTTCACCATAAGATGCTCCAATAATTGACTGATTTTTCTATTTTTAACATTCATTTCAATATTTTAAACAAGTATTGGATGTAGTTCGTGATAAAATCTTTCCATTTCCATTCCCTGCTATATGGAAGAAGTATTTAATAGACACACTTTGATGTAAGCGTAGATTTGCAGACAGATAATTTTCTTCTGAACAAACTTGTTTCTGTAAATATAAATGCAATGCAAACATAACTGGCACAGTCCTGTCTGTGGTAACAGCTGTGATTAAATCATACCTGCTTCTATTGTCAGGGATGTTTATTAAGCTCCACTTCGCAATGAGAGAGCAAACAACTGACTACACCCATGTTTAGCAGTGGCAGGATACAGATGTTAAATTCGGGACTGCACTAGCCAGCCTCACATCCCTTCAGCTCTGCAACTTCTCATTTTTCTCTTCTCTTTCCTAGTTTGTGGGTTTCTGAATATGGAGAACATTTACTTGGCTCTTCTTTATTGTGTTACATATCTGATGGGAAAAAAAAAGCTTAAAATGCACTGCATGAGGCATACTGCTTCTCAAAATTCATTTTCCAAGCATTTTCTGGGGCCTTTTTAGAAGGAAATACAGGTTTTGCATAGAGAATTCTCATGCATGACTTTAGCATTGTGGCCTGTTCCTCGGGGGGCTGCTGAGACCCAAGCAGCCCCAACGCCCGGCTATTACCAGCCGGCTGCCACAGGCACACTCTCCGACCCGGGGTTAATCGCTTCACTTCTGTGAACATCAGTAAAACATCAAAAGGAGGCTACGTGGCCTAATTAATACCTTTAAGAAGCTTTTAAAGTGCTTTAGAAATTAACTGGTGCTACACAAACACACACCACTGCTGTAGAGCTGCAGGTGAAAAAGACAAAATTAACCTCAATACTGGGGTTCATTCTTAAAAGCTCAGGCAAGCTGTAGGGCCAGGTGCCACCATTTTCCCTTTGTTTTTTCTCTCCTGGCAGAGTGTCTGTAAGCCTTGTCACCGCGGATCCCCTCCACGGGCGTGCAGAGGGTGTGCTCCTTACCCCTGCTGCTCCCCGGCACCCGCTGTGAGTGCTCGGTACAGCCTGGGCCTGTCTGCAAAGCCCCGAGTGACGTTTCATTTCTTCGTATTATCACCTCCGTTTCTCCTTCAGCGTTACAGCCGTGTAATCCCTGTCCTGGGAGGTTCTGAAGATGAGACTGGCTGAACAACCTGGTCTGGCCCCATCGGCGAGCCAGCCCTGGGCAGGAGGCTGGAGCTCTCCTGTCCCTTCTGACCTGAATTATGCCCCGATCCAAACACTGCTGCTTCTTCCTGGTAAAAATTAGGATTTCCTAGGCTTTTCACCTCTGTATCAGCTTGTTTTTTGCAACTGAATATAATTTCAGGTTCTGCACATTTCCAAACTCCCCAGCTAGCTTTCTGAAGTACTTTCCACCTCTGGTGGAGGTCACTTTTTCCAGCTTCTTATATAACCGCAGCGAGCTTTGTTCTGCCTTTTTTCCCCCTTCCCCTGTCTGACAGGAGGCATTACTGCCATTTGGCAAACAGTGTGCTTTTAGAGGTTTTTTCCTGATTCCCTTCTCCACGAGCTACTGTACAAGTTCTAAAAACAGGTCAGCCTTGCACACACCTATCTGAGCATTTCTCCTGTCTTTAAAAGCTAATTAACGTGAAAACAAAAGAATTTGCATGCAAAACTGAGTAAAAAAACTGCTGGAGACAGGAACCAAAAGGGAGAAGCTAGCAACTGAACAACTAAGACACACCTTTTTTACTCCCAAATTCTCTACATTTTGCAGCAAACTATGAGCAATACCTCGTTTCCTCAAAGCATCGTGCAATACCCAAGCATAGACACTTCAACTATTTTTGGTTTTATGGAGCTAAGATCTATACTGCTAGAGCAAAGCATCTTTTTTTTTTTCTTTTTTTTTTTTTTCTTTTTTTTCCTTGCATATATAAGCTCATATAAATGGCTCCAGTGAGTAATTTTCCTTAAGGGCCACTACATAAGTCTGGCATATTTTCAGACTATCCACATCACTGAAGGTTGCTTACAGCTTTGAGCAAAACAGTGAAAGTACTGCCATCCTCATGACCAGGCAGACAAGGAGACAACTGCTTTGATAGTTATAGAAAAAAGGACTCTCTGTTTGCACAAACGCTTGTGCACTTTTTGATTTCTTCCCGAAGCCTGTCCACACTTCGAGCTCCTGGTGGGCGAGCGAAGCAACCCACACATGATCGCTGAGTCCACACTGCATGGTTATCCTGTGATTCAACCACTTTTGCTTCCTTTTGCTGTGGCCACTCCGCAATGGAGCCTTGCAAAATAAGTCCACAACATCCTGCTGTTGGTCTCCTCTGAATATATGTTTGAGATTTTAGCACAAGGATTGTAGGATTGAGAACTACTGGAAGGCAATAAAATCTGATGCCAAAGAATAATTTCCTTGAGTGTCTGTTCATCCTCTCACCCAGTTCAGCCAGGAGAGCCAGCACCACTCCCCAGTTCTGGCAAGCCACCCGCAGGAAGCACTGCTAAACCATGCAAAGAAGCCACTGCACCTATCAGAGAGATAATGACTGTGAGATACAGGAGAATCAACAAAAAGCTGATGCTAAAGCGAGGGGAAACAGTTGTTTTGGGGACTGGAATCCAGGCCTACTTTTGTCTACACAAACTTAATTCACAGACCAAACTGAATCCACTACAGTAGTAAAGTGGCAGAGAATTTACAACAACACAGTGACACAGACGAGCTTCATGGAAAAAACCTCCACCGACTGAAACCAAAATGTAAGCAATGTCTAAGACTCAGCCCATGTAGAGCTGTGAGGGAGCGGGCAGTTCAGATTGACAAGCAAAGCAACATTCCAGCTCTGCCTTATGATCCCGGGAACGAGGACGGCCACAACAAGCAGCTTTTGTTCCTTGTACGATACCCATGGCCCTTGGCCACATCCCCCAAGATTTCTGTGCCTTAACGATAAAAACTTATCAGCCAGAGACAGTTTTCTCAAGTGTTTCATGGAATGCTTCTGCTTTCTTTCATAGGGTACCGAGAGGTATTTTCTCTTTGTGGCATGTGGACTGGTATCTACTCTGAACTGTTTAATGTCTGTAAAATGGTGGTGTCCTTAAAAGAACAACCCCATCATGCAGAGAACTGAAGGAAAACTCTAATTTAACTGAAGAGCCCTAAAGCTGCCTCAGTTCAGACTTGTTCCCAAGAGAAAATTGCTGGGAGCCAACTGCTGCTGCTTCCTTCTTTGCTTTCTGTTACTGGCAAGACTGAATCTATTTTTTACTGACATGCCACTTGTAATATGCTGTGAAATGCAGACAAAATACAAAGAGGAACAGCAAGCTGTCTTGCTAAAAAATTTGACATTGGTTTCCAGTGCTTGGAAACAGTTTTGTCGTGCTTTGAACTCAGGTAACGCAGGGACAATAATACAGCAGCTCAGCGTAGTTGTGGTTTAGTCACACAGAAATGTCAGCTGTGAGACAACCAGCTACCTTGTGGCAAAGAGTATACCTGGGCATCTCCACATTTAGACTGCTGCGCCTAGTGGCTCTCAATCTGCAGTGTAGCTGTGCTACTGGCTTTCTGTGTAACTGCTGAAGTCCCTTAATTTACTCAGTTTCATCACCTAAAAAGTGAAAATAAGATATAAGAGAACCTTTGTAAACCACTTCAAGGTCTTGTGATGGATATGTTATATAAATGCTGTTTGTTTGTTGTTTTGTTTGTTTGTTTGTTTGTTTTTACAGTAAACATTTCTTTGCTACATTCACAATTTTCTTATATATCTCCAAATAGAATTGTAAACATGTCTTGGTAATGTTTCATTGACAGCCTTTATTCTGCAACTTCAATTTTAGACATCTCTCCTCATGTGCTCGATCTACTTTTTCATTCCTGTTCTCTCTGATGTTTCTCCTGATAGGATCTCATTTGTGCTGCTTTGGCAATATTTCTCTGGCTGCCTTTAACCTACTGAATCACTTCCTACCTTGACACGATGCCTGTAAACTCCTCTTCACCTGATCTGAAGATTAGCATTTCAATCATATTTCTCTTCTCCACTGTAGCAAACTCACATGCTGGAACGAATGTTGCAAGGCAGTAATTTGTGCTGCATTTCAAATCCAGTCCTTCTTTCACCATCTCTGTCATTTTCCTTTTGTCTTGCTAGGAAACTTCTGCACTTACATTGTTAGAGTTATACCTCTTTCTTTCTGCTTCTTTTTGTAAATAGCTTTAAGCAGCAATAAAAATAATGTTATCTAAGGATGCAGGTATACTTACAAAATGTCAGAAAAACATATTCTTGGCAATAATCCCAGAGCAAAACAAAGATATTTTGGGAAGTCCTCAATACAAAAATAAATCCTATTCTAGACCAGGAGTCCCCATGCTTGTTCAGAGGAATGGATTCCATTACCTTTTCCGTAGCTGCTAATACCTCACCCACAGTAAGGTCCTCACCAAAACGAGTTACGAGTCTCAGACTTACAAGACTGTCCCACACCTGCATGGCTTCCCTCACACCCTCCTGAACCAGGCCTCCTTCTGCTGGCAACATCTCTCTCCCCAGCCTGCAGTGGTATGGTAACCATGGCCATTATCTGAAACTGGAGAACTGGCAGGATGCTATTTAACTCATTTTTCTTTGTCTTTTAAAGGAGTTATCAGCTGGAAATAAAGGTAGGAGGCAGCAGCTGGTCAGTCGTGCACTGCAGTAATAATGAGAGTCTAACACCAGCTCTGTGGAAGGATCAGTGAGATTTGTTCACTGAGCACAGGAGTAGCATCAAAGAATTTCAAAGCTGTCCTTCTATCTCTGTTTCCAACTCCCCAGGTGACCCTGAATAACTAAAATTATACTTTTTTCTACCTGTATTTCCTTGGGCAGACACTGCACTTCATTTCTGATGGAAGGTGCAGCCCAGGGAATGGTGAAAACGGCTCTGAGTCCTGTCTGTGTTGCCTGACCTCTGCCTGTGCCCAGGGTCACGCAGCTCCTCGTGTACATCAGCAGAATGCTACAGCCGTGCTTGGGCAGCTCCTCAGTGGACTTCCACAAGGGAAGCCGCAAACCACGTGCCTCTGAGCATCAAGCATCAACGGGAATTCCCTCCTGGCCTCTTGCAGGGAAAAATACAGCTTTCAACTGAAGCTGCACAGGGATCAAGCCACTGGAAGGGTGCGGGAGGGACCGGCTGGCGTGGCAGAGCAGGATGGGGCCGCACGGTGAGGGCCAGGCTCCCACTGCCTTTGCACATCCACTGTGTGAAGATGAGGGTGCTGCAACTTAGGAGGAATACAGCTGCTGCCCAGGCCATTGTAAGCCCTGCTCTGCTCATCGCTACCCTGTCATTTCCCTCAGAATAACACTGGTACTTCTAATGTTTCTGCATCTTGAAGAGCTGGTATAAAACACTTTCCTGGTACTGCACAGCCACTTTCAGACTTACACAGGAGGCACTATTACAATCTATTTGTATCGTCAGCCTGAATCATTTTATAGCCCTCATCTTTGGAGAGTGCTCAGCTTGAGCCAAACAGTGCTGTTCTTCAGACTGATTTCACTGCCATGTGGAATGAGTGGATGCTGCATACGGTATTACACTGTTTCCAGATTGCCACTCTGCAGATGGCCATGGCACTTTCCACATGAGTCCTACTGTAATATCAGAAGCACATAAGTCATTTATAAGTAAGTGATATGCCACGGCACCTTACAGTGTGCTACGCAGTGTTCAAAGCTGAACAGACAATACAAAAGAAACATTAGCATATCTCCCTGTTAATTTTATACACAGAGCCTGTATGCATCCCCCAAAAGCAGGAATGCAGAACAAATGCTGATGTGTTAGTTAGCACATGAGAATGGCACAACTGCCATTAGATATGATCATCTAAAATGTGGCAGAATTATGGAGACCATGCCCACAGAAAACAACATGTGTCTTTCTGTGGTGTGGTCAAGGCACTGAAAATACTGCTAGCATTGATCTGAATTCACTTGTATAATAGGCAATTACTTTGTTACTAGAGCAAGGCGGTGTCTAATTGCTGAGAATGACCCTTCTGTCTTCGTTTTCCACTCCCTTTCCCGTTACACGAGGGAAAGACTTCTGGTCCTGCACATGAGGGATAAGCTGAGAAGTCCGGCCCAGCGATGTGCATGCTGCCTGCAGAGCACCGGGCACACAAGGCGTGTGGAGCTGGCGTGCAGGTTTGGTGCTGAGGAGCCTGCGATGCAGTCGGCCGTGCCGTGCTCACGTCAGCGTGCCCGCGGGGGCACCCCTGGGGAAGCAGCTCCGCCGGTCCTGAGGCTGCGTTGCCACCAAACCACCCAGAGCCAGCCCGCCCTAAATGCTGCAACTGGATTATGCTGTTCAATGTTACAAAAGGGTTTCCTTTTCATGTTTTCAATCTGCCTGTCAGTGAGGCCAGTGAGGAAGACAGCACTTCTGAACACCAGCACAGGTAACTGAATGCCGAAGCAGCAGCTCGGGGAGGCAGGCACTTGGCTTTACAGAGACACTGGCTTACGTCTTCGTCATGATGGAGACAGGTTCGTACAGAAGCACGGAGAAGAAGGAAACATTCCTTCTTGATTATGCAAACTCCCACACATGCTGTCATGAAGAATTTGTGTGGGAACTTATTTACAAAACTGGAACTCGCTGTCATTACACTGCACTGAGGCAGAAAAAAAAAATTAACATGCTGTAAGTCAAATGTCACAGCAGAATTTAATATGCTGGAATTCTTGGAAAGTGTTCTAATGCTTTCAGCTCAAACTACGTGCACCGCTTTTTATAGCAAAGAATTTTAATTATTATTAGTTTCTGGCAATCCCCGTAGTCTGATGGCATTTTCTAATCCACAAAGCTTAAAATCTGAAGAGAAAGAGAAGGTGGTGGAAAAGGGAAGAACGCCTAATTCGAGTATTCAACATCCATGACTTACTAATATGGTAATATACGAGCAAGAGTCCAAGACTGAGACATTACTCCCATTTTGTCCCCAAATGTGCCATTATTAATCAACTGAACTCTCGTAACAGCAAAAATAGGTCAGGGAGAAGTGGGGAAGGTGACATTAAGGATGGCAGCGTAGTGGAGGGACTGAGGGACGACGAGCAGCATGCTTTGTCTGGAGAGCAGAAAGAAGCCCTGGAAGGACTGCTGCTGCTTCTACCAAAGCATCCCAGGGGGCCAAGGCACTTAAATGCAGATTGGTCTCAGTGGATTTACGGGTAAACAAGCTCCTGCCCTGCACTGCTTCCAGTGCGAGGGCACATTAAACCTGCAGGGTTTCCACACTCTGCAGCTCGTTTCCTCTCCTTTTTACTCCCCCCATCCATGCACTCCCTCGCCAGGCAGGTGCCGCCTTGGTTCACCCGGTGTTCCCCTCCGCCGCTCCTCCTCCCTCCCCCCTGGCATGGTGCTGGGCTGGTGCACGGCCACGAGGCAGCAAGGCCAGGCTCAGGCTGGCCAGCAGCAGCACGGGGGCTGCCTGTCCCCAGCCCCACAGGCCATGGCCCCACAGGCCCGGTGCCGTGCGGCCTGCACCCAGCTCTCCCCGGCTGCAGTGCCGACGGACTCTTCCTCGGCTGCATGGAGGCCGTGACTCAGATTTGCTGCTGGTGGCAAGAACACGCTCTCGTTTTGATGAGTATCTGGAAGGAATACTTCAGACGCTGTAATTTTGACTGTGGCAGCCGGGGAATTATTACAGCGCCATGTAAGGCCAGCTTGTTCGCTGCACGTACGTGGCACCGAGCTGGAGCAGAGCAGTGCGTCGAAGGGATGAAGCAACACCACCACAGGGCTCCGTGACTCGCTTGCTCCCAGCACTGGAGCCGGTTCCCACAGCGATGGTCTCCGCCAGAAGCCTGTGTTACTGGAGGAGCAGAAGAAACCCTGGAAAAGCTCCTGCGAGGTGACAGTCGTGGGGCAAACCCAGAGCCACAAACTGTCCCTCTGAACATTCAGGGGGGTGTTCTCCAGACCCCTTCAGCACTATATGGACAGGATGCCCTATGCTTCCCACTTCAAAAATAAAAGAAACAAAGGACGCGATGCTAGAAACTATGGAGCACTTCCTATTATATGTATTATTGCTGATGGGAAGTACAAAGAGACAGCAATTTCTGGCTAAGTGTCTAAATCCAGAGCTGGAGACAATCCGGGTTTCCCTGCACTTAGGCAAATTGTGGCAAGGCGCTGCTGTCTGTAGGAAAAGGATTTGCACAGTAGCCTCTTTCCCTTGGCCTCCTTGTATGCCTGTCACAGTTTCCCTAAGAGGGAAAACATTTGCACGAGACAAAAAGTTTCACAGTATAACCTTATTTATCCTATAGGATTTGTTATATGTTATATGAATAATAAAGCATTACGTGACTTGCAAAACTACCATATCTGTGGATTTGCATCTTTAACTTTTATATAAAAGCCAAACTGTGATTTTTTCATGCAAGTTTCAATTATTAACATTTATCAACATCCTGTAATCAAATGCTATCACATGTCAGTGTTGTCTTTGTTAATCCCTTTCTCCTGTGAAATTTCTTAGGGATCTATAGGCTGCTGTGTTAAGCTCCCCTTTCGCACACAAAATTTATCCAAATATCTGTGGATGACAAAACTCCTACCAGATGACTTTTATTCCTGTGTGGCTGCTGAACTCCTTCCACCTCAGAGGCCACTGTGTAGTTACTAGCCAAGCAAGCACCCATAACTGCTTCTTATCAGTGCTTCTCTGGGCCTTCCCTTACTTCCCAGGTGTCCCTGTAAACCTGCCACTTGCAGTGTAGTTACTCAACAGGAATTGTAGCTGACTGATTAGGTTAGATGGTAAAGGAAACTATCTTGAATGCCTTTTTCTCTGCTGCTTACTTTACTGTAGTGCCATCACAGTACTTAAAATCTCCTTTGGAAAGACTAAACAAACAGCTTTCTGGTCACAAAATAACATCTCATTTACTGATGAACAGTAAAAGTATCTCTTATGTGCTCCTTACCCTACAAAATCATGAAACCCAAGATGGTAACATAAGGTCTGTTGCAAATCACCTTGTCCTTCTCCAGCTTCACTAGGCCAGGGCAATGTAAAAGTCTATGCCCATTTAAAGTTATTCAATTTTAATAATAAAGAACACTTGCCTTGGTGTTCTCAGCTGTAAACTTCCTATTTGTCACCTGTTACTTCTAGGCAGATAGATAAACTCACAGATGGGAGAGACTGCAGATCAGATATGATAAACCTTGCCAACACTGAGCTACAACAGTAATGTAGCAGAAATTCATTGTTTCGATTTCATTAAAGGATTTTTTTTTTTTTTTCAGGGATTTCAACACTTAAAACACCATGCATTGTGCCCAGGACTGTGCCCATACTTGCTTTGCTGCAGAAGAAAACAGAAGTGAGCACTCAGGAAGAGTAACTGAAGAAATGGACACGTGGAGCACCAAGAAGCTGCTACGGGTGTGGGTAGATGGGAGCTGGGAGGCTCTGTGTTCTTGAAATGGTGAGCTAAGCTGACCGCAGGAGTTCTGCAGCTCATAGGCAATGGTGAGCACGGACACGTCCCGGCCCTGCAGAGCCCCCGTCATTGTGGGGGCACCCCCTGGCGCTGGGCGTCCCTTGCCAGCAGCAGGGGGTGTGCAGAGGCACGACACCTCCACCTCCAGGGATGTCACCCGCCCCAGCCTGCTCCTCCCAGCCCCTGCCTGCCTCTCCCTCACCTCCAGCACGCGCAGGGCACTCAGCCTCCCCACCCTGGGCTGCACCAAAATATTGCAAGACGATGCAGGAGGGAAAGAAAAGTAAGAGCAGCAGATACAACTTCTAAGATGACTGATTAAATACAAGAAAGAAACAAAAAAGTCTGAGAGGTTGTACTTTTGATCATATTTCAATTTTAATTCCCTGTTGGCAGTAGCTAGTCTCATTTCATTGCCCTTAATTTCTCCTCAGGTCTATCTGCAAGTTAAATATAGGTCTTTGTGCATGCTCAGGACTTGTTCACTTAATTGAGTGAAACTAGAAGCCACAGTTATGCCAAAAGGTTTTATTAAGGTATTAAAGAATAATCAGCCATCTCTCCCCAACCTCTCCCCAATTAGATTGCACAAAGATTTAGCTGATGTTTTATTTAAGCACAGCCATCATGCCCTATCTGATGCAGTTCTTAAAATTAATCAGATATGAGAAACTTTACAAAGCACAAGGCTTCCTGGCACAGGAGAATGAAAGCACCAGTAGCATCAGCACAGCATACCCCAAGAGATTCCCAGTCCACAGGGCAGTGCGTGTTTTTACAGCCGTCCCTGATGCATCTTTGTCTCAGATGTGAAGATTAGGATAAAATAACACTCCTTGCAAACTATGATCCCGTGCCAGTATTACACCCTGGGGTCTTTTTCACCTGGGTGACCTAGCTAAGGAGTCCACTTCGGTTGCAAGTCCATGCTAACCGAAACCTCTGCCTGCTGGGTATGTTGATGTTGTGCTCTGTGGAATGTTTTTCAGTCATGGGTATGGTACCCGCTGCATTGCTTCCTGATCATTTGGAAGGCAGAGCTCTCCTTCCTTCACCCTTCTGAACAGGGACTTGGCGCCCCATTTAGCACCCAAATAATTCCCAGCTCCGTGCTCTCAGGGGATTGGCTCCATTAGCCCCAGCAAGATGCATCGCCGTCAGCTCTGGCTTTCCTCCTTGCACTTTCCCCCTTAAATCAACATGTTCCTCATGGTTTTCCCATTTCTCTTCCACCTTTCGTCCTGCCCCCCTATTCTGAGTTTCTCTTCCAGGCCACCTCCAGCCAGCTGCAGGACGTGGCCTGCCGGTTGTGTTCCAGCCCTCTCCAGGATCACTCGGGCAGAGCAAAGGGCACTCCAAAGTCCTGAAGTGAACTCAGCAGATGAGAAGCAGGGAGGAGGCCTGCACTGTTTTGAGAAAGGCTGCCTGGCTATCAGGAGCAGAAAGCTCTGGCCCCCTGTGTCTGACCGACTCGGGCCTGGTGAGGGGATGCGTTAATGGTGCCCTGCCGACAGCCCCGCTGTCCCTGCAGCCCAAATCCCTGCTTTGACAGAGCAAAGCAGCAAAGACCTTCCCGCTGTGACAGCTGGCAATACCATGCAGAAGCCTCTCCAACACACTCTCCCTGACAGGCTCCCAGCTTCACTGGAGGCCACAGTTTTCAGTTCCTCTCACCAGCGATAATTCCAGGACTAAAACAGGAAAACCAGGAATCCCTGGCTACAGCCCAGCTTCCCACCCAGAGCAAAGTTCAAAAACAGTTGCAGAACCATGTTCAGACATGGAGTAACAAAAAATTTTCTAACATAGTTTAGCCAGACTGGCAATGTAGCTGAGCCATGTGTGGATATGATTCCACTCCAAAGGACTTCACACCCGTTCACAGAGCCTCAAAGTAATTCATGATATGGTCTTGAAATCAAACCGTGCCATGAGGCCTCCCCGTCACGCAGAATGTTTCTCCATTCACACACTGAGGCTCTTCTAGGGAGGCTCTGGCTGCAATACCTGATGTCATTTGTAACACAGCTTGTGATTGCAGTCACCGTCTCTGATACTCTGCGTCAGAGATCACTGCCTGGCTGGGGTACGCTGGCTGTTTGCACACGCACCTGGCACAAACCCGTATCTAAAAGCAGGAAAAGCTGATCATTCTGCTTAAGTATTTCCAACCTGTCTTCTGCCTGCCAAAATGCAGCTGGGAATGCGGACTCCATATGACTTGCCCCTCAACTATAGATCCTGTCAGCTTGCATTATCCATGGTAACAGTAAGATTTAAGAAATAGCCTCTAGCAAAAAGCTTACACGGTGTTTTTTTTTAGCTCAAACAGAATAAATACCAGATATCAGCAGTACCGTGCACATATCTTAATTCTGATAAACTGCTCAAAGTGGAATTTTGTATTTATAATTTCTTAAGCCTATTCATAATTTACATCACACATAGCGTACCTTTACATTTATTTTAAAAATGCATTTGTAATATTAAAAAAGATCTTGTGTTTAGCAGCAGCAAGTTGTAGGAAGAAAACTGATGGAAATTTAAAACCAGTAAACAGTATTGACTTTTTTTCTGTCATCAAAATACAGCTATCCTTTCCTTATTTCATCTTAGAAGACATTTTTGACTGCCACTGCCACCTTTTTGTTTAGTAAGGTAAACCTGGACACAAGTCTTCGTAATTTAAATTAAAAAGTCATTCACATTTCTTAATGACTAAGAGAAGTGAATTGCAGTCTGGAAGGACACTTGGAAATCCACAATGTTAACTGATTAGCATGCCAAATTGATCTTTCCAGATGAAGTAAAACCAAAATCTGACAAATTTATCTCCTGACTACTAGCAGCCTCCAGTGAAATGATGACAACATGACTATGCTGCTTCCTCTTACAAGCTCGTTTACAATATGCTTTGTTGATGATATTTAGACAATAGCTACTGCCAAAGGGGATTGGAAATGCTGATTATTTTAATCAGTCTCCTCGTTCATATTAAGAAAGTGTCTGTTCATCATTTTCTAGTTTTTCTAGGAAAAAAAAAAACACAAAACTTTCATCATCTTGCCTACCTGCTAACCTGACCCAGCTGGCAGTAGATGGAAAGACTGAAGAGTATTGAGGACAATAAGGCTGTGAACAGTGGATGGTTTAGAGGGTACCTTCATTGGGAAAGGTATTGCGGTAAGAGGTGTAGGGCATTCAGGCACATACTGACAGAAAATCACAGATCAGTATTTCTGCTGCTGAAGGAGAAATGTTTTTCAGCTGTAAAATTTTGGAAAACATTTTGGTTTTATATACTCTTCTAGGGTCAAAAATAATAAAAAAAATATATATATTTGTTCAGTTCTTTTCCAAAAGTTAGACAAGTTGAAGTAGAAAGCTACACACATGTGCAATAGTGCAAGCAAAACCAATGGACAGAAGAATTCTCCTATTTAGGAGCCCTGTCACAGATTCCACTTGTTTCTGCTGCAAAGGATGCAAACCAGCGCTAAGAAATAATGAAAAAAAATGTAGAATGAGAAATTTTATTTTCACTGGTAAACAGATAACATGAAATCTATTTTGTACTGAGTAGGGTCAGATGACAGAAAAGACAATGTTCCTTATCCAATGTTTGACATTATTACCTTTAAATTTAGAAACTTTTTTTTTTTCTTTTCAGAAGTAGAATCCAGTGTCAAATGGGAGCACACGTACTTTGGAAAGTCAACCTTAAGTTTATTTTTTATCTAGCCAAAATAGGTCCCCGTATGCACTGTGTACTAACTAAAGCCAGAAATACTCTCTGCCTCCCTGTGCGCAGGTCCTTTGCTGGGCCAGGGAGCAAGAGCCATAAACTTGTGACCCACACCCATAAATACCTCTGTGTCCGCAGCAGCAGCCAGGAAGGTGCAGCAGGCAGCCACTATGAACACGGCGTGCGTATCGGCGGGGAGTGGCACGGCTCACTCACCTCCCACGCTCCTGCACAGGGCCACCAGCTTCCTGGCAGGCACTAATGCACAGCATTCTCCCCGCTGCAGGCCGTGGTATCCTAACAAGCAAATTTTACTGCAAATAATGAATGGTGATATGAAATATGTTCAATATATACAGCAGAAATCTAGGAGGTATCTTTTACAGATGTTTTTATCTTGTTACGGGCTCCAAAGATAAGTGAAGCGTCTTGCATTCATACTCTTGACATGACAAAGACTGAAACATGTTATTTTTGCCTGACACTTTGCTAATGACGACACATAGTTGGCATAGTCTAAAAATATCCCTTCTAAGTAGTCTTTAAAAAAAACAATAAATAGTCCATGAAAAGGGGAACTTAGGAGCTCTATTATTTGAATAAATAACACAGTAACTCAACATTAGGTGTGGCCTTCTGGTTACAAATTTCAAAGACTGGTACAAAAACAGAAACTTGAGGCCAAAACCTTGCAAGAAACACACACATTTTTTTGTGATAGAGCTGAAGGAGGGAATATCCTCCCACTAATAAATCATTAGCCCAAGCAGACAATGCATAAATCAGCATTGTTCAACTATGAAGATCTTTGGATTACATATCAGGGTTTTTAATAATTTGGCTATATAGTATTGAGTTAAGGAGAAATGTTCATATGAAATGATTCAGCTGGACCTGCTCCTGCTGTTACTGAAGCCAAAAGGAGAGTTGCCCTAGAATTCAGTAGGAGTAGGACAGGATCCAAAGCTGTGTTGCGATCAGCTTTGCTGTTTGTGTTAGTGCTACAGCTATAACTCCAACTGGAGATGATGCTACTGATGGTAATGAGACTTATCAACACCAATTCCATTTGCCGCCTGGCCTTAATCCAAGGTGTCTACAGCAGGGAAGTAAATTACATTCAGGCAATTAAGGAATCGTTCACTAATCAGATTTTACTTTTTCAAAAAGTTTCAAGAATGCAACTTTTTTCTATTATGTTTCTAGAAATTTACTCACTACCATAATCCTCTTAAAATCATATATATAAAAATAATCATAGAAATGCCTCATGAAAATGTTTACTTCCTTTTGATTCCAGCCTGCCACACAGATGTAGAAGAAAGCAACATCTCTGCTTCTCAATTACTGCAAAATCATTGCCATGACTCAATTCTGACACAACAAATTAAAACAGTTTGACAGGAGGCTGTATTCTATCACCACTTTCCAGTTCTCCCCTGTGAACCTCACCAGCTTTCCCCTGTTTTTGGCAGACCATCCTCTCTAGCTGAGAGGACATGCTGTTTCCAAAACAAAACGAGGCTTTTGGGCTGCATGATATGCTAACTTCTAACCTGTATGCAAATCACATTGAGATAAGCTGTCATTAAATTGTGGACTCAAACGCTCGGGGACCACGTAAGGCACTGTTAAAAATGGTGTGTGTGCCAAGGAGCAATTGGCCTTGTGTGTCTTGTCTCCAGCAGAGCCCGTGGTCCTGCACGGACAGCTGCCTTGAGCAGCTCAAGGTGTTTCTGCGTATAACCCAGGAATGGAGCTGACTCCTGACCTCCTGCTGTGGTACCACACCCTGCCTCCCATACAAAACAGTTCTTTTGGCTGCCTTTGAGGAACACCAGGACAGACACCTCTGGATGTTTTGGTGTGCATAAATCTAACCTCGCAGCACAACCTGTGCTTCCAACAAGAACTCCGTACATACACTTGCCTTACAGAGAAAGCAAAGAGTTATTTCTGATTGTGTCAAAAGATCCCAAACTTAACAAAGTTATACATTTTACAGGACTCCTACTCATCTCCTCGGCACCACATGTATCCCTCTTCTTGTCTGAGTTCTTGGCAGACCATCCTTTCCAGCTAAAAGGACATACTGTGTCTAAAACAGAACTATCTTTGTACGCCACATAATAAACCAGCTTCGGAATTTGTATGAAAGCCATGCAGCTGACAACTTAGCGTTTAAATGATGGATTTTTATATCATTATGCAATTATTGCCACAAACTGAAACATTCATTCTGGGTAAAAAGTACAGGAACATTAAATCAGTTAACATGCATGTATACATTGAAAGCCTTGAGGACATAAAAGGGGGAAGAACACCGTATCTGTTCCGCTCCCAACTCCACCGCTCTGGCATTCCCTGGCAGGGAAGGTGAGATCTTTCAGAGTGAGTGACCTGGGGATTCCCCACTGACTGAGAAACACTGAGCTGGTGAAAAACTGCCCTGCCTGGCTTCGTGCCACCACACCGTGGTTTAGCAGGTCTGGAAAGCAGCAAGCACAGGATGCAGTACACGTTCTAGCACCACGTGTGACACTTCAGACACACTCCAGTACCGATGCGCACAGAAGCATCTAGTTTGCAATTTGGACTGTCTTTTTCTCATGGCTTCTGTGTTTTTCACACTTGCTGTTTAAATTGTGAAGAAAAAATGTTCCATAGTGGTTAAATAACTATGTCTTACTGACTTTGCAGTCTCATGAATCAACACATAAGAAGGCTTATGAACATATAAATAAAGCTCACTGCTTTCTAGGACTGTATTTTAGCTACTTGACCTGGAAAAAAAAAAAAAAAAAAGAAAAAAAGAAAAGAAATGCAACACTGAATGCAAGTAAATGACTGTTTAAAAGCAGCTAACTCTTCTGCACATTAACTTTCTGCAACAAATCAGAAAGCTTTCTGAAGCGGATTTGTTTTCAAACAGTTTTTAAGACATGCTTTAACTTTACTCTCTGCAGGAAGAGGACAGAGGTGAATTCTTTTCAGAGGGCAGCATTGATCTGCTGCTATCAAACACACATCCATAACAACTGATTTCACCTCCTCCTTCCCCAAAACACCTCTTCTTTGCAAGGATTTCTGTGCATAGTAGGGGTCTCATTCCAAGGCAGTGTCTTTTTATTATTATTATTATTATTTTTTACTGTAAGGCAGCGTTTAATTATGCTAAAAGCAAATCTGTAACTCTTGTTATTGAGTGCTATGCATGACGAAAGTTTGAAGGACTTGGATCCAAGCCTTCTACAATATCTTCCTATACCGATGTTTACCTTTAAGCTCAGTCTGTCTGATGTCAAGCCATAACTACTTTGTACCATCTGCAGTTTCCACTTGATATCTCTAGGCTAAATATTTTTTTAATATCAGTATTGAAGGAAGTCAGGGTTACTTTTCACTGCAAACCTCAGAAACTTCCACGAGAGGTTACAAAGGCTGGCCTTGGAGATCTTCGGGAGCTGCAGGTGAGTGCCAGCTTTGTGTGTGATTACAGAAGCTTCGGAAACTCACGGCAGCGCTGCCTGCAAACCTGCCTTCTGATAAGCACCAGGGCTGCTCATCCTTCTCTGATTCCACATCAGTTGCCATTTCATGTTCAATTGCTAGCAAGAGAGCATTTCTGCAATAAATATTCATTAATGCATAATTTAATTGCCCTGACTAATAATTTTACACTTATAGAGGAGTTTATATTTTCCACACACTTTAAAAACATTAATCATGATGTTAAGTGACAGTGTTTGTGAAAACATACTGCTTAAGTGAATGACAAAACCCTCCAAAGAAACTGAAAAGCACGTTAAATGGAAGAGTGGGAAACACTAAGCCAGCAGTTCCTTGTAGGCTGAAAATGTTCTTTCCTTCTTGGCCTGTTTAATCCAAATGCCTTAATTTAACAAAAAAGAAATGTGTGAGACTTGCAGTCACACTGCATAAAGTTTACCTAAGTGGAACTTTCTCTGCAGCAATCACACATCCTTCCTTACTGCCCGGGAACTGGGCTGCATTCTCTCATTCCCCACCAGTACGCTACAACAGCTACTCACATGGCCGTGTACTTGCCCAGACACTTGAAGAAACACTGCAGGAGTTACCTGAGCTGGCTTCAGAGGAGTGTTGCTCAGGCCCGTATACAGTGTTTGGTATTGTTCAAGGTTCCCAGAAGCCACACAGTCCAATATGAAAGAGTCCAAGAATTTACAAAGAAGTTGCATAAAGTTACAATGCCTTAAGTTCTCCTGTGATGCTACAATTACCTGCTCGGTGTACGTGACTGAGTAACTCATCAGTGAGGTGTGGTAATGGCGATGGGTGAGATCTGGCTACATAACAATGTCAGGATGTAGAAATGTAAGGCAACAGGAGTCTGCTTAACTTAACCGGGTTAGCCAGGAATTAATTATATACATAGTGCACTTAATGTGTATTGTTGGAACAACAAGCAGGAAGCCACACCAGGACCCCCACAGAGGAATATTTTGTACACATCCAAAAGACTATTAGCTTTGGAGGATCCTACAATCTGTCTTATTTTGCCAGCTGGGGAGCATAAACAGAAAGAGAAGCACGAAATCCCCTCAGTAAGGACAGAAACGGGGAGTGCTGGTTTTCAGGGGCTGCTGAAAGGCAGCAGCTCTGCAGAGGCACCTGGAGAAGCTGGACATACCAGAGCGACATGTAAATGAATCACAGAATCACAGAATCACAGAATCACAGAATTTCTAGGTTGGAAGAGACCTCAAGATCATCAAGCCCAACCTCTGACCTAACGCTAACAGTCCCCGCTAAACCATATCCCTAAGCTCTACATCTAAACGTTTTTTAAAGACCTCCAGGGATGATGACTCCACCTCCCTGAAGGGAAGATGAAACAGCATCTTCCCATCTACAGATTGATATCCAGATCCTCCTCCCTTGTGCTTTTGCTCATATAAATGAGAAAGTAAGACCACTGAGTCCCCATGAACACATGTGTAAATTACTGCGTATAGCATCTAACACACAACACGTTTCACAATCACCAACTTATTTTGCCATCGAAGGGGAGGGCCATCACTGCAGCTACTCAAACATACCCACCCCTCATATAGCTTTTAGACCAATGTAGCTATTTGCATTTTTACTATTGAAAGGTCTAACAATGTAGTAAGAATCCAACTTGCCCCAAACAGCCTACCTTCTAAATAGGGAAGGAAAAACAACAAAATCAAAAGAGGCCAAACTGCACAAAAGGCAACAAGACCAAAAATAAATTAAAAAAAAAAAAAGATGTTTTTCAAATGCCTTCACCTGGGTTACACTACCTCACTTTTAAGTGATTTTCCTTTAAAGCCTGATCCCAGTGTTAGCCAGTGTTAGCTTTCAACAAAGTTATTTCATCTCAAACAGGGCCACAGCTTGGCTTGGAGCTATGCTACCGAATGATCTTTAAATATGGAATGAGTTGCATGCCCTAACTAGAAATAGAAGCAGAAGAAATCTAATGAAAGTGGGAAATATTCATCAGGGAAATTTGGAAAAGCTATCATAGCAGTTTCTTTAAATGGCTTTGTGAATTTCATACTTAAAGATCAATTAAATGAATCACTTAACAAACTTAACAATGGCTACAAAAATAGCCAAGAGAAATCAGAAACCCTCTGTTTGTTTTGTGCTGTTTTATTAAAATCATTTTACAAGTTGTTTGTTTGTTTTTGTATTAATTACTTCCTCTGCCCTAGAATTTCTTCTGCTTTCCTTGTCATTGGTGTCCAAATCGCACTGCTCGCAGCAGCCCCAGAGCCTCCAGCTTGCCCATGCTGCCAGCAGGGCCTGCACGCTGCGCTCCCACTTCTTCACTTCAATGCATTTGCTGTGGCAAGGTGCAAAGCACTACTGCACTAAAAGGACAACCATGTTATCTACTACATGGAATTAATTCCTAAGAATGCCCAGGTCCTCATTTTTACAGTTTCATGGATTTGGCTGTCAGAGCAGGGTGTTAATTTTACCTGGAGCAGACAGGAAGACCAGGATGTAGCTAGAAGTGAAGAATCAGAGGAGTATCACCCTACCAACATGAGAAATTGCTGCCTTTCTACAACCTGTATATAAGACCTACAGATCATAATCTTTGCTACAATGTTGTATCAACCTTTCTAGACAAAAAAAAAAAAAAAAAAAAAAAAAGAGGATGTGTGATTATTGAAGCATTCATTGACTTTGTTAAGTGGAAAATACCCACACTTAGGACACAGGCTGGCATTTCTCTGTTTAAACAGCAAGAAGGAATATGCTTGAAAGGCTCGGAAGCTGTAATGCTGAAGAAGACGAAGTCCCCAGTAAACTCGTCTTTGTCACAGGGTCATTTTAGGGACGTTCCCTGTAATTTGATCTTTCTTTCATTTCTCTTAGCTAAACAAGCCTAATTATTTCTCCCCTTCAGGATAAATGGAGGGAATGATGGTACTTAATTTAAAGCTACTGTTTCATCTTAATAGTCCCTTGGTACGAAGAGACTTCAAAATTCTTCATTTCTAGACTGTTAATAAGCCAAAGGCTTCCTCAGACCTTAACAGCAGCAATCATTGATTCTCTTGTCATATTTCAAAAGCCAAACCAGCGGTGAGTAGTTTAAATTTGATACTCCCCGTGGAATAACCTCTTTCATCTATGCTATGATCTGAGTAGCTCTGCTATTACAAGCTACTCAAAGTAGCCTTTGTAAGTGAGAGCACTGTACAATTTTACCAGAATCCTGACCTGCCACCAATTGTTTTTTCCAGTTATTGAGGGCTTTTTCCTGTGAAATTAAAAGCACTATGAAGGACTTTCAAAAAATACAAAATAGTATCTGCCTCTTGCAGATATTTAGTCTTATATTACCCTCTATTCCAACTCTGCCATATTATTAGGGGTTTCATTGCAATATCTTACGGTAAAAATCTTACAGTATAAATCCCATTATTCTTAATGGAAAATTAATTTAACCACGTGTGTTAACTAACACAGTCAGTTCCTCTACAGGCAGCAGGAAAGGATTCTCCCTCCTGTTTGCTCAGGAAGCGTGAATGAATGATCTTATACAGTCACAAGCGCTCCTCACCTTAACCTTGACCTTGGCTGGCCAGCCAGCTCACTGCAGAGTTAATGTAGGTAGGCGTGCATGTAAAGGACATCCTTTCCTAGGTGCACAATAATGAGCTCAGCAAAACAAAGAAACAAAACGACTCTGCTGCAAACACTTGGAATTCAGATTTCACATGCTCACAGATCAGACAGGTCAAAGCCAATTTCTTACGCGCTCTCATTTAGAAAGGATTAGTTAGAGGTGATACTCCTGTTTATGATTTAGCTCAAGTGTTGTTCTAATTAGAAAACGCAAAATCTCCATATCAAAATGAAAAATGAAATAATCAAACAAACCACCAAAGCCTTTCTTAGCCTTTACAAAATATAATCGAGTAGGTATCTTAAAACCTGACTTTAAACCTGATTTGTATAATTTGTGTGACTTACATGTACAAAACCATTCGCCCAATTTCAATGCATATCTAATGATGAATTTACAGTCCTGAAGTAAATGACAGCTACTTAAATACCTATTGTAAACATACTAAGGTTATACCAGTGCTTGCATGTCTTCTCTATTTATAGTTACATACAAAAGAATAGTTTTCAGCCACAATCTGAAAAAAACAACAAAGTTGATGAATCTCCGGTTGTGTGTGGCAGAAGAATAGCTCTTGGTCTGGGTTGGCATTTAAAGTCTGACTCCTTTTCACACACCCCAAACCCCACACACATTCTACTGCTAATACTCAACACAATAGCATTAATACCATCTGATCAGAACATGCTTCAAGAGCATAATTCTCTAAAGAGAATGAATATCCTATAAGTTAAATGATGACACTAGTTTATACGAAATCCTAATTAGCTCAGCAGAAAAGAAGAAAGACTTCAGAGGTATGAAACTGTCAAAGCAGACCATTCATAAAGGCGCACGATTTCCTCTTAGCCTCTTAATCACATTTTCAGAACAGCTCCCTAAACGTGTGTCTGCAAACACATCTGTTTCTGTACCCAGCACAGCCACTTCCATGCTGAAGTGCTCACTCCCCTGATGCTGTAGTGGATGTGTGCTGGTCCTAAAAGCACCAGGAATCACATTCTAGTTTGGGGTCTTCTTGCCATTTAGTCCTTGGGTGAAACCAGTGGCTATGCTACTGCACTGTATTTAAACATTTTGTCAACAAAGAACACCAACATTTTTCCTCCAGTGAAGTGAAGGGAGCTTTTAAGAGACATTAACTTGTGTTTGTCAGTGAAAGCTTTGCACGAGGGCTCCTGTTTTATAACAACGCCTGCTGTTTGCACCCTCTGCCCCTTTACAACGTGTGGCTCTGTCTTCTGAACACACAGTTCTCCTGACCTCTGCAATTTCCTGTCCTTTGTAAGAAATTGCTTCTGCATCTCAGCAGCACTGTGGGTTGGGCTGTGCCTGGAGAGCCAGACACTGGGCAACGCTGGCCAAATGGATGGCTTCTCTGCTGGCTTCTTCGTCTCCCTCTCCACGTGTGCAGACCAGGGAATGAACGGAGCCTGGAGCAGACGGGCTGCAGGGCTATCCAACAAGCACTTCAGAGCCCTGGGGGAGTTACCTGGAAATCACAGTGCAATTTATGGCAGTACCACCTATTCAGATGTGCTGTGTATCTCTTTACAGCAATGGGCGCTAGGAAGAGAATAAAACTTCTCTTCCACAAAGACACCTCAGAGATGTGGATGTACAGCTTTATTACGAAAGGCCATATGTACGTTGCAGATGACTTATACTGGCCATGAAAAGAAATGTTGTGCAGGTATGGAGTGTAAGCACTCGCTTGGACATGTTGGACACCCCTCGTAGGCAGATGAAGGTTGTGAACCGAATCTCTGATGCCGGTGATTTGAGGTGGCAATTCCACGGCTGCAGCTTTTTCTCCATCCCGGCACAGTCAAGCTGCTCAAAATCAGAGCCCCTGCACAGCAGAAGCCGGGCTTACAGATTTTGCACTCGCAATGAAACGTTTTAGAAGCAGCAGGCATTTTTCAAAGGCATGTAACTGAAGCCACTTCTGTTACAATTGTTTCGCTGAGACTGCCAGCAACAAATGAGAGGAAGTCAAGCAAGAGAAGGGGCACATAAGAAGCTCTGGCCATAACTGATTCTGCTACTTCTTTGTTTAATCATAATTCCAAGGGACGGAAGCGGGTGTAGCAGGAAAAGCAAATAACAAGAAGCCGAGTGATAGATTAAAGTCCTTTCTAATTTGGACTTAAAGTTTGACCAAGCTACTATGGAAAATGCTGCTGTGCTTCCCATTAATTCTGATGCAAATCTTCCCAGTGTATGGTTAGGAAAATTATTATTTTTAGAGCACAGATCAGGAATAGCTGAGCTAGCCCTCCAATTTTGCGCTGTCACAGAATTGTTTTCTATCTGTCAGAGATGATAATTTTGTGAAGAGTCATACCCTGAACTGGGAAGAAAGGAATGAAAAGGAATAGAAAGGAAAAGCAAGGGAAAGAGAAGAAGGGGAAATGGATGAAAAATCACATTAAATTGTGATTATATTTCTTCCTGCCCAGTGCTACAGCAGAAGTACAAAATCTCTAACAGAGAATATGCAATGAAGCAGTATTTGTATGTTTTAGGAGTCTTTCAGATGTTTTTAAAATCAAAGTATAAAATCAAAACCCCTGCTCCTCTCCACATTCTTATCTTGACAGTCACTTAAGATATCAGGTATCAAAAAGAGTTTCTCCTCTGAGTTTAGACAAGTCAGGATGATCTGAGTAATCCTGAAAATTGGATGAAGAACCAGAATCTTTCTGATGATGTCAGTGGCGATGCAGAATTCACCACTCAGTCTGCCTTCTCTGTGGGCCTCCGTCAAACTATGTTTGTCTTGGCGTAAATGCAACGTGACTCCAGTGATGCCAGTGCACTTCAACCAGTGTCAAACCACGATGAGACCTTCCACAGCTGTATTCCTGTGTTGTGAGTCAGCGGACTCTCAAGACTGCACAGTAACGATCATAAATTAGTTTGTATGCTCACCATTTGACTCTCAGAGAGAAAACGCTTCCGCCTGCTCTAGGCTGGAAACCTTCATGTGAATTCTGCCACTGGCCAGAGGGAGCAGAGCAGAGGGGGCTGAGGACGTGCTCTGCTTCTGGCCTCTGGGGCCAGGAGCTTTCTGGAGCACTGCTATGAAGTGGGGCTGTTCAGGTGGGCAGACAGCACCCTGTAAACATGAGTGTCTCTTCCCTTGTTTGCATGGGATGCCCATGAATAGCATGAGCAAAATAACCTCAGCACTGAGCCTCTGCAGAATCCTGGACCGAGATCTCTCGAAAACAAAGTGCACTCTTTCAACACGAAATTGGATGCAGGGATTTGTCAGCCTCACTGAATGGTGAGAAGCTGTGTGAATGAAACGTATCAGCTCCCCTAAGCAAGGCTGAAACAGAACCCCAGCAGCCATCACCATCAGAATTGTGCCTGTCTCAGCTCCAGCCTGGGGAGCCTGCTTTCAGCCCCAGCACAGCTTCATTTAAAATGCATCATTACCTAATAACTGGAAATAAATCTCAGCAGAAAGTATAAGAAAACCAAGCTACAATCACCACACACATTTTCCACAACATTCATCTTCTTCACTTGCTCTCATTCATAACTCAATGTACAAGGCAAATTACATTTAATTAGGTTGGTGATCAAATTAAGTGATATAAAATTGCATTGGAAAGTACCGTGTAACAGTGAGGATCAGGGTGAGCATGCTCGGAAAAGGAACAGTTTCAAAAGTGAGATTGCTGCTCCCATAGAGAAAAATGTAGAAAAAGCAACACTGAGTAACAGAGAGTTCACACACTCCCAAAGCTGCTGATCAGTGAAACTGTCAAACCCAGCTTTTGTTCATGTAAACAGAGGAAGACTGTTCCTATAACAAACTTGCCCCAATGTGCCCTGCAGGGATTCATGTTGCAATCCTTTATCAATTCCTGTCAGGCATTATTCTGCCAGTTCGTAATCCTATAGCAGAAGTCTGCAGAAAGAAATGCTCAGGAAAGAAGTGCAGCAGCTCATCCTTCTCCATGCCAGACAGGCCAAAGCCCTGAGAAAGCATTCTGCAAATATGCAAATGCTAATATAGCAGAAGCTGAATTTTTATGTTTTGATGACTGGAATATGTACAACAGCTTCTGGGCAACTTGTTGGTTACTGCGTGGCACTGCATGCAGAGGAGAAGAAGATGGGGGTGCTCTGGAGGAAGCTCTGAGGGCATCAGCATGGTTTGCAGGACAGAGGCTTCAGATGTGGGGGACACTTGCACTGCTCGGTTTGCTGAGAAGGACATTTCCGTTTTAGGTACTACAGATTGACTTGCTGTAGCAGAAGCGATGATATACTAAAAATGCACATTCATTCTGTCATGCATCTCCATCCCTTGGCAAGTAAGCATTCCTGCACATGTGCACCCACACAGCTTTGCATTTCAAACCAGCCTGAGCCCGCTCTGCTATGAGAAACACCATGTGCTCTGAGCAAGAGGGGAGGAGAGGGAATTCTGTAAGTCAGCTGAAATCCAGCAACAATTCTCCGCACCAGTAACCTTACAGAATGGCAGGTTATTTTTCTTATAAGTTCATTGAAGGAATTAGAGTGAAAAGTTCATACTTTGAGAACATTTAAAGACAGGATTTTTTTTTTCCTCTAAGGTCATTCAAGTACAGCACTTACACAGAAAGGGATCTCAAGGCTGGCTGTCCTGATCAAATCTTTATCAGAAGCTCCAAAAGACAGCTGGCGGTGACCGTGCCTCCGGTTATATACAGTCACTGCGTTATACAGACGTGTTTGCTTGGACAGAACCAGTGACCAAGACTTCTAACACAATTCATCTTCAGATGAATTGGTGAAACTTAAACCTCTGAAATGAAGTATTTTGCAGGTCTTTTGGTCTATTACATGATGTACATCACAGAGAGATGTTTAGTGAGACAGTCTGACTACTGGAAACAAACTTTACACTAGACAAGCTGCAAGGATAATTCTCCCCGTCCACCTTGCACGTGTAGCAAGCAGCTGAGCCGTGAACCAGTTAGTGCCTGGCACCTCCATTTAGTCCTAAAGCTGTGCCATCACCTCGTCCTGTAAATGGTGCCTGCAAACTGTTTCAACTTCCCACCAGGCCTTGTGCAAGGAAATCCTTGCTCGGGTTGCAGGAAACCTTGTGTAGCATTTAACTTCAAGAGAACGTGAAGGAAGGGGCAAAGCAGTAATTTCATAGCACTTACACAGCAAATGGAAAGCGAATGTAGCAATTCAGCAGTTCTGGAAATGCTGGCCTATGGCACAGTCAGCACAGCCTCCAGACTGCTCTGGTCCAAAAAGCCATGTTTGTGGAACTGTGTGGGATGTGGGTATGTAAATGGGGACTGTGTCACAGAGAGAGAGGAAGGGGAGGGAACAGGGTAGGGGCCAGAGGGGAGAGGAGCCCATCCAAACCTTCTGCTACTTGTGTACTGGAATACTTAAAATAAAAATGCTTCTGCAGGCCAGAGAAAAAAGGATGAATTAATTATTTCCATACGTGTGAATCGATACACATCAGCTAGAATGAAAGCAAGTAAAGGAAGTCTAAAGCTTTTCACTTTGTTCAATGACCTGGGTTTGATCCATCTTTTCCCTTTAAAACATTATTTGCTACTTTTTATGTAAGTGGAAAAAGCAGTTACATTAAAATATCATTTCCACCCAAGTTCAAACCACAAGATCTGAATGTTTGCCAAGTTTTTGGTGTATTGCTAGAAACTAGTACTGCGCTATTTTCCAGGGTTGGTCTGCCACTCCTATGTACTTTTCTCTGTTCAAATATTTTCTCTGAACTTCTTTTGTTACAGTATTTTTACCTCCTTCTGAGTGGGGAAAGTTTATTCTGCAGACAACTAATTCAGGCCATGTTTTACTGAACAATTTATTTCCTGAGTATGAATGCTGCTGCTATTGTTTGCAGATGAAGACATAAATAATTCAAAAACAAAACAAAGCAAAGCAAAACCCACTACAAAGCACGCATTTTGATCCCATTTGCCCCAAAGATTTTAAATTTTCATAAATTATAGCAAATATATTTTTTCAGTCAGAACTGTTGGAAAAGAAGTTCCCTGGTCCGTTCAAACTGCTAAGGATGTGCTTGGCTATCTGTATAAAAGATCAGCATGGAGAAGGTGCAGGCATTCTTATAATTGCTCACAGTAATGACACTAAGCCAGTTTTTCCCTCAGGTCTACGCAGGAGAGGGCACTAAGGTAGTTTTCAATCAAATTAAGCATAAAATGCCTTGAAATTGCCACGTAAAGCAATGCATACATGGTCTGTGTTCCCACGCATGCAATGCAGAGTGTTAGGAGCCAGGTCATTTTTGGAAAATGAACAGCTATCTCATGCTTAACATTTTCCTGAAGTCGTAAGTGCTCTATAGAGTTGTCCTGCACCATTAAACAGTGACAATGTTGCAGCCTAGAGGTAGCTTCTTTTCAGTGATGGGTGAAGAGATTTTTGTGTTTTTTGCCTTGTATAATTCATAAGTTAGCGAGACCACATTTCTGAGTTGCAAAAGTAGGACATCTGTCACCATGGGGAAGCAATGGGGGAGTACGCAGCCTGCTTTTGACAGCTGTGGGCTTGTGGTCAGTAGAAAGGTGCCTACTTGATTTTCTCTCCACTTCAGCATTCCTGCCATTTGGCTCTGTCATCTTCCAAATTTCTTCTCCAGAATACAGCCTTCTTTCTCACTTCTAGCCACTCATTTTCTTTCCCAAGTTGTCCACTAGCTCCTTTCTCCGAGTTGCTGGGACCCTGGTAAGTGCCCCGAGCCCCCCTTCCCAGTGAGCAATTACTCCCAGACAGGGTAATCAGAGGCATCTGCTCACATGAAATGAAAACAAAATTCTGCATCCAGCAGAATTAGGCAGATTTCTTTAGGTGAGCCATTACCACATGGATATCCTGCTACTTAGACTGCTTCCATCCGAGATGTCTCAGTGCAACCACGAGAAGTTGCTCTGCAGACTCAGTTAACTACACGCAGGTATCTTCTGGGGCTCTGTGGAAGCTTGTGCCTTATTACTACAAACCACTTTTTGGCTCTGCAAATGCAGTGGGAAATGATGAATATAACGGCTTTCCTTCCTCGAGGCCATGCGTGCCCATGCTGGCCGCCCAGCACCGCTGCCCTCACTGGCTGTCACCGCATCACGCGAGCACCGGGACCGAGGCACTCAGCCCAGGAAACACTTGCTTCCTCAGCTGACCCGGCAGCTGGGCTCTGCAGCCGCAGACAATACATAACACGGGCTTCTCTCCTAGCTTCTGGGGCCAGCCAGGATGCAGGTCACAGCACTGCCTTCGCTGGAGCACTTGCTTGGGACAGCAAGCCCCAAGGACCTCGCCCCGGTGCCCACGCTGCGAGTGGCAGCAGGGTCCTCTCTGCTCGGTCCTTCCCCGGGGCTGGTGGATATACAACGGGACAAAATGTCCAGAAAGGTGGACAAGCACGGCCTGCCACCACCCATGAGGCAGGGGTGGCCAGGTCCTGGAGCAGGCACAGGGCGCAAGGGGGCTTCCAGAGCTGTGCACCAGCAGCCTCATGCTGGCCGGGGAGCAGGGGAGGTTTTCCACCTGGAGCTCAGTATTACAGTTTGCAAGGCTCCAGCTCACCTGCAGTGTTTGAACTGAGACCTCTGTAACACCCCAGGAGCAAACACCTATCAGGCAACTATCCTCTACAATGGCACTTCAGGTACATCATTTGAGAAAGAAATTCTATTCAACCTCCACTTTGATATGCCATCTCTTTCCAGGAAATGTTTTTGCTTATCACCATCTTATTTCTCAGCAGTAACAAAATGAGCACCTCAACAGATCACTAACACTTCCACTGCTGGGACTAACTCTGAGCAAAACCCCAACAAGTCAGTGAAAGGGATGGTGCATGCCCACACATCAACATGTAGGAATTAAAAGACTTTTGCTGCTGTATTCTCCTAGCTACATAGCATATTTGCTACTATTATCAGTGCTATTAACATTGACTTGTGAGAGGTCGTCTCCATTTCTGCAGGATTTTTGACCCCCTAGAGGGAGATGAGCCAGGAACTAGCAACACCTGGTATCAAAGGCTATAAAACAAACACTGGAAAATCCTCTCAACGCCAGGGAAAACAGCTCAGCATGCAAAGGAACTTCTTGACCATGCTTTTCATTTTCCAAAATAATTACATACCTCCCTCTAGGGGAATCCTAATTGCTCTGCCTACTCTAAACTAAAAGCCCTTTTGCTTTAAATAGTATGTGGCTGGGAAGGCTCACTGTGCTAGGGAGCTGCAGTATTTCCACATGCTGTGACCAAGCCCCTCACTAAGAGCTTCACCCAGCCCCTTAGCCTGCGATCTCTGAAGGTGTTCGCCCCCTCCTCAAAATATTCTGTGCTGGAAGTTTGAATACAAGCACCCTAACACGTTGTTTACTGTAAGCACTGGATGATTTAAAAAGGTTTGATATCACTTAGGAAAAGGCTTCTTTCTACTCGTTGCTTGAAATGCCTGCTTGCCACGCTGGTAACAAGGAATATTTCTATGTTATAGCTAGACAGAGAAGACATGATATTCACATCACTCACATGAGGGAGTTCAACACACATATTTTAGTCCCATATAACCAAAAAACCTGCAAGGATAAGCCTGCCCTTTGATGGCTTATCTACACAGCCGCCTGGATACTAAACACACAGGACTGCTGCTAGCCTATGGAGATTGGCCCCTGTGATTTAAAACGCATTCAGCTGTTCCCACCAGCTTATGGCATGGACTGCCGTAGTAGTCTTTTAGTTTTCCCTACCAAGTAGTGAGCAGCCCCGCTGTTATCACCCACAGGAAAGCAGCAGAGCATAATAGTTCTTTCAGTCAATGACCCATAAAGACAGAAGTTTACATAGGCCTTGCTGGTTTAGCCTGTAAGTCTGACGACAGAATAAGACATTTCAATAATCAGAGGGCCACAGAACGACAGGCTGTAAGGGACTTTGAGAGATCAGCTAGCTGGGTAGGGCTCAGCTGGCAGCCCCAAGGGCCCTTCCTCCAGGCCAAGCCCATGCCTCTTTATCGCTTTAAAATCCTGGGGGATTTAGCCCCTTCCCACCCGGTGAGTCGGGATAAACACAACTGCATCCCCTACAGGTGTTTGTCAGATGTGTTTTCAAAACTCTCTCCAACACGGCCTGTGCGCGTGCACCTTGGCAGAAAGTGTAGCTCATGACAGCTTAAATGAAATTGAAAGGGGCTTAAGACAAACCGATGGATTTTGCACTGACCTGTGTCTGTCGTTTTTGCTAGAAACAAAGCCCTTTATATCTCTGATCCTGTGCCCTGCTTCTGACCTCACTGAATTACAACTTGCTGATCTCAGGCCATTTCTTCAATTATTCAAGATCGTTCCAAATTCCAACCTGCCTTTCAAGCACGTAGAAGCAGTTTCAGTTTGGTGTCATCCAGGCATTTTGGAAGCATGCTCTGCTCCCTCATACAACCTTTCGTTATAAGCACACGAAGGAGGCAGGATAAACACCCCGAGAACCCCATCGGCACTGCTCAGCCTTTCTGACAGCAACCGGCTGTATGGCAGTGTACTGGCTATGTGCTTTGCAACACTTTTACACTGGATTTCTATTTCTACTTCTACCAGCATAGATTGTGAATCAAAATGTTGTATTTTGGCCAATGGAGTTGTGCTCAAAGCTAAAGGCAGACAGATAACAGCACTGGGAACAGGCTATTTACCTGTTGAAAAAAGTAAGTTGGCTATCAGTTGTACATCACAAAGGTACGGGCGAGGTGTTTACCACCTTACTGTCCTCAAGAAGTTTATAAACTGATTGTTAAACAAGTTAACCTAGAAACCTGCAGATTCCAGCAATGCTCCTTTGTCTTTAACGCCTCAGCTCTTCTCCTGTTTAAAGAGATGTATTATTATACTACGTGCATCTCCAGTCCACTGGGATCTCTCCCCCTCATCCTCCACGGGTTTTCAGAGATAATTGCTAATGCTTCAGAGACTGCTTCAGCTACTTCTGTAAGTAGTCCAGGATGAATTCCATCGGGACCTGCCAACACGAATATTTCCAACTTATCTAAACAGGGTTTAACTCGTTCCCCTCCCGTGCCTTTTATCCTTTGCTAGGGCTCTGCAGCCTGTTCTGCGTCTGTCATTTGTGCTTATGCTGATGACTAAGGACAAGTTAAAACTCCATAGAATAATAACTGAAATGTCTGAGTTTTGCATTTTAAATTGAACACTTAAAATAAATATTCAAGAATTCTAAGCAGAAGAATTAGCTTTCCTGTTCTGCATCTACAACAATATTTTCTAAGCTAATACATTTCAAAATAGTTTAAAAGGTTTTTCCTGTTTTCTTCACAAGTATCTTATTTCCTAACTTCCAAATGTTATATCCAATAAATATTGAATTATTATTCCAAATAATCTCCATTTATGGAGGTTTCCATGGTTAAATAATCTCATTTACATTGAGATAAATCATACAATTAATGTAGTATTTCCACCACTTAGCTCCATTTCTAAAATCAAACACTTTGAAAAGAAAGAACACATTCTCACCGAGTTTAAAAATTTTAACTATTTACTATTTGAGTTCTAATTTTATTTTTGAGATATTCTACACTGTAGATTTTTATCTTACTACCTTATCTTACTACCCTTTATCTTATTACCCTCACTACATAGGGTAATAAAAGCCAATACCTTTTTAACCATTATGGTAGCACCTCTCTGTAGTAAACATTTAAATGAATAGCCTTCCTTTGCCAGACCCTTATTTTTCTCAAAAGAGAACTGCAATTTAGAATTTTCCTTTGGAACTGTTCAAGTACATTTTTGGTATTTCTTGATGTTGGGGTATAGTGTTTGTTCAGCCATACAACTCGCTCTGAATTTACCTCTACCTTTACTTGATGAATGAACTAGCTAAAACTCCTGTAACGGGGAAACTTAGCAATTTGCCTCCTCTCCCCAGAGCCAACTGCAGTTTCTCTTTTGCTTTCTCTCTCTCCACGTTTGCATGAATGACTTCTCAGCCAACTTTCTGCTGATTTCTAATGTCACAGGCAGTGGAGTGATCACCTGGGAACTGCGGTCATGATGCAGTGTCAGCATTTTCGTGCAAGCCCCCAGTGTGCTGAGCCAGCAGGGCCCAGCTGTCCCTTATCACTGCAATGTCTGTTTGCCTTCAGCTAACATGCTGTGCATCCAGATGTGTCAAAATGTCTCTCAGAGCAACTCCTCTACTTAAACAAGGGAGAACTCTGAACAAGCATCTTTCAAGAGTATTTCATCGTTTATTTATCAAATGCTGCTTTAGAAATCATTTGCCATCATGCAGGGCTGAGAAACAATAGCAGAGGGATGCAACCATCTATCTGCTGCCTTTCCCCAGATGAAGGGGAGAGCATTTTATGCTCTCATTCTGCTGTGTGTGGACTACCACTTACCTGCAGCACATTTGCTGATCATCTCTAAGGACCTGGGGAGTTACAAAATTCTCTTTTTTTTTCTGCTGTTTCCAGCAGCAAAAATTAAATGGAAGAAACTTGAGGTATATTTAATAATTTCTTGATATAACCTCCACTATTTAAATTTAAGTCTATATTACCAGATAATGAATGAGAAATCCTGACAACAGAGAGAGAATATGCATTCTGCAGAGATGTGTCCTGAAGAAGCTGAGATAGATGCTAGGTGCAGGAAAAATGCAAATACATGAAGATGGAATTCTGTCTCAAATTTATGATTCCACACAGAATTCATCAAGTGGGTATTAAGCAGGCGAGATCTCTGAGGGGCGAGCAGAGTGATTTCTTTTTTGCAATTACTGTGCACTAAGTAATAGATAAATGTCAAAACAGCATTTGTTATATGGTCTATTTAATTTTGAAGCTTTCTTTCCAATGTTGCCACGCTGTAACAAATAGAATGTGAAATGTGACCCTGGAAGCATCCCACAAACTCCTAATATATCCGTCTTCTTTGTACTCTTAATTACATATCCAAGCCACTCCACATCCAAATAATTTTGATTCCAAATTTTAGTTATTTAAGAATAGAAAAAAGGTAAGGTACTCAGCCAGCACCCAAACGTAACAAGCGAATATTACTCAAACTGTGCAATTCCCTCGGGCTCATAACAAAATTGCTTTCAAATAAAAATCAAAGAGCTACTGCATCAGCCGTATCCCAAAATAGGAATGTTTATTTGTGAGGGATAAAACTATATCCCCATCTACCGTACATACATTCAAATAGTTATTCTGCCATCTGGAGGACTTTTCTAATGCTCCATCGATGCTCAACCTAGACACTGTCTGCTCTAGCACATATTTAAAAGACCATGGTCATTCCAGTTTCTGAGCAAGAAATGATAATTTATATTAACAATGTATTTCAAAATATTTCAGTCCAATGTATCATCAGATTTTAAAGAGTTTCACATTTTCTGGTAGAAAATTTCTATTTGTCATCCTTTAAAAATAGTCTAATATCCCTGTGTCCTACATAGCATAAAGTGTTTCTGGTGCTGTTGTACAAGTACATGATGTTCCTAAACCTACCAAAACCTTATTCACATTCCATTAACATTTTCAAGCAACCACATCACATTATCAAACTGAACACTAATTAGGCTTGTTAACTCAAAAATTGCTGTTTGCTTGCATTGACGATTCTTTGATTATTTTTTTGAAGGACTTGTGGTCCATAACTGCTTTTTTGCTGTTAACGTATATTCCATAGTGCAGGAGTTAGGTCTAGGAGGTGCATCGGGAAGGCCAGAGACATTCTACCTCAAGCTGTCTAAAATAAATGGCTAGGAACATTTTCGATTTTTGTGTACTTCCCCTTAAAAAAAAAAAAAAAAAAAAAAAAAGACTTTTTAAACTTTTTTATTGAGAATTCATCATTTAGTGTACAGACTGCTGGCCTGGAGGTCAGAAGACAGTTGCCACTCCTACCTTTCTCACTGCCCTGGGGAACACCTGTTAGCATGTTCCCTTCTGTTCCTTGTCTTTTATATTTAACAGTGTAAACTCTTCAAGCAGGACCTCTTACTATATATACAAACAATTAGAGACCTTAACATAATTAGACCCTATCACCAGCTGAAGTCTCTCAATGCTACCCGTGCAAATAAGAGTAACCATGGGTAAGCTGGAAATTGCTAGATGGCACTGTAACACTCAGTTTCATTAGTGTGTAACACTTAGTTTCATTAGTGTTTTCCTTAATGTACAGGTACTTTCCAGTCTCTGAAGACTTTGCTGTTGATGAGACAAGGTTGGTTTCATACAAAAAAGGTAGCTTGCTTTCTCAGATTCTTTATCTATGTTGATTTTGATGGAGTTTTTCCTGGGTTACTGACACTTGGGCTGAAAGAGACAATATATTTATCATGTGTGGCTATATTTGTACAAAATAAAGACAACTGACTGGTAGGTACTGAAGTCACCTTCAAAAAGTACGCTACAGCCCCGATCATGACTTCTTCCTCCAGTGGACAAACAACTGGCAAGGCTCCAAATGCCGAGACTGTTCAGCAAGGAAGCCACTGTGTGACCAGAATGGTGTTAGCTCTTAGTATTCCTTCATGAAAACTACAGAGTAATTCTACAAGAGAAGCAATCATCTGAAAGACAAATCAAAGAAAACAATCAAATCAAATGAAATGAAAAAGAAATCAAATCAAATCAAAGACAAATCATAGAAAAAATGAACCGAGAGAGTGCTGCAGACACTAGCTAATTTTTCTTCCAGCTAGCTGCAGTGCACCATAGGGCTGTTCTCACATGTTCCTTTGTAGTCTTCTCAGAAACAAACAAATAATGTAAAAATTGGTTCACAAAACCCAAATGAAGGGTACAAAGCCTCTCTTCCATATTTTACACTTGAAAGCATACTGAAAGAAAGACATACAAATTTAGAGAAAGCTAAAAATGTTACCCTAGCATATATAACATTCTATGGTTTATATGACAGGAATTTATATTACGCTTTCTATGTAAGACTAGAAAGCATAAAGCTTTTTGCTCTCTGTGTGAGCAGCCAGTGCCTTCTTAAAAACTCTCTTCTTTTGTGTGCCTACAGAACACCGGTGGGAGGTGTCTGCAAACTGAAAGGGGGCTTCGACTCAGGAGAATCAAATAACTAAAGGAACAAAAAGCAAGCATCAGTGAAAGATTTTGCTTGTCCTGTTCTAAGATACAGACCTGCTTTGAGGGGACTACAGGAACCAGGCCATGAATAGCACAGCAGCCTTTCCCCACTGACCTGTGCAGCTGTGACTGTAGCAGCAGGTCGCTCGTACAGCGAGCGGAACCAACTCCCTTCCAACACTCCCCGAGTTGTACTGAAAGCTATGGCAGTTAATTTGCCCCCTTCCATTTTTTACATTTTTGAATTTGATTTAAACACTGACGGTTCAAACATCTGCATCGCCGCTACTGACAGGATCTCCCTGGCAGGCAGAAGAGATGTAGCATATGCCAGCGGGCCCTACGCTACGAACCTATCTGCAGCCAATTGCAATGCAAATCCAAGCAAAAAGTCTGCAGCACTATGGGAAACTGCTAATCCTGGAAGACAGTCTTAGGTGTCAGCTAAATAAAGCAGTGGACAAGTCCTTCATATTCCATAGCTGTCACCTAAACCTCATTTACTTCTACCACAGTGTCTAGAGATCATAACTGTAATTAATTAAGGCACAACGTTACTTCTATAATCTGTTTCAAAACTTCAAACCATATTAAGCACCTCACTCGGAAACTAAAGATTATGAAATGCTTCTTGTAACTGAGCTCCCTGCTATTTATTGTTTTATACGAAGACCATAGAAATACCTGCAATGACTTAAATTTCAATTAAAAGTTTCCACTTCTGAAATCATGCTGAAATACAAACTGCGGGACATTGACGGGACGCAGGATATTTATTCTGCTAGTGGGATCACCTTGTCTCTAAATGTTAAAGGGAACATGGACTATTATTCCCACAACTCCACCCTTTCCTATGGGAATAATAAAAGGAAAGCAGAAGTCATCTTTCTGCTTTCACTGGACTTGTTTACCTTGCCTTACTAGGACTCGTTTTGGCAGGCTGGTAACAACAATTCTACTGTTCTAGGAGACGTTTCTTGACGTGCTGCTTTCTCGATACGAAGTCTTGCACAAAGTACGTCGCTGACTGAAACCCAGCCCTGCCCAGCTCCTCTCGCTCCTTCCCAAAGCTCCCAGTGACCACAGGTGGTAGTGCTAAGGCAGGGAGAATGCCAGGAATGTGTGGCATGTCTTGGTTTGCATAATGGTTCTCCTTTAGGAGAGCCTTCAATATAATTGTTTGTAAATGGGATTTCAATCATTTTTGTGTACTTAAGATGGACTTGCTGCAAGGAAGTACTTCTTGGCATGTTTTCAGCAGGTACTTTTGCACTGCTCAACACAAGTCAGATTTACAATATAAGAAGACCATTTTTTCTCCCAGGCTTTCTTTTGCTTTAGTCCCCGCCTTTTCTCATAGGGATAGGAGATGAAGTAAAAGCGTAGCGTGCTTCTGAGGCCTGAGCAGGCACCTGAAAGACAAGGGCCACAGGTGGAGCTGTCTACAGCCCAAGAGCAGAGGGTCCCCTCTTTGTGCACTTGTGGCCTGACCACACCGAGCAGCATGCGGCCCTCACTATCACCACCTACACAGCGTGTGTAAATGGTACCCATACGCACAGGCAGCACTGTATGTGTTGGGCAGAGGGGGACCAGTCGCTTTTTGCATCCCATTTTCAGCACAGTAGATGTTCTTGTCAAGGAGGATGCGCTCTACAGGAACAGTTCTGCCTGTACGGCAGCTAGGATCAGGGCTGCTTTTGAAAGGTGGCTCTTTCTGTTTTACAGTCTGTTTAATCACTTCTCGATGTTTCAGTGTTATTGCTGCAAGCATTATTTTATTACCTACCTAAATTTAGAATCTGTCTCTCCATACTGTCTCATGTCAGAGAACATTTTCTTAGCCCTTGATTGTCTTCTTGCTTTTTAAAAATCTTCTCCCTCAATATGCCATATAGACAATGAATGTCTTGTACCTCTTGGATACTCAACTTCAGTCAAATTAAGAAGGATATCTTCTAGCTGATAAAATGTCACAGGTCAAAAAGCAATCAGCAAGTAATCAGCAATCACACATCAGCACGAGCTTTGCCTCATGTGCTAAAATGACCTAGAAAAAATTCACCCACTACTCAGTCATCAACCGACAGATCCAAAGGAAGGTACTTTTCAGAGTGACATCTTGCCTTTTGGCAAGAATTTTAATTTTTGAATTCACGTACATTAGTGATAAATGTAAGAAGTCCGGCAACCAAAAGTAGAGTAAAAGCAGAAACAGAAGTAGATGAGCTCACTCAGCACTAGTCCATCAGCTCCAGCTCCCACCTGTGCAGAAGAATCTCTGCCCCTGGCTCTATTTCCCTGCTGGAAACAACCACCAGAGGATGTTTACTCCCTTCACACTTTATAGCTCACCCCACGCTCATCTCAAAGGGATGCATTCTGAAACTAGCCGCACCTTGTTTCTCGGTGACTTTACATTGGAAAAAATGGAGCGGAAATTACACTCTTTGACTCAATGGACACAAAATGAAATATTTTGTGAGTACTTCAATCTTCTGAAAATTCCACTCTCTAGTTCGGTAGTTTCACAAACATATGACACATGCATAGTCTAAATTTTACATCACTGTCTGCAGCCATGTACCTTTCCTTGGAGAACAATTTTGGCTTATCTTTGAAATGTGAATGCAGTCAGAACTGTTTCTTGAATGTGGGTGGTAAATGCCCTCAAACATACCCATCACAAAATCCCTTCTTTTACATAAAGTACAAATCCAGCACTCCGTCAGCCTGCTGCATCCACTTGTCCTTCTTTTTTTTTTTTTTTTTTTTTTTTCCAAAAGAAAATCTAAATGGAGTTGGCATATATCATAAAATGTTTAGAGCCTTTGTGGGTCCCACTGGCATGTTCTTCCATCAGGGCTCATTCTGTCATATCTGTAAACTTTCTGTGTAGCCATTGGCAAATTGTCTTGGTTGAAAAGACCAGTCTTACTACCAGTGTTTCACTTTTCTGTTGGCAAGTTTAGATAGTGTTACTTAACTGAAATTTCCTTGGTATCCTAAGGATACCAGCAGTTCATCCACAATACTGGAAGGAAGCTCATCCCTTTGCTGTAGTAAAGTAGCACTACTCACATAGGTATTAATAGACAGTTCTATGAATATAAATACAGAGACTTGGCTTTATTAGCGTGTATTAGGTAGTCTTTCACACCTAAACAAGCAATAGCTATTGTACTTCAAGAAGAGAGTAGCAGAGTTGCATTAATTTGTTGCGCATAAATGAAGAAATGGAGAGGACAAGGGGAGGGAAGGGGGCAAAGGGCTGCTTGAATTGACACCATATTTGAGAGCAGTATGCAGAAAAATCCCTTGAGGAATCGAACAGGCACCTCTAATGAAGGGTGCAAATGATCCAAGCCCACCTCAGAGAAGGGGGACATAATATCAAGCAGCAGCAACTAAACCCAACTTCGGGACACCATGAGATTCACTTATATTTGCAATGTACCTGTGGAGCTATTATTAACTCCAGGGTGGGGAGAACAAGCGGGCATCTCTGTCCATTTCCAGCTACAGAGACAAAACTCCTCGCCTTCTTGTGCTAAAGTTCACTGGCTTTTATTTCTACTTCATTTCTTTGTAGGAACTGCTCACTTGATACAGTAGTCTAGCAGAACACAGGAATCAAGTGTTAAATTAGAAGCACAAATCTGTTTTCGAGATTCCAATTTCCATTGCTAAGAGGCAGATGAAATTTCCAACTCTACAGCTAATCCAGCAATAACAGAAGAATTGTGCATTGATTACTTCACAGACAGCAAAAGGCCTGTGTAGGTGGTTAAGCTTACTAGATCAGCAGTAGGTACAGTCATTGCAGATGAATGGATTGAGTCCTTAGAGAACAACTGCTGTCCTCTGTGCAGTACTCACATCTTGGTCACCATTTCTATACAAGTCTCTGATTATTTTGAAATCTGCTTGATAATGTTTTGTGTAGGATGTCTTTAGAATGAAAGAATCTGCCTGTTCCTGTGGTCATGCTCAAAGTTTGAAACAGCACCGTACCTGGAAATGATGCTACATCGCTTCCAAGTACACAGAAATATCTGCTACGGCTGTACGTGTGAGTTATGTTGCTGTAGTGTTCTAAATTAATTAAACTACTTTCATTTCCAATTCAACATAGACATATTTAAATCAATTTAAATAACACTCTGAGGAATTAGTTTCATCCATTAATTCATTAAATTAAATTAAAACTGTATAAGTGCAGCTGAAACAATTTCAACTGCATCCACAATAACTAAATCAATCCCATTACATGAGTGTAAATTATTAATCTAATGAAACCTTTAGTGATTGTTATTGATTTGTTTACTGGTAAAATAAATGTTTTTACATTGGCACTCTGAGCCAATCCACGTGACCGCCGGTTTCCACGCACGCACACACACATATCCAGATAGATACAAGCACCCTTATACACAGTATTTAGCTAAGTGCCTTGCTCTGCTCTTGATGCTCTTTCTGAGGTACCATCATTACTTTCTGTTTCTTGGAGGAATTCACTCTGGCTTTATTTTCATCTACTTCTCTCTTTTTTCTGGGATTACATGCTTGTAGCCCTCCTCTTTGTGTTGATTATCGCCTCCGTGGATTAAATGCCTGGTGTGTGCAGAGCTGCTCAGAGATAATGGGTCAGACAGGACCATCCTTGTCCTTGTCCTGGCCTCTTGCCTTAGTCTGGTTCTCTGATCCAGACCAAGCACATTAAGCTTGGTGTTGTCTATAAAGTGACTGACTGATATAGAGATACTGTATAAGAACTGTGATTGCTATGTTAGCCTCCTGTACCTAGCCTAAATGTGTACTTTTAGATACTAAGATGATTTCCAACATGCATTGTCAGACATCACAGTCTAACAACAACCCAATGCAACATCCTAGATCTGATTTACTGTCAGTGAATTTGTAGCTTAGTTTCACCCTGGACACTGAGCTCAGATCTCTTGCATGGCAGACAGGACTCAGTCTGTGCAGCCTTCAGAGCCTACAAAAACCAAAAAGCTTTTGCTATTCTTTGGGAATTCTTTGTAAAAAGAATTCTTTGTAAAAAGAATTTTCTTTGGGAAAATTTTGAACTGAAATTGATAGACCCAGATTTTTGTATGTCTTAAATATAGATTTTTCCCCGCAGAAATGCCATGTCCTAAATTTAAACTCTGCAGGAAAACAAAAAAAACAAACGTAGAAATAGAGGTTAGATAATAAACTATTGTCCTGGTTTCAGTTAGCACAGAATTAATTTTCTTCCTAGTAGCTGGTGGAATGCTGTGTTTTGGCTTAGGATGAGAAGAGTGCTGATAACACCCCGATGCTTTAATTGTTGCAGAGCAGTGCTTATACTAAGCCAAGGACATCTCAGCCTTTTGCTCTGTCCTGCCAACGGGCAGGCTGGGGGTGCAGTAAGAGCTGGGAGGGGACAGACCCAGGACAGGTGACCCAAACTAGCCAAAGGGGTATTCCATACCATCTGACGTCATGCTAAACAATATATAGGGGTGGCTAGCCGGGGGGAGGGGACCGGACTGCTCGGGGTTAGGCTGGGCATCGGTCAGCGAGTGGTGAGCAATTGCATTGTGCATCACTTGTTTGTACATACTATTATTACTTTCCTATTATCACCATTGTATTATTATTGTTATTATTTTTATTATTATTTTGTTATTATTATTTTCCTGTCTTATTAAACTGTCTTTATCTCAACTCACGGGCTTCACTTTCCATTTCTCTCCCCCGTCCCAGAGAGGGAGGGGGGAGGGTGAGCGAACGGCTGTGTGGTGTTTAGCTGCCGGCCGGGTTAAACCACGACAACTATGAACATTATCTTTCTTTGGGTAAAAAGAAATCTATAATTCTATGACAGCATAAAATTGTCATGACACTAGGTATCTGTTTGTTACCTCATTTACAGCGGTAAAGTTAGGAAAGTGTCCTGACCAGAAAAAAACTACCAATTGAAAACTACAGAAGATAATTAGATCAATATTATAAGCGTAGACTCTAAAGGAAGGGGAAAATAGCACCAGCTCCTTATTTTAGGAATGGAAACAGCTTCTAAATAGTTTGCAAACATTTCTTTGAAAAGTTCATCTCCTACAAAAATAACTCAATTATAACGTACTCATTAATATCAACACGACTGCAGTAAAAAACTCTGTCTTCTAACAGAGTGGTTATTTAAGAACTGCATTTTAAACCTGGAGCTCCTTCTCCATCTTGTAAATTCTCATACTTAAGCTGGTAGAAACACTACTCTTTTATTCAGCACAGCAAAGATGGAGATCTGCCAAACTGTTATGCAAGATAATGAAGCAGTTTCTCAGAGGGTGAGAGATCACATGAAATCACATGCATAACAGAGGGATTAAAATTTAAGGAATGTCAAAAGTTTTACCTTCCATTAACTTCATAAATTACATGACATTTTTGTTTCAAATAACTGCTTTGCTCTCAAAGTTTTAAGAGTACATAATAAATGAAGGACTTGAGTTTTCAAAACCCTGTCCATTTTTACAACATTCATAAGGACAGCAAATTCAAGTCATGGCTGGTAGAAGAAAGAAAATTTTTCTGTAACAATGACAACTACCAAAATTGAGGCATATTCCTTAATCTAATCTTTCTTTTTTTTTTTTTTTTAAGGACACAGTTATCATTTTAAGAAAATTCTGTGCAGATTTTGTTACTTCTTATGAGATAGCAGTTTATATCTGCAAGACCATCTCTTAGTCCCTTTACTGCTCTTAGCTCTGCATGAGATGATAATTTTCCCTCTACAGAGTTTTATATTTCAGTTTCAAATACCGGTTTTGTTAGGGATTTTGGGGGTAGAACCTGTGATATAGACAATCAGTCAGAGAACTGACACACCATATAGCTCAATAAATGCAATAACTCATAAGAAAACTGCAAACACAGATTTCATTATAAATACATGAACAGATATATTTTCAATAGTTGTCTCTAATGTTCAGTGTATCCTTACAATGAGTTAAATAATTATCTTTAGTATGAATCACCCGTTTAGAATCTGTTTATGAGGTATGTTGAAAAGTGCACAGCAAGTCAGAGAACTCAGTCCTGAAAGACATAACAAGAGGTGGTTCTCACCAAAACATGAGTTCAATGATACAAAGCAAGGTAGACATGGTCTTCTCAGATGACTCGAGGAAAAAAAAAAGTGTTTAAGAGCTGTTTGTTTTTCCCACTGGTATAATTGGTATTCTCTTCAGCAAAATTAAACAACATCTTACGTTCACGAACTTTTTATTTGCACTTTTAGAACATCTAATAAACAATAATATTGAAAAAAAAGGGCACTTTATATATTCTATCATAAATTCTAAGCTTTTGAAGTACGAGTTTTCCTATATTGGGCTAAGTACCTAAACCAAACCACCACAGAAAAAAAAAATGTACTGTAGATATCCCTTTAAGGCTTTTTTACCTACATTGGAAAAAAACAGTTATTTGAATGAGTAATTACATGCTTAATCCCAGGCAGCCACTGTCCTTACAGCTTGCAACAAGACGGGCTAGTATAGAGTTAGAACACACGGTTTACAAACTGAACATGTAATAACTGGCTCTACAGCTTAGAAATTGGCCGCTGAGGTCTGACAGCATGCTCCTTACAGCCCCAAAGAACAGGGGTTATTCCGTAAGAAACACTTCGTTAGTTCAAATTAGACCATTAAAACCATATGTACAAAATCCTCCTAAATTAAAAGCTCCAAAACCTTCACTCACCATGGTCTGCAGCAGACTGAAAGACTTACACTCCAGGACTAGGTAAAAAAAAAAAAAACAACAAGATTCTCTCCACTTTTATAGGTATATATTGCATTTATTTTAAATAAACTCTGAGACATATGTGTATAATTCATTTGAGCCTGCTGTCAGCAATAAAGCTTTCCAGTAAAAGCACTCCATATCTGTTTAGTTAAGATCTTCTATTACCACAAATGACTTTTTATTGCAAGACCTACAGCTTTACATGCTACTCTGCAGGCAAGGCAACCTGAAAGAAATATACAGTTTTGCTAAGCTCAAAATTTTACCCAAGATAATACTGAGATACTTGACAAGACGGCTGCCACACTATTAAACTAATAAATAGCCACTGCTACCCAGCTTCTAGGCAAGAATTGCCTACAAGTGCAGAAGCAGGGCACTAGTCTGCTCAGCCATGTGTCCCTTCAGACACTGGTAATATCTGCTCTTATTTTGCCAGTATTTGTTCATGCCTTTTGGACATGATAACACCACTGCCATATGATACGCGTAGCCACAGGCACATGTAGATGTCCTGGATCTCCATTCAGTTATCGCCTGACTGCTCTCCAGGTCTGAATTTAAGCAAACAGAGGAGAAATCTTGCAACAGGACATCTACATGGACAATGGAACATCTTTGGGATTCCAGCTGAAGAACGACAGACCTCTCTTGAGGAGGCAAAGCATTCAAGAGCATTCCTGTGGAGAACCTCGTGCTGGCAAGGGACAGCCTAGATGACCTAACAGGACTTTTCCATCACTGGGCTGTGGCTCTCTGAACTTCATGCTTTTTGACAGTATTACAAGGTTCGACAGGCATTTCTCTTCAGAAGAGGGATTAAGGTCAGTAAGAATCAGCATCAACGAAAAAAGTGCACATGAGGCAATTATGATGGCAGTAGGAAAAACGACATCCACAGTCAGAAAAGTACTCAATGCTTGTGTCTTCTGCACATCTGCAAGGTAATCACAGCATTACGCGGAGGAACAAGGAGCAAGAAAGTCATGGGAAGTTTTGCATTGATTATTCTGTCATAGTGAAAAAAGAAGGGTGTGATATGACACAAAAGAAAAACACTACCGCTAGAACATCTTACACATAGCAGAAGCAAAAAAAAAAAAATTAAATTCCAAGTAAAAATTTGGTTTGGAAACCAAGTGGACAGAAGGTCAGTCATTGTGTTAACCAGTGTCAGGCAGTAAAAGCTCAATGCCTCTTGAGAACTGAAGTTGAACTTTAGAAAACAAGTTCCACTGTAGAATGGAAGTGACACATGAAAAGATACTCCGAAAAATGTGCAGTATCTAGACTTCGTACGCTTATGAATTCCTTCACGGGGACTGTCACTGGGATATGGTTCTTGCCTTGTAAAACCTGCATAATGTAGTGCGATAACACACCGCAGCGTCTCCAACAGCCATAAGACATAACAAACTTGAACAATCTATGCCAGAGGGACCAACGTGTGGCTCTTGAGCTACATATAGCTCTGCAGCAGCTCAAGTCAGCTCTGATATATCACAGGGTCAGCCATGTGGCTGTCCTGGAGAGTGGCTGCTCGGGAATCGGAGTGCTGGGACAGCTGGGACCGTGAGTCACCAAGGGCTTCTGAGATGCTTGGTCACCATCCAGCCCAGCTGTGCTCCCACCCTACTATTTTTAAAGCTCTTCTTCCTTTCAGCTCTCTAAGTGCACCAGGAAGGGACCTCTGCAGGGTCCATGGAGTATTGGACAAATCTGAATAACAAACTCAAATGTTTAAACTGTATCGTTACCATTTTTCATCATATGTATCAGTGTGGAAAGATTCACTAGGTAGCTATAATATTCCCATCACAATATGCTGTTATAAATTCTGTCTTCTCCACAGAACATCCCAGGGATTTTTACCCTCCTAAACATCAAACAAAAATCAATGTGAGGAAAGAAAATGTTTTGTTCTCTGAAACTAGACAACTCAAAAGGAGAAAAGGAGATTTGCTGCAGAAATTACCCTTAAACCCTAGTTCTAGGTCTCTGGTTTTCTTTCATTTACAGTTTTAGACAGTTTTGTTTTATGCACTCTAAGATTTACACTTCAGAGCAAGAGACGCACTGTAAATTGTCTTTCCAAAGACAGTGTGCAGGTTTTGTCATGACCCATGCTATACAACATGTTGATGCGTTCCAGCATACAGTGTGAATTTAAGCCTTGAAGTGACACTAAGAATGATGTACCTGGAACATAATTTGACGATTAAAGAAGATTTACTAATATGACTAACAAAATGCTTTTGTGTCAGCAGATTTTGTGGTTTTCCCTAAACAAGCACAAATGAAAGAATTACAGGTTTAATGTGGAAACCCAACAGATGCCAAGAAACAGAAATGAAGCTGGCTAGGATGAGAGAAAAATTGATTCAGAAGGGTTTTAAAACAGTTTCTCTACATATTTTAATATTCTGGTATGCATGTGGGCTGGGCTTAGACCTCAAGGGAATAGTAATGAGATAAACCCTTCCCTGCTGGTAAAGAGCAACTGCAAGTCAGCAGCTTTGTGCTTCTAAATTGACTTGTCTTTCCCAGCCTTTCCAATTGTCTGCTGCTTGTCATGTTGCAAAAAGATGCTGTAAGCAAAGCCAGCGGGCACAATGAAAACGGGTACCTTAAAAAATGTAAGCTGTTTCAAGGATCTCCTTTAACCCAACCATTTAAAACAACAATTTAATATCTTCTGATTACTTTTATGATTGCATCACAGATATATGGGGAATAAATAAAAGTTTCATGCTAAATGCACTTGTGAAAGCACCCATCAACCTATGGACTGAGGGTTAGAGAACCTTTGCTGTGGATATACCACATTCTTCCTGCCAAAACCTCTGAGCAAATGGCAGAGCTCTGTGCTTTAATAAGTCCTGAGCTGTGCCTCCAGATGGGATGTACCCAAGGAAATCTGTGAAAATCTACACTTGCCCCTTGTTACCCACCTGCATTCCCTTTTGCACATGCCTGACAATACCCCTCCACAAAAGCAAACTCCAAAGGAAAATGAGGAAAAATGGAGGATGTATAAAAGCTTCTCTGCTTAATAACTCATGTGCCGGATCTTCTCAAGAAAGACACCTCAATTGCCACATGACAGGTATGATTATTAAAAAAATTGATTTTTTATTAGTGGGAGCAACATCTGGATTTTCAAATCATAAAAATCTACTTCTAAGGATTCCCTTCTCGTTCTTGGACATCAGAAAGAAAGATTAATCCCATTTAGAGTATCAATGGATTTAAAGAAAAGCTAGTAAAAGCAAAGACAGATAGCACTAATGAGGTCTGAACACTACATGGCAATAAAAAGACAAAAGCAGCAAAGTAAGATTAGAAGTAGGCATTGATAAAATTGAACTAAAGGATTTCAATTCAGTTAATGCTTTCTTTTACTTCACTGTGCATTTATAGTATTACTTGCCGCTTCCCTTCTGTTGAGGCAAGGAAGCAGGTGGTAGAGCAACTGAAAGAAAATCAATGAGACGGCTCACTTTGGTTCTGGATGTTTGCAAAGTGCATTTGTAGGGCTGCAGGCTTGCTGGGTGCTAATGAATAAAAAATATTGCAACATATCATTCCTTAGCATATTGAACAAATGTGCACTGGAATCCTTTAAAACTCAGTGCTGGGGGAAGTTGTCAAGGCAGAAATTTGAGAAAGTATAAATGGAGATGAGATACTTGCATCTCAAGAAAACACAAACATTGCCAACAGTTCTGGGCAGTAAAACTTTGGCTTAAGGCCTAATCTAATCTCCTCTACATTCCTGCTTTCTCTAAGAGAAAATTCTGAAGGTATTCAAAATGGGCAGGGAAAGCAGAGATGCAACTGGATGTGGAGTGCTTCACGATGCATTTCTGGCTGACTGATGCTTTCAGTTTCTAAAGAAGATGGAGAGGTATGCATTTGGAGCTATGGCCTTTTAAGTTAATTCTCCTGTGTTATTAAAGAACATACATGAAAGTACATATACTCTGCAAGAAGCTACATGACCAAAATGTGTGATTAGATAAAAAAAAAAGTTTATATATCAGTCCCGTGTATGAGAAAATTAATTAACATATTTAACATGCAGAGAGATGGATTTCAGCCAGCATAAGACAGAAGGAAGGGGATTCAAGCACCGAACATGGTGTGAGACAGTGAGAATTGGCATTGAGGGAAGGCAGGTAGGAGGTTAATTAGCGCAAGATTTGGAGAATGGGAGAAAATACAGCGGTATGACACAAGAAAAGCAAGTGGTGCTTACTAAGAAAATTTCAGCAGGCTTCCCTATGGAAATATTCCTACTGTCTTATAGCAATACCTGACTACATACCAACAAATTCTGTTTGTTTCTTCTTTTCTGTGAGTAGATTGTTTCAAATGGTATGATTTTTCAGTCACACATAGAGATATTACTCTGTGGTAAAAGCACTGTCTTAAAAACCTTTCTGATAGGATTCAGCGCTAAGCTATATTTGTGAGGTCTGCATAGTATATTTAATATTGTCTTGTTTGACACAGGCAGATAGGTTTGTAAAGTTACAGGCGGTCTCAGATAAAATATAAAATCTCATCAATTCTTCTAGCTATTTTTCCTGCTTAAAACTTCATTTCTTCATTAAAACTGACTTAGCAATACATGCACGTTACATTTAGTCTGAGCCCACATCCAATTGCGAAAAGCTGGCTAACCTAATTTAGGCACTTAATTCCAGTTGTCAAAGCTGCACAGTGGTGGAATTGTCAAATGTTCTTAAGTTTTCATGTCATTAAAAGTACAACAAGATTAGTCTGGAAATGTGGAATGATTAAAAAAAAAAAAAAAGAGGGAGGAAAGAAACAAGAACATGTAGTTCAGCACACAAACCAGTATGCACCATTACTGGAGTGCCACTGGCTATGTCTCAACTGCCTTTGATGGGAAGTTGTGAAAGCAACAGAGGATGCTTTTGCACACCAACAGTGGTATGTCCGTGACCTACTTGACACAATCCCTCTGACTGTGACATTAGTGATTCCTGGCAGGACAGTAAGCTGGTGATGAACCTACAAAAGTGGTTACAGGATTTTCCTATACACCTTTTGCAGAAAAAAATACTCAAATATTCATAATGGTAGAAAAGCAAAGTCAAGAGGGCTTAATTACAATATAGGAATATTCACCTGATATGTGAATTCATAATTTTGATTAATTGTATAAATTTAAAATCACAGAAAACAAACATAGCTAAGCCAAATGTGAGTAAGTCACAGAAACCATCTCTGTGGGTCATTACATAATGAGTTACTGAAAATTCATCTAGCATATTTACGATGTAAATTAAAAAGGTGTCAAAAAGGATAAAATTGTTCATTATGTTTAAAATCCATACCTTCATATCAGGAGGTTGGCCCAGGACAGATCACCTTAGGTTTCTTCACTTGAAATGACTGCAGCAATATTACTTCTGGTAGTGCTCTGCCAATATTCAGACAGCTTTTCCCCTTAACTACACTTCAGTGCCCAATTTTTGGAGAAAAGCAACACAACTCTGGAATCAGTGTATAGGGGCTTAATACTACCTTATCTCTGATATTCTTTCAACACTAATCTTTAGATCTTGAACTATCTATCTGAACTCTAATATTCTAAAATATGGCATCGACATCACCTGATTTTGTAAAGCATCTTTGACCTAAGACAATAGGAGTATATAATTGTTAAATACTTTCTTTAAAAAACTTACCTTATATTCAAATACATTTTATTTAGTTTAATCAAACAGTAGAAAGCAGACTCAGATGGTTGTCCAGCCTTTGAGTGCCAGTATAATTTCTCTAAAATCTTTGTCAGGTCTTTAATTCCTGTAATTTACTGTAATTGAATAAAAACCCAGTTTACTGGGGTTCAGGTTCCTGGGCCCTGCCAAGCTTTGCAGCTGATTCACCTGCACACCACACACTTAAAATTTTGCACATATTTAGCTGTTTCTGCTGACTTGTCCCAGCCGCATCATCTAGATGCTGATTCCTCACTCAAAACAAGGTGAAACCCTCAGCTTCTCGCAGCCACTTGACATGGCATGAAAGGGCCCAGAGCCATGCAAGGGGTCTGCAGGAGGCTCGGGAAGGCTCTTCCCAGCAGCAGCACCAAGGCTGGCAGCTGCCAGGCTGTGCACCACTGCCCTGTCCCAGGGGAGCTGCCGGTGAGGGGGCAGGCGCAGGACGGATGGGGCGCAGTCTGCAGAGCGCTGTCTCTGAGGACAGGACAAGGGCAGGTGACTCCAGCTTGGAGACCACATGCAGGTTGACGCCAGCTGTGCAGGAGAAGGTACAGTCTGCTTTGGGCAAACGGCTGCTGTCAGCACGCCTGACTCCCCGCTGCCTCTGCCCCTTCTCCTCACCCCGCTTCTGGCTTATTCGTGCCCGTCTGCCCGGGTTTGGACTCCAAATTCCCTTCCCTCTTCTATAGGAGGCACAGTCCCTGCCGACTCCTTGCTTCTGGCCCCACTCCCAGGCCTTCTGCCCCTGATTAAAGGATAAAAAAAAAAAACAAAAAACAGCACAAGAGATCACTCGTTTACATAATCTATTTAATAACTCGTTTCAAATAACTCAAAGCTAACTCTCACTCCTGAAAAGATCTCAAAAGGATTCAGACAATTTAAAAGACTAAAATTTGTATTGAATTATTGAATAGAAAAGATGACAAAATGCACTGTTGTGGGTTTCCGCAAATATACCCAAAATACCACAAATGCTGCCAAGTTCAGTCAGTCAAAACTGTGAGTCATAAGTGACTTTAGAAGGCATACGGTTTGGGTGTTTCAGTTTCTTTCAGGCTTTTTCAAGTCTAATGATGTCCCCTCTTATTTCAGCTTTTGGTACAGACTATAGCCACATGTAAAGCTGTTCACGCGGGTAAGAAGAAAGGGACCAACAAAATCCTTCCCTAGGAAGCAGAACTTCATCAAACGCACCACAAGCAGCAGAGGCTGGACTAGAGCTATTGTAAATGGCAACACCAAGCCACTGTGCAGCCCGACTGTGCACCCTACTGGTGTTTTGATAAAATGATTCTGAAAATGCACTGTGTTAATAACCAAGAGGAAGATTTGGTGAGTTCTGAGGATTTCGTTGCATTCCACCCGCCACTTGGTTAAAAGCCTTTTTGATTTCTGTATTAATTTTAGCATTTTTATGTATGCTGTAAGACCAATATTATTTTTCCTTCAATACAATTAGAGCTAAACTAATTCATCTGCAGGAAGGGTGGCCACGGTAAGTCATAACTCGGTTCTTTAAGAACATAATTTAAACACATATCTTATTTTCAGACCTCCCATACTCCATGTACTCTGCCCAACAGCTGCCGCAAGAGACTTGAAAGCCGTCTTGCAGAAATACCGCAGCACTTCAGCTTCCACCATTCAGTTTGAAGAGTTAGGGTGGAAAGCCAGGGCATGCTGAAGACAGCAACTTGCACAAGTCAGCAACTGGCCAGAGGCAGAGCTGCCAACCCCTGCAGCAGAGCGCTGGGGTCCCGGTGGGCAGGCTGCAAGCTGAACGGGAGCCAGGAGGATGCCCGTAGTACAGCCAAGGGTAGCCAGCCAGCCCAGGAGCTGCTCCTGCCCTTCTGTTTGGCACTTCTCAGACCATGCTGGGTGTGCTGGGTCCGGTCACGGGCTGCTTAGCACAAGAAAAACTAGAGCAAGTCCAGTGGAGAGCAAGCAAGGTGACTACAGGACTGGAGCTCAACACATTAGGGTAGGGTGAAAAAATTACGTTTTAAAAAAAAAGGCTAGGTGGAGGTCCTAGCACTGTCTTCAACTACCTAATGGGACTGCAGAGATGGAGCCTACTCTTCTTGGAACTGCACAGTGACAGGACAGGAAGCAGCAAGAACAAATCGCTGCCCAGAAAAGCCCTGGAGCCTCCGTTCTCAGAGACAAGCACAAATGAGCAGGAGAGGCTCTCAGCAGCCTCATCCAAGCTGCCCCTGTTTTGAGCAGAAGGTTGGACTACGGGATCTCTGCAGGTACCTTCCATCCCAAATCACTCTGTGCTTCTGATACTCCATGAAGATCATATGGCACGTCATCTACATTAAAGTGTGGCAACACTGCAGGAAGAGGGGAAACTTTTATAAACAGCCCTGAACTGGGGAAAGAAATCCTCCTTCCTCTGAAGATGTCTGTTACAGAAAGTAATTCTTGATAGATCCCGAAAAAGAGTTCTCTTGTTTCCTGAAGATAGTAGTTAGAAATGTTCTTTTCCCACTTTCTGTCAAATTTAAGCAGAATTTGGTTTGTAACCTTTACTAAAATCTCTCAAATCATTTCACTCAGAGGGAAAGGGATTATTTGTAATCACCCTCGAGCTATGTATGTACTCTATCTGGGTGCTGGCAGAAGAACCATCCTCCTGAGATCGCTTAGTTTTAAAGGCTTAGAACATATTCTTTACAAGAAAAAAAAAATGTTATGCAAATCAACTGCAGTGATTTTATATAATTACACTCTTCTTTGTAGACCAAGGGCTAAAGGGGTCCTACAAACAACCACTATTCTTACACATGGTTTTCCCCATTGACGGGATTCTGAGCATTCACACTCACTTTTCATCAGATAGCCACAGAAGAGGCAGGATGGGTGTCCAGGTTTTAACACCATAGTAACTGCAGACCCTGGCAAAAAGCAGGACAAACTTCAGGATAAATCCAGCCCAATTTGCAGAATATTTAATATTTTGGGATGGTTGTGTGAAAGTGAAGAGGTAGAAAAGCAAACGCTTACATGCAGTGCCTTGTTTCAGATAAAGTTATGGGACTCAAGACTAACACTATGGTGATAAGCCACCTGTCTCTTCATAATTTTGATTGATGGATCTGCAGTATTGTTTAACACATTTTAACATAGTCGAGGTTTAGAGAACTGAATCTTCCCTCTGTCGGTAGAACATCTGATACAGCAGGACTCTGATACTAACAGGGTGGTCTGAGCACGACGGTAACACAACCAGTAAGGGCCACAGAAGCTGAAGATGAAAACAATAAACAAGACAAGCTGTGTAAATGCTAACATGACAGCCACTGCAAGCACTGATTGAGGAAAAATTCTTTTAAGGGGCAAAACATAATTGCAGATCATCTTTTTCGATGTCTTGAAGTAAGTATGATCTAGTGAATGACACCTACTGCCTGATCCCAAACCTGCACAGTGTGTTACTTTCAGCAATGTATCGAAGATCCTTTTTAAAGGTATGGTCTGAAAAGAATACAACCTCCACAACCAAAGTCCCAGGTTACCAGCAGAATCAGAAGTCTGTAAAAAAGACTTCTTCTGCTGGCAGGGAGCTACTTATACTGCTTTGCTCTTACCTTGCACATTGCAATTTTGCTGCCTGTGCCAGTACATACATCTTCAGCAGAAGATGTATAACACTGCAGGTTGTGCATTGCCACTTCTGTGAGCACTCCACACAGAGCAAGTGCCCTCTAAGTACTATCTTAAATGGAAAAGTTTGTAGTGCTAGAAGAGAAACGAAGCTCCTGTCAGGGAATTTTAGGTGTTTGGGATTAAGTCCAACAAATCCTCCTGACTCATCTGTTATCTTTCTTATTTTGCACTTGTTCTAAAAAACTTGTCTGTTTTGACCCCCCCAAATTGTATTTCTTCTTGTTCTCCTCTTAAAGCCCCAGGATTCCCTTACAAAATGCAGCAGCAGTTCTGGATCCATGAAATGGATACTTCAGAGAAGATTAATAACTGAAATATGAGATTACAAAATCCTGGCTGTAAAACTTTTGGATTAATGCATCGCATTCCTGGGCATGTGTCTGAACTCATTCTAGCTTGCCTGTGAACATACAGAAGAAGAATTGCTGTGAAGTAGAGAGATGAAGGCAGGCCATCTCTGCATGCTTGCATCTCAGCACTGCTACTGCTTTGCAAGTACTTGATTCAGTAAGAACCATCCAGGTATACAAAGCTGTTTCATTACACTGCTCCAAACCATGGCCAATAAGTGTAAAGACTGAATGCAGATACTGGGAAAATCTTCAGTGAGGTGGTGCAATATGAAAATGCCCGATCTACCCAGATTACCTGCTAGACAGAGAAAGGCAAAGCCCTGTATTGCTCTGCTTATGGAAGCACTGGTAGATAACCAGGTATGTTTAACTAGGTTAATATCATGGACCAAGTTTCACAGGGATCATACATTTAAGAATAAAAGAATACAAACTGCATGTCCAGCTATAAATTTGTGGAAAAGCTTCCACGCATCTGGTGAGGGATCATTAATTTGGGAATTCACATCCCTACCTCGTTAGAGTAAATGAATTGTTATTCCACAAAGCACTGCTCTACTGTTCGCATATAAAAACCACACCTAAAGCAAGTGCAGCTGAAGTGCTGCCTGGGCACTTCAGGCAGCTCCCCACTTTGGTACACAGGAGTGCCAAAAATCTCATTCTACGTTCATCACAGTTAGGCCAAAGAGTAAGACACGCTGGCTTCCTAAGAGGGGTGGAAATCAACCGTGTTTGCAGTTAGGTTATGCTGTAAACCTTACACTGGAGGATTTGACTTCTTCATTTTCCTTTACCTGCAGAGCACCTCACCTCAGACTTGCGCATTGTCTTTTTTTTAACTTTCCTCCAGGGCGAGCTCAGAAACTGCTCTCAGGTTCCTGAGTGTCTGAGCAGCTCCTAGAGATTATCTTGTTGATTCTTGCTTTTCTTTGTCATCAACAACCTTTCAGTACGTGTCCCCTGGGCTGTCCTCGAGAGCCAGCTGGAGGAAGTCAGTAGATACCCAAGTTAAATGTCAAATCTTCATAAAAACACAAACATTTCTGATCTGCTTCTTACTCCTGCAGTGGCATTCACCACGGTGAGAATAGGAGACTTATTTCTCAAACTCTTGCTCTAAGGGGTGCTAGATAAGTATAATGATCTTGCAGCCAAGATTGCTAAATTTATTACAGAAGCCTGTGATCCCAATAGTATATTGCTAATAACAGTGCCAAATATCCAAAGGCAGCTGCTCTTTAGAGGTTATCCGGCCCTGGACGCTTCCTCACGGAATACTGCAGAGCAATCAGCAAAGGCGTATTACACCAGTGGGAGAAGCAAGCTGCTCTTCTTAGATATAGATGGGCAACAAACAGCCAATATTTCTTTGAAAAATCAAGTACAGCTGTGCCAGAGGACAAAGAGGACGTTTGTGCCAAAAGCAACCAGAATGTCTGCAAACTTAAAGTGTCTGTTGCTGCAGGTACGATGAGACAGCCTACGCTGACTGCCCTACAACACTAGTGCATTTTAGCTCTTTTGTCACTCTAAGCACAGGGTATAAACAATTTGTTTTGCATTCAGAGGTTCAGACTTCAAAATAAAAATAAATTCCAAATAAAGATTTCTTTGGACTAAAAAAGCCCAGAAGTTTGCTAAGACCTTTTTGCAAACTCATGCAGTCTGAATTCCAAGGTGCTTACAATCAATCTTTTTTATTTTATTCTGCATTTAGGTCAAAGACTCAGGTGTTGAGTGGAATGTACTTCATTTTCAACTTCCAATGCACAGAATTATATTTCCATGATTTTAACTGCATTTTCTCTCTTTTCACAGTTTTCCAGTGACTGCAGCAAAACCTTACGCTACAGCACATATATCAAAATCTTTTCTGACTGCTGAGAGCATCCTGCCAGTTCTTCTACATTAGTACTGGTACAGCCTCTTAAAATAAACCATCTGCTAAAGGCAAATTCCTTTGTTCCCTGCCTAAGCACACTTGTCAGCCATTTGGATGACAAAGAATCGGAGAGGGCTGGACAGGGAAATGTTTGGAATGATGAGGAATGTTTAAAAAAGCAATACCTTACTGAGTGCTAAATGACACATTCCTGAGCACCAACCACTGCTTCTAGAGAGCAGAGAAAAAAGTTGGGAAGAGCAGACATTGGCAGGGTGACGATGACATTTTTCAACTGCTGTTGAAGGACTGCGCAGTTCGGGTCAAGCACCTCTTGGAGGTGCTTGCTACTGGCAGAGACGGCGTGATTTGACAGGCAGAGTTTAGGCAACAAAAGTCTAAAATTTATGTAAAGAGCACGCTGACAGAAGGTGAGCCTAACCAGTGAAATGTTGTATATTAAATGCGATGTGAAGGCATCTGCACCATATACATATTATGTATTTTTATAGGATTTATACAGGCTGAAGTCCGCTGATAGCTGGATAGTAGCGGATAACCTTGAGCTGAGTTCAAAACGAGGTATTCTGCTGCTGATCAGGAACTCAGACTATCTTCTCATCTCTATATGCAACTAAAAAGACCTTCTTCAAAGTGCAAAGAAACAAATACAATGCAGAGCTGTGAAATACACACCGTGAGAGCGTTCTGGCAGCAACTGACCAGAGAGTTTAAGTGATGGTTTTCTAAAACTTTTAATATTTTTTATATTCTAACTTAAGAAAGAACAAATTTCAAAGACCTTTTAATGAGGCCAAATGCTGTACTTCAAAATCTTGAAAACCCCAAACTGCATTTTGAGGTTGACTGTACTTGCACTATAGGATCTTTATTATTTCTAAGAAATTACTGCATCTTTGCAGACTGGCCAATACTACCCACATTTAGACCCGTATTTCATGACAGAAAATTCCCAGCAGCTTTTACAAATAAAACCAACTCATACCTGTTTATTTTTAAATAATAAAAATGAAATCATAAAGACCCCTAGAGATAATCACTCACGAATTCTAGTTTCCAAGTGGAAACAACTCCAATAAGGTCAAATAAGTTGGCAAAAGCACCCCCCCCCCTCCCCACCAAGGGAAAAAAAAAATAATAAAAATATTAAAACAGACATGCTACTAGACTTTTCAGCATATACCTTGTAGTGAAATATTTGAAAAGCCATTCATACTGACACTCCTGATTTCCACTATCTTTAAGCACAAGGCTCAGAGCTTGCAACAGAAATTGCTCCTGTCTTTGTTTCCTCATATATACGAGCCAGTCTGCCTCTCTTTGAACACAATGGTGAAGAAAGGTCAAACAAATAAATCTATCAATAACAGGAAAATAGATTGAGCAATGTAATTTTAACTTCTCCTGTAGAAATAAATCAGTGAAGAATTGCTGGCACGAAAGATAAATGCACTTAGACTCAAAACCAATATAAATTCACTTACATAAAATTATTTCGGACAGAAGCAATTATTTACTGTATAAATATAAAACAGCTAACAAAATGCTAAGGTATCTAGTCAACATCACTACGAAAATCAAGAAACTGATTTTCAGACAAAAAAAATCAGACTAGCAGCCACCTAGAGAAGTTTTGCATATTTATGTGAAAGTTATTCTTTTCCATGAGTCAGCCTATCAAATTGCTTTAATTCCAAGTTGATCTTCATTTGGATGCATGCAGAATCCAGAGCAGAAATGAATACGCAAAGGAAGCCCTCAGACGCACCCCAAAACCAGAGAAAATGGCCATTCTCCATCACCTTTGTGCTACCCAAGCCCCCTGTGCTAGCCGAAGGACAGGCAGTTGGACCTTCACCCTGCCTGGGGCCTCGGTTTGCTGGAAGGCAACCGCATGTGCACTGCTACATTGGGACTGAAGGGATACAGAACGCCAGCATCCCATACAGCCACATGTCAGGGAGCTGTTATTATATAATTTTAAGACAAACTACAGGATGGCCTAGATATCTTTTGACATTTTCTTAAGGAGGGGGAGACCTGACAAGTCAACACTCACAATATATACAAACTATGATGACACTGAGGTATTAAACAAGGTATTAATTTAACACATGCTAAATAACATTTCTATACAGCTCCGTCTGTCCCATTTCATGGTGCCATCCTCAGAAGAAATAAAAATAACCTAAAAATGTACTCAATCAAAATATATTTCTAATTAAACTTAAACCTAAATCCAGTTGCTGGTATAATGACTGTTATGGACTTACTGTCCTTGGTAGATTTAAACTGGTGTGCTGAATTTACTCAGAAGCATGAAACAACCAGAATCAATTCAGAAACACAAATCAAGGTCAATCACAATTTAAAAGTTAGCAAATTAAATTACTTGTTATGGGTAACATTCTTGGATAAATCATAAGGCTGCATAAGTACCACTTAGCGTGATGACCTAAAAATTTGCCTTGACATTTGGAATAGTACCTGTATCAAACTTTGGATTTGTGTTTAAATGAAATGCAAAATGAGAGAAGTAAACAATGCTGAAAATGCATCCTTCTTTTTCCCAGAGGAGTTGTAATCTTGGATCTACAGCCTGCAGTATTTTCTCTTTTGGTCCGTATTGTATTTCAAAGGTTGCTTCAATCAAGATCAGTTTAAAAAGAATTTATCTCTATTTAAACTAATAACTAGATATGCTAAAAATAACATGTATATTTCTGCAATTTTTCTGTGTAACCTACCAATGAAACATGAAGGAAAAACTTAAAGTATTTTCATTTCATTAATCATAAAATGTGTTAAGTGGTTAAATAAAAAAATAATTTTCTTTTAATCAATTAAACTAACTTAGGTAAAGCAAACTGACTAAAACTGGCCCTACTGTGTAATGTCAGTGCTGTGTTCATATATCTGTCAATAGACAAAATTATTATTCTAATAAATGAGTCACTTTTACATGAGATTTGTTTTTTACAACATTGTGAAGCAAGTCTCAGCTACTACCGAGGATTTAATCCTCACAAACAGCTGCCTAACAACCACACTTCTCTGAACAGGAACAAATTAAGGGCATCTACAAGACTCCAGCTGTGCTAATGAATTTTTCCTTCCACATCTACAAACAAGACTAAAATACCTGCAGGACTTTTTAAAGAATGTCAGTGTTCTTATGTCTCCATCCTCAGAAATAACTCAGATTCATATCATCTGTATTATTATTCATCTATCATTGTACCAGTTTTACAGATACATATTCAGATTAAAATACCCAGCAGGAAAAATCAAGACAAATAAAAGTATGAAAACAGAACATTTTTATTTCACAACAAACTACAGAATAATATCTAACATCTGAAAAGCCATTTATAAGATGACTCAAAAGGAAGAGGAGTTTGGGTTAGATTAAATAAAACAGAAATTGCAATAAATCCATGATTTCAGTACATATTAGATTGCTTTCCTCAGCAATACACTCTAGGAACTAGCAGAGCAGCACAGCACAGTATCCTGTTTTAATCACTGGATGTTTTCGCTGGGGGAATGGGGCTGGCTAATCACTGCAACAAATTCTCCATTTCTTGGTAAGGACATTTCAAACAGCAACATGATTCTTCAGCCTGCTGCATACCTTCAAAATCTACCAAAGGGACCCGCGAAGTGAAATTAGGATGTCATCATAAGCATCCAAGCAAGTTAATGTCTAAAGCCTCTAACCAGCCTTAAAACGTCATTGCAAATCACAAAGAAGGTGAAACTCCTAGCAATAACAGCAGCAGCAAAGCCCCGTACAGGCAGCCCACTGCAGCTGCACATGCCCGCCCTGGCACCCGGGGCGTGCTGCGCACACGGACCCCACGCAGAGCGTGCGGGGTCAGCCGCTGCACCCTGCTAACAGCAGGCATGCACACAGAGAAACACTTCTCTGCAAGAAAGCACACGAGACATCACACCCCTTCAGGGGCATAACGCTTACTAAAACTTACAGTCAACTAAAAACTAGTAGCAGAGGTGAACATCAGCATGCTCTACCTAAAAAAGACAATTACGTGTTTGCTAATTCTCACTTTCTGATGATTTCCCCCTTTATTGCCACTTCCATTTAGTCATGCATTCCCCAGTGCTGTATTCAGCTGCCCTGAGTGCTTAGTGGCCTCCCTCTTCTCTTTTGAGTAGTCTCCTGCCCTACCCTCCTGAGTTACCTCTGTATTTTGCATGCTGACATCCCCTGACCTCTGAAGTGCCGGTATAAATGAGCTGAGCCAATTTCACTTTATTGTCAGTACATGATGAGAAGAGAAAAAGCAACACATCTGAAAAAGGCTAAGACCAGAAAAAGAATGGGAAAATGAAAGCAGGACTCAGCCCTTCTCCAGCACTTTGCAGAATTCTTCCTTGGACTTCCACCCCTGCTGCAGGTGGACACTGGGAATTATCTGCCTGACTCTGGCTGTAGCCTGACTGAAAACCTGCTGTGTGCATATTTATTGAGAGCAGGCTAGCATCAGCTGCCTCCAGAAAATATGCAGAGCTGGGCTTGTTCATATTGTAAATAACTGCAGTGCTCCGATTTCCAAGAAGAGTTCCTTCTTCCACAAGGGCTGATTTTAGCAGGAAAATGTAATGTCTGTATTCGTTTAAACAAACAGCGTGCTTAAGATGAGGATTTTGGTCATTCCTCCAGTCTGATCAAGAAGTTACCCTACTAAAAATGAGAAAGAAGATATGCCAGGCGCTCTCTCTCTTCTAAGGTTCAGGAAATGAGCTCCTTATAAATGTTTCAGCAAAGTCTCCCTCGCTGGCATCCCCACAAAACATCAGCACCGTCTCACAGGGAAAGGAGGGAACAGTTTCCCTGTGTCTGCACATTGTAGGGGTGGCCATGGTTTGTAACACTGTGAGCTACATACAACACCTGTCATAAGGCCAGCGACCACTCACCTTCATGCAATCACACAGCCAAAGGTGAGCCACTCCGCATGTGCTGTTGTTACCTGACCAGGAGGTCTGTGGGAGGAAACACTTGGTGTGTGCATGCACAATGCCAAGTACGACAAAATCCCTGCCGACCAATTGGACTCTGAAGTGCTGCTGCTATAGCAGGTAGCTTGTGCAAAGCCAGGTTGTTTCAGTGTAATGAACATTTAAAAACGGATGTAATGAACATCTGTGTGACAAGCTCATTCTACAAGGTAAGATGCATTTCACACCTCTCTCTGAGAGCTGATAATCCGATTCTTTCTCTAGTTCAAAGCCTTCTGCAGTGTGGAATAGGAGTTATGCAACATTCCTGGGTTGCAGATAACTCTTCACCAATACTCAACAAAAATCACTCATTTTTGATATCTGCAACTAACGCTGAGTATTTCAGAGACTAACATCTGGGGAAGCGTAGCATGGTGATACTTCTTGAAGAACTGAAGGACAATTAAACAGGTTTTATTTAGATTGTGGAAACCACGCATGAACCTCAGACCAAGTGGTAGCAGTAATACCTGGAGAGAATAAAGAAAAGGGTGAAGAAGTCCAAGACAGATACACATTTTAAAGGAGCAGCTGCCCCATCGCTCTGTGGCTTATCATTACCTCACTGCTTTATCTTCCTGCTTGCTGTCTTAGCAAAATGGTAGTGAGAGGCACGGCTGTTACGAACCCCAGGATCACCCCCTTCAGACAGCAGATGTATCACGAGAAATAAAACCCAGATCTTTGTCAGCAATCCTGCAGACTCCCACCACTTGTCAGCAGGAAGAATTTATACCTCCGAACAGGACGTTAAGGATAGCACACCAGAGGCAGCTGTTGGATGATAACACAGGTATGCCAAGCACCAGCCAGCAGCCGTGCGCTGTGACAGTCTCCCACAAATACCCGTGGCCCACAATAAGCCCTTGTAGTAGCAGGTTGTCCTACAAAGAGGTTTTATAGGCAAAGACCCCTCCAGCATCCTGGTGTGCCATCCATATTATAAGGCACAGGTATAACAAAGCCATTGTTGCCACTAATTTCAGACACCATGTGAGAAACTAGGAACGTGGCAGCACCACCTCGTCTCAGACAACCCCATGAAGCCCCTGGTATTCCCTCCCAGGCACTCTTTGGCCTCTGCCGAGATCTTACACATACAACAGGCTCTTCTCTGGTTATCTTTTCCCTTGTAAAGAAAAACTGGTTTTAATGAACCTCCCAGCTAATGCTGCTCTCACAACCTGTCCACTGCCACAGCTGAAGTCACAGGAAAGTAGGAAATACAGGGTTTTGGGGTCCTGCATTTTCATATGTACATATTGCATGGAAACCCAGATCTTTCCCACTGGGGACACATCTCTTCATGCCTGGAGAAAATGAAGCATAAAACTTTTTTTTTTGTTTTTAGGCCTTCCTGATGTCAGGATTTGTCCTCAGTACGAATTTGCTTATAGATAAGGAACAAAAGGTTTATAAACAAGACCACTTTGGGATACATATAGACATGGAAATTCTCTAACAGTCAGACTTATTAATAGGTCCTAATCTCACTGTACAATGAAGAAAAACAACAGTTCACTGGATCCTCCAATTACTTGGAGTTTGTCAGCATATAAATCACATACATCTTTAAAATATGAAACCTCTCATTTTTGTTGTGGATAAAAACAATACACTACAACAAAGAAAAGTTCTAAAGAGAATGCTTTAAAAAGCTCTTTCCCTTTTTGTAAAATAATTTATTGCTTCTGATAAATCTTTTCTTTTCAGTTTTATTCTATATGCCATTGCCTGAGCCTTCTTACTAGAAAAAGATGCAGACCGTAAAAAGCATTCAGTTCTGGGAGCACTTTGGGAAGATTTAGGCACACTAATTCCCTCGATTACTTCTTTAGATCTATTTTTAATCACAATTTTAAAACAATAAAAGTACCATTATACAATATTACAAAATATTTCAGTGTAATTCTGAATTAATTATGTAGCAGCAAGAAAGTCCATATTTATAAGTCTGATTTCCACATTTAGCTATTTAAACTCATATCATCCTTTAACATGAAACCTCAGAATAAACAACGGTCTTCCTTTTGTGAGCCTAATTATCAATACCTTGCTATTAATAGATGAATGTCATAGATGTACTTACTCTAAATATTTGTATGCCTCAGATAGAGACATGATCCATTATTACGTGTCTCAAATCTCTTCTGCAAAGGTTCTATGGCATGCAAGATGTTCTTTTTACCGTTGGCTATGATCTCTTTTTCTTTGAAGGCCCCAAGAGTAGAGATTTAGATAAAACTCCTTAATAGGAGACCACACAGATGAAGACCCATATAGCACAAGCTAAAATTATTGTTTCAGCCATCTCATTCCCAAAGAGAATTTTTACCCTTCAGTAAGGTAATGATTACACCAACATCACTTCTGTGACAACAGCACTCACCAAAGCACTCTAAATCAAGCAGTGCTAGCTGCTGACAGCGCACACAGCCTCATGGACACGTTTCCCCTGCAACGAGACCTGGCTTTTCAGCACCTGCATGCTATAAGTATCTGGACACTACACAACCCATTCAATCACAAATCCTTGCTACTGATTTCATTATTTCCTTAAACAACAAACAGCAAGGTCTTTGTCCCAGAGATAGCTCTACAAGACTTTGTAATTAGAAGCAAAACAGTTCTGAGAAAGCATACTGTTTTTCATACTATTAGCATCATTTTTAACAACAACAAAAGCTGCACATACTCAGTTCTTTCTGTTGGTTTAGATAAAGCTAATTCCCCAAATTACATATGGACATTTTAATGATATTATTTTTATTACTGTGCCACACAGCACAATGTCTCTCCGCATTACTATTGATTTGTACGTCACAGAGATAGCACATATCTCCTATCTGCCTCTTTCATTCTCATTTCTAATAGTGGGTTTATAATTTAATATATTCTTTACCATTATTTTACTGTTTCTTAACTACAATACATTAGTTTGTCAGAGTATAATTTGTTTCGACCAAATTTTCCTGAGTCATTTGAGAGGTGTAACTTATTTTTGGTTTTGCAGCAAAGAATTTCTGAAAACATACCATGACTTTTTAGGACTAACTCTAACCTATTGTAAACAGTATAAATAGCAAGAAATCTACCCCTATGTCCCATCTCCATCCATATTAACATTTTATTTTCTTTCATCATTAGGATGTAAACACCTCCTTAATTAAAAGTTACATTTGTCCCCATTGAGCATTTTTTTCTCTGAATTCTGTTAAATCTCTAAAGCTTAATCTATACAAAATCTTTGACACCATGATCACTATAAATTTTCTTAAAATATAAAACAAAAACATTTGAACCATGACCAAAGAGAAGCAAATAAGTATACACCAATACTGCTTAAGTATAATTTGTGATATTAGCTTTTAAGTGATATAAACACACATAAGGTATATACATTTATTTCTTTTTCTAGTACTCTACTATAGTCACACGATCCAAATAATTCTGAGGATTTCCTAAAAAAATAATCTATTTCACTGTGAATGCATCTTCAACATTCTAAGTTTGAAAATAGATTATGAAAACGTTTTTCATCTCATTTTATTCCTTTTCCAGTTAGTTCATGCATCTTATGCAAGAGGCAATATTAAAATCCAAAATCAAAATATTTAACTAACATTCAGTCAAGAACAAAAATGTAGGTATGCATCACTCATTATATAACCAATACCACTTTTCTTACAATTGCCAGTGTAGGACTGCAACTATATCTATTATATATATAACTAATTATATAACTATATAAGCACAATACATTTTCTGATTCTAACAAACAGATAAACCTAATACACCTGCTTTATTAGGAAGATTCCCAGCTAGAATAAATATAAAATACAAGGTACTTACAGTGAATTCACAGAAATCAATGCTATCAAGACTTTTGCTTCTGTGTATTCTCCCTTTTATTCTTCTTAAAGAAGGCTTTCCCTGACTTACACTACAGGTAGCACCATTGGGATTTTCGGAAGATGGAGTTACCCTGCCAAACAAAAAGAGCCACATATCAGACAAAGAAATTATAGTCTTATTTCTATTTTAATATGCATTTGCAATTAATACTTTTGCTTAAAGTAAAAAATGTACAAGAGAATAAACATATGGTCATGTTACACAAACAAGGGTCTCAGTCCAAACTTCAGTTTTCAGTCAGCACGTAGAAACCTAGCTCCCATTACATCCACCACTGCTTGCAGGTTTAGGCATCTGTACATTTTCTGTAAAAATGTAAGAAGTCTCAAAAAAAAACAGACTACAGAGAAATATATTTTGAAAAAAACAAAACGAATATTTTTCCCTATTAGTTCAGTGGAAAACTGAGTTCTGTGATACATGTTGATAGTCTGTCAGTTAAATCAGCAGGAGCCTGGCAGAATTTGGCTTTTGAGCTTTTCCTGTTTGAGTGCTAATGATACTTCAGCTGCTCTAGTAATGAATAATGATGAACAATAACAAAATGAAAAGGATCTATTAAAGCCATAGAGGTAATATATTAAGGAAATACAGCTTATAAGGTATTTCATCACATTAGTAGTCTAAATATAGTCCTAAGGGAGTCCATAACTGAAATATTTTGAGTAAGTAATCCATATTTCAAGGAGCTTGTTGGAAGTTGTCACTGAGTAAAAGTAAGTGGGGTTAACAATTAACTAAATGTACTAAGTTTTGAAAGGTTGGTATTTTAAACACAAACCAGTCTCTGGTCAGTCTGACACCACACTAGGAATGCTTTATTTCAGCAAATATGCACACCTGAAAAAGGGAAAGTCTTACTGAGCAGATTGTCTTTTTGGGATAACTTCTCAACTGCAGACATAAGAGGCCACAAAAATTAATGTGTGCTTGTGTGCGTACACACACATTTATCTATATATGTATATTTTACATTTCCCAGGAATTTGGACTGCAGATCAGTGGGTTTATCTGACCCAAAAAAAAAACACATTCAAGTATATTTTTTTTGTTTTTGTTTTTACTTGGAATTAATGGCTTTGGTATGCACATAAGTGTGTTTCCAAACGATGAAGAGAGGTGGAAATGTCTTTCCATAGGCACATCACCAGAAAAGGCCATTGCATAGAGCGGGCTGCATTAACACAAAAGAAAAAATCCAAAGTACAAAATACAAAAACCGCAGGCTGAATACACTTGTGTGGTCATGGGGACTCTGAGGTCTATGTGAGGTCTGCTTCGTCTTGAGCTTTTAAAATTTCTTATTCAATTTATAAAGACCTTCATTTTCATAAAATTACTGTGATACCAAATTGAGATTTTGTTTTCATATGGCTAAGTTTTCTGTTTTTTACACAGGCGCACATACACACACACACAGCTTGCTATCAGTTCCTTTGATAGTACAGTAACTTGCTTTACACATTTTTCTCCTTGGGTTAATTTACTCCTGGGCTTGCAACTGCAAAGACACGTAGTACTTTCTAAATCATTAAGTAACTATTACATTCAGACATATATAAATTTCTTGCTCAAACTACACCAGCTTTTTAGTATAATTACATGTGGATTGGATTGTGAGAAAGATGCCTGGCTACTACTGTTCTGTAATTGTCCACAGGAACTAAAAAAAAAATGCTACGGATTCCCTGCTAAAATGTCTTGAAGAGTTACTAGGACAAATTTCCAAAGAGAGACGGTTGCTCAGTTGCAACTCTTGTTCGCAGACCAAGAGTGACACTCCCAGAGATGGTATATTTCAGTTGCATGAATGTATCTTTCAGACACCTTACAGATCTCTGCAAACACTTCTGGTAAAGTTAACCCAGATGTACATACCCATACAGCATCTGACTCCATGCCAAACACAGACCTTGGAGCCCACAAAGAGATCCACTTCGGCTAGGTCTGGACTTAGTCTCTCTTCAGAAAACCTTTGAGGGTTGCCTATTTCAGTACTTATCGCTTGGTCATTACGTCTTGATGTTCACCTCTGTCCAATTAAATGCTTACCATGTTAGACTAATGACTTTCTTCCTTAAATTTAATAGAAAAGCTCTTGAACAACCATAAGCTGCACTGGACTTTTCTTAATTTTTATTTATTTTTCCAACCCCTTGTTTTCAGGCCTTGCCTGTAAATGTACATCTGTGTCTTTAAATTTTAAGTCTTCTAATGTTTTCTCATACTAAGAAGACTTTAAAAAATAAGAAGAACTAGGAAAAACAAAATGTGAAAGACAAACATTTAAAAATAACAGGCTAGTCCAAGTGATGTAGTTTGTACAAAGAACTAAACTAATGACGTATTTTGAAGGCCCTTCCACTTGGGAGCTCCATTCTTAAAAACCACTTGAAAAAACTTCAAGAGATGAGCAAAATTTGCTGCCTCTAGAATCCATCCATCATTTTGTTCAGCTGGAGAATAAATGATGGAGATTACTTACTAGCTTCTGTGGTTCCAAATCCTGCTTTAAAAATCACATATAACTTCAAAGTATTATTTTGCGGGAAGGAATATCACAGTTCAAAGATTGCCTTCTTTTTTTTTTCTTTTTTTTCTTTTTTTTTTTTAATAAAATCCCTAACTTCACTGTGTCTTTCACAAGTAAATAAAGCAATATTTAACCAACTGAAGAAAAACCTAATCAATATCACCAGCGGGAATCTGGAAGCTTTGCACTATATGCTGCTTAAACGAAGTAAGGCATCCACATGTACAGAAGGATGCTTTTTCGACTCTATGGCTGATGAAGCAATTTTGGGACAAATATAAAGAAATTAAATATCAACTTCTGTGCCTCCGCTAATACTCTAGTTCAGAGAAGCACTGACAGATCTGAGGCAGCCCTGGATCCATGTCGCCCGCCCTCTCGGAACACTGGATGGAGCTACAAAACCCTCAGGAACTGCAGTAACACGGGTACAGCACTGCAGCAGCAGTTTCAGCTACTGGAAAATCCCAATAGGAATAAGACCTCAAAATGAACTCTATGAAGTTGTAATATAAACAGGAATGTTGGAATGTTAGTTTTAGTGAGTGCAAATTCTTGAAAAAGGGTGTTTGAGTTTGACTTGAAACTAAATTTCACATAAATCTGATAAACAGATTTTTTAATTCTTCTTACTTTTCAATCTTGCTTTGTGTTCTCAACGTTTCCATTGTAACTAGAGAAACCAAGTTTGGTTTTTCATGTTTTTTTTGTTTTGTTTTTTTGACGTACACTGAAACTATCATGCAATACTACAGTTCTAGCATCTGGACCTCTAGCTAAAATTAAATTAAATTAACTTACTCACAAAAGTTGACACATCTGATTGCATCCTACCTCCATTTTTTTTGGTCTGGTTTAATTAAGACAAAATTTCTGAGTGAGTGAGTTGTTAAGTCACTGGCTGTAGTACAGGGGTAAAGAGGAATTATCACAGGTGAAGGCAGGAAGATTTCTAAGAGCCCTTTTAAAATGTCTGCATCTCATCAACTAACTCAAGGCAATCAAAGCTTCAGAATAAGATCTTCAAAGCAGCCTACACTTTTAAAAAGTTGAATATAGCATCCAGATCTCAGAAGGGTGTGAGCAGTTCTGGATGCCTGCTTTGAAACGTGCTGTCTCTGCGCATTGAAGAATGTGTTCAATATCCTGGAAGCATAACAGCTTTATAACGTGGCTTGTCTGGGGACTCCTAAATTAAGGCACCCCAGTTCACTAATTTCTGGAAATTTTATTTGAGTAAAATCGGATAACTCTGTAAATCCCACCTCTGAGCCAGAGGCCCTTGTTTATTATCCACAACACTTCAAATGGTGTCATTGACCTTGCTGGTGCCTGATCAGCTATCAGATTACATAACTGTGACTCTGAATTATTCCTCTAGTTGGTAAAATAAGCAAGAACCTTAATATACTTTCAGTATTTGTGTCCCACTGATAAACATGCTAGCCTAACAAAGTACTAGGCAACAGCTTCTTCGAAGTGCACAATCACATCAACAGCTAATGACTTAATACACACTGTAATGTAATTAGGTGGAATGTATGTAAAATAGCATAGTTTTTATTGTTTAAAAAGGTACTTCTATGCTACTTGCACACAATTACAATTTATAACAAGCTTCAACATCACCTAACTTTTTTTTCTACAGCTAGACTTTGGCTTAAATGGCTAAACTAACGTTATTTTACAGAGAGCAGTTAAACTCAAGAGGTTTTAAAAATGCAGAAAATTCTCTTAATATTTAGCGATTTAGATTTCTGAACTCTATAAGAAGTCTTACTATAGAACACTACTTATATAATTAAATGTCTTGAAATGAAACATCTTCTGTATTTGTTTTCTGAGTGTAGTATTGATGCTATAGCTAAGGCAGGGAGGACAAATCTTTGACCACGATATATCCTCAACAAGCCTTGCAGTGACATAACTACTAGTTTTCACATCCTGCAAGTAGCCTACCCATCTTAGTAAAGAGCACTGAGGTGCTTGTGGCAAAGGGTTACTACAGACGGTCACACAATGTGTGAGTCTGAAACCTCCTTGAAACTTGTATCTCTAGAAGTTACATCTCAGCTGAGAGATGTGTAAAATGCCTGGGTTTGTGCCCTCCTGTTAGGAGACAGGCTTCCCCAGGACGACAGCGAGGATGTCAGCCACGCTCAGCTGAAGGTGACCAGTGTGCCTCCTGGCTCCATCAAAAGGCTGGAGAAGCTGAAAACGCTCCCACTGATCTGCCTGCAAGACCTAACAGTCACTCAGTATTTGTTTTTTTTTGGGGGGGGGGGGGAGGGAAGCGCCTAATATGAAGCAGTGGCTAGCATCACTGAACAGTCACCTACTACACATAATTCTTGTGTATCTGCAGATACCTCCAGATATAAGCACAGCATCCTACCTTCATCAGAAAACGGTATCAGTCAATTTACAACATGGATATGTCCTTACAATGTGCTAAACTGAGACCATTATTCCCATTTTGAGCAAATATTAACAGAACCAGTAATCAAAAATGGGTAACGGCCATTCTGGCGATCTGTATTTTTCCACATACTTCTGTAGAGACACCCAAGATACTGAATGTTTGCTGCTTTATTTCTCTTATGTTGAGGTGATTTTTTTCCTTAATTTGATATTCTGAATATGAATCTCTTTAGAAGCGACACTTTTCTCCCTAGTGATAGTCCTAATGATAAAGCAGGCATCCTTCAGCAGCAGCCTGAACTTTGAAGCCCAGTCCCCAGCCTGAACACAAAGACCCTGAGTCAACGCTTCTAGAGCAGCGCTTAATTCCAGACAGGCTGCTTACTCTTCACTGATTTCAAGTGTGTTTATTCATCTGCTTGAAAATAAACGTGCCCATGGAATATCTTACAAGAAGCAGCTATCATTAACTTCCAGGCTTCTTCACCGCACATTCCCTTAGCAATAGCACCAAGAAGATCAAGCTAAATTCAAATTCTGTAGTGCACTGCTTCTGCGTTCTTCTCTGCAACCTACAGATTACCCCAGTCAACCACCAACCATTCTTAAAAGATAAGGCAAATGCAACCATGGAATAGCCTCAGCCACTCCCATCATATTTTTTGTAAAGAAAACACACCAGCAACTGAGCTTTTTGCCTTATTTCATGACTCCATTTTCCTTTGTGCCAAGGGCAGCAGAGGGAGCGGCCCAAGCAGAGGAGACCTTTCAACGCAGAGGCAAATGCTGTCAGAAACATGAGAATATTAATGGGAATTATTAGAGTTGCCAGAAGATGCCCTGCTATTTTTTGGTTGGTTGGTTGTTGTTTTTTTTCCCCCGTTCCTCCTTCCTTTAGGAGAGAAACATTATTTTCAGTGTAGCAGGAAATTGTGGTGCACTTGTATAGTTCCCCTTAACTACATGATTTATCATTTCATATTCTAAAAGAATTTAGGTTGCAGATATTGGGATTCCAGTAAATATTGATGTCCATTTAGTGTTTTAAGCTGCTCCCAGGACAGCAATTAGTTTTTCTTAAGTTAATTAGCAAATGCACTAATCCATGCTGCACTCACCCTTAAAAAATAATAATAAAATAATAATAGTAAAAGCCATCAGCAAATGTTGACCAATAAAATCCTGCATTGTCTTACCAAGGTGAAAGAAGCTGTCACACAGTTTTCAAAGTGTGAGTTACCACATGCCGAATTTTTAATTTTGTTTCTGCAATAACCGGTCTAGCTAGGGCATGGTGCTAGTATGAAGGTTTTACAACTTGAAAAACTCCATAAAACAACCCATTTCACAGTGGAAATTAGAGATTCAGAAGAAAACTACTAATTACGTACCGCTCACAACTATTTTAAACATACTGCACCAGATAATACTCTGCTCCGGGGGAAATAAAGGTAGTGCTCCAAAGCAGCATTACTGTACAATCTCATAAAAAAAAACAAAACCTTCTGTCCAGAAAGAAGTTCATCACAGACACAAATACTGCAAGCTTCTTGTGTTGCCTCAGCCCTGACCTGGAACCAAGACAGTTTATTGCCTGCTCTGAACCAAGACAGTTCATTGCCTTGATAGACTCTGCTAACTGACAGCATCATGACAGTGGTTGTTGTATCCAGATACAGCCCTTCCAGCAAGGCTGCTAAGGACATCCTACTCATCTCATTTAGGTTCCTGTGTATTCGATTACAATGCCTCACAAATGCAGGAAAAGGTCTGAATCAGCAGTCTGGGACTCCAGCAACTTCCTTCATCACCAAGTCCAAAACTCTCCAGTCTCAACTAAACCTTCTCATAAAACAATCAAGCTCCACAGTAAGCACAGTCAAGTTCCCATCTCCACCACTCTTCACTGCGAGCCTGTGGCACAGCTTCCTTCTGTTCTGGCCAGCTCTCTCTTTTATATCCACCTACTTTATACCAACTTACTATTAACCCACCATGAGATACCAGCGTCCATCTTTTTGGCTTTCATTCGTACCTCTGCTTTCAAGCACCACAAACAGAACTTAGATTTTGGGAGGGAAAGCAGGAGAAAATTGGAGTGACAGATGCTCTATAAAGAATGAACCATTGCTGGTACCTTTTTCATTTTCATTCAGTAGGATAGGATTCAGGTGGATTATCTCAACCAACAAAAAGATGAGCATTTTAACCCTTTTTTATTAAATTATGTCTTTTGCTTCCACTTTCAATTGTATTAAAACCTCAGAGAACTTGTGAAGCTGACTGGTTAAACAAAATGCTGTTTGTTTTGTTGCTGTTGTTGTTCTGTTACTAAATAAAAAGAAACAAAAAACAGCATCCTTTGATTATAAAATGAGTTGATTTATACATTTTCTTTATGCACCTTGGAGATTACCAAAGAGCCAGTCCTGGAATACACTCTTGTTTTCTATGTTGGAAATATACACAAATATTGCATTGATTTTAGTATTAATACGCTCTACACTCAAATATCTGCTTTTTCTTAATGGGTGATTTGATACAAACTAAGCTTAAAAAAAAAATTTACATGACAAAGTATCCTTAAGCCTTTCTCTAAATGCATCACAGAATAGCATTTCATACATGAGCAGAAATTCTATCCACAAAGATAATGCCTAATGCTATTAAAGTTCTCCAAGGAAAAGTGACTACATATTATCATGTCACCTATTAATAAGAATATCCCAGAGACAGGCTTTCAAATCTTAAATAATTTATACATCTCCCTAAAATGAAGAAAAGAAATAATCTTATTTTTGCCTAACACTCTTAGTCAACTAAATCTTCGTAAGGCATAGCATTGCAGCAACATTCAGACAAGTTGGAAATGTTATGAAATGCTATGCTTATAGTACGTATTAGTGGGAATCCACTATCTTGTTTTGCTTTCCCTCAAAAAGCACATTAATTTTGCCGTGAAACTAGGCAACACAGAGCTGATCTAACTACAACTGAAGACATCAAATAGAAGTTGAATAATGTCCTTTCAGACTTTAAACATAAGCAAATATAAACAGCTTCACTTGAACAAGTCAGCAAAGAAAAAATTTCCAAGGAGACACGGGAAATATAAAACAGAAGAAGCGTTAGCATCATATTACTCATAATTAGACTTTCAGAAGAAGTAATATATTGATATATGAAACATGCTGCTGCACACAGACAAGGAAAGTGTTTGGGGAAAATACAATAGGTACGGTAGGGGCACTTTATGTAACTTACATAATCAAAATCAAGCCACTGCATACGCTGTAAAACCTTTTGATTTGATTAAATGTAACAAAACTTATCAGCATGTCAACAGATTTTTGTCTAGGACTACATTTGTACATTACAGTTAGTACGAACAGATTTGCCAAACTGCTTTTTTTCGGCAAGTCCTTGAGCAAGATTTGGGATTTATGGCAGTGCTTATTAGGTGCCCAGTGTTTCTTCAAGTGCTGCATTTCCTTGACATTGTGAATGCTGGCTGATCATGTGTACGGATACAGGGAGAGTGAGGACAAGACACGTCCTGCAGTTAAGGCAATGCCCAGATTTGTTGCAACCGCCGATGGAAGTGTTTCTGTTGCCGAGTTACCTATTTTGAGGCAGGGTGACCTACCCTCCTATGACACTTCACTTTCCTTCACTAGGAACCTTTAAGTCCAGGGCAAGAAAACCATAACATGAGCATCGCCTCCTAAAATGTCGCTCCCAGCCTTTTGTGGACAACAAATCCTGTGTGTACAGATTCTTCCTTGGCATTTCCCCCCCAGACACCCTGACTTGACAAGTTCGCGGGTTTCCTCCTGGCGATGTTGCCCCGGCGGCGCCCCAGCCCGGCTCCGGGTGCCCGGGCAGCTCCTGCCCGCCGTGCCCCGCTCTCCCACAGGACACCATTACACCTTATTTCTCGCGGCTCGCCGTTGATGCCACCACACGAACCGGCTCAGCGCTCCCCCCCAGCCCCCCGGCCGCCCCTCGGCGCCTCAGCGGCCCCCGGGGCCGAAGCCGGGTCCGGCCCGGCCGCCGGGCCCCCGGCGGGGAGCGGGGCAGCGGGCGGGCGGCTGCGGGCGTGAGGCGCGGACAGCTCCTGAGGCGCCGGCCTCGCAGCCCGGAGCCGCGGGGATGCCGCCGGCGGCCCCGGGCCCGCAGCGGGTCCCGGCCCCGAGCTCCCGGCCCCGGCCCCGGCCCCGGTGCTGAGGGGGCAGCCCCCGCCCGCCCGGCCCGGCCCGGCCCGGCCCGGCCCGGCCCGCAGTGCCGCTTTGTGCCTACTCACCACAGCTTCCTCTTTAAGGGCATCAGACTGCCCCTGTTGGAGGCGGTCACCCCTATGGCCATCTGCAAGACGGTCAGGTATTTCTGATACTTCATTTTGCCGTCGCCCCCCCTGTCCCTGCCTCGTCCCCGCCGCCGCCACCGACAGAGTCTCTCCAGCCGCTGCATGCAATCATCAAATTTTTATTTCCAGGCATCTGCCGTCCCTGCGTCGCGCTCCTTCCCCTCCTCCTCCTCCTCTCCTCCTCCTGCCGCGCTCCCTCTCTCTCTGCCCCCCCAGCTCACGCTCTCCTCCTCCTCCTCCTCCTCCTCCTGCCGCACTCCCTCTCTCTCTGCCCCCAGCTGACGCTGCTCCTCCGCCTCCCGCCGCGCTCTGCCCTCCCCCCGGGCCCACGCCGCTCTCCTCCTCCGCCTGCCCCAGCCGCGCTCCCTCCCTCGCTTCGCCCCCTCACCTGCGCCCGTTCCCCGCTAGGCCCGCTCCTCCCGGCGCGGCCACCTGGGCTGGCCCTGCCCGCGCCCTCCGCCATCAGCGGGGCGCCATGCCGCAGCCCGGCCTCGCAGCGCCCCGAGGCAGCCCCGTGTTATTCTCCTCCTCGCCTCCCGGCCGACATCATTGTGGCTTGAGGCTGGCGGCCACCGAGGGGACGCAGGGAGGGAGGGAGACGCCTCACCGCCAGCACGGGCGGCCCTGTGGGGGCGGCGAGGGGAAAGGAGAGAGGTAGGGGTGTGAGGGGAGGGGAAGGTGAGGGTGAGGTGAGGTGAGGATGGAGGTGAGATGAAGGCAAAGATGAAGGTGAGGTGAGGATGGAGGTGAGGTGAGGGTGAGGTGAAGATGAAGGTGAGGTGAGAATGGAGGTGAGATGAGGTGAGATGAAGGCAAAGATGAAGGTGAGGTGAGGATGGAGGTGAGGTGAGGATGAAGGTGAGGTGAAGGTGAGGATGGAGGTGAGGTGAAGGTGAGGATGGAGGTGAGGTGAGGATGAAGGTGAGGTGAGGATGAAGGTGAGGTGAAGGTGAGGATGGAGGTGAGGTGAGGATGGAGGTGAGATGAGGTGAGGATGGAGGTAAGGGTGAGGTGAGGGTGAAGGTGAGGTGAGGATGAAGGTGAGGTGAGGATGAAGGTGAGGTGAGGTGAGGATGGAGGTGAGATGAAGGCAAAGATGAAGATGAGGTGAGGATGAAGGTGAGGTGAGGTGAGGATGGAGGTGAGGTGAGGATGGAGGTGAGGTGAGGGTGAGGACAGGCACGGCATGGAGGCAGCTGGCTGCTCTGTGCTGGCAGGACAGGGAAGCAGCGGGAGCAGCACCTCCAACCAAGCCTTCAGGAAAAGGCACAGAGTGAGGTGGCTGGAGTGCAGCTCCCCGCTGCAGCAAGACCCCTAAGGGTTGGGGTTGTGAAGTCACCTATAAAGAGCCTGCTGAGCCCACAGGAAAGAGAGGACAAACCTCCCCTCCTGACATTTTTTTTCCCACACGAGGAAAACTGAAGTGTGTTTGAAAACCAGATAGGAATCAAATCTTTTTACAGGGCTACCCACCTTCTGGGTACTTCAGCAAAAATCACTGAAAGCATAACTGTGTAATGGCCTTATGTGTGACAATTATTACATCTTTCATCTGTTATTTGCCCTACTCCTCCAGTTCTCCATTAAGAGCTGTAGGAGATCCCACTTTTGACAAGTGCTTTTGGAATTCATTCAAAATATGATCAGAGAGACCTATCTCAGTGCAGACATCCCTGACAGACATCCCCAACAGGGCAGAAGGCTGACCTGTTGATCAAGAGCAGTTGAAAATATTTTGACTAGAAATAGCTGGTGAATAACTGTGCTTTGGCAGGAAGCTGCAAGGTATCCTTAACTCACATTTGAAACGCTGTCAATCTAAAGTAATATGGAAAACCCACTAAAACAGGTCAAACTTTTTCTAAGCTGTTCTATAGGTGTTCTGATATTTACGTGAAGAAATAGTAGCTGAGTGTTTTAATACAGAAAGTTATGTTACTTCCTCCAAAACTATTTGTGACCAGGATAAGATTAAGGACTTTTAATACTAGCTGAGATATTTTGGCTGTTCCAGCACTGCTTAAGTATGTAGATGTAGATATTCTGCAAATTGCAGATAGGAACAAATCCATGATGAGGTGACAACTTTCATTAAGATGCTATAATATAATATGTAATAAATATGAATTGTAATACTTACTCAGAGTAATGTCCCAAGCAAGCACCATCAGCTAGGAAAAATCCTGTGAACATTGTCACCTTGATTATTTTTTAATGTAATATATGTCTTAAGACTACAGTAGGCAAGAGCACAGAGAAGGTAAATATATTACTTGTAAACACATCAGATTTGAATTAGAAACATATGATAAGAATTGTATGACTGTAGTTAATGATATGGACAGCTTTGCATTTTCAGTGTAGAAATGAGATGTGTACAAATGTCCTGAAATGGTATGTTTAATTAAACATTTAATTTATATTAAAAATTCAAATGCCAGCTGAATGGCCGCCTGCACATCTACAACACATGAGATTCTACTCATGGGTTTCTTTGTCTTTTGAGAGATTAAGCACTAAAAACAATGAGGGATGGTTAACCTGAAATGGTTAGGAAGGTTAAAGAGGAGGAATTAATTTTTGTCTTTGAACAGTTCTAGTACTACACTATCTTCTACAGACAGAACATCAAATCTGTTTGAAAACCCATGGAGATAATTTTTTGCCTTAAAATAAAAAAACTATAAAAACAACACATTGTTTTCTCCTGCTGTGCATCCAGTCATTACTTCACTGAAAAAAGGCTTGCTGCCCACACAATGAGAGAATGAGTGTGGGCTGGATTTTACTGTCACCATCATTAGCAGAATGTTAGCTACATTATAATTGAAATAGTCATTTACACTTGTGCAGTCCTATTGAGAAAATCTTTTACACCTTGAAATGCTAGGAAACGCTGACTAAAAGGATGAGACTGTACTGTTTTGAACATCACAATTCAATGTAAATGTTATATCTCCAAAAAGTATATATTTTCATTATCTCATATTGAAACTTTTGAGATAAAAATCTACTCTTCATCCATTTGTAGTGGTAGAATATTTTTTTAGATAAGAGAATCCAAGGATACAAGGGAAGCAAAGTTTATTTGAAAGCTGATTAAACAGGGAGAAGCAGGTAAGCTTTGAGAGTCCCCAAACATTGCTTTTCCCATTTTTATAGTGGCAGATTTGGGACATAAATTTATTTTAAGCGTCTATATACAAAGGTGTTAAGAAATGTGCCAACAATGCTTTGCATAAAGACTTAAAATGGAACCTGGCTGCATATTCAGATCTTTATTCAACATTTTGAAGTCTGGTTAGTGATTTCTACTCTTAATTCAATAGGACTTCCTAATTCTTTTTAAATTAGCAAAATAATTACTGCTATTTCAGATTTAGCTCTATAGTTTTCAATGATTATACTGTTAACCTGGTACTAACATTAACTTTTGTATGCTTTATATATCAACAGTAGCTCTTTATATATGTTGCAGAGAAAAAACGTAATAAAGAAATGTTATCCTCTAGCTTTAATTGCAAGTATTTCTGATTCTCTCAGACCTGTTCCTTCTTAGCGCTACTCCATTATACATCTCCTTTAAGAACATCGTATTTTAAGCACGTATCTTTTGTATAGCTGAAAAAGTAAAACAGTCCTGCCTTTCTTGCCTTTCAGATGGAGAGCCTATTTTTAACAGGAGTCAGTCAGCCGCTTCCAGATTAGGGTAAGCGTCCAGACATCCCACTGTTACCTCTGAGGCCTGTGTGGACCCATTAGCTGAGTTAAGGCCACAATTTATGCAGCAGATATCCCTGCAACAGAGGCAGTCTGGTCATATTTGCTGTTGTCTTTGCAAACTCATTCTGTCTGATGAGATACACTCTCCTTCACTACAGAAAGATGAAAGCTGCTTACATTTTTCTGAACCTAGCATACATTCAAAACACAATTCAAGTCCAATTTAATTACTTCAGGTTAACATAGATGATTCATAGCATGTTTGTTGGTTGTTTTTTTGTGTTGTTTTCAGTACAAAATCACACAGAGACATAATAATTTCTTAATTCTATTAGCTTAGGTAATTTAACTGCAGACTTTACCTTAGAACAAACTCTATAATACATCTATTACTTGCAATAGTCAACACCCCTTTTTCTTCTGAAGCCAGTCCCTGGTATGACCTTCCAATGCACTTCTTGGCTCTGGAAGAACAGGCTGCTCTTTCAGTTATGAGTTACAATATTAGTATGAGTGGTACACTTGAATAGATGTGTGGCTGCCCCACATTCCACTCATAATAGTATGTTTATACTAGCATAATGATGTGTATAGCAGATAGATGGGCAGGACCCGAGAAGGTGGAGATTAATGCCAGTATGTGCTATCGAATTTTGGCCCATGCGTTGGGGAGTGGGCTGTTGTCAACAGTGGGAGACAGAATGGCTGCAACTTAGAGCATGCCACTGAGACAGCTGTGCATTGGCAGCTCCTACCAGCTGCAGAGCACTAAGAACAAGAGAGTGTAATGGTGGGCTACCTAATGCGATCTTCATTCTAAGCTTCGTCTATCATCTTTTTCAATCTTAGTATTGTTAGAACATATATGAGATTTCAGATAGTGCAAAGCAAGATTTTACATATTACCTACTTCTGCTGATTCTATATGTGATTTAAGTAAGCTCATCACTTATCTTCCTTTCCTTTATCATTAGCACATCACACATCCCTGTAGTGCCAGTTGTCACTAGCCGTCATCCTTTCCAAACTCTCACCAGCGTCACTCAGTCTTGACTAAACTCACAAGAGGTGGAGAAATTAAGGTCTGACTCAAAAGACTCTCTAGAGACATTACAGAAATGCACTTTTGAAAATTTAGGGTACTCTTGATATATATATATCAATATATATATTATATTTATATTATATATATATATTATATTTTATTTATTTATTTATTTATTCAGATAAGTTGTTGTTGTTGTTATTGTTGTTTTGCAATAATGTGAGGAGGAAGAAACCATATCTTTAACTGGTATAGCTGTGCTGGCAAACAAGCAAAAATATTCATTTTTACTGATTTAGCTTATTTTTCCAGCAAACCTGCATAAACTACACTGTCTGGCAAAAATAAATTGATAGATAAATATCTTACAAGAATAAACAGCATTGTCATTGGTAATACAATGGCCACATCAGCAACTTTTGAGGGTAGATTAGGTCTTAATAGTAAATTTTAACCTCTCGGGTGCATTCATTTTTTAGTCTGTCAAAACTATTTTAGAGCTAAAGCAGACATCAAATAAACTTGTTGCTGCTTTATGCCATATTAACTAGAATATTTTATTTGCATTTTAGAATAGTCTTAACCTTTACTCTGCATAAAACAAAGATTTTTCATAACATTACATTGTTCATTCCATGTTTCTTAACACTGTGCTACTGTGTAGACTGAAGAATTAACATTATGTTTGTTCTTAGAATATACCCATTCCTCTTGCTGATTTCTACTGTAATGACTAATTAAAAAAGTCTTGAGACATGCTAGTCATATTCTATGCTCCTGTTGCATTTCATATGATTGGAGAACCTCTTATTACACAGTTTAATTGGTAAAGTGTCACTGTGAAATTCCAGAGACTGATACAACACTGACATTAAAACATGACAGTAGATTACTGATCTCCTGTTTACTAATAGAATTCTTTTGCATCGTTACTTTTTTAATAATAGTGTATTCTGTTATTTTTTACAGTTAGTCAATTAAAATCATAATATTAATGAAGATTTCTTTTAATTAGCAGCATTAATGCAGATACTTCAGTAAAGACAGCTTCTGAAACAGACTTTCTTGCCATTTCAATGTCATGTGTAAGCTTCACATGTCCCATTTTTTGTTCCAGGAAAACAAATAAAAGGATCATACTTGTCAAAGGCAAAAGAGTTCCTTAGAATCTACAGGTATGTCAGATAAGGTACTCCAGCAGTTATTTTTTTCCTCCTCAAAAATAAAAAAGCAGTGTTTGTGTGTTTCTGTGTTTCCAATTTATGCATTTACAATATGTGATTCTGTGACTTTTTTTTTTTTTTTCCTATGATCTACTAGAGCTCTTCTATACCCTTTTTTGATGTATTTATTATATATAATGCAAAGCCTTTTTCTGGTCTGTTACTGTTTCTTCCATACGTAACTGCATGTTACATGAAGATCTATGAAGATACATGCAGTATCACTGTAAAAACAAAACAAAAAAAAATCTTGAATTTTCCTCTCACTTTTTACTGCTCAATTGATCAACTACAACAGAGGAAGCTTTCACATTTCTCTGAAGTGTCTTTATGACAGGCTAGCTTGACTGATGACAGAAAAATATGTGTCCACATGGATATGGTAATAAACTGACACAGTCATTTTGAATTAACTTAAATCTTCTGCAAGAGTTTATCCTGGTCATTCATTTGACCTGCCAAAATAAAAATAGGTAAATAATTTTGCTTGGAAGAAAGAATGTTCAATGTTCACTGTGTTTTCTCAGAAGAATATCCTCAAAAAAAAAAAAAAAAAAGACTGTGGCTTATCAATAGTAAAGAACTATCTAGAATAAGCTATTGACATTTTTACAAGAAACTTGCAAACAAGCAGATATCCCCATTTAGTAATCCCCATTTAGGACTATTTAGTAATGGATTCCTGTATGAATGGTGGTAATGCTGTTCTGTGGGCTCTGAGGTGTAGCTTCTTTACTCTATTACTATCAAATTTCAGGTTACTGCAAAAATAAGAATACTATTAAAGCCAAGAATTCTGGCTAGAAGAAAGTGGACCTGTACTGCTACACCCTACATTACTTTTACATTTACCCATTTCTTGCAAACTTGTAATCCTAAGATTTTACTTTTAAAAAAAGAAAAACACCTTAAGTCAAGATTATCCAAATATCACATTATGCCTGACAAACATGACCCTGTCACAGGATAAAATAAGCTTAATGTAGAAAAAGATAAGCATATGCATGAATTCCATTAGTGCTCTCTGATACAGATTATTCATGTAGAAAACTACTGGAGGGAAGAAATCACCAAGCACACAATTTCAATGTGAGATGCAACAGAAAAAGAAGCGTAAGTAACATCACTTCCCATAAAAGATTCTAAGAAATATATTACCATCTGCAGCACATCACAACTTCAGTACACAAAGATCTAATTAATTAGTCTTGCTAACTGCATATTGTTAGAACTGAGAGAGTATGTAACTGAGGTGAGGTGTGACCAGACCTTGCTATCATTCTGGGATGTAGTTGCTAATAGCTTTCATTTTTAGATGATATGCCTGATGGGGAAGCCTCAGAGCACACAATGCTTAAAAGAGAAGAGAAAATTGTGAAAAGCAGGCAATAATGATGGTTCCCTGGTGTGGAATTCTGAAAAACAAAAATGTAAAATATTGGGAGATTGAGGAAAAGTTGTATTTCTGAACTATTGTGGTAGATATTATAGACCCTCTGTGAAAAACTTGGGAATGAGGACCGATTTGTAAGACTCTGCCCAATTGTCTATAAATAATACCTCTCTACATTTCCCTTACGTCTTTAAATTTGAATAGTGAGTTCTGTGCGTGCTAGCTGTACACATCAGGATAAATAAATCAAAATGAGAGAGAGGAGTACTAAAATTTAAGGAGCTTCTTGTGCCAAAATATATGCATGCCACATTCTGTAAAGTAATAACAATTTAGACCTTTATATAGTTTCATTAATATCTTTGATTAAATCCTAATGGAAGTGTTTCCACATCCATGAGACTGTAAAGCCTGCAGGCCAGCTGAGTGTTAAAGGAATACATTGAAATCATTCACAATGCTAGTTGAAGGCTGTTTTATATGTCTAGTTGTATACTTGTGCACTACTACACACATGAAACCCATTTTTCACTTTGTGGAAAGAAGCCATTCTATTTACAATCTGTATGACTTTTACACTATACTATTTTAATCAGATTACCACTACAATGAGAATTAATGTAATAGGATTTACTATAATTAGAGGCAAGTATACAGTAATCTACAATGAAAAGAACACAAAACGGTTAGTGAAGATCAATAGAGGATATTGTTTATGCTGATAATATAATGTTTTTTAAATCACATTAAGCCTGATTTTAAGCAGATTTTTTTTTTTTTTGACAAACGTTACTCAAACGATTTCAACCCAGAAGGGTTAGTAAGTCAAGTATTACTCTTGTCTGAGACAGAGAGAAGTGGAAATAAATAAAAACAGATAAAACCTAAAGGACTGCAAGCTACTCATTTCATTGTCCAGCCTGAATAAAAGACAAAATAAAATAAAAAAAAGAAAAAGAGAGCATGATTGATAAAATAGTGATAAACAAGGCTTTTAAAACATAGATTAATGATTCAGGCTTTAAATTATGGTTTTAAACCTCTAAGAATTCAATATTTATCAATGTTAATATATATCAAATGTTCCTGTAATTCCCATGTAAGGAAACCTACATGAAGTTTTGGTAAAGATTGCAGATCTTCCCAAGTGATTATATTGTTGTTATGTTCCTGTCTGTTGTAAAATCCTGATAGATCCATAAACCTTAAGATACCCATAGTACGCCTAGCAAGTGGCAATTAAGAATTGAAAAAGTGGTGAAAGATAAACCAACTAACTAAATCTTGATGCTGTGGAAAACATTTTTGAGGATCTGGGACAACACCTGATGAGAGAACCATCTTGACCACAGGCTGAAGGACTGGTTCCTAAGACTCATGACAGTTTTCTTATACCAGCACAGTGATGCATATAGCAGACAGATAGACAGACCCCAAGAAGGTGGAGATGAATGCCAGTGTGTGATCAAATCTTGGCCCGTGCCTTGGGTTTATAGGTGGGGAGTCAGCTGTTGGGAAACAGACTGGCTGCAACTTAGAGCATACTGCTGAGACAGTTGTGCTTTGGGAGTTCCCATCAGCTGCAGAGTAGCTAAGAACAAGGCAGTGTAACGCTTTCATCAGTAATTAGCTCATACCACAGCCTAGTCTCCCTATGGGAGGCATTGGGTTAGATTCAAAATAAAGTAGTGGGTTACAGTTTGTATATTTAAAATTATTGAAAATCAAATAGGACTCTTTTGTAGAGCAAAAGTTATTCATACTGTTACGAATTTGCAAGATTTGATATTTTAGTTACTGCATTTTTAATTTTAAGAACACATCAGAGGTAGCATTAGTAACATTCCAGGGAAATAAAGCCCTCCCATTACGTGTGTGTGCATAATAATAAATATCAGCTTCAAGAAACCCTTCAGACAAAGTTTAAAAAATGCTTCAATTTTTGAGAGTGTAGCTTCAGACAATATATAATATTTGTGGGTGGGTATCACACATTCTTGTTCAGCTCTGAAAATATTGGTACAAATAAATATAATATTTTTTTTCAATAAAACAATGTGGTAAAGATTTTAAATACGTCATTTAAATAATTAACAACTGGATTGCATTCTTTCAGGGTTGTAGGGTTAAGTACATAAAATATTTTTTCTCTATAGTTTCCTTCAAGACCATCTAATACAAAATAAGGAATTGAGCTGTTCATTACAGACACAGGTATCTTTGGATATCATATATATTTTTTCTACTTCTACTTTGGCTACATAGGGGATTTTGAATCCTCTTATCTTTTTTTACTAACTGGTGTCAAAACTTTTCCAGCCTCCAATAAGTTCTTTATAAATGATGAAAATTCATGTGCAGATCAACAGTCTTGCTACAAACTCGATTTTTGTAACAAATAAGCAATTTTCTGTCCTCTTCCTCAGAGAAGACACAATCAATTCTATCTTCTCTTCTATGCTGCAGTTATTGCTACTTTTGGCATAGCTGATCTGGCTCCAAACTTGCTGTGAGTAGACCAATTCTTTTTTAATTGCCCCAGTATAAAAATAAAATTGCCTTTATGGCACTCGTGATGTTACACTATGAAATTGCATAATGCCTTACAGCCTGGAAAAAATGCATTAATAGCACAGAGGAGAGAGGGGAGAATCAAGCAACTTACTATTACTGCCTTACCACAGAGCACAAAGGTGTTTGTTTGTTTGTTGCTGTTCTTTCGTTGGTTTCTGTTATTTTGTTGTTGTTGTTGTTGTTGTTTGTTTTTAAGAAAAAAATAAGGTAAAGTAAATAATGCACTACTAAGATTTTGTCTGGAACGGTGAATAGACTTAAACCATCTTTTGCTGTTATTGCAGTTTATTTGGCTGTTTTTCTGATCAGTTCAGCTTCTCTCTCTCTCTCTCTCTCTCTCTCTTTTTTTTTTTAGACATTATAATAGCTGAAATATTTACAATACACAAGATACATGATGCACAATATTCTATTCCTCTACCTTAATATCGGTCATTACATTACTACTCTTTAATATCCAAATATTTCTACTTTCTAACATACTCCAAAAATGAATCAGCAAAATATATTAAATGAAGTTATTCTTTAACATTCTGTCCTTGAACTCTGAACAAGAATTCTGTTGTTGTTCTTTGCTTGCCTCTTATTACTTAACAATTTTACTCGGAGCATCCAAAGAATAAGCAAGACTCTCTCTGGGTCAGTTGTACTCAGCTGGCACAAAATAACAAGGCCCTACTGAAGTCATCATTTTATACCATGTAATGGTCTGGCAGAAATATTTAGTCAATACATTTTGGTGAGTGTTGGAAGCAATGTTTATAGTGAGTGTTTTCCTGGAGCTGACCTGGATAGTATACGTCCCAAGGTCTATCAAGCTGTGATCTGCACTGCTACAGTGCCAGTATACGCTCTGCAATAGTTACAGTGCAAATACTCTTCTCAATATAACCTACAACCTCTTTTTCTCATGATACAATAGAAGATTTGAGAGCTCACTTGCTGTCTTGCCAACCAAGCAATTCACCCACCATCTGCATGCTAAGAGCATGCAAACAGTTACAAAACTATAGATGGTTCTTTCTCAGCACTGTGTTTTTGGGGAGCTGTTCATTGGCTCTTCAATCTTTGGAGCAACAAGACAGGATGCAACAAATAATGAAAATAAAGTTCTGGTTGTTTTTATTATTATTATTATTATGCTATTTTTAGATAAATAAACCTTCTTTTAATCCTGTAAAAATTCCTCTATAATATTAAAAGGACAAATTTTGGAGATTAACTAACAGATCCATAATAGAGGTCTGTTCTGGCATCCTGTCTGTCTCTGCAAATCTGTTCCTTTTATTGCAGTAATGCAAACTTCCTTAGAACCATCTGCACCACTGCTGAGTTTTGAAAAGAAAAACACAAAAAGAAGACTCAATGGATAATGAACAAGGGCACTCACAAACCCACTGCATTTATCTGTATACCCACTGTCCAAGCTGCTCTAGAGCATACACACTGTTGTCACTCTCAAGTGCTACAGAAGCTCAGCACATTTTGCTGAAGAAAGTCAGCTGGCTCACATGAGTCCAGAGGGATATTCTTCCTCCAGAACTTTGCCTGGAACTTAGTGACAAAAAAATAGAATGAATAAAGTATTGACCAAACACCAGAAAAAAATAAATATCAGTGAACGTTCAAATGGAAATAATTAAATCAAGCTTCATGTCTGCTTATGTAGCCAAAAGTGATGATGTTTCCAGTACTGTAAGTGACCTCGCTGTGGCTGAAAACACCCTTTTGCAGCATTGACAGGTTCAGAGTGTATCAGAGTACAATGACACTTAAAGAAGGTGCATGGATCCCTGAAGAAGACAGAGAATATAGTGATTTTAGGAACAAAACCAAAATACCAACACTTGCAAGTAGACACTGCAAAACGCATTCGGTCTGGCGATCTGTGCACATCACTGTGAGAGCATCAGTAAATCACAAGCTTTCCAACAGTTTGCCAGGAGGATTCCTGTGAACCTGAAGCTGAAGATTAGGGTAGGTTACATTGCATTTGATTCACTATGTGGGGAAAATAGTTATGTATAAACATCCCGATACTATTCTGGTTGTAAAGAATTTTATTATTTTGATGAATTTAAAATGGGGATAATACCAATGTAATTCCTTAGTTACTCTTCCTCCTACTTGGAGAAATCTGACAACTCAGGACAAATCTGATGCTGCAGCAGCTTAGCTTCTTTATGGTGATTTATATTACAAATATGACCAAATTCAAGGTCATAGCTAAGAACCCAAGTGAATATGATTAAATTAAATATAATGCATAGAATCTCATTCCCTTTTCTGTCATCTCCAAGTTGATATCAGCCTCATTGAAGGACTATCATGGTGAATAACACCAAATTCAAGACTGATGAATTTCTTGGAGAGTTGGCTCTAAGTTATATCTGAATCTTCATGAAATTTTAAGATTTAATTTCCATTTTCTTTGCCATAGGTCTTTTACAGTAGAAAAAAATCTCAGTTGAAAGGCATTTCTTTCCTCTCATGCACATTGTCATACTACTGTACAAGTAACATTTATCTGTTAATACACCTAACATGCACCAAAGACAGACATTTCTGCTCTGGTATATAACACTGCTTTAAAATGTTTCCACTTCTTTTCCTTCTGATCTACAGTACATACACTTACCACCTTTTGTCTCAGTCTGTGTTGCTCTGAATCTCATTAGCAAGCTTTATTCTAGCAAACAACTATTTGCCCTTTGAACTCAAATGGCCTTCACTAGGTGACACAAGAAGGCAGTATTTCCTGTTATCTTATAGTAAGAGACCATGAACTCACATATTTGTTCTTTGCATATTTTTTGGCTAACATGAACTTGAAGATATGGAAATTGCCTATATAAAATCTCTGTAGATGTCCTCATAACTTCTTCTACAGTCCCAACACTGAAATATCCTGAGACATTTTCAGAGTTTGTTGCTGCTTTTGATGTGCTTTCACTGCAATGCTTCCTCCTTCAATATCATAAGCTAAATCTTTCTTTGCAGTCCATTGGATGCAATCTCAGAACAGCTAAATTTTTCTTTCATCACCTATGCAGAGTCTCCCATTTGATTAGTAGCAACCCTGAAGTTGTTCATAAATTGTGTCATGCATTTGACTGCTTGGCTAACCGCTAGAAAAGGCAAACTCCCTGCTCCCCACATAGTATTCTTTCATCCTATAACTTCATCGTATTTACCAGAGACTGCCAATTACTGTAGTATATATAATTATTTTTTATGCACCCTTGTCAACCCAGATAAAAGAGGAATTCCATCACCTGGCTTGCACATATTTATTTTCCACAATCTTATGAATAAAGAAATGGAAACTGCTCATGTAATTAAGATCTGCTTATACAAACAAGGTTTACAAGTGGTTTATAAAGATATTTTTCCTCTTTTCATATTTGTTTGTAGAAGGATTACACATCTGCTCACTTGTGTTTCAGTAATATTACTGGGAAAGTTATAAGGAAATTCACGTAGAGAAACATTATTGAAGGGATGAACAATCCCAGGAAATCAGACAACTTGGAAATGGAATTTAGATTATCTTCTTTTGCCTGCTGGCTGCCTATTATCTTTATTTTTGTCTGTAATAATAATGATAGCTTGTTTCCTGGTACAGAGTAGGGGAAGTAAATGGGCAAAAGTCATGCTCAGAGTATGTTTCAAATGCTACAGAGTGAGATATATGTCTATGCCATCTACTTTGCCTTTGTCAGGTAACCATTATGTGTCTGCATGCTGTGTGTAACAACAGATAACTAAAAGAGCTGCCTATACTTCTACTTATCTGTATAGAGTGGGTTATTTGCAGACAGTAGTTATCATTACTTTGGGGAAGGCTGGAGAAAGGCAAGAGAAAGAGATACCCATTATTGTTTAAGTATTCTTTAGGATTTCTTATGTCTTCCACGGGTTGATTAAAATAATATGTTTCTGATTGTGCCTTATCCTTTATCCCTTAAAGAAGGAGCATGCAGCAATAATTTGCAGTGAGATTTTTTTTGTAAGCGTCCCCCTTGCATGCGTTTTACGCAGAAGGGGAACACATGGTCCTGAAAGAGCATTAATACTCAGGTACAGCTGGTCTTTGAAGATTTTAAGTGATCCAGATAGGAAGAACGAGCAAATGCCTCCCAAGGGAGACTGGCTGTTCTGACACCGCTCTATCATAAGTGTTAACACTTATGGGAAGATGTCTATGGAGACCAACGTACAGAACGGGGACTGTATTGGCAAAAGTAAAATAGGCATATAAGAAAATAAGACAAAAATAAAACCGTTAACCTGGACAGCAATAGAGAACTTAATCACAGTCTACCAGGCTAGCAGCAAAGAAAAACAACCAAACTGATTAATTCATCTATTGTTATTAGTTAATGCAACAACCTAACATTTCTCCATGACAGCAATGTCTCTGTGCCAGGTTTTTATTATCCTGCGGCACTGGCACTATTAAAATTCCTATTACTCAGAGAGTTTACATTGATTTAAAAAGGAGTTCTGTTTGCTGGATATAAAAAGAGCTATCACAAAGAATTTAGTGTCAGACCTTAGCTAAGGATCAACCCTATTTTCTATTTAAAGAATTCATTGGGTTTAAAGACAAATCACTTTTAAAGAAGTAAAGTTCTAAGGCACCAGATTTGCCTGAGGAACTGATCCCAAATAACTGCTTTATTTTTATTCTTGTCATACAGAAATATCACATGGCTCCAACCATACCTAGTCGAGCTTCATTACTGCATACTCTAGCATCCCATACAGAATTGCCAGAAGTAGAGACTAAGCAGGGTCATTAATTGCTCTTGTACAGGGTAAAATTCCCCCAGGTATATGTTCCCAAGAGAGACTAGGTTGCAGGAGACATAGGGAATAAACTTGATGCAGAGAACATGAAATTTGTGACAGAAATATTACAAGAGGAGGATTAGGAAACCTGGAAAATGTTATGCTCTTGAATCAGGTATTCTGTGCCAGGACCAGGAAAAAGTCAAGAAAAAGAAAAAATATGGAAGTGAATTGCATAATCCAATCAGGGCCCTAAGAAGAGAAGTCTTTCGAAGTCCCACTGAGATCAGTAGCAAATCCAAAACTTACTGTTAACACAAACAAGAAAGCTAAACCACAGAACCTGAAGTCAGGGGCCTAATCTGGGCCAAGTTTTATTCAGCAGGACTACTCCAGGTAAAAATTATGTTTCAGAAATAATCCACAATCACATCCATAGTTACAGCATCAATGAAATTGAAGCTGCTAATACAAAATGAACATACAAAACCAAATAAAACCATTATTTTTTTCTGAATTCTGCACAAAGACTGTATGTGGTTAAGGTGAAAATCTTGCCCTGGAGCTGCCACATGGATAACATGTCCCTAACTAGAAGGATTAGAACTACTAGGACATAAGAAATCCTAAGCTAATTTGGAAGCAGAACAGCTGAAGAAAGGCTGTACAACAGAAGTTGGAATTAGAGCAAGAGGTTAAATTGCTTCAGATTCTTTCTGTCTGTGCTGATCTTGATGCCAAATGTGAAAGTCTGGGCAAGATAACCATCTTTCCAAACCAACAAATCTTTTGTAGGCCAGAAAGTTTAGGAAGAAAGATCACAGATACTGTATCTCTGCGTATAATTAGGAAATGATCCTTATAAGCTTCTCATGTAAGATTACTTCAAGGAAAAAAAAAAAAAAAAAAAAAGGAATATGGAGTGAGGTACCAAATTATTTATTTATTTTTAGACAAAAGGCTATGAACAAGCCTAAAGTTTAAATTATGGTAGTTATTGTAAAGTAATTAAAAGTTGCTTCACAGATTTTTATCAAAATATGCCCAAGGAGTAAATACAGAAATTTGCTTGACTATGTAATTTTTCAAACCAAAAGCAATAAGCTATGGTAAATCTCAAGTAGGTCCAAGCTCCAGTCTTGTTCTATAATATCTGCATGAAGATTTTATAATGTTATAGGTTATTAAGCATGTTGGTGTATAAAAATATGCAGAAAGCTGGCTGCTCATAGATCATACAGCACAAAGCAATACTAGCTACATAACAAATTAGTAACAGCTGGATGGTTTGAAACTAGAAGGCCTAACATGACAGTACAGGGCAAATTCCACTCAGTTTATAAAACAAGACTACTTTACCTAGGGCAATAATGCAATGCCTCTAGATTGGATTCTGCAGAACCTGGGGCTGCCTTGTGAAACTGTATGATAACTTAGTCATGACAAAGATGCCACAGGATCAGGGAGCCCAGCAGAGAAATTCTGCTGCCTAGAAAGATTCCAGCTTGAGAAATCTTGATTGCTTCAAGAGTTGCAATGAATAAAGGAATTAAGCTTGAGGTTAGAAAATTAAAATGGAAGTCTATGTTTCTATGCTTCAGTATGTTTTTCTGAATATTTCAATTTTTGTAAGCAATAAACTTGCATTCTATCATCTTTTACCCTCAGAAGGATTTCATTATATGAGGTGCTTTAGATTTTCTGGTTTTAGATTCTCTTTGGCAGAGGTTGTTTTTTCCACAGGAAAGATTCTTTAGCTTTAATGTCATATTTCAAAATAAATTTTCTTGCTCTCCTTTGCTCTTTCCCTTTGACAGCCATCATTGCTGAGTAATGCCCAAGGTCATGCTTTTGAAAAGCAGATTCTTCATTTGCAACATTGCTGCAGAACCTATTGCACAGTATATATCCAGAGGACTAGGCACTTGTCCCTTTATAAAATATAGGTTGAATTCTGCAAGGGATGTGTCTGGCACAAGAGTTAGACACAAATCAGTAAAGAAATATAAAAGGGAAAATCACCAGCTCTAGAAATGGTTTATGAATATATGCACATACATTCATATGAATATGCAATTTAGGAGTATCCTGCAAGAAATGCATTAAATACAAGGAAATTTGTTCGACCAGAAAACATATTGTGAGTCCAGATCATTACTTGCTTGGGCAAAACTCCAGACGGAGCCAAAATCTTTGTCACGGAGTGTAGGCAGCTTCAACTATCAAGTCAAAATACTTGATAGAAGCTATAAAAAATAAGTTTAGTCTGGATAAAAAGTCCTGAAATAATGCCTAGAAAGCAATTATTTCCCTAAGACGATTCATTACCAAAAGAAAACTTGTTTAAAAAAAAAAAACTTTTCACATCTCCTGACAGAACATCAGCTATTTTAGTAAAATACAGTCATCTTCTCCTGCAACAAATTTCCACACTTAAGAAATCTTAGTAGAAAAAGCACTAACATTCAAATCATATTTAATGGAGAAATCAGACAAATGTCTACCAAGATTCTTCACATAAATCTGGCCTTCTTTCGTTGCTAAATCCTGCTTCCACAAAAGCAATAAATTATATTAATTTCCAGGAAAGCAGAAGTAGGCCTTTAATCACATAATGATTATTGAGATAATCCTTGTTAATAGAATAAATTTATTTTTTATAATAAATTTGTTACCACTAAAAGTGACAGTTTAACAAATCCTGGCTATGATGGTGACTGTTCTTCAGTTGCATGGCAGGTCTGTTCAAGGACCCCAGGATTTCAGTTATTTTTAATTTGCTTTCTCCTCCTAGTTTTGTTCCAGCTTTTTAATTCAACTGGTTAATGGTTGTATGGTTGTCCAACAGAAAAAAAAAAAAAAAGACTAGTTTGAGAATGACATGTTACCTCTGCAGCGTATGAACGTATTTTGATTTCCACAGCACTGAGTCAGCATTCTGATGAGTTAGCATTTATATTCCCGACAGCTGTTTATTCCTCTCAATGTAATTTCAGAGATAAATGTCCAGGAGGGATTTGTTGCCCCAGATCTATCAGAAAACATATTTAAGATATTCTGTGGTATTTAAATCATAAAAAAAACACTATTATTCAGTAACATTAGGACTAAAAGTGTTTAATTTTGAGCATTAAATAACGAATCTAATTCTTGTGTTTGTTTTTTTTTTTTTTTTTTTAAATGTAATGTAGTATTAAAGTCAAAGTATTTTTCATTTTATTTTCTATGCAAAATCACATTGATGGTTTCCAGGAACACGGTAAATTTAAGAAATATTTAGACACTTCCAGTACATCTATTTTATAAATCCTTTTATTTGGAGTTGAGAAAGCAGCCTTGAGAATAAAGGAAGAGATAGTAACTAGTGCACAGAAAGGACCAAACCTTTCCTGGAACAGCTTATCAGTTGTATCTTACTAAAGCCACGAGACTAGTTGGCACAGCTGGAACATAAATCTTGCTAGAAGTCAGAACCAGTGTACAAGGATTCACCGCATTCTAAAATTTGACAGGTGATCCAGAAGGGATAGTTTGTCAAATATGATGTAGGCTATGCTCATTCATACGCTGTAATTTTTTATCTACTTTTTTTTTGGTTTTGTTTTTAATCTTCTGTTAAAGCCATGCAGATGGTGCAGAGCAGCCTAGCTGGTGCGCTGGAGAGGTGTGGCCACAGCTGCCTCCTCCTTGGATTCTAGTTAGGGTCGTGCCATAAAAGCCTGTAGTAAATCTTTCTAGGAGTCTCATTTGTTAGACTTGGGTTTGCAATTGGCAGGGTGACTAAAGCTACTGTTAGTGAGATTAGAGATGTGTATATTATCCATACAAAACAAACAAACAAACAAACAAACAAACAAATAAATAAAATAAACAGTTCTGAATCTCATTATAATGCTGATTTTCATCATGGATGGTGGCAATGAGTTCTACAAATGTCTTCTGATTTTGATAAAAGAATTTAAAATATGGTTAATTGCTCAGTTCTCCGTTCTTTCAAACTCCTTTTTTTTTTTTTTTTTTTTTTTTTTTGTCTCAGAAGGAAAGTGAAAAGGGATTCTTGGTATGACTATTCTAAATGTTCCATTTATATTCTCTGTTACTTACCTTGTGTGTTTTCCTACTCTCCAGTCTAACTCAAGCAGACAAAACAAGTAACAGCATCACTCTACTAAAGTGTAAGACATTTGAAATGCAAGTGGTACATTTGATGTTAACCTCTTTAATAAAGCACCAAACCTTAAATGTTATTGTCCTAGGACTGTTCTCCCAAAGCCTTACTCATGTCAATAAATGATGCAATTACTGAGGATTACTGATGCAAATAAGGGTGTGAAGGATGAAGCTTTAGCCTGCAAGCCTCAGTCTCTTGTATGGGAGACTGCCTAAGAATACCAGGTGCTCTAGTTTTGGTGTAAAGAAGGCAGAGCCAGGCCCTTTGCAGTGGTGCTGGGTGACAGTGACAGGACAAGAGGCAACAGGCATAAAGTGAAACAGTGGAGGGGCCATCTGAACATCAGGAAACACTTTTTTACTGTGAGGGTGACCACACAGCCCAAGCACAGGTTGCCCAGAGAGGCCATGGAGTCTCCTCCTTGGCTGTATTTGAAAGCCACCTGGGCAGGGTCCTGGGCAGGGTGCACTGGGTGCCCTGCTTAGGCAGGGGTTGGGCTGGAGGGCCTCCTGAGCTCCTTTCCAGCCTCAACCAGTCTGTGATGCTGTGGGAGATTCCTCTCTAATCCTATCAATAAGATCACAAACATAATATGAGGTTCATGCGAATACAGTGATCAGACATTTGGGTGGCTGGCTGGCTGGGTGAATGGAGGAAGGGAGGGACAGACAGATGAATGGACGTGCAAGCAACTGTAAAGCCCAATTCCCTAGTCTGTATTTGGGCCACTATAACAATGAAATGTGCACCTGGAAAGCCTACTTAATGCAAACAAAAATGAACAAACAAAGAAACAAAACTAAAAACAAAACCAAAAAAAGAAAAACCCCAGCTGTCTGTATAGTGAAGAGATGGCTTCATATGCATACAGGAGACCCATCACAGTTTCCACAATATGGCATTTAGCCGGATTAATGCTGTGCTCTAAGTTCTTCTGATGGAAAGAACAACCTTTTAGGAATTCCTAGCCAAGAGCAGCTGAAAGTCAGAGTAATCCGAGGCTGCACTGATTAACTGTAGAAGCCTGAAATTAAGGAAATTCAGACATCGGAAAAAAAATGTCTTGAGGCTAAAAGCTACCTTTGCCCTTTTTCTGGTTTTGTTACAAGCAGAACTCAGAGAGTATAGATAACTAGGTTTTAGGTATTTTGAGACACAGGATATTGTCCCAGAAAGCATGCATAAAGCATTACTATGGTAATGGTTACCATAGTTGGTATCTTTTATGGAAAATTTGTAAAAACTCTGTATAAGTGTATTTAGCTTACATAAGCAATTGCCACTATAGTTAGAACTGTCTTTTAGTTATCTATAATACATTAGAACTTGTCTTATTTTACATTTTATGTAGCAGTTAACAGTTTGCAGAAGTGACAACTTATATAGGTTGTATAAGTTATACAAATGTTATATAAGTTATATGTTATATAAGATGTATACATCATATGAGATATATACATCTGTATGTATATGTATACATATATATACATACAGATTATTAGTCTGAGCTGAGAGGGCTATTAAGGAAAGTTTTGTCTTTATTATGACATGCTGTATGTGTAATACAATTAAATACAGTATGTGATAACTGCTAATGTGCCAACAGTTGTGAGGAATTCAAATAGCAGACAGTAAACTATTTTTTAAGGTATTTTAAAATGGAAATCTTCAAAACGACTTGGGAAGACACTTGTTTTGACATCTTTATTTGCTTTTTTCTTCTCATCCTTCATTTCACTTTCACACTTCTTTCTACTGCTGACTGTAGCCATAGCTCAACTGTTTCAGGTTCCAAGCATAGATTAGCATCTTCCTGTCAAATAAGCCAATGCTACCGGGTGAGTTGACCTTGACCTGACTGCTGTGATTCCAAAAGCCACAAGCTAACTGGCAACAGTTGTTAGGTATGTCAAAGGTAATTTTTATTGTAGATGAATGTTATAAAATACCAGGTGGTAAGGAGGAACAACAGTGCAGTCCTCTAGTTCATAAGAATCTAATGCTCATTTACCTCAATAAACATTTGGGATCAGTCATTGTGGGAATAAAATCTTTTCCATATGCTTATTACCTGCTGCATTAGCTACCAATTTAAAAACAAAACAAAACAAAACAAACGTTTGCACTTAAGATGCATGCAATATTTGGGATGGCACCCTCGCAGTAGTTATACTAGCAATGACTTGGTCATGCCAAGTAGAAGATATTTGGAAATCAGTGAAGGTTTTGTTTCAGTAATTGCTGGCAAGAAATGTCTGTTCCTACTTTTCTTGATCCTTGATTACATTGGCTCAGTGCATCTTCTCTTGAAGAACAGCCTCTATGAGGAAGCTCATAATCCACAGGGATTTTCTCATAGAGGTTCTTTCCACATAAATTTCATCAGGACAGCAGGATTTGTTTTCTATTCCTAAACCACTTCCTGATCATTCAGATGTGAAGAAAATCATGACCATTTATGAAGGAGTTCTATATTTCCATACAAAGCATATCCTTAGAAGCTCTTTTGAGGAATAACTAATTCTCCCAGTAACCCCGTGAAACAGAAAAACATGAGATGGAGAAAATAAGACCACCAGCCTCCATTTCTCCCTTTCTCCTTTTCTAGTTGCTATTTTACAGAAACACGTGAGGAAGGTGGTTTGCACCTATCGACTCTGCTTCATTCCCCAGATATAACATAGGAGTTTGGGAGAGGAAAGGAAGGAGAGTAGTATCATTTAAGCCTGAAAGTCTACTTTGAGAATAAAGGGAGCAAATTTGCCCATACAGAATTAGTCAGTACAGAATACAGGGTACAATCAGTCCTGCTTTTAAAAGCAGTGCATAGCATTGAGTGCTCTTAGTGCCGACTGGAATTCTGCTTTACATTTCTACACAACTGTTGCTACATCGATAGTGGAAAGATGATTACAGGTGATAAATTCCAATCATGTTTGAAGACTCTCTTTTTTGGATTTCAGTGATGAAATTTCTGTTTATACTTCAAGGCATCTCATTAGAAATGGTTATATTTTAGATTCCCAGCACATTTGTTTAAATATTAAGAAGTTAATGAATCACAGCAAGATATCAATTCTGCCTGATACAGCACAAACCTGTATTTACTAGGATTTAAAAGTACGTTTTTGTAAAGTGCTAGCTGGTACATTCTGGTACATGTTCATCTACACTGGCCTTCATTTCTGTCTTTAGATGCAGCTTCTGGTTACTCTGAATTTCCTGTTCAGTGGCGGATCATTTCATTCACCTTACAAATTACTTACTAATAAAATATGAATGAACAATGGAGCATCTAAGGTCCCTCCAGTTTGGAGGATCTCCTTGTCAACACCCTACGGCCATTGCCAGCCTGGCTTTGCTTTTCGCCACAAGAAGAAGAGGAAGCTTGACAAAGAGGATCCAGCAGTGAAGCCATATTCTCTTTTTTTTTTTCACCCTGCCATGCCAATGGGCAAAGCACAACTGGGCAGGACCTAACAGCTCCTTGAACACACAGAAGCTGAGGGTGCTGCCCTCTTCAGTGTACCCTACTCGAACACATTTTCTTATACTTGCATCTTCAGTCATTAATTCTCACCCTCTCCTTTTTGCATTTTTTATCTCCTTCCATAAGCTGTTTATTTTCTGAAAGAAAAAAGTTCCAGCCTGCTCAATTATTTTTCATAAGGAAGCCATTCACTCCCATGTCTGATCATGTCTGATCATTATTGTTGCACCTCTCTGAACTTTTTCCAGATCTAAGATAACCTTTTTGAGATGGAAGCACCAGAACAGCACACAGTATTCCAGATGAGAGCAAACTTCAGTGTTATACATTGGCATAATCATATTTTCTGTTTTGTTCTTTTTTCCTTTCCTAACAGTTCCAAATATTGGCATTTTTGAACTGCTGCCATGCACTGAGTTGGTGTTTTTATGGAGCTATCTGTCATAATACCAAACTTTCCTTTCTGAGTGGTAACATTCAGCTCAGAGCTCATCACTTTATTCATAAAGCCAAGAACACTTTTGCCCACGTACATCATTTCACATTTATCTACGCTAAATTTCCTCTGCCATTCTGTTACCCAGTCACTTAGTCTTACAAGGCCCATCTACAGTTCCGGGCACTCAGCCCTCATACTACACTGATTAAATTTGTATCCTCAGCAAACTTTCCACCTCACTGCTAACACCTTTTTACAAATAATTTTTGAGTTTGTTAAGCGGAATCAATCCCTTGCAGAGTTCCACTTAGGACTTTTCTCTATAATGCCACTATGCTCACATGGATGAAGATCTGGGAGGGGACGTGGATATGGTGCTGGGGACCAAGGTATGCAGCACTGGTCTATATACAGGGTGCTACAGAGATGTGTGCCCACATATCTCAGACTTGATGTGTAGGAACCAGTCCTATGGCCTTTGCCTCTCATGTGATTTGAGGCCCAGTTTACAAAGACCCCTTCCTGTGATCAGTTACATGAGGTTTCACCAGTTCAGAAGAAGAAACTTAAGGAGTCTAACTTCTAGGAAGAGCCTAAATGTCTTTGCCGAAGGAATCATCAGGCCATAGCAGAAGTATTTTAGAGTAAAGGAATTTTAACAGCACACAGCCCCGTGACAAGATGAGACACAATACAGCAGTTTAGTACGTGAACTATGTAAATCAGGGGTAGAAAGTCTGTGGAGATAGGATTTAGTGTGATATATGCATGCAAAAAGGGAACCATATATAATCTGTTTGAAGTGAGTGAGTATACCAGCAGCAGTTAGTAAAACAGATAAAACCTGAACGTTTAAATGGTGACTGGTTTTGATTTGGTTTGGACTTCAGGGGCTTGAATTAACACTACCCTGCACTTACTGTTGTCATTCGAATACGGCAAAGAGGCTATGTTTCCTAGTCAGTGACAAATCATCTCCGAATTCATGGTGTGAAAATTATCACAACTCCAAATGGATTCTTTATTTGGCACTGAGTTGTGTTTGGTAGCCCCTTCTCCCCGTCTGAGGAACACAAACTCCAAAAGAGAATTCTGTTGACCACATGCAGTGACCTAGAGGCAGTATTTGTCTCAAAGCCTTTGAAAATCATCGTTACATTTGCATTGGTTGGTCAGGAACATAAAAAAGAAACTCATTAAGTGATATTAGGAGATGGAAATCATTAAAATCTCTTATATGTATCCTTTTTTTTTTTTTTTTTTTTTTTTTTATGTGACATTCTTAGGAAGATGAGACAAACAAACCACATTATCATGTTATAATAATGATAATGTTATAATAATGTTATAATGTTACAGTCCTACATCATCATTCACAGCAATGATTTCCAGGAGGTAGCAAAGGTACTTTTAACAACTGTTATGTAGTGCTACCTAGTGGCCAAATTGAACAGGACTTTATCAGAGACTGGTACCTTATTTTTTCAGTATTAACTGTCAAATGCTGCTTAGTTACTTGATTTTACTATTATTCTGGTGCAGAAAACAGCTTTCTACTCTTAATAGATAAATAACTTAACCTGATAACCTCGCAACACTAAATATTACAACGCTACTTGTTTCCCTGGCTTGTGCACCAAGCTTACCAAGTTTCTATTCAGGCAGAGTTTTGGAATCCTATGATTTTGATTGGCAAGGACAGAAGATACTAGGAAAAATGTCTGACAGTTTTAAATCCAAAATTTCTGGTACTGCAACACCTTCTCAATCGTTCCCTCTTACACTGAATTTATTTTTTGTAACTAAAATTATTAATTATTTTTAGAAAACAAAAAGTTGTTCTTATTTATTACACCCATAAACTTAAGATACATCCACTATGCATTTTGAGTCTAACATACGTGATACAAACTGATCTTTATATGATGACATTTTAAAAATGCAAATAGAAACTTACATTTATAGGCCAGATTGCCATTTTACAGAAAAAAACATGTAATTCTTTCGTGACAGCTAAAGTAAAGTGCCTTGACAGGTATTTGGGTCTTCTGCTTCACCAGCACTGAGATTAAGGCATAAATTTAATTTTTTTGGATTGTGCTCCTGGTGCTCTTACCAAGTTTCTTAAGGAACATATAACACATGCCAAAATGCCATAGATATTGTGATTCCCAAATTAATAATGATGTTCAGCGATATAAGAAGCCAACATATAGCTATCCAAATGAATTGTAAAATTGTCCTATCCAAATAAATTGTTAAACTCTGGGGCTGTGGCTTTGCTCTGCACTTCTTCTTGAAAAGATTATGTTTAAACAACTTGTGTCTATTGGTTTTTATTAGTTAAAAAAGCAGTGGCTGTCTCCCTTCTAATAGGACTTAATTAGCAGTAAATCTAAGTGTTTTTTGTTTGTTTGTTTCCACAATGCAAAATGCTGGGTTTCAAATGGTGAAAACTGATTCAAAATCTTTAAAATACAACTCCAATAGATTTCAGAAAGGCATGTTCTACAGCAGAACTGGGCCAGTCCAAAATTTTAAACATAAAAAAGAAATCCATAAAGCTGACTTCAAGAAAAAACTAATTACATGCACTTACTGTAAAGCATGTATGAACACAAATATAACACATTTACATTAAAATGGACAAGCTGCATGAAAAATCTCTTGTTGTTTGCAGTGTGAAGTAAGTGGCTTGTGTAACAGCAATTGGAAAAATGGCAGCTGATTTTCACAGTATGGATACTACTTATTCTGATAATTTCTTTGACAGGCATTGTGACAGAATCTTTTCTTAATACATGAGAAAGTAACACATAAATGTATTACTAATGCAGCTCAGAGTTCTCTGCTTCAGAACTTGAACCTCAATAAGTAAAAGAATAAAAACTTGTTGAACAGGAGGAGAAAACAGAAAGCCTGAAAAAATAATTTACTATTTTCTTCTATGTGATCTGGACGATTTTCACAGGGCCAGCATCAAATATCCAGTGATGGATATTTGTTCAGGGATAAAGCAGAGCAGCAAAAAGAGTTTTGAAAGCAGTACTGATTATTTTGAAGTAATTTTCAGGCAATTACTGACCCAACCTACAAGTCCATCCTTTTGCTTAGTAGAGATTGTCCATTTTAGAAAGGATATTCTGGGAAAGAAGGTACAGACAAGATCCAAAACTGGGCCAAGAGCATCCCATTAACACTGATTTGCAGAGCACACACACTATGGTATTTCTGTTGGGCATCTCTCTGACAGTGTTTATGGATAGGCTGCTTGTCCTGTGACGTCCTAGACCAAATCACTATATGCCAAACCCAAACTCACCTAGTTTCACTTCTGTTAAAGATCACAATTTTACTGTATTCATAAGAAATGTGGAGTTGTCTCATGGGGAAAACTGTGAAGTAAAGCAGGGTACCCTTAGTAGGGCCTTAAAAAAAAAAAAAAAAAAAAAAAAAAAGGTGTGAATCCACACACTTTTTGCACCTTTAGTGTTTTTTTTTTTTTTTCCTTTTTGCCCAGCGTATGTTACTAAGCTGTGTAGTAGCTATAGTTCCATAACTCTTAACTGACAGGATCATCTTAATGTTTAGGAATGATATGATTTTATTGTTCCCAGCCATGTAAAATAATTATATATCCCATCTGTTCTGCAGTGATAAAGCCCTCAGAACTTGTGTAATAAACCCTTAGCCTTACCAGTGCTATGTAACTGTGTAACATGCATTATTAGCCATGTCACTGAAGTACCATAGCTCACCGTGAGCCCTTCACTAACATCATCTAGAATTTTACCTTTTGCTTCAGAGACAGAAAATTCCTGTCCTCAGAGCATCTATACCTGACATTTGTCAGTCATTGGAAAAAAATATCCCACAAATTGCTGAGCGTACTTACAAACATTGGGAAAAGGACAATGAAGCTATTCTCCATTTTCTCTGTTCTCGTCTTTTTTTTTCTAACTATTGCTACGTTTTCCAGTTGTCTGTAATACACCATAGCTGATGCACTGTTGTTTTTATGGATGGGACCTTCTGCCTCCAGCTGGTTGCCCTGTTGACAGGGAGCCTGCTGCTGTGTTCTGTACTGTGTGACTGTAGGCAAGTTATATGCGGGTGGAACATTTATTTTGCTTCCAGCTATATTGTTTGCTTCAAAAGTGTGGTTGTAATTTTTCACTATTTGCTGCAAGCACTTGAGACTCTTGTCCACACAAATACTATGTTGATTGTATCAGGTTTTCTGACACAAGTTTGGTCCTTATGAAAAAAATAGCATAAGCCAGTTACCTATTATATATTTCCCTTGGATGGAGGACACGAGTGTCAGCATACAGTAGAAAGTGTGGAAAGACTTGGATTTTTTTTTTAAACGGTGTCAATGTATATTTTTTTCCCTGCACATTGATGTAAAAATAAACTGTGCACTATTACATGCCAGTTTGTGTTCTCATTGAGGTCTGGGTTTCCAAGTGAAGAGATAGGACCCGAGGGCACGGCATGGAGCTGGGACAGGGGAGGGTCAGGCTGGGGGTTAGGGAAAGGTTCTGCAGCCAGAGGTGGTCGGGCACTGGGACAGGCTCCCCAGGGCAGTGGTCACAGCACCAATCCTGTAGCAGTTCAGGGAGCATTTGGACAACACTCTCAGACATAATGTTTGGTTTTTGGGTTGTCCTTTGTGGAGCCAGGTGTTGGACCTGATGATCCCTGTGGGTCCCTTCCAACTCGGGATATTGTATGATTCTGTGACTCTATAATTCCATGAGAGTATAGCCCCAGCATCTCTTCTTCCAGGGCATACACAGGCTGGATACATCATATGCTTTCTTATCAGGTGGAATGTATGTAATAACTTCCTAGTGAGATTACCTGTCTGTCTGCAAATACTGATAGTGTCATGTGTTATGGTATCCGGATGGGTTTTTTTTAGTGCTATTAAGTATTTCCAGCATAGGTTGGCTTCAGGAAAGCTTTGGTATTTGTCTACTTCCTCCCTAATGTGATTCTTTAGCTCCAGGAACTTCTTAATTGGTTTGTTTCTGTAAGTGAATTGTCTTGTGATGTTACAGAACCAGTGATATAGCACTAACCCATTTAAAGCCAAACGGTACATATTCAGATTACAACTGACTGCAAGACTCCTGGCAATTTTGTGAATACTTACATGGAAAAAGGAATTTTGGCTGGGCTTTCAACGGGGGCTATAGATTGGCCCACACTGTACAATTTGGGCCCATAATGTATAGAATCAAGTGTTTTTATATTCTACTGCCATTCCATGTTTCTCTGCTACTCAAGGTGAATTTCTCTCTTACCAACACATTTTTTTCCATCACTTCACAGTCATTAAATTTTACCACACTTCTACAAGGTAGCGTAATCCAGTCCCCAGCTGAAACTGAACAAAACTAAGCAAAGGTACTAAGGCTTCTAAATTTACCATTTATATGCTACTGATGCATCGAAACAGCAGTACAGCTTTTAACTACTTTTCAAGCATTTTCCTCAGTATGCATGATTCTGACTTGGCTGGGCATATGCAAATTATCTCAAGTATTTCTTCATGGTGAACTATTGAGAGCTTTAGTCCACTCTCAGCTAGATTCCTCATTGAATTAAGCAAAGCATGACTCCAAACACACGACTGCAATTGCCTGAACTGAATGCTATCTGCATAAAATACATCATTTTGGTACTTTCCAAAGTTTTATGTGTTGTCTTTTTACGTTAGAGTCTCTGAAGTAAGGAGTTAATGCCTGCTATCCAGCATTTATCAAGTTACACGATGTTCTTAAATAGGTCTCTCTCAGTTACTGTTCCTCTTAAATCAAAGTAACAGGAACTCTGCTATTACTTAGGTTGTCTCTCACGTTTCAAGCAAGTTCCTTTTCAAGTCAAATATACTTCTGTGCATCTACATGGTCCTCAAACACTGAAAACTAGCAGTGTCATCAATACAGGACATCACTGCTGAATACTCAGAGTAAAGACATTAGGTGACCCCCAGTATTCATCACATCAAAAGAAAATAACTTACAAAATAGCATCATAGTTTATAGATGCTAAGTAAAAGTGAATGCAGATGGAAACTTCTTGAAAGCATTGGTGGTGTACTGCACATACATGGAAATGAAGCGACAGGAAATACTGTGATCATTAAAAACATCATGACACTGATAATTTTAACCTGTGGTTGTTGAACGATCGACTCAGTTGTTCCTCAGCAGAAGGGCTTCCTTCTTGGTCACTCATCTCACAGGTTTCATGCAGTTCCATCTCTGATACAGCCCTCAGTTTTGTTTGCTCTGATAACGCTGGGAAACGGCTATGCCTACGGTCTGGATAACAATAAAGACAGTTCTCTAATAGCTGCTACATAGTTCAAACAAACACCTACTGCTTGATGTGGTGTTGCATTTAGGTAAGTGCTCTGATGTTGCATTTAGGTAAGTGGCGGTTTTTGGCAAACATAATTTCTTTTGACCTTTTCTAGATAGCGTTTTTTCCATATTCATATTTCCAATAACCTTGGGAAGTACAGGTCAGAGTTAATAGATAGGGATTTTGCAAATAAAATTGAAATTGTTACTCCACGTAAACTCCTGCCTGACCAACAAAGAATTGATTTCCTACTGTACCAAGTGGACAAGTAACAACCAAATATTTGTCCCTGTGGTGTCACAATGAGCTGTGCTTTACATTGTAATGAGAATTTTGTAAGAGAAGAGTAGAATAGTTAAGTCACCAGTGTCCCGAAGAATAAATACTGCTGTAACACCCTTTAAATTACTGTGGGTGTAATTCTTTGAAATAATGAGGCGAAGGAGATGAAAGTGGTGCTAAATCAACTGTGTTGCAGTACATCATTCACTGGTCACATTTCACTAGCACGGTTTACAGTTTTTGCAGGGAACTACATTAGTCCAGAAACCTCTTGGAGTGACCTCTTGGAACTATGCCACATTTCCACCACCTGCCAAATGGTTCTTTCTGTAGGGCATGAAGACAATGGAAACATCAAAATACCCATATCTGCCAACAGGGGCAGGTTCAGAAAACAGAAACTGCTCCCTGCTGTAGATGCATTTGATCAATAATGCGGATTGATCCTATTGTGTGTGCTCAGCCAGCCTGAAATAGAGTCTCTAACATGCACGGTGGACAGGATGGCACACAGCTGGGTATTAGTTGGGTGTTGAAGCCAGTTACCTAGCTCAGGCACGGTAACTTGTGACCATATATCTGAACCAGAGAGTATTCCTTCCATTTTGATTCCTTTGTCTTATCAATCAGCTTTTATAGATTAGAGAAGATAATTATTTTAATGGAAATAATAAACAATGCTCTTTTTCATCATACCTTCCTCTGTAGCTTATAACAGGGTTTATCAAAAATCAATCTGTAAAAATCCACAGTGCATGAAAATCCGCAATGCATTTAATTGAATCTGCAATATATGCATGTGTGAATTTAAACAGATTATGTGCATGAAATAATGTGAATATATAGCTTTTTTTTTTTTTTTCCCCGCTATCTTGTAGATTATTAGAAATAACAGATTCTAAAATTAGCTTTGCACATTTATTTATGCTAGTGGAGGAGGGGAAGGAGGAAAGAGAGTAATAGTGGGTGAGCTAAGGCAGCCTGAGGCATTTTTCTGCCTACACAAGGCACAGACAGACAGAATGGATTGGGGACACTGTTCCAACAGTATCCTTTACTCTTTTAGAAATGTGCAGCATTGGCTTTCTCCTTTTTTTTCTCTGTATCTGATATGATGGTGTCAGGGACACAGAGTCCTTGACTTGCACCCAGCTGCAGAGGCCACCCTCTGGAACAGCGTTCATCCCCAAACCTTGTACCCACTGCAAGATTTAAGTCTGTTCTGCGACAGGCTCCTGCATAAAATGTTCAGGTGGTATAAAGAAAAATCTCCCTGCACTGTCCTTACAGTTACTTTAGAGAAAGCCAAACTTGAAAATATGTGTTCTCGAAGACTTGGCTTTATAGCATATTTACAATCCCTTGCATTTAGATCTGCATGCTTTTTCAAAAAAAGATCGTGTGAAAACACCCTAAGCAGCCTTTTCAAAACTGGAAGTTAGCAGTGAAGTGCAATCTAAACGTATTAATATGCACGAGAACATTTGAGAATCTCCCTTGATGCTTTCATTTGCGTGTGACTGCATAAAACTGTGCCTTAAATTGATCTTGAAGAGATACACTAAGTGGACACCTGTTCATAAGTAAATTATGGTAAAATGTCTGTTGCCTTCTAGAGCAGTTGGATCTCTATCTGTCAATTTAAAAGGTAATCAAATTTTCAAGACACAACCCAGACTATTTTAAAGGTTAAAATGGTTTTAGATTTATTTTTTTCTAACTTATTTTGTAAAAATCCTTATGTTACTCAGCCTTATTTTTTTATTTATAAATAGCATGATGTTTAAACATGTTACTGAATGGATTGTTAAAGACAATATTTTAAATAAATTCTAAAAAGAAATTCTATGCACAGTCTTTGAACACAACCCTGTTATCATTACTGAGAAAATTCTAAATGACTTGAAAGGTTCAAATTTGGAATATAATAGACATAAAAAAAAATAAGAAATAGGTCACTAGGATATAAATGTAGACACTGCACTTTTTTTTCTCGCATTATCATTGTTAACAGCTGGCAAAACATTTTTTCTCAAATATGCATGAATAATTCCTGATGTCCAAATAACATTTTGATTAACTTCAATTGTATTGTTGATATTTAATAATGCAATCTTTTTCATGCAAGTGTTTATGTAGACAGGCATAAAAAATATTACAACTCACAAGAAAAATGTGAAAGAGATCACTCACTACCAAAATTGTCTGTTTTTAAATATTATAGAAATTGAAAGGAAACTAAAACAACGTTATATTTCTCGGCTAAGCCTTGTCAGTTCCTATTTAGGAATCCTTTTCCCTATTTATTCATTAATAGCAGCATTGTTAATAAAAAGCATTTTGCTATCAGTTTAAATGTTCAACAACAATGTTCAATAACAATAACATCTATTTGTTTAATAAATTTTCCTTTGCATTATTTTCACTTTTATACAAACCATACAGAGAACAAATACACTCCCTTGTTAAGTGCAAGAGAGAAAGTAAACACTAATTATAGCAGATAACTATTAGTGTCAAAGGATTCCAAGACATTACCAATATACACTTAAGCATTTCAGAGCAGACAGTGACCTTACCTTCATAACCAAGGAGAAAGCATGTCAGCAAGTTAGGACAGACCTCCTCCAAAACGGAACAAAAAGCAGAGAAAGCACTTGGGCCTTTTAAAGAGAGTTTATCTAAAAAATATTCAGTTCTCTTCTTGTAGCTCTCCTGAGACCAAATGTCTTTGTATTCCTCCAAGGAAAAGACTCTCTTGTAAACCAAATATGACAGCACTTTGTTCACATCCAGCTCCTCCAGTATTTTCTCTCTCTGATTGCTTGGGATTTCAGAAAGCCACTTATTCCTATTTTCATTTTCTCTTTTGGTGTATTTTGTACAGTTATAAAACCAAGATTTGGCTGTTCTTCCAAACATTTTGGTATTTAAATACTAATACAAAATGCTACCCCTGCATTTTTATGCAGTCTTCAGTATGCAAAATAAATATAATGTGGATGGATAGAATGCAAATACATACTGCCGTCTGTAATTATTGTAATTCTAATGGAATAAAGAAGGCCTACATACAAATTATAAAGAAATCTAGCTCAGTGCCTGCAGCCTCCTAAGAGGATTACATTACACTAATTAGCCCTTTACAACTGTTAACAGCTTCTGAACCGTAATGATGAGACTGAGAATTGCTTAGTTACTGTTACTTTTTAATTCTGTAACTGATCTTCAAAGATATCCCTTTGCAAAACGTAATTCATTCAAGAAGAGAGCTGATCAAACTGAAATAATCTATACAAGCTGCTACATGACAGTGTCTTCTGTACACTTCAATTTTGTATTCCTCAGAGACCATACCCAAATCACAGTATGTGCCCTCCACTTCTTGCTCTTTCATAAAATATTAACTTTATAATGCAAGAATTATACATTTATAAAACATGATTCTGTAAATATAGTGCAAGCTTATATCTGAAAGATAAGAAAGACTACAGAATAGGACTTTTTTTTTTTTTTTTTTTTTTTTTTAAGGAAGATCAATATATGCCACTGTTAAGAATAGCAACGTTTTTGTATGTTTATATCTCTTAACTGTGTTGAAGCAAAATAAAGCATGGTAATAGCATCTATTTCATGAACCAGGTTTAACAGTGGTGATTACTGCAGTCCTTGTGGAGGTGTTCTGCCACTGATAATCATTCACTGAGGATCACGTTACATAAGCTTCCTTACGCAAATGCTGCTTAATACATGGACTTTTTGGTCTTGTTTTCATAGTTTCTGTCAACATAAATTTTGTCTAGAAAAGCTACGAATACCTCCTGCCTCCTCCCATTTCTCATTCTAGTTTTTCTATTTTCGTTACTTCCAGCGGATAGTGCAACCATATAATCACTTGTACAGCTTTACCTGCAGTATTCCTTAAGGGTACTTTACCTATTGTGCAGCAAACAAGAACGTTTGGCAAATCTTTTAGGAAAATAAGATTTATAATGTTTTCTGTCCTCACAGTCATAAGAAGCAACCATTGCATCTTCCTGCCAGGCTGCTTCTGCTTCTGAAGTTTCAAGTGTTTATCAGTCAGCATTAAAGTTGACCATTGACCACTTCATCGTTTAGGAATTTTATTGTGTGTATCACCAGCCAAACAACCAATTAGCCACGCTTCACGCAATTGTTTGGAAACATTGTTTGTCACCCTGTGGTTGGTTGTAGATATAACAAGCCTCATACGTGATATTGTCTGGAGTAAGGAGTGGAACTGCGTTTTGTTTTAATGGCACCCTTATAAAATATTATGGCTTATTGACTGCAGCGATGGGATTGTCATTGACCCTGTAATCATCTGGAGTCTACTCTGGTAGAGCTACCTATGCAGTGCAGGGTATCACACACCACACTGTAGATGACCCACTTGGGGAGAAGTTAAGTGGTGAAAGGTATCTGAGTTCTTAACTAGTAGCCACGTAGTACAGCTAGCTGTGTGTGGGCAGTATGCAGTAGGCAGAGAAAGTAGCCAGCCTGTCTGAAACATCTTCTAGGCAACCTCTTAAAGTAAGTGCTCTTTTAGGAGCTTAATTCCTAAAATTTCCTTTGATTTTTGAACCTCCATAAGGTTAGTACAAATACTAACCCCCATTCTCTTCATGTTCTCAATCAAACCTCATGCTATTTTTTTCTCCATCTTGTTCTCAGTAGTTCTTCTAATATTAATACTGTCATATCTCAGCAGGTAAAAAGATCCTGAAGAATCCTGTAGCTCCAGGTATGTTAGCACCTTATGAATCAGCCTCCTCAGCCACTACAGCTTAAGGCGGCAAGCTTTTCTGTTAGTTCAGTAAGTGAAACGTGAATCTCCCTCCTTACGTGCTGTGTAGTTACTCCAGTTTTGTAAACTGGAGAGTAAAATGCTAACATTCTGATTTGGTAATTACCAGAATTCCAAGAAAAAAATCATACTTTGCAAAATCTGGTTACCATATAATGACCAAAGTGTGAAAGTATGTGTTGAGAAACTGAAAACAGAGAAATGGGAGTGAAGTACAGTTAAGGGAGGAAACAAGAGAAATTGAAGGTGACAAAGGAGTAATTGGGACAAAAAGATACGTGGAAATCCACTGTGAAATATGTGGGAATAGAAATGTTGTTTTTGCAGAGTTACATTGTTTAGAAGGAGGGAATGTGGTACTGAGATATGCTTACAGTGATAAGAAAGTTTAGCAGGCGACCTAGTAAAATGCAGACAACCAGACTCCTTAGGACAATTAGGTGAAAATCACGGTATCAAGTCAAGTCAGATAAGTGAAGAAACATTACCACTTCAAACAGTAAAAATGTCAAAAAAAAATTTGAAATTTAACAGGCCGGCAACTGAAGGCCATGCATTGTTTGTGAAGCATCAGATAGATTGTGAACCTGGATTACCCACTCAGTGGGGAAACAGGGGAGGGTCCTGCCATCAAAAGGTATATAAACTGTGTTTTGGAACTAGTAGATGCGCTCTCTCCTGCTTGTGGGGCGCCCGCCATTGCAATCGCGAATAAATTACTACTTCACTGAGATCCTCGCCTGAGCCTAAGTTATTGGCTACAGAGTGTTTCTCACAATTTGGGGGCTCGTCCGGGATCCAGTCACCTACTGGGGAGCTCCACCGCCGCAGCAGCAGGAAGGCATGCCCCGCTGATTTCAGCGGTCCTGTGCATCGACGGTGGCGGTTCTGCGGAAAGCTGACAGAGGGCCCGAGACTGGTTAAAGAGGCAGGATCCGTGAAGTAGTGGGGAAAGGAAGAAGGTAGGCACTCCGGGTTTTTAAGAATCGATCCGGTAACTCTGTGCACAGACCAAGGTAAGAAATATTAAGTATTGCCTTGGGGGTCGGGTATCTGGTGTATGGTAAGCCCTTGCACGGGGAAGTGCTGGCACTACACCAGGGGAATCTGGTGTACGGTAATCCTTGCACGGGGAAGTGCTTGGAAGTACACCAGGGAATCTGGTAAACTCAGGTGTGCGGTAACGCTGGCACGGGGAAGTGCTTGGCGGTACACCCCCATCTTTCAGTACGTTGGTGTGTGGTACACTGCAGAAGGGAAAATTCTGTAGCACATACTGGCGAGGGTTAGGAAAGATGGGAAGTACGAGTTCCAGGGAATCTGGTAAACTCATAGGTGTGCGGTAACGCTGGCACAGGGAAGTGCTTGGCGGTACACCCCCATTTTTCAGTACGTTGGTGTGTGGTACACTGCAGAAGGGAAATTTCTGTAGCACATACGGGCGAGGGTTAGGAAAAATGGGAAGATATGAGTTCCAGGGGACAGGGAGATATCCCTGGGGGAGTGCCTACTAATAGTTCTTCCTGAAGAATTATAAGAGATTGGAAACATAATCCCAAAATTAGAGGGATTGTAAAAGAAAAATAATTAAAAAAAAAAAAAAAAGGTTAAATATTGTGTATCAGTCTGGACAAAAGAACCAATTAAGGAAACAGCAGTATTTTGGCCAAAATACGGGTCTGATGAAAATTCAGGCTTTAAATTTATGTGTAAACAAGAAGATTCCTTTTTCAGAGAAGGAGCCAAGTTATGCTCCCTATAATCTTAATATTGAACTGGTGGCAGCAGCAGTCACTCCAGGAAGGGAGACAGGGACTGTAATTAACACTGTCCCTAAAAAAGTATCGTACCCTAGGCTCCGGCAAGAATTAGAACAAGGTAGAAGATATACTGAGAATTTTGCCTTCCCTGATACTAACAGTATTAACACTAACTGTGTATCCTCTTAGGTGAACTACCCCCCCCTCCTTACCAGCAGAGAGGTTAGGACTTTTAAGAAGGAGAGGAAGTCTTTATTTGAGGACCCCGACAGCCTAGTTGAACAATTAGACCAGTTCCTACGACCTGATTTATACTCTTGGGGGAGGGAATTATGTCTATAAGTATGTTGTTTACAGGGAAAGAAATGGGAATGATCAGGAGGAGAGCTGCTATACAAGAATGGGAAAGAGCTCATCCTCCAGGACCAGGGGTAATACCGGCAGGGCAGAAATACCCACTTGCCAATCCTGGCTGGAATAATAATAGTGTGCAACACAGAAATCATATGAGAGACTTGGGGTCAGAATGAGAAAGTACTTGGGGATAAGACCTGAGGACCCAGTAACCCAAGGGCTCTTGAAAGTTCATTGTGTGATTAAAGCCTGGCAAAATACGCAGAAAATGATTCAGAAGGTGGGGGGATGTAGTGAACAGTCACTGGGGGACCCTCCTGCGGGAGGCCTGGGAGGTGTGTGTCCGAAGGGGAGATAAGAAGGAAAAAAAAAAAAAAAAAGAGCGAAACTAATGGTATTGACAGTGCAGCGGGTAGTGAGGCAGAGGGTTGGAGAAAGAGGAAGAAAATCTTCAGGGAGAGTCAGGGCCAGGATGGAAAGGAGAGGAAGAGAGATGAAGGAATGGCAGGCAAAGAAGGCTGCCTGTGTTGTGGCCTGAGTCCTAGCAGGGACAGGCTTTGATAAGATGTTTTAAGTGTGGCCAGGCTGGCCACTTCGAATAGGAATATGTGGAGTGGAAGAAGGAGGGAAGAAGGAAAATGGGATGAAATATGCTATATTGATATGTTGTTTATCTTGGAGGGAAAAAGTATGGAATTAAGTTGGACCCTGACTGAGCCTTTGGTGCTGGTATTAAAGTACAGGCTGGAGAAAGATAAAGGAAGTGTTAAAAGGGTTGCTGAAGGGGTTAAAGGTGTGGCATGTAGTATTTAACAGAGCTGTTTGAAGTTGAATGAGCAGGGAAAGGGGATGTAGGCATTATCTAAGTAACAGTCTAGAAGTTTTGGTATATTTGCATATTTGCTGTGGTGTTTGGTCAGTTTCCCAAGCATCGGGGAGGGGGGAACAGCCTGCTCCACCAGGGGCCTCTCCAGCGGCCGCAGGGGGGCTTCGGCTCCAGCGCCTGGAGCGCCTCCTCCCCCCCCTCCTTCTGCACTGACTTTGGTGTCTGCGGGGGGGGTTTCTCGCTCTCCCAACTGCTGTTGAGCAGCAGGTTTTTGTTTGTTTCTTTGTTTTCATGGATGTGCTCTCACAGAGGCACAGACTGTATTGCTCATGGCTTGGCTCTGGGCGGCAGTGAGCCCCTTAGGGGCCGGATGAAATTGTCCCTTACCTGCCACGGGGAGGCTTCTGGGTTTTTCTCACGGGGGCTGCCACTGCAGTTTCCCACGCCCCCCCCACTCACACCCCCCGAACCTTGCCATCAAAACCAATACACTGGGGTCATTACTGACTTGTAAAGTATCAGGGATTAAATTAACTAATGAAACCCTAAAAAGTGATGGGGGCAGAAGGGGCTGGGATAACAGTGCCACTTTTGGGGGATACCAAGCTGAGACCAGGGGATAAAATGATCACTGGGTAATTATTGTATGTACCCAAGGCAGGGACTAACTTGTTGAGAAGGAATTTGATGATTAAATTGGGCATTCAAATAGTAAATTTTTAGACTGAAATAACAGTGTTATTAATGGAGTGCTCTCAGGCCCTGAGAGCAAACATACATGTATATTCACCTCTGACTGGAAAGACCCTGAAATGGTGAAATGGGGGTGGAAGCAACAATATAGATGGACAATTTTACCTCAGGGGTTTACAGGGCCACCTATCCATTTGGGTAAATTCTAAAAAAAAAAAAATAAAAATAAAAATAAATAGATTTTGGAGCAATTACAACCTCCCAAGGAGGTATTAATGTTAACAAATATGTGGATCATTTTCTATTGTCAGGACAGGAGAAAAGAGTTGTGAAGAAAGCTACTAACAAGCTATTCAACTTTCTGGGAAAGCAGGGCTTGGGAGTATTGAAAAATAAATTACAATATGGAGAAAGAGAAGTCAGGTATTTAAGGCATCTAATGTCTGAAGGAAAACAGAATAAATGCAGAGAGGATTCAGGGAATTGTTGAAAATTAAGAAAGAACTAAAAAGTTTTAAAAGAAAGATTTTTTTTTAAGGAATCAGGAACTATGAAGTCTGAAGGAAAATGGATACTTCTTGATGGGAGAGAAATGCTGAATAAAGTGATAATGAGGCAAATATTAACTGTTTTACATCAAAAGAGTCATTGGGAGGTGCAAGCAACGTGTGATGTTGTGCTATGAAAGTATGTCTGTATAGGAATATACACTTTAGCGAAGCACATATGTAGAGGATGTACCATATGTCAAAAGGTAAATAAAAAGGTCTTCTGTAACCCATCTAGAGGGGGACGGGAGCCAGGGGTTTGACCTTTCCAAAGTATACAGGTAAATTTTACTGTGTTACTTGTTTGTCCTAATTGACCATGTGACTGGATGGGTGTAAAGCTTTACTGCAAGGGTTAAAGCAGGCCTTAGAGATTGAGTGGGATTTTCACAGCCCCTGGCACCCCTCCTCTTCTGGGAAGGTGGAGCAAATGAATCAGACATTAAAGAAGCAATTAACTAAACTAGTGTTAGAAACCCAACTTCCTTGGGTAAAATGCTTACTCCTACAGGTTTAAACAGCACCAAGAAAGGATACAGGAATTTCACCATATGAGATGCTGTTCAGATTGCCCTATCTGGGCAGAAGGGATGAGATACCACAATTCAAAACAAGAGAGTTTTCTTAAGAACTGTATTCTGGGTTTGTCCTCTTCTTTGTCATTTCTCAGGACCTGTGGGTTGTTGGCTCAAACCCCACCTTTGGAATTCCCCATTCACCACCATCACCCAGGAAAACGGGTCCTGATTTGGACCTGGAAAGAGTCAACTCCGGCCTGAATGGGAAGGACAATTACTAACCACTGAAACAGCCATAAGAACTGCGGAAAAAGGTTGGACTCACTATACTCGAGTGAAGGCATCCGTCGACGCTAGTACCTGGGAAGCTGTTCCTACAAAAGACTTGTTGGAAGTTGAAATTGAAGAGAAAAATCTCATAGTGGACTCTGAGCAGGATAAGAGCTTACAATTGTAAACTAACCTTTTATTTTCACAGGTAACTAACAACTGTGACTTGTGATTGAGAGAAAGAACAGATCTATAGCGAATTGCAGTGCTCCCAAGGGGGGGTTGTTATAGTAGTAGTGTACATCTTATTTTTTTGTATCGATAATTATTTGGAAACCTAAGGTTTAAAAATAATGACAGGGAAAAATTGATTACTAATTTTGTTTTTAGTGATTCTAGGCCTCAGAGAAGGCCTTGGTCAATTGGCAACTTGCAAAAGGCATGACCAGATAATAGCAAAAACGGGATACCCCATCAAAATATGGGTGACTGTGACAGAGGGTTATGTACCACATTCTGTCACGTTTGATGTTTGTGAGGTGTTAGCTTGTGGAGATCTAAATGCCCAACGACAATTGAGCAGAGAGAACAAATAACTGGGAGAGACCCAACAGCCAGATTGAGAATAGCTGTATGGAAACAATCCTCTATTGCCATCAGAGAAAGGGAGAAACTCAAGGAGAAAACAGGAGAGAAAACAGGAGGCCCTCTGAAATGTGTCAGTTCAAACAAGGTATGGGGATGTGAATGCCTGGATAGAATGGGTCAAATATACCGTCCAGAGTCTCAACTGTAGCTACTGCTATGCTTGTGCCTCGGGATGACCGATTGCCCAGATAGTGCCTTTCCCATGGGGGTGGACCAAAGACTCCCAAGGGATGCGATGTATGATTGCATTGTACCAAGAAAAGACTGCCTGGGGAAATGAGGCCTGTAAGTCTCTCTTTGCTGTTCCTTGCATGATAACAGTATCACGGTTCCCCCTGCATTCTCTACAGCTATAGGTAACCATACAGCTTGCCTCTCACGGCAGGGTGTGAGTGCTACCTGGCATCTGGGAGAATTTGCCTTGTGCTACCAAGGACTTGATGGGAAACTGCTCAAGACTAGAGATCCCCAGGGCAGATCTCTGGTGGTACGGTGGAGGGAAGATCTTACGGTCCACCCTACCATCTAATTGGGAAGGCACTTGTGCACTTGTTCAATTAGCTATACCCTTCACCCTGGCATTTGAAAGAGAAACATCACAAATACCCAGAGGAAGTAAAAGAGGCTTAGAAATATCATTTGATGATAGAGTATACATAGATTCTATTGGGGTACCTAGAGGAGTTGCAGATGAACATAAAGCCAGAAATCAAATTGCTGCAGGGTTTGAGTCACTGTTCTGGTGGGTAACAATCAATAAAAATGTGGATTGGATTAATTATTTCTATTATAATCAGCGGAGATTCATCAATTATACCAAGGATGCGATGAGAGGAATCGCTGAACAACTAGATGCCATCAGCAAAATGGCTTGGGAAAACAGGATAGCATTAGATATGATGCTCGCAGAGGAAGGAGGTGTGTTTGTGTGTGTGTAATACTGAGCAACCATTGTTGCAATCTTATACCCAACAATAGTGTCCCAGATGGCTCGGTAACAAGAGCATTGCAAGGGCTTACCACCCTTGCCAGTGAATTGGCAGAAAAAAAAAAAAAATAAAAAAAAATAAAAAAAAAATAGGCATATTTGCAACATTGATCGTAGTTGTAGGAGTTTTGACAGCCATTGGTTGCTGCATTATCCTCTGTGTAAGAGGACTAGTACAGTGGTTAACTGAAACTGCACTATTGAAACAAATGACCATGGAGCTACCACCTTACTCAGATAAGGAGATAATGAGGAGATGGAAAGCAAAGAAAGCAAAAAAGAAGAAGTCTATCAAATTACACCTTAGAGAAAGGTTTTGCAAAAATCAACAGTTTATAAAAAAAAAGAAAAGGGGGGAATTGTGGGAATAGAAATGTTGTTTTTGCAGAGTTACATTGTTTAGAAGGAGGGAATGTGGTACTGAGATATGCTTACAGTGATAAGAAAGTTTAGCAGGCGACCTAGTAAAATGCAGACAACCAGACTCCTTAGGACAATTAGGTGAAAATCACGGTATCAAGTCAAGTCAGATAAGTGAAGAAACATTACCACTTCAAACAGTAAAAATGTCAAAAAAAATTTGAAATTTAACAGGCCGGCAACTGAAGGCCATGCATTGTTTGTGAAGCATCAGATAGATTGTGAACCTGGATTACCCACTCAGTGGGGAAACAGGGGAGGGTCCTGCCATCAAAAGGTATATAAACTGTGTTTTGGAACTAGTAGATGCGCTCTCTCCTGCTTGTGGGGCGCCCGCCATTGCAATCGCGAATAAATTACTACTTCACTGAGATCCTCGCCTGAGCCTAAGTTATTGGCTACAGAGTGTTTCTCACAAAATAGAAGATTTGTGGTGAACAACTGTTGTTTTTCCCAGGGTCAGTGAACTGAGGGATTTAACTGCGATGACACGTAAAGGAAGCCGCGAGCCTGACTGAACGTGCAGGACATGCACAGTCTGTCCAAGCCCGCGGTCCCAGCCACACAGGACTCAAGGCTCTTCAGCTGATTCACCTTGGTGCCAAGGTCCCAGGTTTTGCAGCTTAGGTAAGGATGCTGCTTGTTTCAGACCGCCTAATTTATTCTGACACTGTACACGCCAAAAACAACGCTAACAGAACGTTCACCAGAATTGACCTTAAACAGGAAGCATCCCCCCGCAATAACCTCTGGCACCGGTTATTTTATTTGACCACCTCAGGGCAGCCCCGGGGGTCGGGCCGGGCCCGCCCGTGTGGGGCGTTGCGGGGCGGGGAGGCGGCAGCAGCCGGGTCCCGCCGCGCAAGATGGCGGCGGCCGAGGCGGCGGCGCGGCGGCTGTGGCGGCAGGAGCAGGAGCTGCGCTGGCTGGCGGCGGAGGTCGGCCGCCTGAAGGAGCCGGGGGCGCCGCGCTCGGCCGCCGGCTGCAGCCCCGAGGTGGAGCGGCTGAGGGCCGAGAACGAGAAGCTGCGGTACCGACTCCTCCACCTGCGCCGCAGCCTGGCGGCCGAGCTGGCCAGGGCAGCGCCGGCGGAGCCCCCGGCTGGCGGCGAGGTAGCGCTCGGGGCGCGCCGGGCCGGGAGCACCGGGGGGTGAAGAGTGAGGGGTGAGGGAGGAATGGTGAGAACGGGGTGTTGGAGGGCGGCTCCTCAGCGCCCAGCCCCTCAGGGGGTCGCAGCCTTCGTGGTGTGCTCCAAGTGGCATCCCCGAGTGCTCGGGCACGGCCCCTCACGGGCTGGAAGGGGCTTTGGGGCCTGCTGCTGGGCGCACCGGCGTTGTTGTGCTTCAGGGATTGCTGCGGAAAGGCTCAAAAGCACAGTGATTTACTCAATGTTACTGTTTTTAGAAAGTCTCCAGTGGAAGTCCGCCTGTTGCACTGAGTCAAAATAAAGAGGAAGAGAAGAAGGAAAATGAAGCCAGTGGATGCAGGAGTGATGTAAGTGGTTTATTATTATTATTATTATTATTATTATTATTATTATTATTATTATTATTATTATTATATATCTCATAATTAAAGGAGGAGTATTTGGCTAGGTTCAGGAAAGAGATTGAAATCTGAAATACTTTGCTGTATTTTGAAATCCCAGGTTTTGGGAAGAAGGCTTTCTACAGCTTGTGTATTGAAAAGAAATGTATTACCTACAAAGCTCATCGTGTATCCCTAGACCTCTACTTTTAATGTAACAACAGTATGTAGGCTTCTGGGAAAAAAGGGTCAGGATCCCGTGCTTCCTAAAGAGAGCGGCGTTTCTCAAATAGTTAAACAGTGTGCACAGTGACTGACTGAAAGAGGGTGTTGGCAGCAGTAGCTGTAGTTTGATAGATCTTAATTCACTTTATGCTAGATTAATTGTGAAATGTTTATTACATTAATGGAAACTTCCCCTGAACTATCCCGAGTTACTTGGAGTTGATGCTCTGCAAGGACTGGCAGAAGTGAGGTCTCATTGGAATGACCCAAACTTCCCGTGTTGTCAACCAGAAAAAACTTGTGTAGGAATATGGGCTTCCCTTTGAGGTCAAGCTTACAAAGAAAGCCATTTAGGCCCGGATGGATGAAGGTGCATTGGAATATTGGAAAGTCGCTATAAAACAGCAAGCTGGATGTGACTGTCCTCTGTATAGTTACCTACAAACGTTTTGCTGCATGTTTGTGTAAATTCTAATACATTGAATTCTGGTCTCAGCTGGAACCTCTAAGAATTTGTTGGGACTATGGACCGCTTTGTTCAATTTCTCTAGCAAGTAATTTTTGACTACTGTATATGATTTCATTTATTTGTTGTAACTACAGCATGAGCCAAGCTTCATAGAAGACAGACTGAAGCTTTATGAAACACTGAAGAAAGAACATGATGCTTTGCTAGCTTACAGAGCAGCCAACCAGAGCAAACCCATCAAAATTATTTTGACAGATGGAAAGACGGTGGAAGGGGAATCATGGAAAACCACACCATACCAATTAGCTGTAGGAATCAGGTAACTTCCGGGTTGAATGAGTTGTGCTTTTGGTGTGAGAAACACGGCAATTAGTGAGACTGCTAGAAATTAAGAGATGTGTAAAGGTTTGTGAGTTACTGGCTAACTGCAGAAACTTCAGAGTAGATCTCCAGCACTGAAAATAGTTGAACGATATCTCAAGTCCTCAAATGTTTATGCTTTAAGAGTAGCAAAATGTTAAAAATAAAAAATAAAAAAAAATCAAGACTTTTAGGTGCTTCAAGATTTGGGTGGGGTCTTGTAAGGTTTAGAAACATAACCATTTTTGCAAATTTGAACCTAAAAATTTTGTCCTCATTTTTGTTCCTTAGTCAAGGGTTGGCTTCAAATGCAGTCATAGCCAAAGTGAATGGTGAACTGTGGGACCTGGATCGTCCACTGGAGGGAGATTGTACTCTGGAGCTGCTGATGTTTGATAATGAAGAAGCACAAGCTGTACGTAAACATTGTAAACACTTACTCTTTTAATCAAGTGAAAAACAGTGGTTTTTTAATCTTGAATTAAAATGGTTTTTTAATCTTGAATTAAAAATATCTAAAAAACTATTGAAGTCATGTTTGCCATGATTTGATAAAGATGATTAAATATAAATTACTTGTAATCTGTAGGTGAAACAAATCTTACTGTTTGTTTCTTTTCTCTTGTACATAAATAGGTTATTTCTCAACTGAGATTCAGATTTTGTACATAATATCTAGATCTGTCTGCTAACTTGAAATAGTTAAGAGATGCGCGTTCTCTGTTTTGAGTGTTTTTGAAGATCAGACACTGAAGGCAACATTGAGGTAGTCTGAGAGTTTTCTAAAAATTGTCCAATATCCCATTTGAGTCATAAATGAAATGTATACCTCCATGATTTGGCAGTGTTTATTAGAAACTTAAGTAGGCGTATCTTGGTCAATTAAATTACAAATATGCTTAGTGACATGCCCAGGATTTTTTGTGGGTTTCAGATGCTACCCTGTACTTATCTTACTGCACTATAATTAGACTTCATTTTATCAAAAAATTATTCATATGATTAAGTTTACTCAAGGCATTTTATGAGTCTTTAAGGCTATTAAGTGCTCTGAATTCGTAGGGAGTTAGAGCATAAGACAGTTACTGATCTATGGAGTTTTTGACTCCCATCTTTTGACATTACACATAATGTGGTTTACAGTCATGTCAATAAATACATTATATGTAAACAGCAGCAACTTAATTGGCTATATTGCTTTGGATGTGGTTAATACTGCATAGACTTAACTGACCAGAAAATAACTTGTAAATGAACAAAATACATTTAGTACAGTGACTGAGTTGTATAGAGGTATAATCATGTTTCAGTCTGAAATAAGATGGGGTTTTAATGCAACAGCTGCCAGTGTATGGTTGAAGTAGAAATTATTACACTAATAAATGTCTAATAAACATTTAGCATAGTTAAAAATGAGAACAGAAAATTAGTGTAATTCTCACAGAATTTAAATCGCATTGATTCCAGTGTTTTTCCTGTCTGCAGCCATGCTTCTGTTTTGGTTTTTGTTTTTAACAATATAGTGCCAATGACCCCATGATTATCTGATTTTATTTGCAGGTTTATTGGCATTCAAGCGCTCATATTCTTGGAGAGGCCATGGAAGGTTATTATGGGGGCTGCTTGTGCTACGGACCACCAATCGAGAATGGATTTTACTATGACATGTACATTGAAGATAGGTAAAAAATCACTAAGAACTTTAATACTCAGTATTGAAGCTCTGTACTAAAGTTGTTGTTGTTTTTTTTACTCCATAATGTTTCTGCATATTAAAAGTAAAATCACGTGTTTCTAGTATGATTTAAAACAGACAGGTTAGCCCTTTTCGTGGTACAGGGGTGTGTGGTGTATAAAGGGAGAGACAGTGTACAGATCTGTATGTTTGCGTATATATTTAAATTCAAGAGCAGTGTTCAGACACCTGCTCCTTAAGACTTGCAGTTGTTGAGTGCTCTGTGAAAAAAATGTAGAGTTTCTGAGTAAAACTTCCTCAAGCTCATGAGAGACAGCTTCCTTGAAGAACCATGTGATTTTGGTTTAAATGTGACATAGGCACTTGTAGAAATGGCACGTATGCACGTATCTCATATTGGTGTTTACTGCTTGTCTAATCCTTGTGTGCAGCTTTACAATTCTGTTTTTTCCTGGTTTATCTCCCTGTAGTCAGGGAGAATGCTAAATCTGCATCAGCTGATAAACTAGCTCTTCCAGTAGGGCTTAGCCTCTTTTTTCTTCCCTTAAATCATATATACTTGAACCTAAATGGTCTTCCAGACATATAAACAAGTCAAAGACTATTTTGGGTTGATTTCAGTGAGATAGTTCAGGGTGATACTGTTTGTGTTTTGGAGGCCAGTGTCTAAAAGTACAGTTAACTATAAGAAGCTAAGACAATATTGTGGCAAATGACAACATACCCTGTATTTTTCAAATGAGACCACTGGAAAGTGGTTGCTTGTATGATGTGAATATCAAAATAATTAACTTGCATTTGTTTTGCCTTCCTCTGTTTGTTTAGAGGTGTATCCAGTACTGAATTCCCAGCACTAGAGAACCGCTGTAAAAACATCATAAAAGAGAAACAGGCTTTTGAAAGGCTGGAAGTCAAAAAGGAGATCCTATTAGACATGTTTAAGGTAAATCTTCAGAGTAGCTGTGATTCTGGTACAACGATATTTTAAAATGTAACTTTTATAAATACTGCATTTGACTAACTCATCAGAATACTACCTCTCTGGTGAAACAAATTAAAACTGTAGCATTCTTTTGCCCTTCTATTCTTCTCAAGTGTTCAGGAGGTTTTCAAGCAATAATAAAACAATTTATTGTTGCAAAAAAAAAAAAAAAAAACACCTTAAGCTCAATGAGATGATAGAGTGATTTATACTCAAAAGGAGTACGTTCATTCTGGTTATCTTGCAGAGATGAATCAAAAGAAAGCTTTGGTACATAATCCTCCATTTTTGTAGGGTGAATATTACCAGTCTCACTGTACTGTGTTTTAATTGACTCTCAGAAGTGCTTCAGGTGCTAATTCCTATGTTTAACATGCTGTCAGGGCAATTAAGATATTTGGTCTCTTTGCCCTTTTTTAATAACTCTTCTGAAAGGATGTTGAATGTTTGCATATATGTATGTGATTAGGTGACTTTTTAGTTGTGATGGTCTTTTACTGATGTGTTTGCTTTATTAATACATCATTTTAGAATAGAGTTCTAGTAGCTGTTATAATGTCGTTCTGACTTCTTATGTTTCCCCACACAGTATAACAAGTTTAAGTGTCGTATACTTAATGAGAAGGTGAACACACCAACTACCACAGTATACAGGTAAACAAAATAAATTAAAAAGGTATTAGAAAAAATGTATAGTTAAATATATTGTATTTAAATTGAGAGGAGAGTAAATTGTTTTCTCTTTTTCAATTTCTATACTTGCATAATTAGAACTTTACAAATAGTATTCTTATTTACATAAATTTAAATCGTTTCCTTCTCTGCTAGAACAGATCAGGTCTCCACTGGTGGGCAAATAGCAAATCTGCCTCTCACTGCTTGCCTTAGCAATAAAAAGATTAAAATAAGTTACCATTGAAATTGAATCACTGGATGTCATTAGTGACTGCATTTTCAAACGTTGGACTGTTTTGAAATAAACACATTTTTTTGATATATAGATGTGGTCCACTGATCGATCTCTGCAGGGGTCCACATGTGAGACACACTGGAAAAATTAAGGCCCTTAAAATATTTAAGGTAAGTTTCAATTAGTCGTGTTTAAAATCTTAGCTACAGTAAGTTGGTCAGTTGATTTATTTATATATTCTTCCTGAAGTGATTATGCCAATGTCCTTTTGTATTGTTTGCTTTGCTTATTCTGAAAATGTGGCAAAGCTAACGTGGCAGTGCTGCTTTATGGCTGTTAGTATCTTCAGCACCATCGTATTTTCATGATAAATCAATATAAAATAGAATCAATATAAAATTAAAGGAATAGTATTTTGACCTTATAAGATGGAGTCTTTTAGGTACAGGAGGCAAAGTGGGCACTGGCAGGCTGTTAAGTGCTGCTGTTTAAAAATGGCAGTGCTGGCAGGAAGTATGTAGTTTCAATTACTTGCAAATGCTAATTTCGGTAGTGTTGTTAGACAGACCTCCTGGGAACATTCATCATATTTGCTGCTGCTGGCTTTCTAACTCAAGTCTATGGAACTCATGAGTTACAGGGGTTTGGTGTTGGACTGTCAGACAGCTAGGATGTAACTGTGAGAGAGTTATTTTCATGTTGTCGTTCATATTCCCCTTTTGCATTATGTTTTGAACATAAGTGCTGGCTTTTGTGTCATTTTTTTAGAAGATAAAATGTGAGATAATAAAACATGACATGATGCTAGTTAAAATATGGTATCTAAGTAGAATGAGTATGACCTGACCAGTGACTCTTGTTCATGCTTTCTGCATTAGGTATGCTGACTAAAAGACATTGGAAGTATCTCTAATATAAATATCTGCTGGTTGACTGCATATAATTCTCTTCCCAAGTTAAAAAGCGTAGCATTTGAATGCATTAGTGTTTATTCTTCCTCTTGCTGAGATAATATATTGCGTATCTTAAATGATGGGTTTTGTCCATCAGAATTCCTCTACGTATTGGGAAGGAAAAGCTGACATGGAAACTCTGCAGAGAATTTATGGAATATCCTTCCCTGATAATAAAATGATGAAGGAATGGGAAAAATTCCAAGAAGAAGCTAAAAACCGGGATCATAGGAAAATTGGAAAGGTACACTGTTTATTTCTGCTGCTGAGAGTTTGTAAACTACTAGAAATCATCTTGCTGCTGTAATCTTTCATTTTTGTGAATTAAGTCTCAGTGTGTGAAATAGTCATTTTCTGCAGTTAACTACTGGAGATATATCTAAAGTGTTACAGAGCTCTGTTTTGTTTTCACATAGGACCAAGAACTCTTCTTCTTTCATGACTTGAGTCCTGGAAGCTGCTTTTTCCTCCCCAGGGGTGCCTTTCTTTATAACACACTCACAGATTTCATACGAGTAAGTATATACAGATTTAATTTCAAACAAGTTAAATGCTGATTGTTCATCTTAAGTGATAAGCTGTTCATAACACCGAGCTGTCCTCGGAAAGAGACACATCTATATATGTAAACATACGCCAGATTTTCCCTAAGATTTTACAGCTCAAACATTTTTCAGAAACAGGACATAGGAAAGCATTCTTACCTAACGTGCTTTTTGCAGAGGTGTAAAACCTACATGTGCAGTAGTCATTTACTTTTCCAGTAAACAGCCATCTAAAGAAAACAGTTTAAAAAAAAAAAAAAAAATACACCTGATTTCTTTAATCTACTTTTTGCTTGTAGAAAGCTGTATCATCTTTTAAATGTTGTATTTGTTTTATAGGAGGAATATCGTAGGCGTAATTTTACTGAAGTTGTATCTCCAAATATCTTCAACAGTAAACTCTGGGAAGCTTCTGGGCACTGGCAGCACTACAGTGAAAATATGTTCTCTTTTGAGATAGAGAAGGAAACTTTTGCCCTTAAACCGATGAACTGCCCAGGACATTGGTTAGTACTTTGATTTGAAAACCTTCTTACTTCGCTGGGTTTATCCCTTGTGGGGCTGAGGGGAAATCAAATGGAGCATCAATACATGTTGTTACCTGTGTATGCAGTAGATTACTAAGCAACTAGGAAGTCCAGAGAGCTCCCTGACAGTGTCACCAAATAAAATTCTTGTAGGAAGGTCTATACGAAATGAGCTAGGTGTGTGTGTGATAATACTAGTCTGTACCAGTAGCAAATACAGATTATGTTGGTTAGAGAGAGACACGGGATATGGTGTGTCAAAAGCAGGTATAGATGAACAAATTGTGATTTTATTCTCACTTCTTTTTCTAGGTGGTCTTTAGCAAGACTTTCAAAGTACCTTGCTTTCTCCATTTGCCTGTCTTTTTTGATGAGGATAACCTGAATGAATAAATGCTAAAAAGTGTAAATACTATGTATATTGATCATTAGTTTCTGTATTTTCTTAAGTCTTCTTTAAGAAAGGTAAAAGCAAGGCTATGTTGTGTTCCTTCTAGCTTGATGTTTGCCCATCGCCCACGGTCATGGAGGGAAATGCCTCTTAGACTTGCAGATTTTGGAGTTCTTCATCGAAATGAACTCTCTGGGACTTTAAGTGGCTTGACTCGTGTAAGGCGCTTCCAACAAGATGATGCTCACATCTTTTGCACAATAGAGCAGGTAAAAACGAAACAAACAAGTTATCCCACCTCTCCAACAGAGATAGACATAAAAGAGTAAAAATCCCCAAAGTATCTCCCAAATTCACCAAAGACTCCCTAAGTATTTTCACTCCAGTTGAATCATTTCTGTTTTATAACATAATGCTGCATTTGATATTTTTGTTAGGTTTAGGTGTTTCCTTCTTAATCTTATATATATAATGCATATATATGTATATTTTTTTTTCCCCTGAGAAATATATATTGGGCAAATAAAAACACAAAATGTAAAATCTTCTCCTTCCCTCATCTTCCCCCCTGCTTCCAAAAACAAAAGAGCTGCTGATCATGTTTTACTTGTCATAGTATGGCAATTGTTCAATAAATTGTTGAATAAGTATTTAATTCTCAGTGAAATCCCAGATCATACAATTTGTCTCTGGAAGCCTGAGCCTAACAAAAATAATACTTCCCTGTGCCTGCTTTCAAACCGAAGTACCTCAGTTCTCTCTTACTTTGGTTTGGTTTGTAGGATGTAATTTTCATATGTGATCATTTTTATTCAATAGCTTCTTACTCTGATTATGCAGAATTCAGCAAATCCAATTATATATTAATGTACATAAATGTAAATAAAAGGTTTTTTTCTGCATTTTAATTTCAAACTACTTTATTTTGCTTACATTTAAGATTGAAGAGGAAATTAAGGGCTGTCTTGATTTCCTGAAGTCAGTTTATGCTGTCTTTGGCTTTACCTTTCAACTGCATCTTTCAACAAGACCAGAAAAATACCTAGGAGATTTAGAGATTTGGGATCATGCTGAAAAGGTAATTAATACTTTAAAAAACAAAAACAAAACATCATTTAATATTAACGTTTGCAAAAGTGGATAGAAGTAGATATTTAAGTTTTCATGTTGGACAATGAATTGGTATAAATCAGATGCTGAATATTGTACTTAATAGAAATGCATGTTGGAAAACTATAAAACACGTAGGCAGTGTGGTGTTATTTGTTTTGTTTGGTTGTTAATAAATCTTTCGTTTTTATGATTAGCAACTTCAAAACAGCTTGAATAACTTTGCAGCACCGTGGTCGTTGAATCCAGGAGACGGAGCATTTTATGGTCCTAAGGTTAGTGAATCAGTATTTTAATACGACTCTGGGGGATGGACAAGAATACAGACAACACGTAAACAAACTGCATCAGGTAACTGTGGTAATTTGTTTCACAGATTGATATTAAAATTAAAGATGCTATTGGCAGATACCATCAATGCGCTACTATCCAGCTTGACTTCCAACTACCCATTCGATTTAATCTTACTTATGTTGGGTGAGTGGTTAAGCTACTTATCTTCAAACTAATTGTCTGCAACTAAGTACCCTGTGTGGTTTATTAGGGGAAACATCTGTGAAAGGACTAAATCATGAACTTGAACGTTTTTCCACAGTATAGTGGTGTAACGATAGCTCACTTTAATTGTAAATGCCATTGGTTTTAGGAAAATTTGATGATCTGTCTTGTCTACCAGTTATCAAGACAACTGATCATATGGCTCAGTACTCACTTTCAGCCTAGTAATGTGTCTCCTTTTAAAACTTAGGAACCCATTCCAGTAGCTACAGGCATGATTATTTAAGTCACTGTGATTATTGAGTATTCCTTTAGAAGCCTACGTTACTTGAAGTATGTTATTAATGAAAATGGCAAGTTTTGCCTAGTATAAATCACTAGCTTTCTTTTTCCATGAGTAGTAGAATCAAAAGAATTAGGATTGTGTGTGCATGATCTAAGAGAAATATGTTTTTGAATTTTGGTTATTCTTTTTCAGTAAAGATGGCGACGATAAGAAAAGACCAGTGATCATTCACAGAGCTATTCTGGGATCTGTGGAGAGGATGATAGCTATTCTAGCAGAAAACTATGGAGGGAAATGGTATGTGGCACAAATGCAGTTCTAAGAAATGTTTAACAGCATTGCTAGAAAATTTAGATCCTCCCTAATGTCCCATAAATTATAATAATGCAGAACGATTTCGCTCAGGTTTTCTCAAAATTAGGGAAGATAACAAGAAAAGAAGTCTAATTTTATAGTCAGAATTGTGTATTGTTCTATTAATAGCTCATGGTTAGAATTTCAGTTTTATGAGATAACAATTGCAATTGCACATGTTTGTTTTTTCATTTTACTTGTTCCTTTGTCCTCAGAAGCCATACTGTTGTACTGGGAAAATGCTAAGTATATGTAAGGTAGTTACTTATACAGGAATAAATTAGCCTAGGTATGCCGAGGAATTTTTTCATTAGTAAGTTGTTCTACTTCATCTTGAATTAGCTCTAAAGCTCTCTCTTCATTAATGGATCAAATGATTAAGGAAGAGTGAATTCTCACTTTCAAACACAGAGACTGTCCACCTAGCGCTATAAAGTTATATAAAAAATAAAAGTGAAAATTATGTGAAAATTTGGAATTTTGTTTAAAATTGTGAAATCAAAAAGTGAACAGAAGATCAAAGTTCTGCCTGTGTCATTTCACTGGAATCAATTTATTTTCTATTTTATATGAATTGGCAATTATGAAGGTAACTTTATACAACATCCTTAACTTGAATAAATATTTTGATGAAATAAAAAAAAATAATATTGGGCAACATTTCTGTGGATATGAACGAAAATGTAAAATAGACATTTGATATTTTTTTGTCATGCTTGCCAGGCCGTTCTGGCTGTCTCCACGGCAGGTCATGGTTGTGCCTGTGGGACCTACTTCTGAGGAGTATGCACAGCAGGTGAGAGTAGAGCCTTTTGTAGCAAGCAATTTTAATAGCTCCTTAAATAGCTGTCCTAGAACAAAGAGTGAATGCTTTAATAATATGGAAGTCATTTGGGGGTGAATTTTTCTGAACCCTCTAAAACTTGCTTCAACCTGAGAAAGGGAAATATAACTAAATATTTGGGGTTCTGTTACTGTTACATAATTCATAACTAGTTATGGGAAAAAATACTCTGTGCTACATTCTTTACGTTCTAACAAATAGTTCTATAACAAAATACCTGCTTAATGTAGAGGTAGATATATTCCTAGTGTCTATACTCTTGACTGCATTATATTTGAGCAGAGTTATTTTCTACTTGCCCCTCCTCCCCCTTTTTCTTTTAGTGCAAGCATAAGTGGTTTTGTTCCTTCACCTTTCTCCTTTTCTTCTTTCTGTGACTGAGTATACATTTTTGGCGTTCAGCAGTGTAACTACCTGAGGAGATTAGCAAATGTTTGATATGGGTATTACATTGTATTTCCTCTAACAAGGAATGGTTAAGCCTTGAGGTCTTGTCACGCCCTTAAGGGTGTGTGCAGTTTTCTTCAAAAAACGTAATTGACTTCATTAAAACAGCTGTTCATAACTGCCAAATTATGCACTTCTGTGATTTATTGGAAGGATTAGAGTATGTACAAGATCATGTTGTAGAATATACACTAATGTTAAAGTAATTTTATTTTTTTTAGGTGTGCAGTGAGTTTTTTGAAGCAGGATTTATGTCAGATGTGGATCTAGATCAGAGCTGCACGTTAAACAAGAAAATCAGAAATGCACAGCTGGCTCAATATAACTTTATCTTAGGTAACTTCAGTATCTTACGTTTCTGAATATCATTTAAGTTTTAATGTTGAGTATAGAGTTTGCCTAGACTTTACTTTGTAAAGTAAGTTGTCAGTTTAATATTGTTTTTGATGTGTTTTGCAGTGGTTGGAGAAAAGGAGAAAGCAAATAATGCCGTCAATGTGAGAACAAGAGACAACAAGGTTCATGGAGAAATTTCAGTATCTTCTGCTATTGAAAAACTCAAGAAATTCAAGAATTCACATATTCCAAATGCAGAAGAAGAATTCTAACGTTGCTGTTAGGAAAAAATATATATATTAGCTGCCCATGTGAAATAGTGTTGCTTTCCTCCTTTGCAGCAGTAATGCTCATCTGAAAGAATTTGCAGCTAATGGGTGCACAGAACAAGGAAATGTAGCAATGTTGGTGCTTGAAAAATAGCATGAGAGTATAAATGCAACTGGTAATTCTTAACAATGATGTGGGATTCCAATTTGAGCTAGTTGCAGAGGTTTTTCTTATAGAAGTCTTACACTTCTGTTAAAATATGTTGATTTGACTGTGTAAATGAATCAGAGGTACACTGATTCAAGCAACAGGAGGCAGGGAAATGTACTGGCTGCTGCTACTGCTGCTGAACTACCTCAGTCACATAGCAGTTGCCTAACTGATGTGGCCTGAAATCCAAAGCTTCACCCTTGGGTTTCACTTTTTTTCTAACTCCAAATTATGTCAAATATGTATTTTTGGAGTAGGAGGAAAATAGCTTCTCTGCTGAAAATCTCTGCATCTCTGTTGAAAATCTCAGTGAAAGAAGGCACTGAATGAGCTGGTGGGCTGTTTTGCTATAAATGTGATTGCCAAGAATGAAGTTGAATTAACCACTCTATCTGTGTGTGCAAAGTGCTTTATTTTTGCCTGTGTTTGCTGTTGGTTTGGCTCCTTAAAAACAAGAAAGAAAGAAAAAAAAAAACACCACTAAATTCACCTTCAGAAAACCTTTGTATGTAATTTATTGCTGTGCTTGCTTGGGATACTGAGTACTAAAAAGGTATGGGTGACATAATGTTCATTGTTTCCATTTTAAGTATGATGGAATATAAATTGATTATATTTATCTGACTTAATTGTTTATGCTTATAAATGACCTAAAGTTAGTGGTGCAACCAATGGAGTCTTTTTTTTAGAACTGAGTTTTAACCATTATTTTTTTCACTTTTATATGCCCTTTCTTAGCAACAAGGCTGAGATCTTGCTCAGTGTTACTCAGTGATGGGAAGTATACAACTGCAGTTAATGATTCCCATATCACTGAAATGAAACAGAAGGTAGTTTGATACACAGATGTCCTACAGATACAAATCTACTGTTTCCCTTTTGCCTGCCACTTGTGCAGACTTATGTTCAATGGCCCTATTTTTGGTATGGTGTTAGTCTTGTGAGTCAATTTTTGCCAACTGATTATCACCAACTTTAAGAAAAAAAAAAATCGAAGGAAGAAGTGCTGGGAAAGCTTTCTGTTCAACTCCATAATGTGGGGTACCATTTTTAACAATATATTTTTGGGTGTAAAATCTCAGGTTTTGTTTACCATACATAAACTAAGATGTGTTTAGACTCTAGAATTAAAACTTTTTTCTTTTTTTTTTTTTAAAGTGAATTTCTGGGGTTTTTAAATATAATCCTTCTTAGCACAAGTTTATTTATGTGGTAGGTATCTCAGCTTCCAGAGGCACTGCAGCAGTGGCAGAGGTCACTGAAGGTTGTAACTTAAAGGGAGTGATAAATCCGTGTTCTGCAGGGTGACGGGGAGAGAAAAGCACAGGTAGGCAAAGGGAGGGGAAAGAGAGGCAGTCTCATCATCAGGATCTTGATGAATAAAATTTGGGACGAGTATAGTAAGAAGAAATAGTAAAAAGGAAGCTGCTCTTTTATTTTTTTTAATGCCCTTCCCCTGCCCTCTGAGAAGGGGAGATGGTGGATCTGGTAACAGACTGCGTGAAATCTTTGTTATTTATTTATTTATTTTTGGTCCTGCGGGCCCACTTTTGGTCAGCAGCTTCTTCCTGTGCTGTTTTTTTGACCCCTTTCCCAGGCTCCGAGGGCGGGCCGCTACTTGGAGGCCACGGTCAACTGCGGCTGCCTGCGGGGCTGCCCCCTCCCTGTGCCATTTGCTCCAGTCTCGTACCACGGTCGGGCACGACCTCCCAGCGCCCCGCTGCCCCTTCGAGCTCATCCCCCTCACAGCGGCGGTGCCGGGGGGGGGGCTCTCGGGCGGCCTCGCTGCCCACTCAGCCGTTCCCGCCTCGGCCTCGCCCCGTCCCCGCCCCGCGGCGGGCAGGGCCGGGCCGTGAGGGGAGGCGGTGCAGACAAGATGGCGGCGCTGGCGGTGCGCGCCCTGCGGCGGCTCGGCGGCCTGGCGCTCCTGGTGGCGCAGCTCTACGGCCTCGCCGGCCGCGGTGAGCCTGGCCCCGGCACCGCCTTGTCCCCGGGGCGAGCCGGGGAGGGTGCGGTGGCCTCCCGGGGCGAAAGCGGGGGGCAGCGGGGCAGGCCGGCGGTACCTGCCGTGAGGGGTGAGGGGGAGAAGGCTTCGTTCCCCGGCACTGCGCCAGGCTCGGTGCGCCCCAGGGCGGTGTGAGGCAGGCGCTGGGCGGTGTGTGGGGCCGGGGGATGGGGCTGGGCTGAAATAACGCGGCTCGGCCAAGGGGGAGAATCGGCTCCAGTGCTCGTCTGAACGTGAATGTCCTGCGAGCTGTAAAATATGAAACCGTATTCTTACGTGTTTTCATTGTCCTTACATTTTGCATTGTGTTATGGAACCTGTGTGCTGAAATCAAGCTGTTTCTGACGGATGTCATTCTAAAAATATCATTTATTTTTTTTTTTTAGCAGGATCTTTGATGACCACGAAGCATTCACAGCCCCAATCAACATTTGCAAAGAGTCTTACTTCAACAAGTACAAATATTCCCAATTTTAAGACGACAGGTACAATGTTAGGATATTGCTTTTTTTTTTTTCCTTCTGTGAGCCTTCTTCCTCTGAGTCTGGAGTCCAGTGCTAAAGTCCTTGGATTCTGCTTGAGAAACCTGTGCACGCTTTCACATGAATCAAAGGCATTGTAGTGTTAACACATCAAGAATTACTTTTAAATGTCATTAACAACTGATTCGGATGATATAATTAGATTGTTCATATAAAATATTACAGGTAGAAAATGGTCAGTTACACTGTTACTGTGGTTCGTGTGTTCTGCATTCACTTTGGATGGTAGAAGTTCTTGAAAGACTTGCACATTCTGCAAGAAGTTGTTACTGTCCTATGTAACTACATCCAATGTAACTACAATTTTTGTAAACCATTGAAGAGAACATCTAGGTAATACTGTTTGAGCCAGAAAACAGTTTAAGAGGTGGTTGTATGAACACATACAAAGAGCAAACAGTTAATTTAGTCCTGAACCAAAGGGACCTGTATCTGTGCCAAAACTGATTATTTCTGCTGAGGATTACAGGCCAAAAGGCACTCTGTGTTAACCCATGTTAAGCACCATTCTGGTATTGTATCGTACGGTGTCGCTGTGCTGTCCTGCACAGAGCTTCTCAAGATCCTTGCAGGTTGCTCTGCTGTGTTCCGTGGATAACTTGGATTCTGTTCACTGTATCATAAGGAAAACCTTGTGCGCAGTGTCAGTGTGTGTATGTGTGTGTATGTAGAGAGACTATATATATATATATTTTTTTTTTTTTAAATTTTATTAACGTATTTTACCTTTCAGAAAGTACAGAAATTCCATCTTATGTGAGTAATTGTCCTAGTAATGGACTTTGCAGTAGATTGCCACCAGACTGTATGACGTGTAACACGAACTATTCTTGTGTGTATGGGAAGCCAGCCACTTTTGATTGCAAAGTCAAGCCACATGTTCATTGTGTTGTAAGTAACCTATTACTTTTAAACACAATTTTCAGTAATTTAATTCAAGTGTGGCAAGTTGTCATACATGTAAATAACTTTTAAAAAAATATTATTTTTTAAATTATAATTTTAAATAATAATAAATTATTAAAAATATATAATAAATTATAATTTTTTAAATAATAATTTTAAAAAATTATTATTTTTTAAAGGGGTTGCTGGATTCTTACATAGGCAGGTTCATAGTTTTGAAATACATTTAATCTGATCCAACTACAGGCTGCTGATGGAGAGGCAGATCTCCCCTTCTCTGGGTTGTGTTTCTTGCATTGGATGTTTTTGCCATGCAGCCACATGATCGAGTAAAATGAGCTTACTGACCAATGAAAACTGAACCATTTTGAGAATGGGGAGGCGAAATCAAAGGTACAAACTGATCTTGAGGATGAGACAGCAAGTGAGAACAAGCTATTTGTCAGCAGCTTTGGTTAAATTAGAGGAAGTAATAATACTAAAACTGTGCAGAATACCTCTTTGTCAGCTTTCTCATGTTGATTTTCTGTGGAACACGGAGGTAGTAAAGAGCGAGTAACCGCCATTTTGCCCAAAATGTCTGTCTATGAAATGCCATTTGATATTGAATGCTGACCTTTTTGTATTATTAATGAAGTGATAATATTGCCCTTCTGTAGGATCAGAATAACCATGAGCAGGAGAACTTTACAATTAACATGACGTGCCAGTTTTGCTGGCAGCTTGCAACAACAGATTATGTATGTACCAATTCTACAAACTGCATGACGGTTTCTTGTCCACGACAGCGATACAATGCCACTTGTACGGTGCTGGATCACATTCATTGTTTAGGTAAGGCAGGCTAAAGAAGATTTTGTAAAGTTTGTTTTCTAAAATGTTTTAACATTTTTATAGCAGGTCAACACAGTGGTTGTTTATAGCAGTTACAGTAGCTTGCTGTATTTTTTCTATAGTTACATTTTAATTCTTCCTTTTAAAAAGTGACATCTAATTGTAACTGTTGTTTTTTTATGACTGATTGTATACCTTCACATGAGAGAAAATACGTCTATTTATGAATCAAACTAATTTGGACAACATTAATAGAAGCCATTTCAAATGTCTCAGCAGGACAATTAAAAATGTCATGCTGATTTCCCCCAGGTAGTTAAGTGTTTCCTGTTTATTTGTTCAATTATCTTGCATGTTCTCTGGTGTGAGAGAAAGATTGGTGGAACAGAGGACTGTGGAGTGTAGGCATTTTTAACAGTGCTTGTTTCAATTAGTGTCAACCCTTTTAGGCTCCTGTTAGAGAAATACAGTAAGCTTTTGCTTCACATGTCATGTTCTTGCTCATTGTGTGATCTCTGTATGTTGCATTAATGTTTGAACGTTTTCTAATGTTTAGGTAATCGAGTCTTTCCAAAGATGCTCTATTGCAATTGGACTGGAGGTTATAAGTGGTCTACTGCCTTGGCACTAAGGTACAAAAGAACTTTTAGAGAACTTAAAAGTTTAAATGTGTATTGTTGTAAACATACTGTGTATAAAATCTTCAGTCTGCTTTTCTGCTCAGTGAGTGTTTTTAATTGTGTACTGAGTACCCCATACATAATATAGTCTGGTTTAGGGTTTGGAGGCATATGATGTCAGTAGATTTCATTTACAATAGATGCTGTCTTAAGTAAGTAGAGCTTGAAAGAAAACTTTTTTTTTACCCTGTTTCTGGATCTAATGTACCTTCTCCAGTGCATGTGCAAATGCTTCTTAGGCTTCACAAATGATTCTTTTTTTCTGAGTAGTGTGTTCTTTTATTCTGTATGATGTCAAATGAGGTATAAATGCTCAGAAAATTATGTACACTTCGGATGTTTCCACCCCTTTGTAATATTACATTTGTTAATGTAATTACACTTAAGACTTCTTTACAAAGTGTTACAGCTAGAAATGCTTTAAAAGGGAAGATTGTTGCGTTGCATTTTGAAATTATTAGGGAAGAGACCAGTGCAGCAGTTTTGAAATAAGCTGTTTAGGTGATTTTTGATGTATTAAGCCATTAGAGCACTACAATAATGATTTGAAAGTAAATGAAGTTCTTTGGTCATGCTACCTTTTTCATTGAGTTTTAGTACTTCAGAAATGATAAATTAGGTAGTAAGAGCGTGTATTTCCCAAGACAAAGATATACTAACACTCTGATTAAGAATGTGATCTAACACACTTTCCTTTATAAAAAGAGCTGTTAACTCTACCACCAGCTGGAGAAATTAAAAGCTGCATGAATACTGCATGGGGCCGAGTGCACCATTTGGTTCTGTGTTTCTGTAGCTTGTTTGTTTGTTTTTTAAGTTTCTGCCAGGTTAGAAAAGTAGAGAGACAGATTTTTGTTTGAGAATTTTGGTTGTTATTGCTTGTCATGAATGACAAACTTAAGTCTCTGGATAATAGTAATTGGCTAAGAATGCTTTTTTATCCAAAAGCTTATTCAGTGACTCATCTCTTTTTGTACAAAAAAATAAGTTTCTTGCACAATGTAAAACAAAACTATAATCAGTTTGCAGGCTGATCAGAAAGGTGCAACAGAAAAAAGTACAGAGAAGAAAGTGTATCACAAAAATTGAGTTCAGCTAAAAATCATTAAACCCTGTTTTCATTCCTATAGCATCACCCTTGGTGGATTTGGAGCCGATCGTTTCTATTTGGGCCAGTGGCGGGAAGGTCTGGGAAAACTCTTCAGCTTTGGTGGACTCGGAATATGGACACTCATTGATGTGCTACTCATTGGTGTGGGCTATGTGGGACCTGCAGATGGTTCTCTTTACATTTAAATGTAGATGCAGCATGTTTCAGAGAGGAGTAATTGCTGGGAAAAGGCTCCAAGGAGAAGAACGTAGAAATTCGTGCCGTTGAGTTAGAACAAAGAACAGCTGTTCTTTTTATGTGCATATATTTTAACGTACAGTATCTGTACTTAGTTTGCCTTTACTAAGGTAAAATAAAAGAGTGGATCACTAAGCTGACATTCATTTCCTTTCTTTTATGGACATGTTATTTTTCTATGAAAAAAGTTGATCAGCTAGCTGGATTCTGCACTATTGAGCTTGGATGGTCTGTCAAGCATCAAACCAGATGTAAGCTACCTGGGATATTGAGTTGTTTACTTCATGTTGTATCGCTGAGTTTGACTTCCTTAAACATGTCAGTAATATATGTATTTTTTTGTATTTGTGGAAGGATAATTTATTTGCCTAAGGTTCTCTAGCAGTCTGTAGAGCACCATGTTTTGTGATCTTCATCTCTGTTTTGGGGCATAGCAAGACATTGGCTTAGTGACTTGACTGAAAACTGTGGGGCTATAGGATTAGACTGCACTAAGATCTAAATATGAACTAATTATGATACCTTTTAGGATTATGCCAAGATGTCTGTATTTAGGTTGGGCTCGACCGAAAAGTACTGTTATCCTTGTGCTAGCAAACCTGCAAGTTAATTACAAAAATAATTAAGGGGTGTGTGGGAGGGTGGATATAACCATGTACTGCAGTTCAGGCCCCTAGCGCCGCGCTGGGGGCCCGGTACCAGGGGCAGGGCCGGGGCTGTGGGGTGCTCCCGTCCCTGCCGCCTCTTGTCGCTTGTGTGGGGAATAAAGTGCGGCCGCCGCGGCTCCTCGCCTCCGCCTCGTTCTTGGGGACTCGCCTCCTGCCGGGGGCGGGCGGCCGCCCTGACACCGCCCCCGGGCAGCGCGCTGCCATGGCGGCCGCCGGGGAGCGGGAGCGGGAGCGGGAGCTGCGCTTCTACCGCGAGCTGCCCAAAGTGGTGAGCGCCGGGCCCCGGGGGGCGGCGGGTGGGGTCCCTCACCGGGCAGCCCTTCCCTGCTGCCCCGGGCCCCCAGAGCCTTTCCTTCCCTCACGCCCCCCGAGTTTCGCCGGTTCCTTCAGGGGCGATAAGGCCTCAGCGCCGGGGGCGCCCCGCTACCGGCCCCGCTATCGGCCGCAGCCGCGCCTCCCCGTCAGGGCGCTGCTGGGGCTGCGCCGGGGCTGAACCGCGCGGTGCCTGCCTTCAGCCAGCTGAAATGTAACATCTTAAAAAAGCCGAAATTGAATCTTGTAAGAGTTAGGTTTTCGACATGCTTGCCGTTCCAAACCTTGGGGAAACGTTTCACCAAGTTCTTACCCCCCTGAGAAGGGCAGGATGCCGGGTGGGTGTGTGTAAAGGGGCAGGCGGGTTTGGAACAAGTTGGGAGGGCACTGGGGAACTGCTGTACATCAGGTGCCCAGAGATCATAAGGAGGAGCAGAGATCAAGTGAGAAATGCAGTTGAGGGTCTGGGGTTTGGATCCGTCGGTCAGGCTGACAAGAGAAAGTCAGGCAGAAATCAGTCTCGGGCAGTGGAGGGCAATTAGTCCAGGTGCCATTAATGGGTTGAGACCGCATCTTGCTGGATTTCTGGCGTGAGTTAAGGCTTCAAAGTATTGAGAAAAAAAAAATAGTTGAGCAGACTAGCTCCAATTAGCTGGAGAGCTCTTTGCTAAGCTAGCTGTGCACCTGGTGAGATCAGTGCTAACAGCCCTCCGAGTGACAGTATGACAGTCCTAGTTGTACTTGTGCACGTGAAAGTGAGAGGAAGCAGCTTTTAGCCAAACGTGGAGATAATTGTTGTTTTCCAACTTGGAGTGAAACAGTAATGTAAGATACAAGAACGCTAACGCAAACAAGGTGTAGAAGCTGTCCTTTTCACTTAAAAGAAACAAATCCATAGTGTATTTTCCCCCCCAGGAACTTCATGCTCATTTGAATGGCTGTATCAGTTCTGCCACAATGAAGAAACTTATGGCCCAGAAACCATACCTTCAGATCCAGAACGGAATGACTATGATCGACAAAGGGAAGAAAAGAACCTTAGATGAGTGAGTAGATATGTGTGTGTGAGAGATGAACATTTACCAAGTGTCTTTTAATTCAATTGAAAACAGAACTCTATGGCCTTGTATACTGACTGCAAAAAATATGTATTGGAGTCGTATTATGGTAAGATCTGTTCGATTTTTTTCTAGTTATATCTATCTAAGAGGTGACTTAAGATCACTTTTTACAAACACATTTGCGAACAAAATGTAAGTCTCATGTCAGTATTTTCTCTTGCTAAAGTAGTTACCTTCTACAATCAAAAATTGCATTTAAGATTGTCTTGATTGTCCTTTAAAGGAAAATTGAACATGTAATTTAAGCTACAAGTTAGATAATTGAACACTGAGTATGTTTTCAAGATATATGTGTCTTTTTTTTTTCTATGAATGCTCATTTTTCTGTTCAATATTTATTTTTTAACTTTTTATTTTAGATGTTTTCAGATGTTTCAGATCATCTATCAGATTACCACTAGGGCTGAAGATATTTTACTGGTAAGCTAATTAAGACTTAGCTTCAAACAAACAAGCAATATGCAAAGTCAAAATTGTTTGGTTTAACAACATTGGGTTCCAAGTAACAGTATCAACATTGTTCCCTCCAATTGGAAGTCAAATTTACTAGTGTAAGACACATTAATTTTGAAATACAGGATTGTATATAACCTTTCAGTTTGGTATTTTTTAAAAGCAGTGAGCTTCCAGTATGGTGGTCATTATTACCACTCAGATGGTTAGACAGCTAGCGTCATAAAAATGGGATGTCTGCTCATCATTAACAAAGCTTCGATTTACCATACTTTCCTTCATCTTCTTTGGATTGTTATATACCAAGACTATGTAACTAGGATGTTTACCATTGATTACAATATTGACAGGAAGAGTGGTTGTGAGATCACAACAGAGAAGAAAGTGGTGTGTTGTCTTCTTTTTTTCCTCCTGTAAAAGGACTTCTAGGCAGCCTGTTAAACTTTGAGAAAGATGCAGTAGCTGTGAGAGGGGTTATGAGTGTGCCAACTGAAGAGTGTTCTTGTTCAGACATGAAAATTCTCATTTGTTATAACTCTCTCTAGTGTCTGTGAGGGAACTGAAGGTACCTATCGTGTAGTATTTTCAGGGACAGAGAGTGCTGGAAACACATGGGGCCTGAACTTTTGTAAGTGTTTCACACCAAAAGTTAAGTAGGTCCTTCTGTTGTAAAAGAGAATATAAACAATTATAAGGGTTACTTTCACCACGTTGAATACACTGTTTCTTACTCAGATAACTAAAGATGTTATTAAAGAATTTGCTGATGATGGTGTCAAGTATCTGGAATTAAGGAGCACACCTAGAGAAGAAAAGTCCACAGGTATAGTCTGTTCTAGTTTTTAATTTTTAAGTCTGAAGTACTATAAGACTTAGTTAAGATTCTGCTAATAACAAGGGAAGTCAAATTCAGTTGGTTCAATAAAAAATATTTTAAATATGAAAGCAAAGATTTAGTGAAGTAAAAACATGTCACTTCACTATTACATTTTTGGGGACGAAGACTTGTTGGTTATAATTCCATTATCCAAGAATTTGGGTTATTCACTTCACTGTGACATCTGAGTATGCTAGTATGTTTAATAGCTAATATATTTTATTCTATTTCTCCATCTTTTATTTTCTTTTGTATACAGTTTAACAGAAATGCACAAGAGAAGTCCTATTGCTACGTTCTGATTCATAATAAGTTATTTTCCTAGATCCTTAGGAGGAGGCTTAATCCAAATATTTGTTCCAAGTTAAACTGTATTTAGAAATTGAATTAGGACTATGTAAATTAGAAAACTATGGAGTAAAATAAAAGATGCAAACTGAAACTAGAGAGTTGGATCTGCAGCATAATAAAATTAATTCAAAAATGTTGATTCCAAATGTGTACATGTGTTTGTAGGTATGACCAAAAGGATGTATGTTGAAACTATACTTGAGGGTATAAAGCAGTGTAAAGAAGAAGGCTTGGATATAGATGTAAGGTAAATAAAGTACATGGAGTGCCTCTGTTTCAAGGTTTTGTTTAGTCTGATACTCAGTCATGGTTTGCAGAGGGGTTTACAAATCAGTATAGAAAAGAAAATAGTGTCTAAACTAGATAAAGTTTAGTGATTTCTGTATATATAATTTTTATTAGCATACAATTTGACTAATAAAAGCTTTTTTACAGAAAGTCACCTGTAAAATGGAATGGAAACAGATAATTGATATGGAAACCTGTGTGTTTTCTTTTTTTTTTTAAAAAAAAACTTTCTTTTTACTTATAGAGAATAAAAGTGAATGCAACTCTTCAGTTCTAACACTGTCCATTCTCTGCAATGTTTTCAGGAGCCGTGCTTTTGAAGGAAATTGCATTAAATAGTCTTTTTCAGGGCCTATGTTCATTGCAAGATTTTTGTTGGATTAGCTGCACAAGCAACCTGCAGTAAAGGAGAGGTAGTTAAAATGAACAGAAAGGTTTTAGAAGATGTCAGTGGTTGCTTATGGGCAAGGAATCTGCATGGCTCTCTTATTTTTTCAGTAGCAAGCAAATAGATTTATTTGTGTAAGCTGAAGATTTTTCATTTTTCCTGTGTGCCTTTCTGAGAGGTTGCTCACCTGATGCTGCAGGCTGTTAAAGAGCAATGTGTTGTTCCCTGCCCTCCCTCTCACCATGGCTGCTGCATTTCACAGGGTCACATCTTGATCTGATTGATATCCCTCTGCACTTTGGTGCCTTCGTGAATAGTTTCTGTACAAATATTCTCTGTAGTCAACCATGAAGGAAGTGAAGTGCCATTTTTATTGGTATGAGATTTGTTGGTCTCTTTACACTCTAACTTGTATTTTACCGGACATGTACACTTATCTCCTAGATTATTAATAGCAATAAACAGAAGAGGTGGCCCAGCAGTTGCTAAGCAGACTGTTAAGCTTGCTGAAGAATTCCTTCTTTCCACTGATGGAGTTGTAGTAGGACTTGATCTCAGTGGTGATCCAACTGTAAGTTTTTGTTTTGTTTTGATCTGTCCTTAAAGATAAATATTTAATATTGTGTAACAGCAAGCAATTCCAAAAATACTTCGTTCTTTTAAGTTTTTGTCATATGTTTGTTACTAGTTTGATTGACTCGCTCATAGTTCTGATACCAGGTTAATCCCTGTTGCTGTATGGGAGAAAGAATCCCTAAACAAAGGATTTGTAGACTTTAACACTGAAAAAAGAGCCTGTGAAAAGCAACATTTATCTGGCAAGCGTCTGTTAGTAAATTGTAGCTGCAGATTGACTGTGTTGAGGTAAATGAAATACTATTTCAAGTTGACATTAGTATAAATTTTGTTTAGATGCAACATATGCTCTTTGGGTATTAAACAAGCAAAAAAAAAAAATGAGGATAGCTGTCAAATTGAAATGAAATAGCTATAGGTGGCAGTTATGGAACCAGTGTCAAAATCAAGACAGTTGACTTAGCACTCACTGGTGGGCATCATCTGAATTACTGATGTTTGGCCAAATTGACTAAATTGTGCCCATATAGCAGAATGTTATCTGATGTGGTGCAATCAAAAATGGAATAACAACAAAAGAAAAATAATTCCATGTAGCTGTATTTGAATTATTTTTTCATGTTGCTAGGCTTTAGAATCATATAACTAGAGGCGTTCTGTAGAACAAGGTGTAGAATGATGATGTGTTTTTGTCTTCAAGGCAGGACATGGTCAAGATTTTTTGGAACCCCTCTCAGAAGCAAAAAAAGCAGGTCTAAAGCTGGCATTACATCTTTCAGAGGTAAAAGTTTTATCTATTTTAATTCTCTGTAATTCCTATTTAAAAAAACAAACAAACAAAAAAAAACGTGATGAAGCTAACATGAACTTCTGTGGGTTTTGAACTTTTTGTGAAAAACTGGTGCCCCCTAGTTTGGGGCATTTTTGACAAAAGAAAACAAATCTTCAACAATCATTTGTGAATGAGAACTGTCGAAATGTTTCTTACTGTGTTATACCTAGCAGAGTGGAGGCAGGTGTGAATTTGAAAATTAGAAATATTCCAGGAGATTCCATGTTCTTTTCCTAGTATTTTATTAGAAGGCATGTACAGTAAAAGTTGTGCAGTTTTATGAGCAAAATTTTGCTTTCACTTTCCTGTTTGCTCTGTTTATATCAGTAGAAGGAGTTGAACTTCTCCATACAATGTGATGAATCAGTGGCTAAAATTTACTCTGAGACTGATAAACACTGAAAGCATTTTAATTTCTTCAGAAAATTAGACATGATATATGTTGTCACACATCTCTTTATATCTATATATGCAGTTTGAGGCCTCCAAATGTAGGTACTTCAGAGTTTCAAATAGTGATTTTCTGCTACATACCCTTTTAAAATTATAGAACCATAGAATATGCTGAGTTGGAAAGGACCCACAAGGATCATCGAGCCCAACTCCAGGCACCACACAGGTCAACCCAGAAATTCAGACCATGTGACTAAGTGCACAGTCCAAACACTTCTTAAACTCCAATAGGCTTGGTGATGGCTTCTTTGTTTTATAATTCAACCTTGGGAGTCACTTTCATGCACTTGTTCTTTCTTTAGAGGGTAGCAATGCATATGTTTACTCTGATTAACATTTTCCTTTAAATCAGATATGCTTTGAAAATAGAACTTCGACTCGGTTGTAGTTATTTAATATGCTATTTTATGCCGCATTGACAGAATGTAAAATATATCCTCACTAGATTCCAAATCAAGAAGAGGAGACTAAAGTTCTCCTGGGCCTGCCTCCTGACAGAATTGGACATGGAACATTTCTCAACTCTGCAACAAGTGGTGCAGAAGAATTAGTGCCACTTGTTAGACAGAATCGTATACCTATTGGTAAGAAAAAAACATTAAGAAATTACTTGGTAATCTCTGGACTTCAAAATGTCGTGCTTACTGCTGATCTAAGTAACTCCGATTTGTCTGTGATCAGCTTTGACATAGGAAACAATTAACGTGGCAGTGCATGTGAGAGAACTACCTGTGCAAGTATACTGGTGACACTTGCATTTTTGATGTATTTGTGGTGACAAATGATGTCTCAAATGAAAAGGAAACAACAACTATAACAACAATAGTTGATTTTAATTTTCATTTAGGGATAGAAGCAAGTCTATTAGTGTGTCAAAAACCTATAATTTCTTCTGACATATATCCTTGTTGTTTTTTTTTGTTTGTTTGTTTTTTTGTTTTGTTTTGTTTTCTTCCCTTAGAACTTTGCATGACATCAAACATCAAAACTCAGACAGTACCTTCCTGTGAGAAACACCATTTTGGATACTGGTACAACATGGGCCACCCTGCAGTGCTCTGTGTAAGTTCTTTTTTTTTTTTTTTATTTTAACCATGTATTTATACCAAGAGCAAAACTGGTGTGAAAGTGGAGAAGTATATCTCCTTTTCTGGTTCAGAGCTTACTAAAAATTTGAGTTGTGGCAGCAAATAATCTGCTTACAGCAAGTTGTAATGTTCTGTTTGAGAAATGCTTCTAGTACAAATGGAAGTTCTTAATATTGATCCATATAGAGAAAATTTAATAATAACATCAGCAATAAACTGAGTGACCATCTTAACTGTTTATATACTGATAGACTTCACTTAAACATATTGGTCCAACACTTGCTTTTAAGCTTGTGCTTACATAGGTATTAATTGTGTTGAATGGTTTTGAGTGAAAATAGGGCAAATAACATATGAAATAATAACCAATGATTGAAAGAACTGGAGGGCAATGTCAAAATAGCAAGGCGAAACAGGTTTGTAATGTGTGGGCAAAACCCTTCTTGATGTAGAAAAACTAATTTGACCTTTTTGTTTGTTTCTTTCAATTCAACTCTAGACCGATGATAAAGGCGTATTTGCAACAGATCTATCGCAAGAATACGAGCTGGTTGCAAAAACATTTAATCTGACTCGATCGCAGATGTGGGATCTTTCCTATGAATCAATCAACTATATCTTTGCTTCAAGTGAAGTCAAATCAAAACTAAGGGAACAGTGGTGTAAATTGAAGCCAACTCTGTTTAGTTAATCAAACTGTTGTTCTAATTTAGCTTAGTTAATAACCTTTTTTTTTTTTTTTTTTTAAAGAAAAAAAAAAGATAAATCCCTGGCTTTGGCTTTTTTCAGACTTCAGGCTTAGAAATCCGTTCCATAAATCATGGATATGTGGTGTGTGGATTTGTTTTTTGTATTGTTTTTAAGCAGAAGTTTTAAGCAATTGATTGTGTGTGAAAACAAATAACCTCAGGGAGAATTAAACATTTGTCTCAAGGGAATTTAACATTGCATTTGCTTTTATTGCAGTATATGTATAACTGAAACCTGCTGTGGCTTGTCTACTATATGAGGTTTTGCCCACTGGTGCAGTCAGTATTGATAGTAGTTAGACAAAGCCTCAGCAAATTGTGACATCCTTGGGGCAAATGGTCTAATTCTTGAAATACTTTTTAGAATTTCTATTTGTTTCTTGTAAAGGGTAATAAAAATACATGTTTTCAAAAACTAATTCAAATGTGTCTGTGTGTCTGTGTGACAGAAGCGTGTGTAACCTGCTGCAGGACTTTGTGAGCTCCCAGGCAGTCTTGCTCTTCCCTGTGGCACCGTTTTTGTTCTGACAGCAGAGGGTGCTCGTTAGTTCAGGTAGTGGAAGGTTTTGCTGTGTGTCTGTATGCATCTGTATATCTATTTTATACCGAGATATCGAAGTAGATATTAACAACAGCACGCAATGGTATATAATGCTATATATTCCTGGTTAGTGTAGGAAGTATCCCAAGAAAAGGTACAGTGTTCTGGATATACAGTGAAACAAGGCTGTTGTATGTAATACAGAGTTAGGGAATCACTCTTCTGAAGGCTACATGTACTTACCTGTTGCTGAGATACTTGCAGATGTGGTGCTGATTTAACAAAAAAGACCAAGGCCAAAAAAACCCCTCTTGCATATAACAGTATTTATAATGTCTCTGCCAGTAATGGAAGTCAGGAGACAACTCAGAGGATTCTGTTCTGTAAAGTGAAAGGAAATGAACAGAAATGTGTTTGGGTGGCTACAGAATTACATGCAGAATTGATGGATTTCTGTACATAGGTTTCTGTGCATTACTACAATTACTGACACTGCAGAGCATGCTTAGAGCAGAAATCCAAGTTGGAAAGGATATTGAGGTTTGGGATAACGAATTGCCATTGGATTAGACCTTTGTCATGCACAGTGCACAAGTTATACATCAGAAACTAAAACCTTGTTTCCTTAATATTACTGGGCTATTTTTCAGAAGTGTAACTTTCTGAGCTAAAAATGCAGAGGTATCTCTTTGGCTTCAGATAGAATAATAGTAATTTTAATTTAAGCATTTCTTGCTGAGCCTATTTGTTAAATCCAGAGTTAAGTGAGATAACCAGTGTTAGTGAGATACTGCTGTTTTAGTGTTACAGTATTGCATAACAATGACTGACATAGACTGAAGTATCACCACTTAAGTAATAGGGCAGAAAACACTACTTGGTGAATGCAGTGTAAATTCTGAGTAACTACTTCTAGAATTTCATATGGTATAGATCAGCTAATTTTTGAAGTAAAAGAAATAGATTTAGACTGAGTTAATATTTAGTTTATTTCCATCTGATTACATGAGATAACACAGAACAGTCTTCAATGCTCAGAGTCTTTACTCACATCACAGGAAAATAAACATTTTGGTCCTATTAAACAACTCTCTGGAGATACATGCAAGCAGAGAGCAACTGCTCACTGTAGCAGGTTTCTCTGTTTCTTTTCAGACAAACCCAGAAAGTCTTCAAAACGTATGTTCCTTATGAATTGACTGGTAACATATGGCAGCTTATCATAATACAACAGCTAAACAGTAAGCATTTACATCCTGCTCCTCAGGTTTGCAAATAATGTAATTATATTAATGATTTTAGATGCCTGTTTCAGTATTTAGCCATTTCACACTAATAGAAATAATGTGGATAAGGGTACTGTATTAGGTAAGTGCATAAGATGATTAAGGGATTGGAGCATCTCATACTGGAAGGGGAGAGAGCTGGGGCTGTTTAGATTGGAGAAGGCTCAGGGTGGATCTCATCAGTGTATTTAAGTATCTGATGGGAAGGAATAAAGAAGATATAGCCAGGCTCTTTTCAGTGCAGCCTAGTAAAAGGAAAAAGGGTAAAAACTGAAACGTGGGAAATTCTACCTGAACATAAGGAAATTTTTTTTTTTTTTTTTTTTATTGTGTGAGTGTTTGAACACTGGAACAGGTTGCCCAGAGAGGCTGGGGCGTCTCTATCCTTACAGGTACTCAAAACCCAACTGGACATGGTGCTAACTGACCTGCTGTAGCTGACCATGCCTCAGCACAAGAGGTGCACTGGACAGTCTCCAGAGATGCCTTCCAACATCAACTATTCCTTGAAGTGAAAATACAAATGTACAAATGATAAAGTCTCCATATAAATATAAAATATTTAAAAATTAAATACTGACTTAACTCAGTCACTCAAGTGACAGTCTTTCACCAGGCTTGAACAAAAGCTGTTGGCTGACTTGTGGAATTATTTTGAAATAATGATTTATTCATTCTTCATGGCTTTCCTTCTTTCACATCCACTGTGGAATCCTTTAGTGCCATCAGGACCTTTAGGCAGCCGCAGCACTCCTACAGGTAGACCGTCTGCATTTTGTATTTTCCGAGCTAGCATGGGGCTAGTGCCTGGACTCTTCTCTTGTGTTACAGTTTGAGCTTTTCTTCTCTGTACCCAGGGGCTACCAGAGGGAGTGATACTGCTATCTGAAGAATAATCTGTACATTTCCTTGGAATTTCAGGGCTAGTACTTGGATTAAGTTTGCTGTCTTCGGCCAGCGGCGACTTTTTGGTTACTTTTCGTAGTGAAGATGGACTATTCCAAGGACTTGATCTGGGTGACACATTAGGACTCAAATGGTTGTTTGGGTGAATGACAGGACTCAACTTATTTGTAGTACTTGTTGCAGTACTTTTACGTCCTGACAGTGGTGATGCAGGATTACTCTCTGGGTCAGAAGAGCTATTTGCTGAAGATTCATCACCAACAAACTGAAGCTCCTCAACTCTCTTGTTAAGAGATTTAACCTTCTTAAAATTCTTGCTGGTGTCCTCATCGTGATTCTTGTCTTTAGGAACCTTTTTCTTTGGAGGTTTCATGCCTATTAGGACAACTTTCATGCCAGTGTCTTTCTTTTCAGCACACATGAAGTCATGAGCACGTACAGCAGCATCTACTTCTTCAAATTCTATAATTGCACATACCTGTGTTCCCACTTGGGTGTACTGATTGCTGAACCTCCTGATATCAGGTGGCAGATCCCTACCAGGCTTGAGAATCCGAACCGATGAAATCACGCCAAAAGTTACAAAGGCTTTGAGGAGATGCTCCATTACCTTCTCTTGCATACATCCATTTTCTTGTTGTTTGTTAAGACCCTGCAGTTCAGAAAGCATGTGGATATCATACACGAGCAACATTCTGGTAGGAAGGTTTTCACCGGGAAACACTGGAACTGGAGTATTTCTTCTAACCTTTCTGTTATCATCATTGAGCTCAAGAGTTTCTGAGTACTTCAGTGCATAGGCTGTGGTTCTCCAGTCACGAGTAAGGTGTTTCACCTTGAAGATGAACATAGATAGGTTAAGCAGTACAACTGATGGAACCCACATAAACATTTTAAAGAAATCCAAGGCGGGTGCAGGCTCCAGTCCACAAATTTTGTGAGGTTGGTTGATAGCTACCTTTTACTACTCTGTTTTTAGTATCACCATACTTTAGCAAAGGTCAGATTTGCCTTCCCTTCTCAGAGACAAGAAAGTAACTGCCAGCATTACTTAGTTACTCATGCATAGCTTAAAGTAACCATCACATCAAAACTGCGTCAGCCCCTCAGAGAGCAGGTAAGGACTATGGAACTGCCTCTATAAAGTAAGTTATTTTCATACCTTTCTATTTTTTTTCCCTTTAAGATTTGTCAGGCTTACACAAAGGACTTAAAGTTTAAATGAGTTAACTTACCTTCTTAAAAGAAGTGAGGAGTTTAACACTGACATAGCCCATCTTGTTTCTCCTCACATGCTTGAGAAGGAAGGCATCTTTCTCAAGGTTCTCATCTGAGAAGTAATATTCAATCTGTGCTATTAACTTCTGGATCAGGTCATTGTCTGGTGGCTTCCAGTTCTGGTCAAAGTCGTCATCATTTTCCCCACCACTGGAAAACAGCCAAATAATTGGATTACCAGAGCTTCATCTCATATTAGTGGAGTTTAAAAAACAAACAAACAAACAAACAAACAAAAAAAAAAAACAACACTGAAAATGAAAAACCATAGCCATAATGTTGATTCCAGCTTCTTTTGTATGTAGGCACTAAATAGGTATAGCCCTATCCAGCCGAGGCAGGAGGCCAGCTCCTGATGATACTTTCCAGTCAGCATAAGGAATCCTGAGCTCCTTCCAAAAGCTGAGCTCAGTGTAGAACAATGAGATGTGTACTAATGCCTTGAAAACGCTGCCAACTCCCATCCTACCCCAACACAGACATGCAGGTGCACAAGAGCTTAGCACTACACAAAGGTCCCCCAGTGACAGTGGTTCATTTGTCAATATGAACACGTTAACATTTCTGTGCTTCATGAGTAAGTATCACATAACTGAGAATTAATATTCCAAATTGATGCAATGGTATTTTCTCAAACATCTGCAGTGCATGAATGCATTTGGTACCAGGAGTCAGTACGCAGAGAGTAGGGCAGAGCGACAGGACCATTGCACTTCTTACAGACAACTTCCATGTTGACAAGGTCACTTCACTGGCAGTTTACGCATGGACTGAAGCTCTTTGCAGGTCCCAGAGTAAGGACTTTTGGTGCAGTAGCAGCTCACGTACCATACCTCTGAAGAGCTGTACGTGCACACACACGTGCAGGTTGCTAAGATGTCATTTACCTGTCCTGTCTCCCCCTCCCATCCTGTTACCTAGGTATGTGCAAAGTGGAGCACTGCGGAGATGCCTAGCCTGAAAAAGATCTTGCAACCAGGGAATTGAGCCAAACCTTTTGCCACATCCAGTTACAGCAGTGTGTTTGTTGCTGGAATACAAATGACCATTTAAACTCTGTCATCCAGCACTGAGGCAAGCAGTTCACCCACAGCCACAGATGTTGCTATAAGAACTGATGCGCAATCTATCTTAAAGCAGGGCCATTTTTGTTTGTTTGTTTTGTTCTTTGTTTTTTAGCTGTTGGCAGCCAAGTTTTGCTTTGGGACCATCACAAAAGTTTCTGTTCAGAAAAATGTACTATTCTCCCTAGATCGGATAAATGATGTAATTGGTGTTTGTATGGTCTCCTGTGTACCTCAGCAACAAAAAAGAGAAGCCACGTGTTTTTTTTATAAGCACTTTTTGCAGAGCTTCTGAAATCATTAAACAAGAGGGAGCAGGCATTGTAGTAGGGTCCTCCAAGGGTAACCCTGTGCGTGGGTGAAGGCTACTGAATCGCCTTGCCTTCTAGAAATATCCTTGTTAAAATCTCTTTGGGCACTTAATGGGGTATGGTTCCAAGGAATGACAAGAGTGAGACAGCAAAACCAAAAAAAATGACAAATTTCAGTTCTTTGAAAATGCTGGAAGCGGAGGATAACAGATATATTTATTAAGATAGTAAAAAATGTTTAATGGCGTGCTGTGGGTGCTGATTTTAGACAGAAGAAAAACAAGGTTAAGTATTTATTTTTCATTGCAGATATTCTCTACCTCACTACCTCTCATTGTCCATTCACTACTGGTTCAGAGCTAGAATGTGCACAAGAAATTTAGAATGTCAGCATTTTAACATATCCATGCTCTGCTAAAAGCTTACCTTAAATTCAGGATGGAACTTACAAATTTTAGAGGTTTTATTAGCAGGTATTGGCAGGTATTTGGAAGGTTCAGGTGGAAAGAAAATGGAGCGTCATGCTTCGGGAAAAAAATGAACTGCATCAGTTCCATTCTTACAGTGTTAACACTGAATCAGGATGAAACATCTCATTTCACCTCTCTAAAATGTTAAATATTGGTCAGTCAGAACTATACACCATTTCTGTATTTAGCAAGTAGTTCAGCTTTCACAAAATTTCACAGCAGCCCTCATTAAGTGCTGTACTGGGAGTTTCACCTCCTGCAATTGCAGAAATGTGTAATTCGGTCCATATTAACTCACAGTAATAAGCAAGTGGTAGTACCTCCAAGGCATCAATTCCAAAATTAATACAAAGACAGTTTAAGAATCAGTATCAGGCAATACTGAGAAAAAGGTGCCTAATAGTTAGTCACAGCTTTCATTTACTTATTTATTTAGGGCTTTGTGGAGGATAAACTTGTCAAAAATTAGGATAGAACTGAAAACAACCGTGTAATGCTGAGACTCAGCTGGCTGTTAGTCATACAAGAAAATCAAGATATCTGCATGGACTCAGAACTTTAATATATATTTTATATAAAAACTCACAAACAATATATTAAATCAGATGGAGTGTAACATTTGGTCAAGCTTTTGCTGTGTCTTGAAAAGAACACGGTATTGTATTAACAAGTACTATGTGGTAATATACCAAGCAGCGTTATGCTGAAGTTCCAACAGTGCAATCACTCAAGGCAGTGGAACTCTTTTAACAGAATCCAGTGCATACAATATCAGGTGCCTACTCATGGGACAGGTGTCAGCATCAATCATTAAATCTCAATGTCTATTGAAAAACATTTTATTTTTGACAGACTTAACCAAAAAAATACCCACCTTTGAAAGTCAGATTCTTCCGGAGTCTGGCTGTATGCAAAAGAAATTTAAGTTGGGCAAGAATAATTTGACTTTATGCACAGGAGAGCAACTTGTTTCTTATAAACACTCAGAAGATTTTTCTGAAGTGCCTGGCAGCTAAGGGGGGGGAGGACTGAATGTTAAAAATACTGGGAGACTTCACCAAGAACTGTAGTGTCTTGACTGTGAGGAATTTGCTTTCATTTTTCAAGTTATAAAGCCTAGAATCTGAGAAAAATAAATAAATAAAAAAAATCTAACATCTCTTAGCTTAGCCTGACTGCAATGGCTCACTCTCAAAGGCTTTGGAGCAGCCCTGGCAATTTTTGTAAATGCATGGGTAAATCACGTCCCAGCAGATACCACGTTCCCAAACTTAATCCTTAGCTAAGGTTACATGCAAATGGCAGAAGCGTGTGTGAACTTCACTCACCTACTCTTGTGGTAGAGCCTTTGCAGTTCTGTCCATTGCATTATCTCTGGCCTTTCCTGGATCAGGAAGAGGCCATTTACAAAAAGGGCACCTCCACAAGAGCTGGGTATAGATCAGCATTGTCTGCAAACATTTTTGAAGATAGTGCCTACTGTAGAGGATTAAATAAGTGGCATGTAAGAGTTACCTCTTATGTGTTACAAAGCTTGAAGAAATACCCATACCTTTCTTAGTGTATATCAGGGCTAAGTGCTCTCACACCTACGGAACAAGCTTATGCTAAAATTTAATAGTGATGTTTTAATGTTAATACTGTTATTACAGTGGCCTTACAGTTATATCCAGTTTTAATGCTATACGAACTCTTTAGAACAGCCTGCCCACAGTGCTGGGTGCTAGTTTTAGCAAGAATCACACCACTTCATAAGTGCAAAGCAGGCGTGCACACCAAAACCACTTTCTGCTCCCCTGCTAGGTACGTAGGACGTAGCTGAGAGCCTGGGCAACTGAGTAAAATCCCCCATCCCCAGCTACACCTCTGTGAATTAAAATAACGCATGGCAGTTCATGCTGAGTGAACACGAGGGTGTGAAGTTAGGGAACTGATTAGGAACAGCTGCTTTTAGCACAGAGCACTGCGTTTCCCGTTACAGTACCTGAATCTGTGCGTGCCTGCCCTACACCTGCAGCTCTAGCACAGAGCAGGAGGGGACCTTCCAGCAGCCCTACAAACAGCGTCATTCACCTCCCTGCGACGTCCTGGCACAGAAGCCCTGAATGCCTGGGCGTCCATACCGGCTCCCCGCGCCCGCCGCCGTTGCATCAGCCGCGGCAAGCGGCGGGGAGAGGCCCCCCCCCGGCCCCCTCAGCTCCCCCCGGCCCTTCCCGGCCCCGCCGGGCTCACCTGGCCCCGCAGCGCCCCGCGTCCTCCTCGCTGCAGCTCCCGCCGCCCGCTGCCGCCTCGGGGCCGCCGCCCGGCCGCGGCTGGGCCATGGCCGCTGAGCGCCGCGGAGCCGCCGCTGCCACGGCTGCTGCCGCCCCCCCGCCCCGCTCCGCTCCGCTCCCCGCCCCCGGCTGCCGGCCGGCCCCTGCCCGCCCCGGAGCGGGGAGCGGGGCCCGGGGCACTCGGTTGTGTGAGGGAGCGCGGGGCGAAGCAGGGACTGAGCCCCCCCTGGGGCGCTGCTCTGATGCACAGCTCCCTTTTCTGAAACACGGCCTTGACTTGGAGGTTGAGGCTGTTCCGCTGGGTGTCAGCGTTTCCGCTGCTGGAGTAACGTGGACTAAACTCTAAATCGTTCCAGATGTCCGTGTAAACACTCATTCCCCCGCCAGGGAAGATGTTTGTTCCTGCTAAATGGAGGTAGGGTCTGTACGACACCTCCCCGCTTGCTGTTTGGCTGTGGCGTGCATCTCAGTTGTGCCCCGCCGTATGGCTCCAACATTTTCTGCTGAAAAATTGGGACTGGCAAAAGGTCAGCTTGCACGCAGGGGCCAGCTCCCATCGTGACAAACAGGCCCCGTGAGTCAGAGCTGCTGGCATCGAGCATACCGAAACGGCCGCCCTGCCGCTGTGGCTTTGGCTTATTTTTAACATGCCTTAAGGGATGAAATATTTTGTTTATGAAATATGCTTACCCGCCTCACGAGCCAAACCTCTGTTCTCTGCATTTTGTTCTGAGGCTTGGGTAGGGCATCGTCGTGCTACGGATTGCAGTGGGAGCCGAAAAGCAACACAAACACCTTCTCGGAGAGAGCGGGTGCAGGGGTCGTGGCTCTGGGTTTGCATTTGCTCCTGAGCGGAGCGAGGCGTGAGCAGGGAACCAGGCCGTGTCCCGTTCATCTGACGGTTCCTCCTGCTGGGGTTGGGGACATCCTGATCTGTTCAAATCAGCCCTGTCTTCCTGCCTGCCCACGCTCGGTGCACAGAGCGGCCTCGCTGATGCTTCGCTTGTTTTCCGAGCAGCCCAGTCCCCGTCCCCTGGCGCAAACAAACGTGGTAGAGACACCGAGGTAACTGGGGTGGGTGAGGACTGACGCCATTCCAGACGCTGTGTTGACGTGACCATCACTGAAACTACCTGACCAAGTACTTATTTATTTTTAGCACAGCAGCGACCTGTAACGCTCAGTTACCCGCAGAGGTGAATCAGTGCTGGGGACGGGGAGAGCCCACAGCCAGGAGCACCGGCGGTGAGCGAGCCCCCACGTCCCGGTACCCAGCCAGGGTCACAGCCCTGCGAGCTCTCACCGATGTCTCACGGCACACGCCGCGTTGGCAGAGGGCTCCTAACCCAGCATCCCCGCATTTTGTTGTTCTCAAAAAGGGCCGCGCCTCAGGGAGCCGCCCGCCTCCCCTCCCCTCCCCAACCCTCCCTCCTCTCCCGTCCCCATCCCTCCCCTCCCCTCAGCGCCCGCGGCGGGCCGGAAGCGGCGGTTGCCGCGGTGACTGCGGAGCCATCTCCGCGAGGGGTGGCGGCCGCCATGGTGCCCAGCAAGGGCCGGGCCGCCAGGGGCTCGCGGGCCGCGCCTGGCACGGTGGGTGCCGCCGCGGAGGGCGCGGGCGGGGAGGGGGGCGGCGGCCGCGTCCCCTCAGGGCGGCGGTGTCGGGGCTGAGGGCGCGGAGCCTCCGGGGGCAGGGAGCCCGTCCCCGCGGGGTGCCCGGCTCGGGGCTGGGGGCGGCGGCGGGGGAGCCGCTGGGTCCGGTGCCTGAGGCGGGCGGGCGGGTGGTCCTTGGCGGGTGAGGGGCGCGCTGTGGCGCGCAGCCCCCTCAGGCAGGGTCACGGACAATGCCGGGGCGGTCTCGTGTGTGTATGCACGCGTTTGTGTTGTTTCCTTCCCAACAAAGCATCCCCGTTAAAAAACCCAGTGTGACTTAGTGTTATTTAACGCTGTGACAGAATAATGTTCCTCATAATAATTTGGAAAGGTAGTTCCTCTTATTGCCCGGTTGTAGCGCTGAAGGTACCGTTTTTGAGGGAAAAACATATTCGTTAATCTTCTGGTATTGCTGCATGTTTTTGACAAATGTTCCCTCTTTATCTTCTTCCAATTTGCAGGTTAATAACTGTGGTCTTCAGCTGGTTATCCAGACTGCCTCAATCCCTGATAAAAACAAACCAGTAATTACTATTTTCTTTTACTTCAATAGCTACGTTAAATAACGTGCTTTTATGGTATAGCCACATATGTATGCTTTCAGCTAGGAATTGCCTTTTCGGTACAAATATGTTGACTTGTAATGTATTACCCATTGTATCTGATACCCTTTTCAAGATGCGTTTCATTCTAGTTAAAATGTGTAAGGACACTAGGATGTACCATAGCCTGCCACAAATTTAATAAACATTCTTATGATTCCATCTCTACTTTTTTCCTTCCCCTAATTGCAATAGTCCTATTGGGTAGTGTGTTGTGGTGGTTTTTTTTATTTTATTTTTTATTTTTTCTCCCTCCTTAATCAGTTGTAGAAGAATGAGTTGGTAACATTCATGTTTTCATTTTGGTTTCCAAAAGCGAATTCTAAGTGATCATATCTTATTAGAATGAATGCTCTTCATAAATACAGAGCAGATTTATTTTTTGAAGCATTCCCAGGGTGACCTGAGAACTGTATTTGCTTGTAAGGTTGTGTTTGTCTGTGTAAAGACTTTTCTTGCATTTGAAGACTTCAACCTTTGTTTTACGCGTTTTGTTACAGTTTGAATTCAGGATAAATAAAGAGCAGTCATCTTTCCACAATAGACTTCTGCAGCATGATCTGGAAAAAAACTATTCAGGAAGGCAAGGTGATATTCAATAGGGTTTGTTTGTTGTTTTTTTTGTTTGTTTTGTGTCTTTAATCTCCTTTTTTTTTTTTTTATTAACGAGACAGTAAAGAGAGACTGTGTGATGTGATTCTCTTTCATATGTGACAATTTTTCCTGACTATATCATAACCTGAAGCTCCCATCGCTCTGTTGCCTAGCACAGATCTTTTTTCTCTGTTTTTTTGTCCTCTTTCTGTCTATGGAAGAACATCCTTTCTACTACTTACAAAGCCACGGTCTTACGCCCTCTGAAGCCACACAATTCTGTACCATAACCTGCAATTGGATGTTTAACACTTATATATAAAGAGAGACAAAATGAGTTTCTAGGATTGCAACCTAATCTGAAGAGAGAGCTTTCCTATTGTGTGCTTCTTGCTTTGAAAAGCAAGATACGTGGTGCTATCACTGGTAAAAGGCAAACCTTGGAAGAGCTTTGATATATAACGCTTCTTGCTATACTGCTGCTGCTTGCCTGTCATATGCCAACAGGGATGGGTTAGGACAGGAGGTCAGTTTAATTATAATGGCACTGAGGTATCTGAGGCACTTTATTCCAGTAAATAATAAGGACAGAAGTTCAGGAGTGGGTTGATTATTAGGGCTCTTATTAGGGCAATATATTTTATTATGGAGTAAACTTAAGCTCTGCAATTTTGTTTTGTTCCCCCTCAGGAGACCCCAGAGTATTAAGTCCTTTGGTGCGTAATAAGCAGCTCTATCTTCCAGTGACATCCACTCTGACTGAACTTTCTGGTTTGGAGTTGAAGCAAAACACAGGTTCTCTATCAGGATTTGTGGAGTCATCTATACATACAAAATCCAGATCGCGACAAAACAGTCAGGGTATTAGTTCACAGGCTTCAGGTAACAATGTATCATTCTCACTATTTTTTTTTTTTTTTTTTTTTACTTATTTTTATTATTACTATTTAAATGGTATCTAACTGAAAAGTTATGACCTGTAAGATGTTTGTTTTTTTTGGCTGTCAGATTGTATAATTAAACAGGAAATGTTGTTGTCTACTGTTTCCTTGGAGGACTGAGAGAGGTCAATAGACAATTGTTAGGAAACTGCTAGAAATATCTTTCAAGGTATAATATAAAAAGCCTACATTTAAATGACTATATATCCTTCTGGAACAAAAGGACAGTGATAAGAATCTTTTCTGTATATCTTTAAGAGGATGACTATAAGAAAAAAGTCGCTGTTAAGTCCTTTTTTTCCTTACATTTATTGGCTTTAAAACTTGAGACAGAACTCAAGGGCAACAATGTTAATTGTTTATTTTCATTCTTAATGATTTTATTTTCCCTAGCAATTATTTTCACTGCGAAGGATACATAGAGAATACTGATTGTTACATGCTGTTTTGCTAGTGTAGCTAGTAATAAAAAGGTAGACAGGACCACTGAGAGGGTTCTAAATCAAATTAAACATCAACAAATTGTTTTATTTAGCTATTATTTTTTTCTATTGGCATGTTTCAAACATCATGGAACTTGCTTTCTGTAGTAGTAAAGAAATTTAACTTTGCTTAGTGAAGAATATACGTTTTTCCCATGAAAATATTTGATTTGTTTAAAAAAAAAAAAAAAAAAGGCAAACATGTCGAAGATGAGCCCATGTTTTTGTGATGGTGTACAAGCACAATGATCTATTTTTGACCAGTATTTTTCAATTGATTGTTTTGTAATAAGCCAAAATTTGTGACTACACTACTGATTTATTTTTGAGGTATCTTTAGTTATTTTCCCTTTCCCCTTATATTAACAAAATTAATAAAGTTGGTTAGTTTTGTAAATATGTTTTAAAGGGTTAACTGTTTCTTCCTTGATAATGTAGTCAAGTATAATAGCAATTATTACTAGGCACTTGCCTTTGAAAGAATTTGCATTTTTTTTCTGGCTCTTATAATGTTTTGATGCTTTAGTTTTTAGTTTAATCAACATCTACTTGATCTGTGTCTTTAAAATTCATCTTAATATAGATATTATCTTCTTTAAGGTCAGATTTTGAAATTGTGGCACTAGTATGCAATCTTATTTTAAGACAGCATTGGGTAATTCTAATCAAACCGAAAACATCTACAAGCTGTCTGCTTACAACAACTTATTTTTAGAAAAAGTCTGTCCCAAACAAGCCAAATGGACATAAGTTTGCAAGAGGAGGTAGAGGGATGTACCTGTAAGCTAAGAATGACAGGAAAGGCAACTGATACCCACAGTTCTGAATGCAGGCAGAATGCACTGTGATTTATTGCATAATTATTTTTGTAATAAGAAATACAGTTCTGCTTTTATTTTCTGTAGTTAATGAAATCATTTGGCAGAGTAGTAGCTCATAAGTTCTCTTAATGATTTTCTGACAGAAAACACAAATTTTGGGAGCAGTTCATCAATAACATTTCCTATATTGCAACGTACTGCTGAAGAAAAAATACTGAACTCTGATAGACTGACCCTTGAAAGGTGAGAACGTTTCAGAGCACGTGCACTGTAGCTTGCTGCTCTTGTGTAGTGGTCTCAAATGATGAATATTCTGGTGATGTCTGGTTGGTTGGTTGGTTTTTGTTTTGTTTGTTTTGTTTTTGAGGGAGAGACTGTGTCCCATTGGGCAATTCTGTATGAGTCTCCTTGTAGTAAAAGTTCAGAGTGCTGAATACATCCATACAACAGTTACCTGAAGCAGTTAAGGTTTTCATTTTAAACTGAGGAGGTAGTTTAGAAGTTTCATTTTTTACTTTTCACATTAACACTTACTGTTCCATGTATTTATAGGTCGAATGTCAAGTTGTATAAGCAAAAGTAGATAGATATGATACACTTTGAATTCTGATCTAAATGGGTTGCTTATGTGGCATCTGACTAAAGCATCGGTATGCTGTATCTGTTCAAATTTTAGTGTGGTCCAACATGAAATCTTGATGTAGTTGCTATATAACAAGCAAATTGCTAGGAAGACAGGCTTCAAGAAATTTTTGAAAGCTCTTCTGCTATATTTTCATACTATTTTTTTTCTACAGTAGCCATTTAATTCCTTATTCCACACTTGTTTAACTAGCAAAACTGAACACCTTAATACTACCTTAAGTTAACACACTTTCCTCAGTTCAGCTGGTGTGGGGGAATAGAAGGTGGGTTATAGATTTGTTGCTTTTATAGTGTTTTGTTCTTTGTTCCAGGCAAAAGCTGACAGTGTGCCCAATTATCGATGGGGAAGATCATCTTCGCCTCCTGAATTTTCAACATAACTTCATAACCCGGATCCAAAACATCTCAAATCTACACCATCTTGTTTTCTTAGATTTATACGATAACCAGATAGAGGAAATAAGTGGTCTTTCAACTCTAAGATCCTTAAGAGTCCTTTTGTTGGGGAAGAACAGGTAAAAAATAACTAAACTCATCTTAAACAGCCTGATTCTTTAAGGCACAGTGTCTGTGATCTATCACCAGAGCCATTGTAGGGTTTTCAGATTGGGATGTTGGCTGTGAGACCAATGAGACTTGTTTTAACTGGCTTCTTTGGGTTGCTGTCCTTGTGACGTAGATTTTTTTCTGAGAAGTGGAGTTCAGCTGTTTGTTCTGGAGTGTTTTAATTGATGCTGAAACCCCAGCTTGGGTTTTCTACTTCACTGGCAACTACCTGTGATGTTGGAGGAATGACTGTGCACAGTTATTGCACTAGTTGAAGCACATTGGCAAGTCTAAACTTGCAGTCTGAGAGTGAGGGGAGTAAAAATTTAAAACAGACATCGGTTTTGAGAATTTTTTTTTCCCTTCATACCAATAAAACACTAATTGCAGAATTTGGTTAACATGTAGTAGTGCAGTATTTTACTTGAGGTCATGCCTTTCATATGAGAAATCTCCTCTGTAGATAATAATTCTGTTTATAGCAAACTGTTGGGGTTTGGGCTGATAATTCCAAGTTGCATTAAGGACTAATTTTTCAAATTGTATCTACAATGTACTGTATAGTTGGCTTACATAGCGGTATTGTTTGGAGATAGATGTGAGGAGATGTGTAAATGATTTCAAGTCAGGCATAGCTGCTACCAAAGACTTTATTTTCAGCTTGATCTGTATATGATCTTTAAATCTTGAAGCACATGTATGATATATGTGATATTTAATGTAATCAGCCAGTAGATGGTGCTGCTGACATAACCTAGGTTTGTCATCTGAGAAAGCAGGACAGGACAGAACGGTGTTAAGATGGTCAAGATGGAGAAGAAATTATGCCAAATTTTGAAATCTCTATTGTCTAGAAAGGAGCAATGGCTTTCAGATTTTTATTCTCAGTTCTTCTAACAAATTCTTAAATGCTTTGTCACTATAGCGTGCTTTAAACAGGTTTGGGAATATAGTTTTGTCAATAATAGTGTTTCCTTAGATATTTGCGTAGGTTGTATGTTGACTTTGTTTTCTAGTGGTACAAATCTTCCATCCCCTTTCATTTTTCTAGAGGAGTGAAGGGCATATTGCTACTACTGCATTATTGATAGTCAGAGAGGAATGTTATAGTTTAAGGCGTACTTCTTCATTTATTAATTTTGAGTGGGTGAAAGGTCTGTTGTTCTTCCATTCCTATCAGCTGTCTAGGTTTTTGTTAGGTGGACAATGAAAGATACATTTAATCTAATGTAAGAAGTAATTTGTCATCATCTAAATGTTTCAGAATAAAGAAGATCTCAAATCTGGAGAACCTAAAAAATCTTGATGTTTTAGACCTTCATGGAAATCAGGTACAGTGCCATAAGTTGATTATTTAAGTTGTGTAGACATAATGCATTTCCAGTGTCCTTTGTTAAACTATTGCTTTTTGAAAGGCAACCAAGAGCAAATTTTTCCAGCTCTTGAGGTCACAGAAATCAGTAAATTACTAAAAGGTGGTATGATGTTACTTTGATTTTTTTATATCAACTCTTGTACTTTCTGCATTTTACTCCAGGAAAATTACATCTTCTTAAATGCTGAATAAGCTAAGTATAGCAGCGCTTGCTCACACCTACAGAGTAGTCATCTAGCATAGATAGTTACGTTGCAGTTAAAATAGAACAGAAGTCATAGAAGAATTTAAGTTCCCGTTGATTTTTGTGTTGTCTCTAAATGAAGACTTGGAACTTCTCTTCCATTAATTAGCTGCCTTTCTGTTCCTTTCCAGTTTAGTTATGCAAGTTTTGATACTAACACTCTATTAACAACATTATTTTTCCACTACTTGAACAATTTGTATTGTAAAACACTAGTCTGCCATACATATTAACTCATTTTGAAGGCATGATGAAGAAAGAAATGAGTTTGAGACATGACGCTCAACTATACTAGTTCCTTGTTTTTAAGTCTGGTTTTATTTTTTTTGTTTATTTAATAACAAATGGAGGGTCTCTGTTGTTTAACTTTATTAAGATTTGTAGGACCTTTTATTATGGCAACCTTTTGTCTTATATTGTATTTCTACATATAAAATTTCTCAAACCTGCTTCAGCTGCAGAACTGTATTTGGGAACATCAAAAGACATATTCCAGAACATTGCATTTAAACAACAGATCAGTGGAATTAAAAATGAAGTGTTGACACATAGTTAATATGGTGGATTCTGATCGGTGCTCTGCTGATATAACATCCTCTTGCCAATGTACACAACTCTTTTTCTTTAATTCAGGAGAGAGTAAAGAGAATCAACAGTGTGGAAACAGAATATCACACTTGTCTGTCAAAACGAAATAAATAGAAAATATGATTTATGTTATATTAACAAGCTGTTCATAAATCTGTTTCCTTAAATTGCTTGTGGCATTATGCTGTACCCAGTTCCCACAGAGTTTTACAATTTGGAGCCAGTTATGGGCAGCAGTTTTCCCTTATCGGAATGATCTTCATTCCAAGTAGGTCTAATGATGCCTCTGCAGTGTGTATCACTTGTCTTCTTTTCTCATAACCATGGAAAAGTATAAATCACTTCTGCCGTAAAAAAGTGTCTGGTGTAGTATGGATATGTGTATGTGCTGTGTGAATGTGGGATTTCCTCTGGGCTGCAGTTTCTGTTACTCTAGCACTTCCTATAGCTGTGAAACACACTATGAATTACTTAGAGCATGACTGAGAAGACAGCAACATTATTTCTTACGCTTGCACATATTTTTATGGTACACTTGCCTTCATTTTACATTCAAACTGCTTCTCACAAATGTGAGAAATTATTTCATGTTGTATGCATGGGAAACATTCTCAATCGAGCACAAAACTTTAAGGTTGTTTTCTAGAAAAGTTATCTTTGTGATACATCTGTAGCTTATTGCCGGGAATATTTTTAGGATTTTATGTGATGTCATTGGGCCACAATGCAAAATACATACTGCAGAAGGCAGTGCTCAGCTTTGCGTAGTTGTTTTTGCATTTATTTTTGATCTCTTCAGAAATACAAAAACACAATTTTAAATAAATGCAAAACTAGTTGTGTTATAAGAACTGTCATTGCAGTTAATATGTGAAGGGAATTTTGATGCTGAACTCTCCAGGAAGAATTTTTTTTTTAAGAAAGCTATCAATAAACTAAAATTTGAATGTGTTTTTATTCCTAAATGTTGTATATGCAATGAGAAAATTGTTGTGTAGATTGTAATTGGCCTGAAATGAGATGAAATACAAATGGGATATGTTATACGCTACGAAATGAGTCAGCCTCATCTCTATTCCTAGGAAAGGGGTGGAAAAAGTAGTTCTGGAAACCGTTTACAAAATGTGCTAAGGGAAAGCAAGTGACCAGAAGTAGTCAGCGTGGATTCACCTAGGGGAGATGATGCCTGATCAGCACGATGACATTTGACAGTGTCTCCCATCACATGTTGACACACAAAATTATGATATTTTGGGCTAGATGGATGGATGGTGAGATGCAGTCAACTCCAGAGGTTGATACTGGGCCAGGATTTTTAACACCTTCCTTGATGACATGGGTGAAGTGGCACAGAGTGCAAATCTGAAGATGATACAAACCTGGAAGGAGAGCTTTATACAGGAGATGATTGTGCCAGCATTCAGTGGGATCTTGACAAGCCGGAGAAATGGGCTGAGAGAAGTCCTATGAAATTCAAGAAAGGGAAATGCGAAGTCCTGCAGTTGGGGAGTCCTAAACCCCTGCACCAGTACAGGCTGGCAGCTCACAAGTTGAGAGGCAGCTCTGTAGTAGGGAACCTGGGGGACCAGCAGCACCATGGGCCTTGTTCAGAAGAGTATTGGCAGCAGGCTGAGGGAGGTGATCCTGAGCTTTCCTCATCCTGAGCCTTACCTTCTGCACGGAGCTGGTGAGGCACCTCTGAGCTGCTGGGCTCTCCAGTGCAAGACAGGTGTTCACTTGATGGAGTGGTTCTAGCAAAGAGTTGCAAATGTGTTGAGGGGATTGGGGCATCTGAGGAGAGGCTGAGAGAGCCGAGATGGATGTGTCTGGAGAAGAGGAGGCCCAGGGAGTACTGTGGCCATGTGTATGAACACCTGGTGCGAGGAGGGGAGCAAGGTGGAGCCACACCTATCTCAGTGGTGTCCAGCAAAAGGACGAGTCATTGGTCACAAACCGAAGGACAGGAAATTTGCTCAAACTTTAAGAAAAATATTTCCATCAGGGCCAAACAGAGGAGAAGGTTGCCCAGACAGTTTGTGGCATCTCCATCTGTGAAGGCAGCCTAAACCTGACTGGAGGTGGTCCTGCACATCCTGCTGTGGTGGTTCTTGTGTTGGGCAGGCTGGCACCACGGGTCGCTTCTGACCTCAGCTGACTTCTCTGATTCTGCGGCTAGTGTTACTTCAGGCTGAATTCGCTATCTTTGTTTTCTGTTTTCCCTTTGTAGTGATAGGGGAAATGGAAGAAGGAAAAAAAAAAAAAAAAGAAAGAAGAAGAACTCTTTTGAGGATGCTAGTAAAGTTACAAATAATTACGTATTGTAAAAATATTCCCTGTAAAGCCACAAAAAGCCTCTCTGTTGTATGAATGAAAACTGCCATGGAACTATGATGCAGTGCATTGAATCAACATCCCATTACTGTCCTCATTGAAAGGCACTCAGTGTTCGGGGTTAGGATAGAAGTGTTTTTGTGGTTTTGATGTTCATAAATCCCACACGTTGGATGGAACTAGGCAGCAAATCTGTTGGCCTTCAGAGCATTTCCTGTGCAGTGTTCTCTGATTGCTTCTATTCTTCTGTTATGCTACTGCTGGGCAGTAAAGGTTCTTCACAAATCACTTTTTTAGAATAAGTATTTGTGATTCATTTTTTGAGAAGTAACGTGATTGAGTTTTCTTCAAGTTTGTTGATTTGTCTTTTATTTTTACACCGTTGTCATCTGAGGGTCATGTTTATATAGGTACTCAAATGGTAGTACGTTTTGCAGCGTTTTTGTCTATATATTAATATATATATATATAGTAGCTCTACCTTGACTGGGTTTTTGCCTTTTGAGGTTGCCGTGTGTAAGTTAACAGAAGATGGGGACACAACAGTTTTTGCTGAACTGAAGACAGTTCTGTTAAGGGGATATCTGCTGAACAGTCTTCATCACATTAGAGTATTAGCTGAATGCTGCTTACATACAGAGTATTTGAGATAAATTAACAAAGTCAGTGATGGTAATAGCAGCAGCTTTTTTATAGACAATGGGAGAGAGACAGGCTCTTCAGGAGGTGTTAGAGTCTATCTAGACAAGATTTCTTATTGATATTTATGGAGTAGTAACAGTTAAGAGGGAAGCCAGATATTTGTTTTATTCTTAGTCCACTTCTCCTCTCCCTCTTATTGGATATTAAGTCAATCCCATAGATGGAATGCAGATTGTTAAACTTCTAAGACTGCAGTGTCTTCAGGAGATTAGAGGTGAGGAGAAGCAGAAAGAGGAAAACGTCTTGGAAAATACTTTGATTTATTTGTGTGCAGGATATTTTGGCTAATAGGTTTGGTCTGAACTTCGAGGCTGTGCTGCTGCCAAGTGAGAAATTCAATGAGAACTGGATGTGCTTTAAAACTCTGAGATGAAGCATTCCACAAGGCTTAATGCTTTACCTTGTGTGACTTATTTCTCAAATCTAGTCTTTAAAGGCATTGCTTCTATAAGACAATCCTTTCATGTAATAAATATCTGAAATAAAGTTCTAAAATAAAAAAATAAAATAAAATCAGGGTAGTGTGTAATGAAACATTGCATTTATTGTCTCTACACCACACAAAAAGGACTAAATGTGAATATCATATTATTGTTCTCTGCCAATTTTCTTACATGATTTAATAAGGCTATTAATTTTTATACTGCCTGGTAAAAACTTCTAAGATGCAGTATCTTAGAGTCTTCTTAAACTTCTGTACAGATACTCCATTTCTTTGATCATCAACACTAATATGAACTCTATGGTATCATGGTGTTCGTGTATACATGTGTGATTCAGAGACTGCCCGCAGTTGTAGGCATGGTATGCTGAAGACACTACTACTACTGCGATGTGATTTCTAAATAAACATTTAATTTCTAAATACTGTGTTTCCAAGCACTATAAATAGTCTTTGGAAAGAACACTAGTGGCTAGTGATCATTTCTGTCAAGGTGAATAGTATGAATGGTATGCGTTCCATAGAAATGCTTTTAAAACCTTTATTTTAGGTAGATTTAACATGGACTTTATGCTGTCTTCCATTAAGTTACTTTGATTAAAATTTTCTAAGTTCTAATGAAGTCAGAACTTGACTAAATGTATCTAGAATATTTGTTCTTTAATACTTAAATCATTTTTTTTTCTTTTTTAATTATTTTAATTGCCCAAAGTTCAAGGATATAAGTTAAGGAAAAAGGGGAAGGGGAAAAAAGGCAACTTGATTTTTTTTTCCCCAGAAATAGGCTTGCTCTGAATAATCATCAAAAATGCACGTTAAAAGATGAAACTTGTGCAGTTACTGATGAGTAATTATGTGCTGCATAGCAGTCTCTTCTGAAATGAATGCATTTCATAGCTAAGTATTCAAGCATACAAGCAAATGAGAACAAACAGAATAGTGTTCAATGTTTACAAGTCTTTGAAGTTTACATAATTGAAAAAGCAACTAAAATAGTTAATAATAGCCCTCAGTTATAATTAATAGAAAACTATTTAAAATATATGAAAATTCCTTTTTGGTAAAAACAGATTTTTAATAATAATCACCTCTAAAAAGAGGTGATGATGCTTGCTGCCCAATACATACAGTGTAATGACACTGGGTGTGTTTTCATGCACGCATGTGTGATTAAAAATACAGAAAATCCTATAGAGTTAGTTTTAAAACTGAACAAAGTGATTAACATTATCTCTAAGTTGCTGATGAAATCATTCTTTGTAATAGCAAAATGCCAAGATTAATATTCTGCATAGTGACGTGCTGCAATTGTAGCTAAACAGACATCTGCAGAGGTCTGTGCTCTTCATGCTAACCATCTGCTCTTGGCTTTGCTTTTAAAAGTCTTTCATACTAAATATATTGTTCCAGACAATAGTGTCTTTTGTTCCTTTAGGTTTAATATTTTTGTGTTCTGCTCATTTTTATTTTTTGCATGTAATATACACAAATAATGCCTAATAGTTAAATTAGCAGTTCAATCAAAAAGTGATTTACTGGTATTTCATTGTTTTTCCTATCTACTTTTACATACTTATTATGGGAAAGATTGCAGTAATACATTATATAGCAGCATATTCAAGTCATACTCGTGTGTGTGTATATACATATATGCACACATATATGTATGAAAATTGTCAGCAGTATTGTGTTTTGAAACTGTTAGATAACAGTTGTGTTAGCTATTCTCCCATTCCAGGAGCTGCTATGCATTTTCAGGAAGCTGGCATGGCAGAGCTGTGGTGGTCCATGTCCTCAGGAGGCCCGTTATCACTGGGAAGGGGTATGCCACCAGGCTCCCTCCTGCTTGCCTGCATCTAATAGCTGTGGGCAGCTTTGCAGAATAGCGTGCCTGAGTACTGGGTGTTGCTGAAGGCAGCTTCTGGTGGTCCTGCAGGTAGAGCAGCTGATCGTTGTAATCAAAAGGGAATTCACCACTGTTGATAGCTTTATGTACTCTACCCTTAGATACACTGCCACACCTTGTGGAAGGCCAGAGTCTTTTCCACAGGAAACCTGCTGCCTTCTTCCTGCCTTATAATGTGGGTTACAATAGGAAGATGATGTGAGTATCCTCCTGTGCAGTGGCAATGGTTTATCATCTCCATGATGCATTACTGTATGCAAGTCCTGCATAAATGAATGGATAGGTTCAGGACAACAGATCCCAGATAACTTAGTCATCTCTATCCAGATACTTATCTCTGAGTCAATTACTCTGAGAAATACAAGCAGCAGGAAAAAGTCAGCTTGTATAAACAGAACAATAATTAATGTCTTTGTAAAACACGCTTGCATCTCCAGAAGCCAAAATTAAAAGTAAAGGGTAGTAGCCACTGTTATTTGATGTGTTTTTTCTCTTATTTGATGGCACCTGTATCTTCAAAATCAGTTGTTAAGAATAAAAACAAATGTAGGGCCAGCTGCCTATTCTTTGTAGTTCAGTCACTTTGTTTGAAGCCATGAGTTGGCAAAAACTGTTGGGGGCTGTCAGACAAACATGCCGTGTATCTAAATGAAGGATGCCGCTGCTTTCTTGTCTAATTTTTTTTTTAATATGCTTTGCTGAGTCCAGCAGTGCTGTATGGTTAGAAAGATACTACTGTTGTGAATACTAGTAGTCAAGCGCCAGCAGACTGTAGCTTGTTTTCAACAATTTGTGACATTATTATCAAGGTTTAGAAAAATACATAAGCACGTTATTAAGTTGCTTGGTTTTGTCTGTATATGTTTAAAAATGTATGCACTACATATATCCATTTTATATTTATATAAAATGCAGTATGCATGTTTATAATTATACTTCTTTCATAGATATCTAAAATAGAAAACATCAACCATTTGAGTGAACTGAGAGTATTAAACCTTGCCAGAAACCTACTCTCCATTGTAGAAAACCTTAATGGACTGGATTCTCTCACAGAGCTCAACCTTCGTCATAATCAAGTCTCTGCCATAGTAAGGAACAAAACCTCTCATCTTCTTTCCTCCCTTTCATCCCTTCCAGGAGTGCATTATTACTAGAACTTGTTGAAAACATCAGCATTTCAGATTTGTCAAGTCTTGCATTTTCCCATACTCTTTTTGTTATTTTTCCTCAGTACTCAATTTTACAACATGAAGGTAAAATACTTTGTTTTTGTGTTACTTTGTGTAAATTTGGCTTGTATTGGTAGAAATCTTGGTAGCTCATGATAGTTTCCTGGGGCAAAAGCTTCTGATGCTTTGTGGTTCTAACATAAACATTTAGAGACTCTTCCATACAAGTTTGCCCCCAGAAGCATATCCTCTGTTCATAATTTCTGTAGCTCAGCTAAGCAGTCAGACCATTTTAAACTTCATCTCTTTATGTATATGTCTGTGTCAAAAGTAGAGAAAATACTGAAGTAAAATTTCCCAAGTGAAGCTCCAAGTTAGCATTATAAAATCCTTTATGCTTTAAAGGATAAAGTTTTTCATTCAGCATTTTATGATGTGTAGTTCAGGTATGGCAATTAGATTATTTCAACAAGCACTTTTTAAGTAGATTTTCTACATTTAACTAGATGCATTTTTTCAGGCCCTCAGTTATGTAAGTACTTGGTCTTCTATTGCTGCTGAGCTAACACTTGCTCAAATTTTTGCTACTTGCCATACATATGTTAAATTTATTTATTTTTTTTTTACGCTTCCAGAACAAGACATTTCTGCTAATTTCTAACTCACCCACTGTACCTCCTTCCCACACCATTTGTATTACTGAGATACTCTTCCTTGCTTGTAGCTGCTGCCTTCTCACCCTCTCTCATGTGTAGTTCGTTTTCTCCTTACCTCCTCTCTCACAAATGCAGAGTTAGCTCTCCCTGACAGTGAAATTAGTGGGTTACAGGCTTGGACTCTGTTCTTATATCTCAGTGTTTTATTCTTTCCTGGTTGGAGACAGTGTTTCAGAAGATGTTCTGTTCAGGGATGTACTTTCTTTTGTGTATAATGTGAAATTGTTTGTTACCCAGGATAAATTGTAATAGAATGGTGTTTTGGTTGTGTGTTGTGGTTTGTGGGTGGTTGTTCCTGTTTTGCTTTTGTTTTTTCTTTTTAATTGGATGGAATGCTATGTAGACATTTCACAAGTTAAAGGGAGGGCTGTAGATTTTATTTGTGGCTAAAATCAAGGTAGTGAGTGAGCCCCATGCCACTCCCGTGTGCCTTAAGTAATGGTTTTATGTCCACTAGTTGCAAGCTGGAGCATACTCCTTAGCAGGATAAGGAGATGCACATTTAAAACCGAAGGGTTTGGTGCGCAGTTGGAATTTGCATGGATCACTACAAACTGTGCTGTCTGGCTATTACAGATTTTAATATCACAATTTATTTTTGAAATAACTTTGAAGTTTCATCTTGCTAATATCTTGAAGTATTTTAAGGTTTTCTACTAAGTTTTGTTGTGGCATACATTAAATTCAGTAACTCTTTCTGAAAACTTGTTCCTTCTTATAAAATTCAATTGCAAATGTGACAGAGTCCTTCAGATCATTCTCTGCCAGAGCAGCTGCTGTTGTTAGGTGGTGCTGATTGCACTGCAGTTTTGCACTTCAGAAACCTCACTACAACATGGCCACTTTTTTTTTTTTTTTTTAAGTGTATTTATCCTGCAGTTAAATGCTGAGACAGCACCTTGGCTTCTTTCCCAAAAGCCTGTTCAGAAACCAGCAGCAGCCTCATCCTCTTTCCTTTAACATCATTTGCTTTGCAAGTGATGCAGCTTGTTCTGCAGGGTATATATCTGCACTGAAACACTCCCTTGCAGTCTGCATTAGGGAGAAATGGATCTGCACGTTCAACAGAAATCAATGTTGCAGCAAGGTTATAGTAGATAGAAATGAAAGTATTTCATCAGCGAAGTAGAAAGGTTCAAAAGATGTTATCCTTCAGCTGCTGAATTTATGCCTCTGTCTTTCCTTCTAGAAAGATGTGGATACTTTGCCCCATCTCCAGCGTCTGTTCCTCAGCTTCAACAATATATCTAGGTAAGGGGAAGAGCAGTTAATTTCTTATCAGTAAATTGAAGTATCCTCTTATAGCTGTATTTCATTAAAATTTAAACGCTATGAATGCAGATGCTGTTTTTAAACATATCAGATGGCATAATCAAGCCATTATGTATTTTCTACTTTAAGCATAAATTCTTTTAACCCTTTGCATTTAAATGTTGCGCTATGGGGATTCTACCACAAAACTTGCATTTTTAATTAAAAAATGATTGTATTCTTTCTGATGATGCTGAAAACTAAAAATAGCTTTTCTAATATGTTGTTTTACTGCTTAACTAAATTTCTGATAAGGCAGAAGGCATGGTGTTGCACAAAGCATATTATATTTATCATAAAATCACTGTATTTATGGAGTTACACAAACGGCTGGGTCAGATTCTGCTTCTGAGGATAAGATTATATCATGCTTGTATTTTACTTGTACATATATTAATCAAGTGTGAAAGGTATATTCCTGTCTGTTTACTTTTCAAACCAGAAGGCAGAAACAGAACAGCTCAACTTTCAATGCAGGGTTTCTGTTATTTCTAGTAACTAAGTGCATTTTGGTATAAATAAGAAAGTTAGTCTACAATGTTTATTTTTATATTTGTTTGTTTTTGAAGTCAGCATTTCTACTGGTGCCAATATTAAAATAATAAAATCAAAACAAATGTGCCTACATTATCTTCAGTTTATCATGTGTTTACCTTTATTCCTTAATCATCCTCATCTTTCTTTGTTGCTTAGAATCAATTTAATTTGAGATCAGGAAAGATGCCTGGCATTCTCATTACTGAAAATAATGTTCTTGTGGTACCTATTTTCTCTGTAAAATGTTAGACTTAATATGAGCTTTAATTGTAATAGCTATTTGAATATTTTAAACTGACCTGCATGATGTATTTTGCAGACAGTTCCAACCTACTTGTCTATGTTTCTTAAAGTACCAATGCAGTGGATCTCCCTGAATGCTCATGGGTATTAACCATTCAAAAAAAAACTGGAGATGAACTGCAGAAATGGTTAATATACTCTTCCCTTAATCTATCTGCTATTCTTTTTATTTCATGTTTGAAATTGCCATAATAAAGAAAAGGGGTTGGTATTTTGCTTCACTTATATAATTTCTGGACTAGGAACATGCCTTCTGTTTCTTTTTTTTCTCTGAAATAAATAAATAAATAAATATGTCTTAGCCTGGCAAGAACAACAAGGGGACTGCAGTAGTTGGCTCCTTTGCCATCTGGGAGCATCACTGCAGTCAGTGGAATTTCTGTATATTTTCATATACTTAGTTTAATTTGTGTAGCTTTCTCACACGGATATTTTTGCAGTATTCAAGGAAGGAAAAATGTTTTACTCTTTTTTTCATTTTTAAATTAGATTTCTTAAAATTCATGTCATCAGTATCTTGCTAGTATCCTATCATTTATTCACTGGTGCTTCAATTGAACTGTTGATAGATCTAGTCTTAGCTTTCAGGTAAGGTAGAAATACTTAACTCAAACACTTGTGCAAATATCTAATTTGGTTTTAATTTGTAGTTAGAATAGGTATAAAAATCTTAATGTCCAATGAAGACATGGTTATAAAATCTACATACATGTGTAAGTAGCTAGGTGAATGGATCAGCTTAACTTGTTATTTACCAGTCATTATTAACATATAATAATAAAATAAATTTGGCTTATGTTTTTGTAGAAATGACGTTCCATCAAATTCAGCAGTAGCAAAACCCCAAAAAATCTCATTGCTCCCTCAATTTCAGTTATGCCGTAGATATGTCTCCTAACAGGTAAATGTTTAAACATGGAAGTACATTCTTGACCCATCTGTGCCTGACACTTGGCTTGATGCACTGTTTGAACTGACTGAAGATGTTACATGCAACCATAATACTAGTGAATGGCTGTGCTACATCTGACCCTTACTACACCACTTTAAAAATGGTTTAGGGTATTTTTTTTTTTTACTCACTCACCTGCATTTACCATAGACCATATAGTAATTTTATTTTTTTATATTTATATGTAATACATATATTTATATTTTTTTATATTTTATCTTTCTTTTAGGCAATCAATTAATTACACAGATTCTGATTTATATATTGGTATGTAAAGAAAATTTTTGCAAATTGAAACATGTAGCAGAGTACATTGCCAAAACCCGTATATGTTTATATTACTGGTTCATTAAAATATTAAAAGTAGCATTTTTTAGGTAATGCTCTTATATAAAGGTTTACTGCTTCCTGTTTTTGGTAGGAAGAATTCTTGAGTCTTACATCAGTACATACTGACATGAAATAAAATTGCAATAAAAGATTCAGAAATGCCTTCTTAAAAATTTCAGTATTAAAGTCCTGTGTCTGTCATGGGTTTTGTCACTTTTTCCCCTATCCTGCTTCAGAGGAGGCCTCAGAATGCTGCTGAGCTTTTAGTTAAGAATGGATGTGTTAGTAGGGTAATCATAGAATCACCCACGCTCGAAGAGACCTCCAAGATCACCTAGTCCAACCTCTGACCTAACACTAACCAGTCCTCCACTAAACCATATCACTAAGCTCTACAGCTAACTGTCTTTTGAAGACCTCCAGGGATGGTGACTCCACCACTTCCCTGGGCACCCTACTCCAATGCCTCACAACCCTTTTGGTAAAGAAGTTCTTCTTAAACCTCCCCTGCTGCAACTTTAGCCCATTCCCCCTCATCCTGTCACCAGGCACGTGGGAGAACAGACCAACCCCCACCTCGCTACAGCCTCCTTTAAGGTACCTGTAGAGAGTGATAAGGTCACCCCTGAGCCTCCTCTTCTCCAGGCTGAACAATCCCAGCTCCTTCAGCCGCTCTTTGTAAGGCTTGTTCTCCAGACAAAATGCTGCAGAAGTTGAATCAGATCTGAAACAAAAGCTGTCCCATTTCTGTCTTCACCACAGAAGAATTTAGTTGTTACAATTCAAGGCTTTCATACTTTGTGTGATGGTAATACATATCTCTAGAACTAGTTATGAAGAAGAGAGAAAACCCTTTGAATTTCTCTTGTGGTACTGGGAAGAGAATACAGAAGCTGTTTACTTCAGGGAAAGTGTGCCACTGAGATTCAGAAAGAGTTGTTACTGCTCACATTTCTTCATGTGAAGCTAGAAAAGGCTATTTTTTGAAATCTTAGAAACAAAATATGTTTTCACTGTCACACAGCTCTCCATGTTCTGTTGTTTTTTTTAATTTAGTAAAGAAGGTTGTCTAGCCATATGGAACTAGTTAGGTACCAGCTCAAAGGACATGTAATTGTTTTTCTTCAATCGGTTACTGAATTGGAAACCTGGGAGAAGGAATGTTCTTAGCCTAATCAAAACAAGAAAAAAATATTTTCCTCAGTGGAATGAAAATTTCTAAATAGGTTGTTATACATGTGAATGAAAGCAATACAGGAAGGAAAGGTTAACGGTGGTGATGTCTGTTTTCATCAGTAGCTTAGTGATTAGAAACATGGGACAGCCCAGTTTCTCTTTGAATGTTTTTGAACATGCAGTTTCCTCTGAGGGTTCTCCTGGACTGCAGTGAGCGTGTTGCCTTCCTTCTCCAGAGCTGTTCCACTTTGCAGAACGTGGTTTGAAGAAGTCATTGATGTAAATGTACAGGGCATCTGTCTTCCTCAGTGAGCAAGCTCTACCACGAGGCCAGTGTTTATGTCCTATTCATGCCTACTAAATGTGTGGACATGAACACACACTGGGGGATGTTGAGCACGCAGCAGCATACAGCAGAAGACCCTGCTGCTTAGTCCAAGCCACGTTCTAACATGGGGCTGGGAGAATGGGCACGTGTCCTCTCTGACAGAGGGGAGAACTGGCTGTAGTACTCTCACATCTTGTGTGCATGCTCAAGCTGATCCATTTGGTGAAACTGAAAACACCAAAAAAACACTTTACTAAGGTAGCCCAAATTCTCATTTATCTTCTGTTGCTGAAACTGCCATTTTACCAGAGGTAAATCCTTCCAGGAAGGAAGAAGGAAAGGGAAAGAGAGGTGGTTGCTGCAGTTGGGTAGATGAATTCCAATGGGAATTCAGTCATTCTTTCTTCTCCTAAAATGCCAGAGTTTGCTTTACTAACTATTGTAATGTGTCAGTTGGGAAAATCATCATCTAGCTTTGGTGTATTGAATAGGTATATTAAATAGTATGTCAGCACGATCCTCCAAAAAAGTGTTTAAACAAGCTGTTTTATGGAAAGGAAATAAGATCACACAAAAATAAAAAATGAAAGATGATAATCAGACTTTTCTTTTAAACCCCAGGTACAAAACAGCCAATTGTTCAGATTTGCTAAGTGCCTTCACTGCCTTCACCAGAAGCTGCGCGTAGTTCATTTTCCATTAGTCCTCATGTTGTTTCAACACACCAAACAGAATATAGTAGTACTTTTGGCTTCATTGCCGTTTTTCTCTTTCATCCATTGAATACATCATGTAGAAGTTACTTGTATGCTGTACCATGTTTGGGGTTTTGTTTGTTTTTGAAACATTTATTGGGTTGTTTTATTTACTCCTGTGAGCTTATGTTAGTATCCAGGCCTTTATTTCAGCAGTTTGAGACCAATTGGCATCTGGTAGTTGGCTGGCTTTTTTGGTTTTGTTTTCTAAATTATTTTCCCACTTTGTTTCCACATTAAAAATATATATGTTTTATCTAACCCCTAGAAACTTTTAGGGACATGTCATTTAAATTCTGGTATTTTTGTAAATCTCAAGCCCTTTGTGGCTGAATATTAGTCCTCAGCAAATTATTGTATGGGCGTTTGTTGGAAAGTTGAGTGATACCAATGACAGTTGACATTTTATTCATCAGCAGTCCCTAATATGATAATTTTTACTGCATATATTTCTGAGTCTGAATTTAGGGTATTCTTAAGGTTTGGTGCACTTCCAAGTATTAGTGGAGGAATTTTCCTGCTACCAAGAGTGGTGAGAACTATAATCAGTTGATGCAATCAGTAAGATAGCTTTTTAAAAAATACTAGGACGCTAATTCTGTATTTTCCAGTTCAGAAACAGTTTATTAATTCAAAACTTAAAACATTTGTTCATCTAGTAAAATGATCTTAGTGCGTATTTTGTGATCATCATTGATTTGTCATTCTCAGATTTTTTTAAATGTCATACTCAGAAGTGCAGAGCCCAATTGCTTTGTACTTTCCGTTTACAGTTATTTGTGCACTGTAATAATTTTGCTAAAAGGTGTTGGGGATTAATACTTGTATGACTGTTTAGTTTCTTTTGCAAATTCAATAATTATCTGTTGTTTAACAGCACTGTTTATCTGGGTCAGATGCCTTCTTCACACCTTTCATCTTCAGTAAAAGGAACAGGATACAGGCTGTATGTCTCTAAATACATTTTGCACAGGCCAGTTATTTTTGTCAGGAAACCAAATCAAATGTCTTAAAAATACAACTCATATTTGTATACTGAACTCAGAAGAATAGATCTATTTTAAAGATGATATGGTGGTTTTATAGTTTTTCTTCCAGTATTTGATGATGCCACAAACACCCAGAATCATATTTTTTTATTTTTTTTTTTTCATCTTACATTTTCTGTGGTCTTCATCCTGGTTTTGGTGACTAATATGCGTATTATTTTTGGAATATGAGTTGATAGACATCCTATTTTATTATTTTTAGCTGAACCTATATTCTTATAGCTAACAAGTGCTTATTCTGAATCTCTTCTTATCTGTATGTGGAGAGATTAAAACAGCAGCACCTGTTGCTACTTTTAATTTGATTTATGTGCAATATGATGTGTGTTTTTTTTGAGTACAGGTAGACATTAGTATTCTATCTTGAAATAAAATATTCCATCTCTTTGTTATTCATACTGTATGGCATTAAAACTTTAAACTTTTTTGGTTACAGTTTTGAGGATATTCTGTGCCTTGCTGATTCCTCATCTTTGTCAGATATCACCCTTGATGGCAATCCAATAGCTCAGGAGTCATGGTACAAACACACTGTTCTCCATCATATGATGCAGCTCCGACAGCTAGATATGAAGAGAATCACAGTAAGAAATTTCTATTTTCATCAGACTTACTAGTTCCTTAAATTTAGGAGTATAATGTAGGGTTTTATGTGTCTATGTAGGAAAAAAGTTACTTATTTAGTATGGAATTGAATTGTACATAGACATGCTAATATTTAAAACTTTAACCTTTTTCCTTTTCGTGCACTGTTATATAAGGGTCCACTCCTTTATTTCATTTAAAAATATTTATTTTTAAATAATCAAACTCTTTTACTTAGTAAAAACCATGTGATGCAGTTGCTGAGTGACGTGAGAAACTGCAAAGCTTTTTGTTAGCACTCTCTCAACAGGTTCTTAACTGGTTTGATGTATAGCTGAGGAGGAACAGGGTGTTCCTTCCAAAGCATGAGTCTGTTTACACTAAAACTGACATTATTTCTATTATTTTTGGTCTGCTACCCTAAGGAAACTTGGTGATCACACCGTTTCTGTGTTTGTCTGCATTTCTGCATTCTTTGCCTAACCTACTCTCTCCTTTAATTTCTGAATCTGGTGGTCCATTTCAAGTAACACTGATAAGGAAGAGAGGCCGTGCAGGCAACTTACTACAGACTTCTTGAAAATATGCAGCAAGGTAGAGGATGAAGGGAAATTGTCAGGAAGGCCATGCCGTTAAGTCATCCATGTTGTTTCTTAATCTGGGAATAGTGATGCTAATTTTTATGTGTCTACTTAAGTGATGTGTACCACAGTCATCTTACAAGATAAATCTGAACAACAGGAAGATAATGCCACTAAGGCATGTGGTTTAGTGATGGGACTCTGAAGGGTCAGATTGATGGTTGGACTTGATGATCTTTTCCAACCCAAATGACTCTGATTCTATAACAAATGTACCATACTTACCAAGTAACAGTATTAGTGTTGTTTTTCTTGACCAAGTGCTGATAAATATTCCTTGTTTTAAATGCTTATTTGCTTTGTACGAAGGCTGTGCTGCATTATAAATTGCACCTATTGTTTTGGCATCTATCGTGTTGTCCTGCAGCCAATCCACAGAGTATAGAAGAGAGTCAATTATGATGTAAAATATCACATGTATGAGGAAAACATGAATTTTAGTAATAAAGTACTTTGGGCTATTAGAATTTTACTATCAGTATCTAAAATACTATTTGTTCCCAGGTATCCTGTGGGTAGTTTTTCTCTTTTGTGAGTTTATACTGCCTAATTGCTTTGCTTTTCAAAAGAGTGTTTTTGCAGTATTATTCCAGCAACTTGAGTCACGTAAAGAAAATGTCTTTTCTTCTTCTCTTCCTTATTGAGAAGAGACAGATCCTGGTAGAACTCTGTGATGGAAAAACTGTAGAAAGAGCTCTAATCCCTTTTTAGACACTATGGGATCTGTAGGGGAAAAATTTATTTGAAATGCACAGCCTTGGGAAAAGCTTAATCTGAGTTCACACCTTATTAAACATAAGAGGATCAACCCACAAGACAAAAAGCCATAGAAAACCAGGCTTCACCAGTTGTGCTGCTCATAAAACTACTTGTAAAAAGAATGTGTTTTGCATTCTTTTTATTTGCCTTCTGGTTTTTGAGCCTTGAAAACCTGTTTTTAAACCTTTCCTTCTTGTAGAGGGGTCTGTATGATTTTTTCCAATAAAAACTGTGTTACCCAGATAATCATATGACTTAAGAAACGGGCGTTTTTTAAGAAAACTAACAAGTATCATGAGGTTTGTGATAAAATTAGAGAGTTGGCAATGCCAAATCCAGCTATTCTGTCTAGTAATGTCAGCCATAGGGACAAATGTAACTTGATGGGGAAGTAGAAGTACAGTATTGGGTATATGCTTTCACTTGCTTAATATACCTAAGCGAATACATAGAGAGGATCTCTTATCCATTAGCCTGAAGTGCATCCAGACCGTTTCTAACTTGAGCATTCATAGCTTTGTCTTGCAAAGAACTGGGAGCTGGACTAGGATGTGTGTTCTGTCTGACTAGGTTTCTTCACTAATGGTTTCAGAAGCTCTTCCAGTTGAGAAAAGAGGTTATTCTGCTTTTAACTTTAACTTTTCTTTTACTTGCTGGCTTCACTGGGCTAAGAAAACTATTTTAATGAAGAAAATATCTTTTATGGTTTATTCTAAAGTTTGTGAAAGACTTTGAAGCTTTGTTTGTACTGGTTTTCAGGAAGATGCACATTCTTTGGTGCCAGGCATTTTTTAGAGATTCTCTGGAGAAAGGGGTACATCAGAGGAAAAAGTCTGATGTTAACTGCCATAGGAGCTGTTAAGATGCACATAGCTGCTGCAAATATCAAAGACTCTGTACTTGCAACACAGTATTTTTGGATTGTAATTGTTACAGTATTTATTAAATTGGAGCAGATTTGCTTTTATTCAAGGGATTGTATCATATTATGACATCTTATTAATCTTCCCATGAGGAAATTGGTGTTTTCGCTTGCTATCTTGTTACTAAACACAAATTTTAAGCTATTAAACCACTGAGGCATGAACCCAAAGAATCATTGTTAGTGATATCAGTGGGGCTTAGTCACCTGTAACAAGTTTGGGCTTTGCATATATATGAAAAAACTTACTGTAAAACTGTAAACACGTATCTGTTGTCTACAGTAGAAGATGATTTCCAGCTGAAGAAGTGTATCCACTTTATATTAGATACCTAAAACATCAACTTAATGGGAATCTTTAGCTTTTGTCGACTTCGATAAATCAGTATTCACCTAAAAATTGAATTTTTTTCCTTTTAAAACAAGATGCTTCTGTAACTTCTTGTTTCTTGTTCGTTTTTGTGGATTGTAATCCTATCCTTTAAGTAAGGTCTTGAGGAAAATATGAGAACCTAATACTAAAAATAATAATAAAACAACATATATCTTATTGTCATATATCACTTAAAGAATAGTCAGAAATTTTGTTGGTTTTTCTGTAGGAAGTTTCTGGTAGAAATATAACTTACATTTGTACTCTTTGTTCTTCTTTTAAAAATAAACTATGTGGTATATGTAACAACAACAAAAAAAGTCTGCCTACTGTGAGTATAAGCAGATTTTTTTTTAAGTGTAGTAGTTTGGTTTTTTTCTGCCCTGAAAGCTTAAATGTGTTTTCCAGACCATTCTTCATATTTTCTCTCTCTTTTTTTTTAATTAGCTACAGTGGTTTATATCATGTATACTACAACTACTTCTAATCTATAGTAAAATTATTAGAGTAATTTCAAAGTAGCTGTAGAGTGGCAATATAATCCTGCATTCATTGTGTGCTAATGTACTTTTCTCTCCTGTGACTTAAATGGCATCATTTGGTGGGATGAGCTTGTTTGGATAATAGCAAAACAGTAGTGAGGAAGAACGTATACTCTGTTCAGGATCTGTCTCAGGTCTTGCTGGATGTTACCTCTTAGAAGCCTGGTTGCACAATAAGTTTGGCCAAAATCTGTGTTACACTTGTGGTAGAGCTCATGTGGCAGCAGGGGGAGCTCTCACTATGTCAAAGCTACAGGCTTACAGCTCTGATGGAAAATGCTGTAAGGGTAATAATAGCTTTAATGTGCCTTTTTATTTGCTCGTTCTGTCACTGCTGTAGCTTTGCTCTGAAAATGTAAACCTGCAGTCTCAGAGTCTCGTTAATGTTTATGCATTGCAGAAAGTGAGACTTCTGCTTAGGGACTAGCTGGGTGTGTGGGTGAAGAAGGAAGAAACCATCTTCCTAGCCATTTAGTAAGTTCTTTAATGGCAAGTGGAGAACTAATAAATAGAGGAGATTGCAGTGTGAAAGAGAACGTCCATGTCTGTTCGTAATGGTCTGGCACTCTGGCCTTCAGGAAAAGCATCCTCCCTTGTCCACCATGGAGCTTAGAGGTTTGTTTTCTTCCATGGCCATAGTATCAGCAGACTCCTTGGTGTGATGACCCTTTCCTGGCAGGCTACTACAGTAGGAACCTTGACTTCTTCCACAAATGCCCAGTATGCTTATTTGCACCCCTCCAGCTGGGATTTATGTTTAGCAAAGGTGTGCTGGAAATCCTGTATCAGTAGTGGGTCCTAACAATCTGGAATTAGTATTTAATTTAGCAAAGAGTGCAAAATGATTTTGGACCATTTTGAGTGGATGACAGACCTGTCAGCAGCTCTTTAACAATTTAACGATATCCCTTATTATTAGCCTAACCATTTATTTTGAACACTGAAAAAGAGAAGACATGGAAGATAGGATTTAAAATCGCTTTAGTTCATCTGGGATTGTTGAAAGTTCACAAAGTTGTGGGCAATAGCGGCAGAATAATGAGGAGAGACAAAAATGGAGATGGAAAGAATCTCAAACGCTGGAGCTAAAAGAGAAGAGAGGATGATAGAATTGCATTGTGGCAAGATTATTAAAGGCTTTGTTTTATAGCTTTCTGGGGTTTGTTTGGTTTTCTGTGTCCTGTTTGCTTGTCTCTTCAACCTTAGTTGCACATATTGTGCACGGGAAATCAAGAAATATATACAGACTTGGTTCTGCTAAAAAGTGGATTTGACCCTTGACCTTCACGTTTCCTCTGTCATTCAGCCTTTATGAATCCTCAGTAGAACTGGGTTGTTCTTGCTGTTGTTGTTTCAGACAAAGCTCATTTCTTTTGTAAAAGTATGTGACAGAAGTAGTATTTTTCAAAGGCCTGTAATTAGGATCAACTCTTGATCAAAGCAAAAAGTCTGACTCCTGTTGGAACAGCGTTTGTGTTAGTTCATTTCTTTCTTTGCATTGAGGCAGTGTGTAAGGAACAGTACGGGACCCACTTGAATGTTGTCAGTAGATGTCCATGTAAGGCAGATAGTGTCATAACGTATTGATTTGGGGCTGGGTTAGGCAGAGACTTTGAGATGGAAGGTAGGGTGAGAAGGAATATTTGTGGAGGCTTTGAGAAAACTGTAGCAGGGAAGTTTGCGGATGTTTTTCTGAGAACCCGAAGGAAAAAAGTTGTCCTGGAAGGAGAGTTAAGGCTCATTTCTTACCGATCAGTATCACTTTATTTGGTAACTCTCACATTCTTTAGTGTGAAAGAACAATATTTCTGTTAGTTTGGAGCTGAGGATATGAAGCCTGGCCACCTGCTTTCTGCCAAACAGAACGGCTAACTTCTGCGCTCTCTCCCTAGGTGAGAAAACTAGCTTACATTTCTGTTCTTTCTATATACCACTTTTATATAATCAACCTTTCAGGGAAAAAACAACAACAACAAAACCAGCATAATTTGAGACCTCTAAATGTACTTTAAGATATTTTAATGTGTTCAGTGTGTTCAAAAGCTGTTAGAGGAGATGAAGACACTGAGTTTGGTGAGAGGGAAAAATAACCAAACTTGTCTTTAGGAAGCCATGTTAGAAGCAAAAATGCAACATCAAATTAAGATGCTTAAATAAAAAGCTATAAATCAACTTTAACCCACTTTTCTACTGAATAGTATCACTAATAAATAAGACCTTTAAGATTTAAGCCTGTTAAGACTTAAGATTTTTTTTCATTTTTTTGAAGTAAATGCTAACTTACTTTAATGCATAAATGAGATAAATAGCTGTCATGAGTATCATGTTTATCATTCTTAACATTCTGCCTCATATCTTGAGGAACAGTATTTTTATTGTGTGCTATTAATTATACATTCATGCTCGTGGCATATGCCTACATGGTTTTTATTAATGATTTTCTCAGCCTCACCCTAAACCTTCCTTTTCAGGTATTGGGCTTTGTTATGCGATATTCTGTTGTACTGGGGTCTATAAAGCCTTGTATATCTGCACAGGTGTATTTTTTTAATTTATTGTTGATCGTTATTTAAGTAGGAACACAGAGGAGTGAATTCCCAAGGTCCCTTCTTCCTTGAATTATTTGATAATTCTATGTCACCAGACCCTTGGCTGCCAACAGTTGTGCAGTTTTTTAGTTACCTTTATGATTGATGTTGAAATTCGTGGTGCATCATTAGTCTTCAGGAGGTTGTATACAGATAAGTGTACACCTGCTATGTTTCCCTGACTAGTTACACTTTGGAAATTATTTTCTTAAAATGTAGTAGTAATGCTAAGTGTCAGGTTCCCTTTTTATTCTTCTAGTAGGCTTTTATCCCTGTGCTTAGGGGTTCTTACAGTTCTGTAAGCATAGTATGTTTTATTTGTATCAAAACTTTCACATATCAATATGTCTTAATGGTTTATGATGTTTTCTGTTCACTTTTGTTTGTTCAAGCTCTTAACACGTAACTTTCTGGAAAGTGGAAGTTAAAAGTCTAGGATAGGAGCTTTCTATTTTGAGGGAAACCAAAACACTTTGTGTATGTTCTTGGAAGGTACTTTAATACAAACACCCAGATGGCATATGAAGTAAATCAAAATAAGTTCAAGTATGCTTCCTAAATATTTGTGTTGGAAGAACTCTATGCTTTTTACTTCATAGTGAACATTTCTTTTGTTACTTGGAAAAAACATGTTCTAAAAATACTGTGCTGTGAGAATGTTTCAACTGCTGTAAACAGGGAGCATTCAACCTAATATGGCTATATTGCAGAAGTAAATTGCTATACCAGGAGAACTAAACATCTTCACTTACTTGACTGTCATTATTTAGGAATAAATGGCTTTCTTCTTGAACATGAATAGGTAATAATTTTGATGAGAAATAAAGTTTGTATACTGTAGCTAAGTAACTTTGTATCTTTTATCATTGCATTCTGCTTCCAAAGGATAACTTTTCCTCAGTCTTTAACAGAACTTGAGAACAATTTTAGATCATGATTTAGGTATAAATGGAAATCATCTCACTATCTCTGTTTATTTTCTTATGTAAAAAAAACCCCTACTAATTAGAGGAAATACTCAAAGAATACAAAGAATATAATGGATTGTCATGTTTTAAAATGTTTTAGTTGTTTTACAGATCATGTGCTTTACGTTTTTCAAAGACCTGTAAAATATTTTTTAAATAGCTTTGTGTTCAGCATTTCTATTTGAGTAATTTCTTTTATATTTCTTGATTTGTAAATAAGATTTTTATTATTTTAATATTAAAACGTTTAATATTAAAATAGTACAATAATATAAACATTAAATTTGTATTCAAATCACCAACACAAAGAAATACATTAATAATTAGTATTAATTAATAATGCTTTTCAGAACCTGGTAAATTCATACTTTTATAAATTTATCAATTTTTTTCTTCCAGGAAGAAGAAAGACGCATGGCATCTGTTGCAGCAAGGAAAGAAGAAGAAAGGAAACGTGAAAGTCATAAACAAAGCTTGATTAAGGTATTTTCTATGGCTGTTCTAAGCCTAACTAAAATTAGATAAATCTACTGTAAACTAGTTTACATTAATATTCTATAACTTAATATTTTTGCTGTATTTCTTAGTTCTCCCAATGTATCTGTATCTCTTAAAACTTTTTTTACAGCTTAAACAGTTCACTCTACATCTGAAACTCTTCAGTGAACTATTCAAGTTACCCTTTACCAAAAACAAAACAAAAACCAAACAAACAAAAAAACCACAATTGCACGTGCATGTGCTAACATATGTAAAAAGATGGCAAACTTCATTTTCTCAAATCTAGAGGTAAAGTAAATCCAAGAGACTTTGCAGTGATTTCAGATTCCTTGAACTTGGTCTTCTCCATCAGGTGAGTGCTGACATAAAGGGTTTTCTGAAGTAGCGTTTCCTTCATTCTTTCCTGTTGAAGTTATTCCTCTCTGTGGAAAGAGCTAAGCAGTTATCAGAGCAACAGCTAGACTCCAGCTGTCTTCTTTTTTCAGAGGAACACTTCTGTACCGTACTGACAGGCCTGGTTAATGCCTTTACGTATGAGATGGAATAGCTCCAACAGGGGAGACAGAGAGGCACACTCCAGAATACTCTTACAGGCCAGTGACTAAATGACTGACCAACACTGCTAGTAGGAGACCAGCGTTCAAGGATATAAGAATATCAACATTCTCTTTATTCTGTGAATGTGTTTTTCCAAATCATTTTTTTCATTTAATAGGAGTGCCTTTTTAAACTTCTTTGTCGTCCAGTAATGATTATACAAAAATCTCTTCTAATTTGGGAAACTGAAAAAAAATAAATCATGTATCCATATTACTAAATAGTCTAGGTAAAAGCACATTTCATCAAGTGAGTTAGACTAAAAGCAGTTGCAAGAGGCTGTATGAAGAAGTGTAGCAAATGTACCTTTTAATTTTCAGAATTATGTACAAACAGAATGTTAATGACAGATCAAAGGCTGTTTGTTAAAAAGAGCCAAATGTATGAATGGAAAAAAGAATTCCATGTGTACTGCACAAGAATGTATGTTTGCATTCAAGAATATTTTGATTCTTTTGCTTTACAAAAGAAAAAACAAAAACTAAAAATACAACAAAACAGTCTTAGAAATATATATATATATATTTTTTTTTTTTTAAAAAAGAAAAAGCAGTGCTTCTAATGTAAGATACTGATAAATTTAAAGTCCACTTGAGTTTGAAGTTTTGGTGCCAGGTCTCAGTAACACAACGAAATGGGAAACGAGTAAATAATATTTATACATGATGTTGCTTTATGCTTTTGAAAAGCTAACTGGACTGAAAGAAAGTTTGTGTGTGTTTGTAGTTCATGTTCTTAACCACTGATGTAATGTTTCCTTGTAGTAAAGGGATTGTTTGCCTTGGTGGCATAGATTACTCAGTGTATTTTGCCAATGGAAACTTCCTTTACAGGGGAAAAACAAAATCACTTACAGTGCCTTTACTCTGTTTTCAACTTTAAAATGAAGGTTTTGTTGCTTAATTGAGGTTTCTTCTCATCTTCAAATAGTTAAGTGGCATAAATGTCAAATGGCAGTATATTTTGCGTGATTCAGTGAGGACATTTATCTTTTTTCGTAGTAAATATGTTCATGTGTTCATGTGTGTTTTTTTTTGTTTTCTTTTTTCTTCCCTGTTTCACACATTTGAAGTGAATGGAACAGATCTGATAATAGATATAATATCCAGTGGCAAAATTTCCAGGTATAGGATTTTAATCATAGTTATTTCTGAAGAAAATATCTAGAGAATCTTATTCTGGAATGTCAGCGGTTGTCACTTTCCTCCAAACTTTTGTAACTATCTGCAGTGTAGATGACATCATAAGCATTCATTTCTAGCAAGTAATTAGCTGTACAGTGGTTGACTTCATTAGGAGACCCTCACCCTCTTATACAGAATTTACCTAATGTGACTAAAAGAAAATCCTGACATTTCGACTTCCTCTTCTTGTGGTAGGGAACCTTTCCGTTACTGACGTGTATTTTTGTGGGACACATGGTGTTACATAACCAGATAACATAATGACTCTTTAGGCAAACTGATTATGAAACAGCAGAATTTTTAACTCTTTAAAATAAAATACTTTTAGAAGAAGAAAAATGTTAAAGCAGTTTCCATGTATTTTGTGTCATTGTTACAAGCTATTATGGACATGATTTTTTATCATAATTGGAAGTCTAGTGGATTTGCCTCTGCATTATCAATCACTGAAACAGATCTTGATATTTATTCTTTAATGGGTACAGTAGTTTACAGCATGAAAGATTTACATGTAAAAAAATTAAGTATTTTATTGTCAAACATTTCTGTTTAGTTGCTCTTAATTTGCAAATCTAAATATTAATTTTAAGGAAATACCTAGGCTGCGTGGTCACAGATTATAAAATGCTCACTTTTATTTTGTTAATTTTTCCCTTTTTTAAAGGAAGATGTTCATTTGTAAAGCTTTATACTTCCCACCTCTAACGTAGGCCAGCATTGTGAGGAATGTTCTTAGTGAACTCAAGCACAGTGATGGCTACAATTTGCGTAATGTGAAAGGAATTACGTAAAAGCATGATATTAACAGTCCCATGTTGCTTTTATAGATTAAATTTAGGAGCTTAGAGAGTATAGGTCAAACTTAATATGTCAGAAGGTGTTAATTTCAAACCATAAAATCAGACTTACTCTTGTCTGCTGCCTTTCTCCATAGGCATATCAAATAAATATCCTTTTTTTTTCTATTTTGAAAAAGGAGACTGTAATACAGCTGCGTGTTTTGCATCAATTTGCCCTGTTCTGTGGGAGGTGTAGTACAAGCAGCTCCAGATAGTCAAAAACAGGCTTGTGTGGTTAACCAAATCAACTAGTTAAAACTTACTCTTATACAACTTACATCTTTATTGTTACTTGTTTCTGTTACTGCAAATTTTGTGAAAATGTTATTCCCTTGCAGTTACGCAGAATAGTGCTAGAGTGACACATTGGTTTTAATGTGAACCAGTACTTCTTTCTTCAATTTAAAATATTAACCACATTTCGATTAAGCAACATATTTCTGTCGGATTAAAACAAGTGAGTTGATACTACGGTGTCATAATTTACTATGACTTTTGTTTCAGGAAAAGAAACGGTTAACAATTTGCAATATTGCTCGCCAGTGGGAGATACAGCAGAATCGAACAGCACTTGAGGCTTCTTTAAACCAAGATAAAGATAATGAACCCTGTCAGATCAACGGCAGTACTGCATATGTGTTTCCTGAAGAAAGCCGGTATTTTATTCAGAAATAATTCTTTCAGTTCATGTCTTACATTCATGTTATCAGCTCTGAGATCTTGCTATTTCATGGTCAAAAAGTAAAACATCTTTTGCAGCATGAATTTTGTAAAGTAATTACAAAACTAATATATGCAAAATCATACTGGAAAGATTTTTAGTTTATTAGTAGTCAACAGGTTTCACCATAGTAAGTAATATAGACTTAGTCAGCTAGCTACACGTTACTAAAGAAGTTAGCACTAAATTTTTGTGATTTTGCTAAATAAGGGAGGTTTTCATGTTTACAAGAAATCTTTAGTATGAATTCTTAAGCCTGCTTAAGGCCATCCATTCCCTTGACAGCTTAGACTTTTACCTTTATTGCCAACAATTGTAATTTCAGTGTATACGAAGAGGTTTTGTAAACTGAGTCTTGAATTTATGTTCTCAGTTTGAACAGCAAGATCTCCTGGACTGCTTCCTTCAAATACCCTTGCTATTTTAGCGAAAACAGTGCTTTAACGTAGGCTTAGTTTTATTTTTCCCTTGATGTTGCCTGAGATGGTATCTGTATTGTTAGCTTAAAAAAAAAGTTACATTTTATTTTTACTTCTTAAAGTAAACTTAGAAGTTTCAAAGTAACATTGGTGTTTCTTTAAGTTTCTATTTAAGGAATTAAATCCTTACCATGGAGGGATTTTAGTCTAACTAGACCTCTGGAAAACTGTATGCATGTATAATTCACACTTCAAATCAATAGGTATATCTGTTTGAGATAGAGATACATCTAATGATATCAATAGGTATGTATATTTAAATGAAATTTCAAATTGACACTGGTTACCCCAATTTATGATTGCTGTTTGATTTCTATTAAAAGTATAATAATTTGGTCTTTGACAAAGGTTAAATTAATCCATCTGAATCTTCAGTCTAGATGATAATTTTTTTTTTTTCTTCAGTTACTTAAAACCCTTAAGTGCACTGACTATCTAATGTGTTTATCAATACGGTCAGTGTTCTAATTGTATTATTTTTGTGATACACTCATTGGTTTACTGCTTTGCATCTGAAAGGTAGCTAGCTATCTGGCACTCCACATAATTGAAAAACTAAATGCAGAACTTAGTGGATGAAATTTATCTTGCATTGGCTAAAACTGAACTAACACATTTTCAACTCAGGCAAAAGTCTGAAAAATAGTCTGCAGAAACTTAATATCAAGTACAGATTCCTGCCGTGTCTGATCAAAATGGGAAACATCAAGTGCAGGCAGGAAGTTTCTCTTTCACAGACAAAATCAATCTGAGGTTCAATCTACTATTGACTAGATCTGGCTTTTATCTACGCTCAAGTGCAGCATCTTTCTGAAACTTTTTTTCTTGACATTTTTAAACTGCTATAGTCCTTCCTGTTCTTCTTGTTTTTGAAGCTTTCCCCCCAGCCATATGCAGAGTCTCTGCTTTTTTGCCTTCTTCACAGTTTAATTACACAGCTAGTAATCATTTCCTCTGATCAAGACAATGTAACCACACTAGCTGGAGCATTAATCTGTTAATGAACAGATTTTCATTGCTTGAGAAATCATGCTTTAAAGTAAAATATTAAGGCTCTTTCCATGGAGTTATAGGATAGATCTTGCTGCAAAGCTGTCTTTGCTTATGCTGGATACAGTGACTAAAGTTGGTATATTCCAAGTAGTTTCCTGACTGAATGTTATGACTTCTGTCAAATCTAAAATCACAGAATCACAGAACTGAAGGAGTTGGAAGGGACCTTGAAAGATCATCGTGTCTAGTCCCCCTGCCAAAGCAGGTTCCTTAGTAATAAAACATAATGTATAACATCAGTTTCTAGGTTCTTGTGGAAGCTTTTGTAGTTTGATTTGTAGAATGCATTTTGGAAGTTAAAGTAGTTACTTTTGAAAATTAAAAAAAATAAAATAAAATCAACCCCCCCAAATTTTTAACAACATAAACAATGTGTTTTATATGCACATATACTTATAATACTCTTACGCAATTTGCAGTACATTCTGTGTTCTGAATTGGAGAGGTAGGTTTGGAATTTTTTCTTTTTCATGAAAGGGTAGAGAAATAAAAGTGTGATATTAACGTTTATCAACGACTGAGATTAGTTTAAAGAGATAAATGAAGACATAGCAATGAGTGTTAAAGTAAAGAAGGCTTAGACAATATTGTTGTCTTTTTGCCATGTAGCCCATGATGCTGTTTTACTCCTGATAGGTTAAAATTGACACGGATCTACTAATGTGCTATATAGTAGTAAAGAATTTTGGAACACTTAGAACATGAGCAACTAAGCAGTACAATGACAGGTGAAAGTCAGCGTGGATAAGTAATTATATCATCATGTGTGAATTAATGGGCTCCCGAATAACCATTTCCAGTCAAGGGTGAATTTCTGGAAGGTATTGTCAAGAAAACATTTGCTGAGTGATCACTAATAGTCAAAAAAAGCAAAATACGTAAATATGTGCATTAATAAAATAGAAGCAAAATATTAAATATTAAAAATAAATCCAAAATAAATAACAAAAATCAAAGAAAAATACATAAAATATATTAAAAAGGTTGTAAAGAACAAAACAGTAACCATCACTACACAGCTTTCTAAACCAGTAGTTTGTGCTCATCTTGAATTCTTTGTGCGAATTCTTTCAGCTGGTCTGCTCAGCTGAATGTATTCCATGGAAGTCAGATGCAATGAGATGAGAGCTGAGAATACCTGGATCTATTGTTTAAATTAAAAAGCAATCTTCTAAATCGGGACGCTAACGTTATTTTAAAATAAATGTATAATAATCCTTATTAATTAAAGATTAAACAAGGATAACAAGATAATTTTCATCTCTAAGCAGACTAATGAATCCTGATAGTGTGACATAAAGGTTTTAACTAAGAAGTGATGCTGTTGTTAAGAATGCAAGTAATTGTTCAGCGCTGTGAATAGCTTTATCCTTGGTTGGTTTTAATAACTGCCTGATCTTAACAGGCTGGATCCTGCTGTGCTTCATCATGTTGTAACTTTTACAGTTTATATAGAGAACAGAATCTGAAGGTGACTTTACTTAGATAAGTAACATAGGTTGAAGTTGATTTTAGATAGCTAAAACAAGTTAACATTCTGAGGTAAAATCTTTAAGCATGTTATTAAAAACGAACGACATTTTTTGGGCTCTCCAACCCTAATACATCAAGTCTTTCTACTGAAGCAGTAGAGCTGCTGTAATATTACTTGATGAAAAGAGGGTTTTCTATCCCTTAACATTTTTGAACCAGACTGGGTAGTGAAAATGAATGAATGCTGGCAACCATATTTGACAGGTCAGATTTTAGTAAATGAAAGGACCATCGTTCAATAGAAATGGTTTTACTGCTGTGAAATAATCTAACTTACATTACCGCATTTTTATTTCCTCCACAGGTCTCTTGATACAATATTGAGCAGTGCTGTACAAGGCTTGTCTGTTCTTGATTCTCATTTGGTGGAAGTGGAAGGAGACACTCTTTACTTGTATGGTTCTGGAGCACTGGAGTGCCTGGATCGAAACTGGAGTGTTCAAACAGCTGGATCTGTTGTCACAGTCTCTTTTATGTTCATGGAATTTGATGAAATAGTTCAAGTGTTAACAAAACTGAAGTTAAAATTTCCTAATTCTGTGGTAAGAATGGCTCAATGTCATCTGTGTGAACAGCTGTGGACTATTTATTTTGCAACAGAACCTTAGTTTGGCAGTCACCCTCAACTGTTTTTATGTAAATAGATACTTCCGTGAATTACATTGGTTTTATCCTATAATGTTTTGTTTAATTTGACACTTTTTAAATACAAGACAGATTCTCGAACAGAATGGTTGTTTTCTTTTCAGACTAGTAATTATTTCCCATAGTTGACCTATCTGATTCTTTAAGAAAAACTGATGTAGAAACATGGTATTGTTTTTCTACAATATTAGAGATCAATAGTATCAGGAGACTTTTGTTTGTATTGTGAGTTCAAAGAACAAATAGCTGATAGGGTAGAAGAGAGAGGTAAAATTCAAAGGCTGGTTAAATCAGTACAACTCTTGGAATGTTTCACTTCCTGATGAAGCAAAACAACATAATGAGAACCTTTTAGTTCATTTTTTTTCTTGGACATGTAAATCTGTAGCTTTGAAGCAAATAATAAAGTAATGATGGCATACATAAATTAACTTGTCAGTCAGATGATATGCCTGCTTAGCTCCCTACTTCTTTTTAAGTATAATACTACATAATGGTTTCATTGAGATAAATGAGTTTGTGGGGAACTTATAGTTTCATTCAGAAACTTGTTAGGGATAGCAGAGTCTCAGCTAGATTTCTTTATCTTCACCATCAATTTTTCCTCTTACCCCCAGTGTGCTGCTGTGTACATGAATTTACCATGCTCATAGGGACACTGCTATATGGCACTGTTCAAAGAAACAGCAGACTTTAATGCCAGCTTGTAACAGTCAGAAACATAATATTTAAAATACTGTACTGATTTTTGCATGAACGTTGCATTTGTTTGCAGAATTGAAATAAATCTTTCTCAAGCAGTACCGCTCTTATTGTAACATGAAAATGATAGCGCTGTTACTAAAGGGTTTATAAATTGCTTGGGGGGTTGTAACGTTGACATTTTAAAATATATGTAATACACGATTTAGTTGATACATTGATGGTTTTTCTCCCCAAAGACTATAAATGAAGTGAGCTCAATCGTGTAGTCAGACCTAAAGACTTAAAGTTTGAAAGTGATTTGTGTTGAACAGAGTAGGAATCATTATGTTCACTCATTAGTGATTTCCTTACTAAATTTACTGTGCTTTGGACTTTTTTTTTAAAGCACCTGAAGTTTAAGGAGACAAATCTTGTGACACTACAGCAATTCAATGCATTAGCCCAGGTGCATCGCATTGAACAGTTAACAGTTGATCCTCAGGGAAATCCAGTCGTCAATTTTACTTTGTGGAAATACTATGTTCTGTTTAGACTGAACCATCTTAATCTGCAGAAGATAAATGGAATTGAGGTAAGGCATTTTTGCTTCTTTCTTACTACTGGTCTTACAAGATAAGTTAGCAAATGTGAGTGAGTCACTAGTAGAATGAGCAGAATGATGACAGGGTCATTTCAATATTATGGAAAAAAGTGCACTCTACCACATTACTTATTGTACAGTTAAGTAACTGCACTGTGTTACAATCAGAAAAGCAGAGAAAATGCTTTGTTTTTCATTAAAATGTGGTATTGTTTCAGATGCTTTCAATAGCAAACAGTAGTTCAAACTTCCACCTGAGTGACAGATACACCTAAGGGGAAAACTTTTTATTATGATTTTGGAATATGCTTTCAAAAAATTAAAGAACTGTTAGGTTTTACTTTTGATTTTAAGAAGCACTATTCTATTATGCTATATTCAAAAGGATTACAGTGTTAACATTTAATACAAGTGCAGAAATGTGCTTTTGACAGACTATCTAATAACTTACGGTGTATTACTTCTCTTTTTCCAGTGTTATGTAATATAGCAAAAATCAACTTTTCTTTAAGTATACTGAAGAAAAGTGTCTGCCAAAGAGATTTTTTTTCCTTTTTGCTTTATACAACACCATTAGTTTTTAAGAAGAGTTCTCTGAGACGTGCTGTTTGAAGTTTTCCTAGTGGTAGTAATCTTGGAGTAATCAAAAAAAAAAGCTGTCAAGGTTTGAAGTTACTAATCTTCACAAAATTCTCTACACCAAGTGCTACGGCATGCAGTGTTAACAGATGCATTACAGTGATTGAGTTGATGCCTGTTTTCCTACCATATTGAACTTGGAAAGAGGCACATGTAATGGGCTGACAGTGATGTGGTATTACTGTTACAATCTTTTTGTGAGTAATGGAGCAAAGCATGTACTGCAGTAAGATAGAGAACATAAATTTCTATGAACTCAAGAGTGAATTTAGTATTAGCGTTTCTGTTGACCTTGACTTTGTGCTTCTCCTAACTTAAATAAATAAAAATCACGTATTTTTCTGGCAGACATGTTTCTGTCTGTAATGCCCTTTGATTCCCTCACTGCCTTCTGCACTCTGTTTTAGACCTTGCTACTGTTAGTAGACTGTTTAGCAAGGTCTTTTACTCTTCGACAACTGAATAAGATTTATTTAATTTTAAGTGACAATGAGCAAAACTAATCACTGTGAAAACAAAATTGAATTAATGTCTGATTTCCTGAACTATGTTTTCTGTACTGAATTTCTCCTTGCCTTTTGGTGTTGCAGTATATGTCAGGCCAAGGATTTGTTTTATCATCTATAAATTTTAAACAGGAATATGATAACATTACATTAATTTGAATCAATTTCATTTTATTCACATTTTTTTTTGTTCAAATATTTGCATAAATATTTGAAAATTCTTAGTAAGTATTGTGATTATTGAAGCTTATTTGAAAATGGGTTGCTTGCCAAAAATATCTTAAGATGTGCAGAAATTAAATTTGATCCAGAAGTGAAGAAATCATTGAATGAATTTTGTTGGACTATGTTGTCCATGTCAGATTTAAGTGATCATAAAGATTCCTTGAGTAGTCAATGGAAATCCAGGGATCTAGAAATTTTGCCAACAAACTTTTGGCAGTTCAATTAGTTTATAATTTGGCCCTCAGGACAGAAGAAACACAGGCCATGGTCTTTAGAATTTACTAGGTAAGGCAAACAAAAAGCAGTAACAAAAATCAACCAAACAAAACCTTCAACATGCTTTATCCAAACAGAAATGTGTAAAATTCATCATGAAAAGCTTTCAGCCATTGAAAGTATGTTAAAGGGACGTCTTTGGCGTAATTCTGACACAACAATATGGATCACACTTAGAGAAGTACAGTGGAGTAAGGTAAACTTTGTAGGCTTGAGAAACACTGCCATTTATCTCTTTTATTTGCTATTATTTTTATATATATAAATATATACATACTTTTTAAAAATAATCTTTTCTGTGATGCTGCCAAAATCAAAGACCATAAATTTCAGTATATTTAAAGTATTAGTAGAAGCAAATCTAGTTTTGAAGATATGCCTGGCATGTATCTTCATGCGGTGCCTTGTATAACATTGCAGTTAATTCTGAATGCATGTATGAAATACGAATGTGCCAATTCTCTAACTTCTCTTTTTCTCTCAATTTTATTTTTCCTCACAGGTTACTCAGAATGATACTGTAATGGCAGAAAGACTCTTCGGCATTCTGGCATATGTAGCATCTTCTGAGCTGCCGCATTATCGTATGCTTTCATTATTTGGAGAATCTAGGTAAAATTAGTTCTTAAGATATAGGAAGGAATAGAGGATTTGTTATTTTTTTTGAATAATACAGTCACTGACTGAAATGGCAAAAGTTATTTCTGAGAGAATGAAGCTTTCTTGTTTAGCTTGTTTTATTTCTCTTTTAAAATTTCTGAACATTGAGTTCCTTTTTTTTTCCCAGAAAATCTAGTTCTGTTCTGTTGCTTCAGCTTGAAGAGCTCTGTTAAACTATAGATTTCTTAAAACTGAAATGCGATTTCTCTCTGAATGAAACCTTGTCACTTCAGTAATATGCTGTTATAGCAGATACAACTTCATTTTTTTCTAAGTACTATCCAGTTGGACTTTCAGAGAAACTGTATGTAAGCAAAATGAACTGAACTGGAATTTCTCTGGAATGTATTGTTTTAATTCTTTTCCACACTGTCATGATAAATTCTTTGTAGGTAAAAAGACACAAATTCCACAAATAACTTAGGAAAGATAGGTGTCCTGAGTACTGCACTTCCTGATCCATGAAGACAGATGTTTCAAGAGGTTGTATGAAGTCTCCAAAGAAAGATGATAGGAACATGCACACAAATTCACTGCATGTTTAATTCTCCAGTTGTGCTGATATTGGTGAGGATTTATGTGGTTTCGCAATGAAGACGCTTTTTTTTGCGGTTATTTCAAAGTGGATGACTATAACAGTTAACAGATTTATGGGTTGATGCTGGAAGAAAAAAGTTGCTTAAAAACTTTTTAGTTTTCTATAGATACTTACTAAAAATTAAGCTGCAAGGATTCCTATTTAGGATGTGAAATATGATACATGTCAAAATGTCAGTTGTATGGAAGCGAATTAACTGAGGACTTTTTAGAGTCATCTGTATATTTTGAGTAACTTGAGGACGCAATAAACTTGAAAGCTCATAAATGATAGGATCAAAGGGAGAAGAGGGGGAAAAAAAAATCTCATAATCACTAGAAACATCTGCACATAAAACAATAATAAATCCAATGATTAAAACTGTAAATCTCTATTTTCTTTCTACAGGATGAAGCAATTCCATGATCTGCTGGAAGGAAAGGGAAAGAAATCTGGAGTTGGAATTGAGGAAAGTAGTGATAACAGAAGAGCTGGAGGAGAAAGCACAGCTCGAGCGATGTTGAATTATACAGCAAAGAATGTTCATATGGAAAAGCTTGAGGTAAGTATGTCATTATAAAATAATTTCTTCCTCTATTATGTATGTATTTGACTACTACTCATGGAATTTGTATATCAAATTTCAGTTGTGCTATTTAGAATGATGGTTTTAAAATAACACTGCTTACCATATTTACATGTATGATCAAACATTTCATCTAACTAATCTCTTCTAGAGAACTATAAAATGGTCAGTTTGTGTTTTTAAAGAAGTGGTTCCTGAGCATTACCACAATCTGCTAAAAATACATTCTCACCTGAAAGCATTACATTGGTAATGAAATGTGCATACCTTAGTGAAATATCAGAAGTGGACACATATTTGTTTTTCAAAGAATTGCACGTTAGGAATTTTTTTATGGAAGTTGGAAAGTATGTCCCAAAATGAATTGGTGAAAAATACCTTCAGACAAGACTTGAAAGAGCACAGCGTCTAGCAATAAAGAAGTTCCCTAGCTTTTAAATGAGTTACAGGGAGGGAAATGTATATAAAATGTATTCACTTTAATTAATGTACAAGCTGGTTTGTTTCAGACAAATGCATCAGTCACTCTTGTTTCAATTTATGTTCCTAATCTACATCCTCTGCTTGGTCAGAGGGAAACTGTTTCCAGGGAGATCATGCTTCTTTCAGCCACTATCTCCTCTCTGAGCAATCATGAGTTATAGTTGTGTGCATCCTGCTTCTCGTATGTGTCCCATCATTTGCTCTTTTATTGTATTTAAATATATAAAACCTCTGGTGCCAGATATTTAATCAAGTTTAGTAAACACTGAATTCAGTTATTGCATTGTAGTTTTATTATCTCAGATACATAACTTTGAAAAGAGTGTCAGTGTGTGTGTAAATTAGCAGTAAACTAATTTGATAAATACTGCCAGATAAGTAAACTTAGCAAACTTAAGTTAGCAGTAAACTGACATAGTAAATGTGGTTGAATCATTTTCTTGCTAAATATGACAAGTTACGTTCATTGATAAATATTTTGTTTGTTTGTTTTGTTTTGTTTCAGGTAAAACAGCTGGAAAGCATTTTTTTTTTGCTTTATCACTCATTTAAAACAAACAAACAAACAAAAAACCACGCTATTCTGATGGCCCAAAGCATGACCTAACATTTTACTAGTCCCATAAATTAAAGTAGCTCGATATTTAGCAGCAATATAACTGTTTAAGCTTATTTTAGGGCATTTTATAGAAACACTACAGAAACTGGGATTAATGCATATTGAATAAAATGCAGAGCCAGTAGTTTCATGAAGTGTGTTTCATTTATTTTTATTATGAAATTATTTTTAAAGCTTTGGGTTACTTCAGTACCTAATATTCAGTACATTTTAGGAATAATGCACTTGCCAGAGCCCATCAGGGAAACTATGAAAGGGATGCTACATACTGGCTTACTTTTCTGTGCGACAATATGCTTGGTTCTGGTTAGGTCAGGTGGATAAATACATACTTTCCAAGTATTGTGATGTAATCAAGAAAAGTTGGGAAGGGAAAGGAAGTCTGGTGCTTAGAAACTTCTGTAAACTTTTCACTGCTGTCCCAGAAGGCAAAAATGCATAAAATTGTAATGCTGCTAAAAGGTACTTATACAACTACTTAAAAGTTGATTTTTGGATAAATTAATTAATCAACAGTAGTATAAATATTATTAATACAATAAGATTGTCACATAAGCTTAAGGAGACCCTGGGTTGTGCAGTATAAAACAATCAGAGAACAGTGTTGCTCTTCCCACTGTGTTTTTTTTTTGTTTTGTTTTGTTTATTTTTTTTTTTTAATTCATTAAGCTTCTGTGGATGTTTTTTGAGTTTGATCTTGTTTAACCTTTTCTTCCTTTCTCTTATACAACTTGTAATAAATGGTTTCTCCCATGCAGGAAATCAAGGAAAGAAAAACATTTTGCCAAACATACGTGGAGAACTTAGTGAAAGAAGCTGCAGACATCCACATGAAAAACGAGTCCTTGCAGAAGCTCTGGCCTCAAATGTTCATTGAACTTGTCAGAGATGCAGTGATAGAAATACGCAATAAAAATTCCTACATGAAACTCTGCTTACAGAGGATTGCTGATCAGAAACAATAGAGTCAAGGCCTGTTGTTGTGCAGGCTTTTGGTTTCAGTATTTATTGTATGATGTTTCACTAATTTAAAATGATAGAATATAAAATTACTGTCTGTACGGAATAATTTATTTTTTTTAGCCCCCCAAAGTGTTATCTTTAAATCTTAATTAACTCTGTCATCTTAGCTTTCTTGATAGTGTTCAGTTAAAAGTTGACCTGCATAAAACTTTAACAGTGATTTCCTGGCTACAATGAAGAGACTGAATAGAAATAACTTGGTGATTATGCCATGTGTCACTAAGTTTGTGTTTTGTTTTTTTTTTTTTTTTCCTGCTACCCTTGCTTCTGTAGTGCTATACCATTGATGATAAGGAATAAATTTACAATCTGTTTGCCTTTTTTTATTGAACACTTCCTGATTGTCAACTTTTTGACTATTTCCTGCTGTTTAAAAAAAAAAAAAAAAACACAAAACAAAACACGAATAGTAGCAGATTTTTTATGATCAAAAAGTAATAAATTGTTGTTTTTATACCCTGAGCTTGATGAATATTTTATATGATTTAATTTGTCAGATGATGGAACACAATTTCAGATCAATTCCATGACAGTTCTCAGTATATCAACATTTAACGAACCTATTTCTCAATTGAACAAATTGCCCAAACTTGATTTAATTTTTTTTTTCATTATTTTTATTGCCGTTAGTTTGCGTGAATTGTTATACAAAAAAAATGATTTTAGGGTATACCTATTTAAGCTTTATTTTTATTCTTTTATAATTTATTAATAGTACTTGTTTATTGAATATTAAGTGCTTAATGGGGTGGGTGGGTTTGAATTAAGGTCAAATGAGCTAAAATGTATGCATTCAATTTGGTAAGGAAACTGATGAATGTTATTTGTAATCACTGGCACCTGTTTTGTTTCTGTGGCTGTGTGAGAATTAGACTGTTATCAATAAAAACAAATTCTTCACTTTTACCCTTCACAGATACTTTAAAGAAGTACTATATGCAAAGAAAAGTCTTCTCCTTAATGCTGCTTGAAGAGATGAGACTCAGCCTGCCCTCAAAATCAACAGTAAATGGATAGAAACATTCTGTAGTCCAGTGAAGTATACTAGAAACACCTTACTAGCTTCTGCCCAGAAATTGAATTTAGAAACTATTGGCAAGTCCAGCCAATTCCCGTAGCTAGTGTTTAAATGTGGGTAGAAAGTCGTTCCATTTAAATGGAAGCTTTGAGTTTCATTGTTTCTTAAGTAAAAGAATCCAAAACCTTCGTTATTCTTTTACTCGATTCAAATTGGTCTAAATTGACTGAAGCTCATTTATAGAAAATAAGTGTTCATAAACCAAAGCAAACATGTTGTAAGGATTTATATGGCTCAAAATGAATGTTATTTTTCCACTCCATGTGGATAAGACTGCCTGGCAAAGCAGAGGAGTAAATTCAGTTCTATAGGCTTCTGTGTCCTGAAAGGAGCCTAGAGTCAATAGCAGGAGTCAGGTCACAGCTATCTTGGAATATGTTCAATTTGCATTTGGGTCAAGCTGCTGTATCTAATTTGTCAGAAGGAATCCATTTGCAGAGCATGTTACAGGTTAACAATGGCATGCATACTGTTAAACGTAACTTTCAAATACTCTTGGTTTGGCTTATGGTAAATGTAATCTTCAAAAGCATACTTGCAGATAACTGTTTTTCAGTATTTACAGAATTGAATGGAGGTTAAATCACTTAAATTTAATGAAATGTTGAAAGTCCTAAAGAAACTGGTCCAGCAGCCGATAGAATTTAATAGAAACAATCACCCCTCCAGGCTTTTTGAGCAGTTTAATGGAATTTCTAATAAGATGAATGTATTTGATAGGATTGCTTTATTTTTTTCCATTGGAAAATAGCTCTGTCAAGTTTTATGCTGCATTTTATTAAGGGAGCACATTAAGTTTCCACAAAAAAATGGTGCATATGTGAGAGAGTTTGCAGTATAGTAATACAGTCAGTATACAGATGATCTTGCAATAGTTTTTTGGATCCATCAGTTCCTTTACATCATTTCTGTGCAAGGGGGCGGGTAGAGCAATTCCAGCTTCTACATGGGGACAAAAACCTCAGCAGCTGTGTGAAAGTGCAAAACTCTCCTGATGTAGCCAGAGCAGATGGGCCCCTTTTGAATCACATTCAGCAGCAATAAAACGCTGGAAAAATGTTTTAAGAAGGGTGGATAGGTCTAGAAGAACAGGAAGTTGTCCATGGGAAAATCCGGAGTAAAGCCAGACTTGATACTGAGCCTTTAGAAGTATAATCCTGATTGGAGGCTTTAAGGTAGGATCATGAAAACAACTGAGTGAAATAAGTAAGAGGGTATCGACTGTGAATTGTATGAACATCTCCTTAGAGCACTCGGTGTTCACAGTAGAGTGTGAATGCTGCCAGTTGGGACTTTTTTCTCTGCTAGCAGCTTTTTTTTTTTGTGACAGGATTGTTTAAATCAATGGAGGGAGGGTAGGTTGGCAGCTATTATAAATGAAGAAAATAATATTGGGCTGCATACTTTCTGTTGCGTAGAACCAGTAGGGACAAAAATCTTCACAATTTTTCTAAATTTCTTAAGGAAAGAAGTGAATGAGGGGCTGAAGTGGTATTAGACCTAAGAGTACATAGAATTCTAAACAGCAGGTGATTTTAAAACTTGTAGCATGCTATATGTAGTTTGTGTATCAAACTTATTCATACAGATTTGTGTGATAACTGTAGATGCTTATTAGAGAATTTCAGAATACCTACAAAGATGGTGTGATCAGCAGATTTCTACAGAATCTGAAACTTAAATACCACATATATAAACTTTCCATGGTAACAGGTACAAACTGAGGAGTTAAAATAGCCGTTGACTTAAAAGCTGGTGACCTTTTAATAAAAATTTCCAGTATGAGAACAGCTGTTTTCTTGCTTCCAAAGCCTCTAAATGCTGCATAAATCCAAATGTGGATGTCTTCAATGTTTCATGGATATCCCATTGAAAATGGATCCTTGTGATCCCCTCACGTGACCTGACTGCATACAAGCCAGGAGGAATAATTGTAAAAACTATTCATGTTAATTAGAAATCATCTTAAGGGTTGAAAAGATACAATTCTGACTTATAAATCTTTTTGAAGACTTTTCCATTATGTTTTGGATTATTTATAAACTTTCTTTGTTTTCTAAGACAAATTTCCTCTGCTTCCAACGAAGGGCAGATAATGATGTATCTTTCTTTTTCTCAGTTTTGGTTTAGCTGTGTCATGCGTGAAGGCCCCATTATGTCATCCTGAGTCATTTTTTATTCTGCAGCTGAAATTTGGCCTTTAGTAAGTAGAGTGATGAAGAGCTATATTTCATACACTTTTTTTTGGTATAGGGCCTGAAAAAGTAACGTAGCTGCAGATAAGCCGCCACAGTGGAACAAAGGCAGATGTCATTCACTTGGTGCAAAACAAAAGCTGATCCTATCAGTTTTGTGGAAGAAAAGGTGCTGAGAAGAGATTTTCTCAGATCCCAGTAAAGTAGAACTGCTTTACTGGCTAGGGCCAAGTGTTAAACATGAATCCTAAAATAACTGAAAACTTTTTTTTCTGGTCTGGGTAGATCTGTGATTGAAAAAATGTCAAGCATCTTGTTCCACTGCTACAAAGAGCCATACTTTTATCATGTAAACTCTAATAATATCAGTGATAATAAGGTTAACCTGTTTAAACACTGATCATCTGCAAATTAAGTTAGGCAGTTGTGCAAGCATTAGTGAGTCCGCAATTTTATGCTTACAGTCTGCAAATTTAGGACGATTTTTTTCTTATCAGAGCTGTCAGCTGTAAAAATGACTAACATTGATGCTTTCTGTTGCTGTTATTTATCATAGTAACAACACAATTAACTGCTTTTGTTTATCTAGTTTATTTAAAGAAGCTGAAGCAAATGCTTGCTATTTCATATTAACCAACATGCACAAAGATGTAATTTAGATTGAGAGGTTGGCAGTCATATTCAAAATCACAGTGACTGCAACTTGTTGAGGTTCTACAGGCTACATGAATATTTCTGTTCCCAAATCACACAAACTTGAAGTTCAATTTCAGTGAAATTTCCTCTTTAGTTCAAAGTGGTGCCATCAGTCTTCTGGGGATTTGTAAGACTTGGTGCTTTGTTACACACAAGGAGTGGGAAAAGAGGAGAATAGCTATCACTTTGCTCTATGGTGTGATAAAATTGTTTTTATTCAGAAGTGAATATAAGCTGGTTTTGTACACTAGAACATGGAGAGTGTAGGTTACACACACCTGAGGCATTCTTACAAAAGGCTAGTTAGTATTTGCTTACATATAACTAAAGACATCACTTCAGGGCTGAATTTTCTTGTTCCTGAGCTAAAATGAAATCTATAGGGCTGTTTATACAATCTGAGGATTCAGTGTTGTTGGCCAGCTTTGCTAGGCTTCTACTATCGGGGCGAAAAAAAGATAAGCTTATCTGGAGAAACTCTTCTCTCTTACTGTGCTGAAAACAGCCTTTGTCTACAAGCTGTGTACTGAACTTCATGTGCCATACTTGTGTATATATTGTACTTTTTGTACATGTATACTTGTGTATGTATTGTACTTTTTTTTCAGTTATAGATGGATGGCTATATTGCAAGCGGAAGCATACTTGATTGACAAAAGTACATGGAGCATAGGAAAGCAGAAAACTGCAGGTTAGAATGTTTATACCAAATCCAGTGTTAGAAATATCCATATCCCTATTAAATGTGTTTGTACAAAGCAGCCCCTATATTCCAGACTTTTAGGAAGACTTTACACATAATTTTTTTTTTCCAACTTTTTGGAAGATATAAACCAATGGCTTCATGATTGCTCGTTGTTTTAACAGTATAAAATATTGTGACAAAGCTAGCAAGATGAGGTTTCTTGGTGCTATAAACTGTTGGTTAACAGGATTGCAATGCTTAATCCCACCTCTAGTTGCCATCTCCCTCATGAAGCAGATGCCTCCATACTAAGGGAAAATCTTGTATGTGATCTTTATTCTCACTATATCATGCATGTGTGTCAGTCTGTCTAATACATGATTATAATGTATTATTGGAAGTTTTATTATCTAGTATAATGCTACATCCATAAATGTGTCACTTCTGGTTTAAAACAAGCTGTTCCTTTCACTTTGGGATGCCCACATTAGACAATCAGAAGTTGAAATGCTGCTGTTAGCAGTACTTCATTTTATACCTAACAGGTCTAGAATTTTACATGAACCAGACCACAGACAAGTTTATTCTTTCTGGAATACTAGACATGGATAACACAAACAGCACTAACCTTTTCAAAGGAGTGAGAATGATAACTAAGCAATCAAGGTAACAAAAACTTGATGCATTTATATGTAGTATTGAACATTTAATGCTTAAGCATGGGAGAAGATAGCCTGGAATCACATATGGTTTCCATCTGTTTATAGGATACCATTAGACAAGAGATTGTAAAGTTAATTCAAACTACAGTGGTGGAGAAATGGGGACTGTGAATTTGACATTTGCATTACTAGCACACATCGTCTAGACACCTTATGCAGTTTTGCGAGGAGCGGTGGTATTGAAATAATTTACACTTAGTGAAGGAAATCATAGCTGTATGTAGGGAAGCCATTACTTTCCAGTAATAAAAAATTGATTAGCTAGTACGGTACACTTAGAAATTAAATTGGGAGACAGTGCATGCAGTTTGTGTTGTATATGGGTGTGTAGCACGTTTGCAGGCTGTTTGCATTAGGTTCCAGTGACCTATTTTTTCTAATGAAGTAAAGAAATAACACTGAAAAGTTATGAAAGATACAGAGAGTATAGAGAATAGCTTTCTTCCACTTCCTAAATCAGTGCTGAAAATGCAATATTAGTTTTCCTCCAACTGTCATATCCTGAATAAAGTGTTAAAGGTGTCAGTGTCATTTGACTGTGAAGCTTTTGTGCAAGTGTAGTGAAACGTTACTTAAATTCTGAAGATGTTAACTGTAATAAAATGTAAACATCAAGTTTTATAATCTAAGAGAGTGTGGGCTGACTTCTCAGTTTAGAGAAGAGAACATCTGAGGAAATATTGAAGGGAAAGGAAGGTTGTGATAAATGCAGTCAGATTAAAGACCAAATACATGTAGTGTAGAGAACACTTGTTAAAATGATTTTTGTATGCTGGAGACTGCATGAACACATAGCAGTTGGAATATATAAAGACATAGCAACAGACATAACCATTCCCTTGAAGATGTGAACGTGAAAGCCTCTATGTGATGCTGTGTCAGTCTCTTGGTTTAAAACAACCAAATGACCAAACCTAATAATTTTTTGACAGTGCAATTGTTGTGGTGTAACCCTAGCAGGCAGCTCAGCTCCACATAGCTGCTCACTCACTCTCCCCATGTGCCATGGGGGAGAGAATCAGACAAGTAAAAGTGAGAAAATTTGTGGGTTGAGGTGGAGACAGTTTACTAGGTAAAGCAAAAGCTGTGTGTGCAAGCAAAACAAAATCAGAATTCATTCGCTACATGCCAACAGCAGGCAGGTGTTTAACCATTTCCAGGAAAGCAGGGTCCACCAGGTGTAATAGTTACACGTGTTTGGGAAGACAGACACCATCCCTCCGAATGTCCCCCCTTCTTTCCCATCTCTGTTGTATTGCAGAGCAGGATGCTGTGTGCTGTGGGCCATCCCTTTGGGTTTGTCCTGGGTCTGTCCCCTCCTGGCTGCTGGGGCACCCCCAAGGGCCCTCGCTGGCAGGGCAGCACCAGGAGCAGGAAAGGCCTTGGCTCGCTGCTCAGCAACAACTGAAACATTGGTGTGTTGTCACCACTGTTTTCATCAAAAATCCAAAACGCCATTATATGAGCCTCCACAGAGAACGTTAACTCTATTCCAGTCAAAACCAAGACAGCGCTGAACAACTAAAAGGCTATATTTCATTTTTTTCAACATGTCTTCAGAGGTTTAATTTCTTTCTTTTTTTTTTTTTTGTCATGAGTAATTATCTAACTGATGACTACATGAGCAGAAATGTATACTGTGCATTCCACAGTTATAAAAATGCTAATTACAGTTGAGTCCTTCATTATCCTGAGGATATGTGTCTAGATTAAGAAGTAATCAGCAAAGCAAAATGCTTATTTTTATTCCCTCTTGCTTTTTAAAACAAGATACTCAGTATTTACTATTGTGCATAAATCTGGAAATTTATAGCCATTTTCCTACGTGAATTGTCAAAATATAATTATTGATGTTGAACTCCATCTATTGCATATTGCCATTATACAGCTAAGCACTTAAGAACATGCTTAGTTCTTAATCGCGTATGTGAATATTTACGTTTTTCATTAGGATTATCCTAGACTAGGACTCATGATAGCTAGAAACACCTTTCATTTTTGGCCTGAAACAAGAGGCATAAAGTTAAAGACTATATTAATTAAGCTTAAGTTTATTATTTTGAATTGGATCCTTTTTTAATCTTATTTTGAAACCTATACTCGTGGGTTTAATTGTAATGAGTGTATTGTCCGAGACAAATTGTGATGTAACCAGAGTTACACTTGAATTGTTCCAAGCATTTGAAGTCAAAGGCATTCTTACTGATAAATTGTTTTCATTTATTACTGTAAATTATGATATGTTCTTAACGTGAGCAATTGAATCTCCTACTTAAAATGAATGTCTCTGCAATATGCTAATCAATCCTTGATGATGAAATGCAAAGTGGAGTACTTTTTTGAGTACTAGAATATTCCTAAGCATTAGTAAACACCTGAAGTCACAAGCAGGCGAAATAAGGGTGGAAATAAAAATGGAAATTGATTGGTTAACGAAGATGTGTGTTTTTTTTCCTAATTGAAAAGTGAGTGATGTAGGTCTCCACCTTTCTGTCCTCCACTGCAGCTGTGAACTACACTTCGTATTAAAGATGCTGTGAATAGAATCCAAACTCTATTTATTATATTTGTAGATTGAATTTATAGAGAACTAGCAGTTTCCATGATCCATGGAGTTGTTTTTGAATTTTTAATTATTTTGTATTATTTCAATGTTTTCATACACTGAATGTTTTCATATGACATTTTCATACGTCTTTTTCAGATGCAAGATTTAAATGCAAGCTGGGAGGCTCCTGGAGATCCTAAAAGGTATTTGAATTGACTTATATTCTTATTTAGGGTCCATAATCAAAACAGCAGTATCTAAACTGGTTAACTTGTGTGAGAGGAAATCATGATTCTGTTGAAGTTGTTGCAACATTCCCACTGATTTAAGAGACTGGATTTTCTCTCGTGGCCTTGTATGCAAGGTATGAGTTATTCTAACCTGATATTTTATATCTATGATGATAACATCCATGCCTCAGTTAGTCAGACAGATTCTGCAGTAGTTAAAAGAAAACAGACAATTCTACAGTGTGAAACATTTGATTTGTTTTAGGTGTCCTCTGTAAAGCACTTTGTTATTTTTTTGCCTCTTCTACAAAGATAATTCAGGTGTTTATACAGATGTCAATGCCTGAAGAAGTGTTGTGTCACTACCAGCTGTTGTATGCATCCCTTTCGTACAAATAAAACCAATGTTTTCTTACATGGTGGTAACAGCTCACCTCATAATTAACAAGCATCTGCTGACTTTGATTTTGGTTAAAATTGCAGTATTCCGGATTTTTAACTTGAGGTGTATATCTCGAATCATGCTAGACTTCAGTGAAATGTAGACCAGTAGGTACTTTTGTCACTTGGAAATGGCCCCAAGGTCTGGCACACAGGTTCTGTCCTTTGTGATTTCGGAATACCTATATTGCCAAAGAAAGCACAATGGCATGGTCGCTTTCCTGGTGGATCAAGAAGGAGAATGTGAATTAGGGTACGTATAGGTAGTAGCTAACTGTTTCTTCACTTGGGTCACTACACGAATATACAGATGTGAATAAAAAAGTGTGTTCCAAAGTATATTAAAAGTGCTGGGTGACAAGGTAGGAACGCCTGTGTTGTATTTGCTGTTTTGCCATAAATTTCTTTCTGAAGTTGCCCCATTTCTCTGGTGGTGAGCTGATAGGTTGCAAGGCAGCTGCTCTCTCATACATAATTGTTGCTGGGCAACTGCAAGGGAAGTAAGTCATTTGCAGATAATACCAGTACCGGTATTTTCCAAATTATTGAAAAGATTTTTTTTGTATATTCTCCGGAGTGCTATTCGCACTATTTTAAGTTTGAAATGAAAGAAAAATTAAGTGGTCTGCATCTGTAGACAGAGGGGTTACATTGGTTAAAAATGACTTCAGAGATGCTTAGGAGACTTCATCTTTGTTGTTCCAAATTTTTAACTTGCATGAGTCTTGATGTCATTGCTGGGTGGAGAAGAAATGAAAAAAGGAACCACAACAAAAGGTTTTCTGAGAAAGTTGTATTGATGATTTGCTTTTTCTTTGTGGGTACTGAATTTTTCCTTTGCTTGATGATGCCAGCTGTAGGCTTACTCTCATGGATTAGAGGCCTGAGTAGCTGTACCAGAGAAATAATTGAATTGATGTAGGTGTGCTCAGGGCAGTTTCTGGATTTGATCAACATATGTTGTCTATCTATAATTAATCATTTATTTTCCCATCTTCCACTAATGCCTCACTTTGACAAGCTTTGTTGTGCTGCAGGAACAAAGTGATATTCCAATAATGCTAGCTCAGTATGGGATCCATGAATGTGTTTGAGGTCTTCCAGCATAACAGATGAATTTCAGTTGTGAAGCTTCTCATATTAAGGAATATTGAGATATATGTGCTGACTCACTACTGACTTGCTCTCATTTTTTATTCCTGAGATACCTGGAATCAGAATTCATACCTGGAATCACAAAAGGTGTTCATCAAACTTATCCAAAATGATATTTAAATAAGGTCATAGGATAAAAAGCAGTGCTTTGGAGAGGGTCATCCCTGATGGCCTAAATCCTAGCAACAGCAAAGCACAATAAAAATGCTTGTATTAGATATCTAGTAATGAGCTAACAAAGGTGTTAAGGCAGCCAGGTGTTGTGCATCTCATCTGCAGTGTATGTTAAGTGTTGGGCAGCTATGGAGAGCAAGGCAGCCTTATGTATTTCTAGAGGTGTGAGAATTGTTATGGGAAGCCAGATTATTTATTTCACTTGCTATACTCCCCTCTGGGGGCTTTCACATTCCCTATGCTTTATTTTCAAGCTCCAGTGTATTCTGTTATTTAAGGGAAATATTGTCAGCACTACTTGTAACTTCAGTGCTTTGTCCAACAGAAGGCAGGCACAGGCAACTTTTTTCCTTTTCCCTATCATACAGAGGGACTCTAGTGGCCAAGAAGAATAAAGCCTTGGGGCAGAGACACCTAACAATGTGAAGTGAAATAGTTCTAGCACATGTAGGTTCAATTGGATTGTTTTTTTCTTTTTTCTTTTCCTCCTGGCACTGTCCCCTTGCAAAGGGAGGTGTACTTGGCAGCCACAAATGAAAACTTAATTAACTAGCACTTTCACCTGTAACAGTCACAGGTCAAGGATTGCCTGGATTTTGTACATTCATTTTTAAACTAGTCTGTTTTATGTTCTAGGGAGGATTCATGCCTCTTTCCTTATTGCTCACTGTGTCTATAGAATGAGAGGAATTTACAATAAATAAAATGCACTGTAAGTAGGTATTTGTGTGCTTATGTGCTGAATATTTAACATTTATTTGAAATGTTTGCTGATGTAGAGGAGTCCTTGGCTGTGTGTTCTTTCATACACATTTGGGATTTTCATTTTTAGCCCACTTTTTTTTTTTTTTCAAAATGCAATCAGTTCAGTGATTCCTAATCAGAAGCATTTGGAAATCTAGAACAGGATTGCCAAGTGCTTGGCTTTTGGTCGTGCAGTATTTTATTTTTTATGGCAGTTTACAATGTAGCTAAAAATCTTGGAAAACTTTATGTTCTTGGAATGTTGCCTTTACCAGCTCAATTAAAAATTATTTCGAAATTTCATCCAAGAATTTTCACCTATTTAGGACAAAGCTCTAAAGGAATTATTTCCTTTACCATTCAAAAGACAGTTTTGTTATATGCTCAAGGCTAGGTCTTCTGTAAGGTGTACTTTTTTCATAAGGACTTACAGATGATTCTGGAGATTAACTCAGTGAGTATAACTGTTTATCTTTTTTTAAAAAAAATTTTTTATTTTTTTAGTTTTAGGCTAAACTATCATAATCTCAGATGCTTTTTGGCTTTCCTTCATTCTAGCATTGTGTGAAATCTCTCTTCACATTAGAGCTTGAAGGTATGACATCTGTCTGGCAGGAATCTGCCAGGAATATTGGGATCATAATTTGGCTACATCAAACTGTGTCTTACGAGGGTGATCTACTACAAGCCAAGAATACCATTTAATTGTACACAGCAGAACTGAGCAGATACATCTCTTGTGCGTAGTTTGTTTACCGTGGGCCAATAAGATTTTTTGTTTTGGTTTGGCTTGGTTTTGTTTGTTTGTTTTTTTTTTTGAAGGAGGGAAGCTTTGAACTAAGTGTGTTGAAGTTAACTGCATGTAACCTTAAGCTGTGAATTGGGTGGCAGAAATTTCACAAATAGTTTTCAGAAAATTCAAGCTGCTTTTTGGAAATTTTTAGTGGTTTTACTTGGCTTAACTGAAGTCTTATTTTAGAACAGTTGAACTGTTGATTCCTGTACTATAATGTTGTCACAAATCAAAGGCTGGATGTGGGGCTGTAGCTGTATGCTGTTTATATGTGTTCACTCTCTTTTACTTGACCAGGACAAAGCAAACAGAAGTGAAATACACCTTAAATTACTGGGATTCATGGAGAATTTGCATCTACTTCCAGATCAAAGTACCTGCATTAGTAGCAAATATTATCATTGTTCCCAAGAGGTACTTGGAAAGGCCTTGGATGCTTGCAGTGCATCTGGAAGGTTACGCTCACCTTTGATCACATGCAGATGAAGGAACTAGAGATTTATTTTTTTTTTTCCTGGAATGGAGATCAGGAGCAAACCAGCTCAAAATCTGTAGTTTAGGTCTACCTGGTTTCACCTCTTTGATATTGTTTTGGGAAGGGGAAGAAGATTGGAAGAGTGGCAAAAGTGGAGGAGTGCAAGCTATGAAACTGGGAAGGACCATGACAATAATCTGAAGTTGAGAAATAAGCTTTTTAGACTGGCTCCTTGGATGTGGGAAATTAGGCAAATCAGCTGCTTCTGGTACATTGGGCTGTGAACCTGGGGAATGCCTGTGGCACTGCAGTTGAGTGAAATAGGGGGCTAGACACAAGAAAGAGTGAGTTGTGAGCAAGGACTGCAAGTTTGATTTCAAACCTGTACAGCTTGGCAGGTCTCAGTAATTTTTAGTGGGAAATATGTGCACCCCAACCTCAATGAATGTTCATCTTTTTCTCATAACATTCTTTAACTGTTCTCTTTGGTTGCTCTCCCAATTCATTCCAGAAGGCGGCTTTTTGCAGACTGTATTAAAACAGGATGCCTCTGCCGTGTGTCGGGTTAGTGATTTAGGTCTCTTGTGAGTATTTTCTACTACTTTATTCACTCTAGGAACTATTAGTAATCACTTTATGAAATTGTAAAGAGTTGCTGAATCATACAAATTCCTGTCTCAGTGCAGAAAAGGTAGGCCTGAGTTTCAAACCTAAGAGAACCCTTTACAGATACTTTCTGAGCAGTGTTGATAATCTTTTTTGTATGATGTCTCTGTCTTCCTACTCTGCCGGAAACATTCCCAAGAGCAAGTCTTATGAAAGGCAGTAGTAGTGCAAATGTTCATACATTTCTGTGGTGCTACTCATCTTTATTTTTTCTAGAGGGAGCAGTTATTTGCTCAATGCCATCAAAAGGTTAATATGTTTCTTGAATAACTTTTTCACAGAACTATTCTGTGTTAGAGCAGATAAGCTCGAGAGAAATTCAAGCTACGTGAATTGTTCTGTTGGGACAGCAGCTTATTCCCATCTGCTGCCTTGTTGGAAAGGTGGCAGATCATTTCTAAAAAGCTACAGGATGTCATCTAAGATAATATACCTCCCAGTTCTAGTTCAAAAATCACTCATCTTTCAATGGACAGCTCATCTTTTAATGTCACCTGGTACATCATTTTCTAACCTGCCAGTAGACCAGGGCTCATTGTCTTCCTCTTAAGTGGGATTTAAGAGGACATGTTTGTAGAACCTGTGCAAGTCACAGGTCAGAACTGGAGACAGTGTCTCAGATTTGAGAAGACTCCTAAGCTGTCATTCAGGTAGGAGTGGCTTGAAAAATCTAATACCAACATGCACAGAATCTTCAAACTGGCCTAAAATATCTCTTAAATGGACCGTTTACTTTACAGAAAATGGTACTGTTACTCCATTATGCCTCTCCCAGATTTTTAAGAAAACCAAAAATTAAATGTATTTTCTCTGGCAGGACTTGTGCTTTAGACTGTAGATCAAACAGGTTGAAACATTTTTCTGGCTCTTTTTTTTTTTTTCTTCAACTAAGCTTTTTTTTTTTTTTTTTTTTGATTGATTCTTTTATACTCTCATCAACATCTACTCATATTTCAGTGTGGTCTGGCCAACAGTCTTGATACAGAGACAAAAATCTCTAGCATTGGTTAACCAAGCTAGTAAGAGGTTCATATTTTCACCCTGAAGCATGAGGTTGTCCTTGCAATGTGTTATAGGTGTTCTGTCTCAAGTTTTTTGGCAGTTTCCAACACTAAGTATTTAGATGCTAATTCATTGGCTTTGAGCTCTGTTAGCTCTTCTTTTCTGGAGCTGCAACTAAATCAGTGTCCAACAAGTAGCAACATTAATCCCAATTCCTCTGATGTACCTGCATGCAAGAGGGAATGGCATTAGGAATAGTTACTTAAATCACGTTGCAGCTGTCTTTGATTCTGCAAAGCTCTGTCTTTAAAACTGTTTTGCTGGGGAATGCAGCTGGTTTTTGCATTGCTAAAAGTTGGCTGACTTACCAGAAGCATCCAGTCTTTCTTGGATGCTTCATGAAACATCATGATAAAAATACAGCATGGCTAGTGCTTCTGCTTTTATTATTAGTGGAGGTGCAAGTAATAAAAATAATTCTTACTCTCAGAAAAACTTGTGCATAGACAATGCTGCAGAAAATTCCTTACTGTCAGTGTCTCGTTTTCTTTATCTATGATCTGCAATTGAAAAGAGCCAGGATGTTTCCATATAGATAAATCTCTGAGACTTCCATGATGTTCCCCTGCGTCTCAGCTTTGATACTCTTTCTTTAAAGAAACTCAGGCCTTAGCTGTTTTAGTAGCAGAGAAAACCTCAAAAATGTGAAGTTGAATGTAGACAATGCAGACACAAGTCTGCACAGAGCTTGTAATAAAAACAATGGGAGGTGTGAACTGCTGCCTTTATCTCTATTGAGTGTTAGTTCAAATATTCAGCAGTGGTGTCTAATTGTGTACATTAAGTACTTCATTTCTTATGTTAGAAAAAAAGACGAGGCCAGAGAGGCTTCTGGTTGTCCAAGTTTTTGGTTTGTTTGTTTTAAACAACAGCAACAACAAAAACACGAAAAACACCAAGCTTTAGAAGTCCATCAATAAGCTGTGGAAGAATGGAAACAAAAAGCATGGCTGCTAGATTTTTGGCAGCTCTCAGAAGTGTAGTTTATCCTGTAGGTGGAAATCCTACCATCGTTCATCTCTGTTTCTACTGACTAACATTAATCAGGAAAGCACTAAAACACTGAGCACTTCCTTTTTTTTTTTTTTTTTTTTTTTTCCACCTTTGTGTCTATCATCTTCCTCAATCCTTTTTCTGTTAATAAACTCTGTTTTGAATCCAAGCAAACAGGACTGCACTAACCAGACAGTGGATATAGGAGGTGAGAATGTGAAAACAAGCTTTTTCAGGAAGGAAAAATTTCACCCATGTCACTTAACCACTTTGTTTGGGTCCTGTGCTTCAGTGAGTTAATGACTCAGTGGATGTTTCAGTGGAAGTGTTCAATTTTTTTTTGGGGGGGGTATACATATATATACATATATATATTAATATTGGAAGAGTTCTGTTGGTAGTGTTAATTTAAAAACAAACAGCCATGTAGCAGTTTAGGGCCATACTGTGTTATAGGCACATGCATTCTCCAAAAAGCTGCTCACCCAAAGCAGGGTTTGAAGGTCAGCAATGTATTTTAACCTTAAAGTAGATTAAAATACATTAAAATACATAAAGTTAGGTACCTCTGTAAACCTTAGTTTCTGCAACATGCTACAGAGTTAGCATTCTATTACTAGGAGCACAACAGCATTAGTCAATTAGAAGCGTTAAAAAGCAGAAAAAATAATATTGCTTACCTGTCATCCATCTCATTCTGGATAATAGCATTTTGCTAGTGTTGGGAATCCTAACTGTTCTAAAGATGCTCATGGATTAAACCCCAAAAATACTTAATTTCACATTTCCTGAAAATTGTTTGTTTTATATTTTGCAGAATTACATATAACTTTATATGAATCCTTATAATATTATTTATTATTTTAAAAATTTATATGTTATGCACTACTTACCATGCAAAAGCTGTTCCTACCCATAGAAAAGTCTGCAGGCGATTTCCATAGCTGTACAGACTAGTTAGCTCCTTCAGTTTGTGTGGTGCTTTTTTGTGTTTTATTTTTGTAGAAGCAAATATGTTAAAGTGCATAAACCTACTTCCCTGAATCTCATTCTCTGTTTTTATTAAGTGTTTCATTTTGTGCATATAGTTTTGTCTCACTCCATGGCCTTTCTCAGTCTGTAATATTTATCAGAAGCCGTGTGAACTAAAAAATCTGAACAAAGGACTTTTTACCCTTCATTATCTACTGCAACAACTGCTGTGCTTTGATCAGATTTGTTGAGAGTGGACTACCTATGCTCTTGTTTCATGTATTGGATAAAGGCAGTCATTCTGAAGTCACCTTTGGATCAGTCTCACATTGAAACTGTCCCTGTAAGAACAAGAACTGCTCTGTAGGAGGAAACCATAAAATGGTTCACACACCCCAAAAATTTAAGTGAAAGATCACATTTCAAAATGGTGAAAATTCAGGCTGGACTCTGTTTAGCTTTGTTGTTGTTTTTAAATACAATTTTTATTTGTCTCTCCAGGCATGAAGCCTCTACATTTAAAAGAGCTAGCTAGAGAGGGAAAACCTTTAAGCTAGAAAGAGTAGATTTTAACATAGAAATTGAGAAGGTGATAAAAAGGTCCTTCTGTCTTCCTTCCATCAGAAATTGATAGATTAATACTCATCTTGTAGGTGTTTGCACATTCATAATTTTCTTTAACATATATCTCAAATAATTATAAGTAGTAGTAGTCGCCAACAAAAAGGAACTGCAGTTGTATGTTTCCTGGTGTCATGCATTCTAGGGCAACCTTGGTCTGTCTTACGAAGAAGTAGGTCACAGTGCTAAACAATTCATCTCATACTAAAAATCTTTGCTGGACGTTTAATTGTTCAATAGGCATCACCAATCTTTTGTTAGGTAGAAACATCGGAACTTGATCTTATGATTTTATGAATCAGCCGGAGCTGGTTGTGTCTGGTATTTTATATACATCAATTATAAACATTTCAGTTTACTTTTTTCATTGACAAGTAGAAATATAATGAGTGTATTTTTTTAACACAGATCTGAGGGGGCTTTCATGTTTTACTGTTGTTTATCTACAATTAGGAATAATAACCCTTTTACTGTTTCATTAAATGCTGTTTTACAATTTCTGTAAGGAAAAATCCTACAAACATGATTATTTCTATAACATTTAATTTCTGTAGTCTATATATATATTTTTTTTTCCTAAAGTGATAAATTCTATTACTGACAAAAAATACATTTCACCCTAGAGATGTTCTCTGTCCCTGATATCTATGAGGATATTGTGAAATTGTCTGATGGGAAGTCTACTCCATTAAGTTCTGTTTATTCTTCAAATGTTAATAGAATTGCTTTTTAAATACTTTGTTGAAATTAATGTAGAATTCTATTTTAAATAATAAATCTTCCCCCATTTTTGTCACTATTGTTTTTCACAGAAGTAAGTGCTAAATGAAGTGTTGCTGTAAATATTAATATCGTGCATCTGTTTATACTTGGGTCACATTCCAGCAAAGGATGCGTGCAAATGTTGGTCAAGCACATGCTTAAATACTGCCGTAAGTCCTTATCACTGAGCCTGATGTTGTATATGTTTTTGTGATAGGACCTTGCTAGTGATAGTAGTAAGAATTTAGTCTTTTCCATCAGTGAGACTATGCTTGCGTTTTTCACTCCTTCTAGGTGGAGAGGGTGTATAAATTTCTTCTAATTACTTTCAAATTTGAAGCCATGGAAGTGGAAATATTCTCTTCCTTGGTGGTGTTGGAGTGCGCTCCAGTTCCTAAATCTACTCACAGTGAAACATTTGTGTTTAGAACCAGGGGCCAGTCAATTGCAGAGTGTAATAAGCTAAGACAGGGTTATTAAACAGACATATGAAAGGCTTTTTAGGACACTGGAATAAACTCAGAAAATCAGAGCATGAGCTGAAAGAGTGAGGAAAACTAGTTTTGCTGTGGGACATGAGACCACCCAACGGAGGGATGATGGTGTGTACTCTGCTGAAGCCATCGCAGTTTTCTTTCAGACAAGTATGAGGACTTCAATGTGTAGACTTGCATCATTCTACTGTTTATTCTCTTTGGATAATAAGCCCTTCTATTTGCCATCCCTTTTTGCTTCAGCATACTTTGTGAATCTCTCTTTAAAATCCATCACCGAATTTGTAGCGATGTCTTCCATGAAACCACAAATTAGGGCACACAAAAAAATGAAGTCTGTGCATCTGGTCACTGTGTTTCACTTGTTTAAGGCTGGTAGCTGGGTGAAAAATACAGCACCTTGCAAATTTTTGTCTTCAGGATGATTTGCTTAGCAGTATCTCCCTCAATTCTTTGTTCACTTTTAACTTCCTGGTATTTTCATTCCAGAACTCCTACCTGAAAAGTTCCAAGCAAATTTTCAAAGAGAAAATGTTCAAGAAATGTATGTATAGTTTTACAGGAAGCTTCAAAATTAATTAGATTCTTGTACTGTCCATTTGGACAACTGGTAACTGAGTAATATTTCCAGTTCTTGAAGTAGCAGGTACATCAGCAGCACAGTAACTTAAAAACCTGTGTACGTGAACGCATGTGATCTTCTTAAGGGCCCTGCCCCAAGAGTAAAACAATGAGTTCATCTTTGCAAATAATGCAAGATTACATATTTGATGTGAACTAAAAATAGATTAAGTCAGTTCTGAAATACTGAGGACAGTTCCATAGATTTTAAACTCATTGACATAAACTAACCTGTTTGCAGCACTGTGGATGTGCTGTCCTGCTTTGTCAGCTGAAATGTGACAAGGAGTATGATCTGCCCTTCCCACTTCATTGTTTTCATCCATTGTTTCCTTTTCCTCTGTAGTCGTAAGTTTCAGGTAAACCCTGCTGCATTTTTCCTGTTGCTAGACATGAAATTTGCTATACTAGACAAATGTATCTTCATTTTATTTTTTATTTTATTCCTTCATTTGAAAATTGCTCACTTGTTTGCTGTCACTTACAAAGAGCAAAAGTTCACAGGGTTTGGAGAAGGCTGTTCCATTTGTTTTCTTCATGTCTTAGGAAACCTTCAGAATGTTCTCTGTTTTTTTGTCATCGTGGTTGCAGTTTTGTTTTGTTTGTTTGTTTTAAAATAAGCAAAGCAAAGAAAGAAGAAAGTGTGTGTGGGGGGGGGAGAAGTTGTGTGTAGAGGAATCCAGATTTGGTAAGAAATGGAATTTGATTTTATTCTAAGAAGTTAAAAATATTTTCCCCTTGACTCTTAAAATATTCTTTTAGCTTTTCACATGTATTAATGTGCTTTTAAAGAGAACAGACATCGTGGTGTGTTTAATAGGACAAAATTAATGTCTTTTCCATGTCTTTTTATAAATTCTGCTGTCTTATAAAACTTGAGATTTTTTAGTGGGTTGGGGGGAGTAAGAAACTAAGTAAAAAGCTTTTTATTTTTAATTTTTTTTACATGCTTGGAACGTTTTGTTCAACAGCATGCACGTCTGTGTGATTTCACTGCCTGCTGCCTAGGCCATGGCAGGTTCTCTGAAAATCTTGATTCCATTCAGGAGGAAGCTGTCCAAGAGCACTGGGAGCAGGGCTAACGGCAGTCTATGAACATATGGGAGCAAAACATCAGTAAGCTTTTGGAACTCTTCTTTGGAAGGGCTTGAGTGCTCCAAATGCTAGACCTGGGGATGAAATATGACTCAGGCCACTAATCTCAGTAAGAACCAAGGAAATGGAAAATAAATTATGTGGGAGACTTATGTGCAATTAAAAATTTAGTGGTAACTTTTTTCTTTTTTCAACAAAACATCGTACTGCTCAGAGCCAAGCAATATTTCAGGTAACTGCCAAAGATTTACAGAGCGTTTTTCTTGGCACCGGGTAGTAGATTATTATTGTTATTCTCATGTATAGTGACAGTTGTTCCTAACACCAAGAGTCCTATTGCAACTACTATTCTTGTTGGTTGAGATAGGACAAAGACTGGAGCAGCATCAGAGATGAAATGAAGAGAGGCCAAAAAAGTCAATGTTTGAATCTGGCATTCTCCTGCAAGAAATGCACACGAAGGTAATGATGTAAATGATTTTCTAGTATTTAGAGTATCTTATTGAAGTGAGACGTGAGAGCTGAATCCAGTCTCTCCTAATGGTAGAATTTGTACTTTAAATGTTGGTAATACTCATGATAATCTCCTAGTTTTAGAGGAATAGTAGTAAAGTGAGCATGTGGAGACTGTGAGTCAAGAGTAAACTGCCATGACTGCTGCAAATGTTAGCATGAGACCTTCCAGAAGCTATGCTCATGAGATACTTGTGCCTTGCCTGTGAGGCAACTTCAGCTGTCCATCCATATCCTACAGTTCCAGTTGTCTAAAGTATCACAATATTTAGACTTTCAAGTCCAGACTCGGAGAATTACTTTTAAATAAACTTGTTGTTCAAGATAATTATATGGCTGTTGTTCCATACTCAAACCTTACATGCACTCGCCAATAATTATCAAATCTTCATCTTTGTCAAAGCGGGCAGTTCTTCATGTAGAATTCTACTTGATCTTTTATAGAGATACCAGTATTTAGTAATGCTGGTACAATTCACAAAGATGTGATAATACTTAGTGAAACAAGATAATCATTTAAGAATAATGTCTAAAAAAAATATTTCCTTATACTCAGAGTTTGGATCTGCTAGATAAAGTTTTTTTTTTTTTTTTTTTTTTTTTTTTTTTTTTTTCCCCATTCTGAGGAAGTACTAATTCAAGTGTGACAGCAAAACTGGAATGAACTTGCTTGAATTAGGCTCATTCTCAAGACTCAATTGAATGAATTTAATTTTAGTATCAGATGCTATTTTTCTTCTGCTGACTCAGTGACAGGGCCCTGAGCAACCTCATCCAGTGTCAGAGTGAGCCATGCCCAGAACAGGTGTTGAACTAGATGATCTCCTGAGGTCTCTAAATAACTCTATTGCCAGGAGGAGCAGAATTAGATTCCCACTTGTATTTTCCTGTCTTAAAGTCCCTCTTATTAGCCTTTCTAGTCAATTACTTTCAAGACTTAAGCTGATGTAAAAAAAGAGGTTAAGCAATTCAAAATTTATTAATATTTTTTTTTAATCTTGCAGTAAAAGTTCTTCCTGTTTGCATTCCCCTGGAATAACTTACCTATCACTAGTGGATTTTTAAAATGTATGAGCAATCACTATCTCAATTTCATTAATTTCACCATGTTTTTTTTGTTACTGTTGTCACTGTACTTGAAAATAGTCAAACAGCTGTGACAAATTTGGGTAATGAAGCTAATCTGGCATTCCTTCATTCTCCATGTGTGTTTTAACTTCAATTTATGCTTTTTTTTTTTTTTTTATTTGTTATGGTACACTTGCTTCATATAATGCCATGTGCTGAAGAGAGAAAGCTTTATAAGAGAAAATCCAGATCAAGCTTGAAGCTTGAACTGGCATTAGGTTTTCTGGTTGTTACATGCTCCCAGTGATAATTTAGGATTGTTTGTAGGTTTCATGCTCTTGCAAGGCAACAGTTTCTTTAAAACTCCCAGTCAGTGTTTTCCTTGAGCAAAATAGCAAGGAACAGGACAAGTTTGATTTACTTTCTAGTAAAAACACTTTTTGAAAATTTTGGGGCACAGCAATATATTCATTTCAGGTGCAAGCTTATCTTCACTTGAGATGTCCTGATTGTGCTAAAGCTGTCGGCACTGTGGTACTGCGTACCTGAGAAGTTCTCAGTTGGGAGCTTTTTTTCAGTGTCATTTAAACTTGTTTAGAATCTACTAGAAGAGAGACAGAACTAGTAATTAATCATAGGATGCTTGTCTACAGTGCTCTCCTTGTAGAATCACAACAGCAGTCTCAGAAATGTATGGGATTCCTTAGCAAGTTTCCCTAGTGGAGAGCGTGTTCTTGCAGGGCAGGGACTCGGTGCATTAACAGGAAATCTAAGGCTCCAAGAAACTGTGGAGTGAACACTCCTGCAAATCCTCCACTATAAAACTACAAGAGTGAGGCAGGGGAAACACCTTGGTCAAGCTGTGAAAGCCAAAAATCAACTTTAATTTTTCTCACGTTGAAACATGGGGGAATAATTGCACGTTGTGGCTAATTGGATATATAATCTGATCTTCGGTTTGATTCTCTTCCCTCTGCCAAATCAAAACAAAACTTGTGTCCATTTCGGGGGCACAAACTTAATTCTGGTGTTAAAACACACTGCTTTAGAAACTTACAAAAAAGCCATGGGTCAGCAGGAGGTGCAAAAGCTGTCCCTGGACCACTGCTTTGCCAGCTGGGGCTGAGCTGTTGTGGCTGGGCCATGGGGGGGATGGAGGGAAAGCAGGCATGATCCTGGGGGCTCTGCAGAGCCCCTTGGAGAGAGTTGTTTGCCTGGTAGCTTCTCTTCCACCCTCCATTCCAAAGGGAAATAATAAATTGTCCTGGAACAACTGAAAAATAAAATTACAGAATGCTTTGTGCTGTGGTTTTGGTGAAAACTATGTGAAAAGGATGGTGAGTGGTTATGGTGCTCACCTAAAGCTTGAATCACCCAGGTTCACCTTCCAGAGAGTTCGGTGCACTGCTCAGTCTTTCTGTCCCATGTTTTCCTAGACATAAGAAGAGTAAGAATATCCTGCCTGTGGCTATTCCTACTTAGCTTACCCTAGGCCATCAGCTGTTAGAGACTGCGTTTTGCACTTTTCATTTGGTACTGGTCTGGCATTACTGGTCTTGGTGGTCTTTCTCAGGGCTCCTAGGAGCAGGTGTTACACTACCACTACTTCTAATTTTTTTAAAGTTCTCCAAAAACTTGAACTAGCGTAGAATATCTGGTTGTGTAGCTTTTTTACTGATTGCTTACAGATCAGAAATATCTGAAGAAAATGTCTGATTGCATTCCAGTTAGTGAACAGATGTCTCTCTCTTGGAAAGTCTGTCTCTGCCAACTGGACTCTTTCCCTAGCAGTTTCATCAGCTAAGCAAGATATAAGCATCCTCGTCCTGGTTACATACATAAGGAAAAATTGTGTTTGACCTCTTAACACTGGAGTGAAACTTTGGGAAGGGACAGAAACCCGTATTTTTTCTAAAGGTTAATACAAGAGAGGTGTCCCTTAGTCTGATGAATGTAGTTGTGCTTTCTGAACATATAATCCTGTAGGATATTAAGTCACTGTAAAATGTCATGTATCCTTGATCCAGCAGCTGACAGAGATACTTGGACTAGATTTGTAGTAAAGGTTTTTGTTTTTGTTTTTCCTTTACGAATGTGTTGTGACCTGGTGTACTAAAAAGAATTATTCTGTAATAGGCTGTAATATATTTTGGATAAACTCAGCAAACGAATTAGTGGATGCTCTGGGGCAAAATGAAATTGTTGGAATCAAAACTGTATAACGGTTGTTCAAAGGTCTTGAGTGTTTCTGTACTTGACAGTGGATGCTTATCTTTGCTCAGTCTACAGTGTGTTTACTGATGTGCTCTCTTCAAATTTTGGAAGAGAGATTATTTTTTTCCAGTGTAACACATTACAATTCATAGAGTAAATCTTTATGTGAAGATCCAAGGTTCCTTTGGATTTTTGCTGAAGGTGTTGGAAAGGCATTTAGGTGGGATTCATTTCTTTTATGTGTCTCTCTTACCACCGAACTATTTTTAAGCAGGGTTTTTCCACAGTTATTTCTGTGTTTTGTGGTGTTTTTTTTTTTTTTTTTTTTTTTTTTTTTTTTTTTTTTTTTCTCTTCTTGGCATGAGGACCAGAGGCTTTTCTCTTGGCTTTTGGAGGAAGCAATTTCTTGTGTGCATATCTCAGTAATCCTGATGTGATCGTACTCTGTCTCGTTGTTTCTTGATTAGAAACATGGGAACATATAAATATTAGGAGGTTAGACATACTAGATCCTCCAACTCAATCTCTGCAACTGTAGAAAAATGTATAAAAGACATAGTCTAGAAAGAGATAGATCTAGGACATCTACTCCACATGGCCATTGCACGTGACACCACAAAATCCATATCTCATCCTCTGAATTTATATTCACAGCTGAAATTCGAAAGCCGTAACTGTAAAGCAGAGTCCAAGGACACGGCCAACATTTTAATTGTGGTGTCCAGCCTGTCTTACAACTCCCTGCTGCTGGAGTAGGATCTGAGTGGGTGGGTGCTTTTAGGCTTTCTCATAATTTCTGTCTACATACCCCAGCTGTCACCCTGGGGACCACCTGAAACAGAGGAACAAAAGTCTGTGAAACTTTGAAACAATAATGGTTTATTATTTAAATGAGGGCAGCTTCTCAGTTTTTTTTTTTTTTTTTTTTTTTTGCCAATTTCTCCAGGTAGCTGACAGAGGTTTTCCTGAAACATTAAACATTGAGGAGATCCTCTTGGAACATTCACTGGATTGCTTGGGTGCAGAGTCCTTATGCATATATTGGCCTCTGAAAATTTGTAAAGGATGTACATACAGATCTCTGTTCAGTCACAGACATGCAGATGAGTGATAAGTCAGAAGACAAGCCAAATATATCTGAAATAGTGATAAGGAAACTGTAGGGCTTTCATGTGTTTCTGATTCGTATTCAGGAAAGCTGAAAAATAACTGTAAATGAAAAAGTCATGACAGAAATACTGAAAGGAATATACTGGTGCTAACTTTAGGATTTAGCTCCCTGAAACCAGGCATGTGCATTTGCATGAGAATTAATATATATAACCAGCATTAGAAATGGCTGCTTCTGCCAGATGGCTGTCAGCTATCGGGCCCTGGCTTGCTGATATATAGCATGTGGGGTGCACGTAATAACCTGCTGAGTTTAGCTGGGAGGAGAGTCTGGTTATTTCATTGTTGTTGTTTAATATTTGTTGTGATCACATCCAGAACAATAGTCAGAGCTCGTGCCAAGCAATGTACGACACAAAATGATCTTTGATTGTGAATGCAGATTGGTTTATATCTAAGTACAAATTCTCAGGAGGTTTGTTTGCTCATGGGGCTTCAAATTCTAATTTCAAAGGCTTTTCCATACCAAGGTAGCATGAACATGACCAGAACATACCACATTAATGAAAGAAAGGGAACACTGTGAGTTTAAAATATGTTTCATGAGCTTGCATAGGCCATATCATCACCATCAGCAGAAATATATAAGTTTAGACTATTCAGAAATCTGGCCTTGTGTTTCATTGACTTCTTTTCAAACCTTTGAGAGGCACAATGACTTCCAGTGAAAATAATTATTCCAGAAAGTTCCATGGCACAATGACTTTGCCTGGTATTTATGAATTACACAAGCTTAATATCTGGCAAGAAAAAAAAATCTATACTAGGAAAATTATCTCTTGCTGATATTAAGTGTCAGCAATACTGCAGCTGAATCACGGGTGCATGTGGGTTAGCTGCCAGCATACTCAAGGACAAAGTGTGTTCAGAACCATTTGGGAGCTGACATTAATCTGGCATATTCTGCAGCTAGCTTGTACTTACATGCACTTCTACACTCTGAACCAGCAACAAATAGTTTCTCTAGTGTGAACTAGGATAGAGAGACCTATCAGAAAACACCACAAAGAAGAAAATCACCTGAAATCCAAGGAGTAAAGCAGGACAATTGTTAATGCATCTGTAGAGCAATTTCATAGCCCTGTTGCCTAACAGGAAACCAGTGGAGCAGCTGCTGAGGGAGTGATTGCCATTATACCTTCTGTGGAAGCAAAATTTATTTTTCTGAAGTGTTAAAATAATCATATTGAGACTTCCTTTAAATGCTCAATTTGTCAGGAATGGAAATATGTTTTGACAATCTGAGTGTAAACCTGAGCAGAACATTACTTTTTGTAAATGCTGCATTGTAGATAGATAAAATGAAGATCTAGGGTACGGGATGCAGGCAAATGACAGTGAACCGAATAACTGATGTGTGAAGGAATATATCAAGATTAGGTTTAATGGCTGTTGTGAACTTGATTTCTATGGACATTGTGAAGAAATTGATGGAAGAAAATTGAATGGGCAGAAGGTTGACATTTGGCTTATAGGCTTTAAAAATGCTTTGTGAAATTCACAGTACTAGAGGAAACTGCAAAAGACCTCAGTAAAGAAAGTGAAGTCACAGGCTTGGACAACATGATGACAGATGGGCTGCTGGTCAAATGCTCAGTAGCATGCAGTCGAAGGAATAATTTTAGCCAGTCGGTCATAAATTCACTGTAAAGCCCAGGAAAAAGACTAAATATTGTGAATGACTCAATGAAATTACCTACTCAGTATGAAGCAGTGAAACAGTAAAACAATGAACCAATAAAACTTGTCACCGTCAGATGTTAGTGAGGCCAAAAGAACTGCCGAATTTTTGAGCCCTTCCCTGAAGCACTATTACTTCAACTAGGTTGCTATTGAGAAAATTGCACTAATTTCCAGGCACAGGGATTTGATTCCCTGGTGCTAAGCATATTGATCAACGTGGGTGTTTGGTTGTAACTTATTAAGACAATGTTGATTTTTATTTTTTGTAAGGGTTCTGTGAGGAAAATGTTTTTTGTTCACTCTTTCTAGAGAGAAGTGGAGGCTAAAGACTGTATTTATTAGATGCTTGTGGGATATAGTATCTGACTTCAGCTTGTCTCAGAATTGAACAGTTTTCCTCCCTGCTTGGTGTATGCATTTACAGATACAGCGAGAGCGTATTATTGACAGAAAGCTGTCATCTGATGGGTTGAATTACAGACAGTCAGGGCAAGGGTTCTTTGCTGCTTAGGTTCTTGAAAGGCTTGAGACCATTAACATTCCTAGAATTGCGTGTATTATAAATCAGCATAGCCAGATTAGAGGTGGAAAAAAGCATGGGTACATATTTGTCATCATTTGCTCATGTATGTTAAGTTCCAGTTGCAAAGTGTGCCAAAGCAATAAAGTGCCAGTGCTCTCCACAGGCAGTTGGTTTCTGTACTCTGATGGGCAGCACAAAGTTCCCTGGTGTCTGTGATTGCACTGTCATGCTTCTTACGTTGGCCAAAATTAAAAGGAGAGGAGGCAAATGAAATAAGATATGTTTATAGCTTCTCTTGCTCTTCGCTGCTTCAGGAACTCTGCAATGCTCTCACACAATGTGTTTCTCTAACCTGGGGAAAAGGAACACGGGTAAGCCAAAATAAGAACATACAAGAAGTTATTTATTTCTCAGTGTCACAGAATAAAAAGGGTCAGTGTGTCACTTTTTCTAAAATTCTGGTGTGATCGTGATCAGGTATGTCATTCCTACTTGGTAATTACTCAATACTAAGATAGGAAAAAGCCATGTTAAATATGTAAGGAAATAAACCAGTATTTTGGAGTTCCTATAAGGTCTAAATATGTTTCTTTCATCACTCAGTAGTTAAGGTGTTTTCTCAAAAAGCTAAATTCTCTGAGAGGGAACAAAAATTGTGTGCTTCAATAATGCTTTCAGATACCTAGAAGGCTATTGCAAAATATAAAAGAATGTCATATTTTCCCATTTTGATAGGAAGGAAAAGAGTTAAAGGACTCTAATTGCAATGAGAGAAATTCTGTTTAGAATTGGCTGATACTTAGATAGGGATAAAGTATGGCTGGGAGACTGCAAAAAAACCTCTATCACTTCTGATTTTAAGAATAGTCCTAACAGGGATCTGTCAAGTATCTTGCTGTGAGGCAGAAGATGAGAAGCCCCTAGAGTCCATGCCCTTAGTATTTTCTGTGATTCTGGGATTATAAAATTCATGGTTTCTCTGGATTTGTTCACTCAGCCTATTTTTGAAACAGAATTATTGGATGATTTAATAATGCAGGGACAAGTGAAGATACTAGAGAGAGAAGTAATCATAAATATAAGGAGATTAAAAGAGTTATAGCCATTTTAATTAAATATAAGAAATATAGTGTGATTGTAAGGACAGTGTAGAAATAGTTTAGTCTGTGTTTAGGTGCCAGAATGTCTGCACGTAAGCTTTGGAGTCCTTACTTCTTTTTGCCGTCCACAGCTGATGCTTACTAACTCCAGCTGTGACAAACTTCTCTCCTTAGATTAATGACATCTAGACAAATTCCTGGAAGGAGGTGAATTTGGACGTGAATTGAGCATCTGTTGAAGATGAGGAAAAGAGTCAGTCAGCCTAAAATGTGGGGTAGTTTTACAGGCAAAATTAAAAGGTTACTCCTGTTCTTTGAGACTTAAAAATAATATGCTGTAGAGAAGCAATTTGTGTGGGCAGAGGAACGGCCTAGCTCCATCAGTCTTTTCTGTCAGTGACTTTTATTACGTGCCTGAGTCGGGCATAACGCTGCTCTATTTACAGTGGTACTGAGAGGACAGCTTGGTGACTTAAGGTCCTGTAGTGTTATTGCTCTTTGGGGATGTTGCAAAATCCATATATATATTCTCTCAGATCACATTTCAGGGTGTAGTTTGTTATATAACAATCTTCAAAGGGTATTATTTTTGTATTAGAGGACTTGAGAAAGAATTTCTGGCTTGAACATAAAGTTCATGCTATTTTTGATCAGCTTTATCTTCACACATCATAACTTTGATAACAAGTCACGGTACATGAAAAATTGGTGACTTGCATACTTGCCCAATGCTTTTGAAAGTCTCATTAGAGCTGTGGGACTTGACAACAAGCTCCGTATCTCCTGTTAGGTCATAGCTGTGACTAGAGGATAGGTGATGCTGCTTCTGCCTTGATTGTTCAACTTCTCTGTCACCCTTCATTAGGAGTTGAATGAGCACATTACTGACTGGTAATGCAGTGTACTGGCACCAAAACCAGTGTTGGATTTGGAAACAGACCTGGTGAAATGTAGTTACTGACAACAGCAGGTTTTAAAAGTATTTATTTATTTATGTTAAATAAAACAATGAAAAAGAAAATACATGCAAAAAAGAAAAACAACAACACTGTAAAACTGCAAGAATTATAGACTCAAAAGTTTTCATGTTTCTGGGTCATGAGAGAGTGAGCGCCCACAGTCATGAGGAGAACAGGGAGGGTAAAGGAATGACTATTTAAGTAAATATGGAGAAGGGAGTGTGAGTGAGCTAGAGTTGGCACTCATATTCATTTTGTGGGCCAGCACTGGCAACGTACCATAGTGGGTGAAAATGTTGCAGCAATTTATCATGTAAACAACAAAACAGCCCAGATTTATCTAATCAGCTTTTCATGATAAAATAAGTCCAGGCTCCCTTTTTCCAAAACTAAAAGGGTTGCAGCAACCGCAAGATTAGGAGTAGTGTGTATGTGTGTGCATGTGTGTATAGATACGTATGAATACATTTTATTTTTCTTAAAGCATTTTCCCTCATGAGAGAGTAGACATGGAAAAAAGCATAAGGAAACGTGGGAGTAAGAAATGGGGGCTGCTTCAGCAAGAGTTAACCATTAACATTGGTGCCCTGGAAAGCTTTCAACATCTAGGAACTTATTTTTTTCCCTATGTCAAACTGGGTGGTGGTTGCTCAAGATGAGCTGGCAGAAGCTTTCTAGGCAGCATCAGACCTTGGATGAAAATGTGTCCATGGGAAATGAAATAGGGGAAGAGGCTGCTACAGATTTGTTCTGTCACATATGTTTGATTGACTTACTTTTTAATTTATCCTTCGGCACTTAGGGGACTGCAGTTCTCATCTACTTCTTGGTGCTCTGGCATTTCTGGAGACAGAGGTGTGTGGTTGTCATCGATACATATCTGGATCATGACTCACCTTGTTACATTACAGCTGGGCTTTGTAAGTGCTCCTCTTTCCCATGACATGCTGCTATGTGCTTTGAGCCAAGCAAAATGGTGTAGGCAGGTGTGAATGTCTTCAATAGAACAGACACCTTTGTAGCCTTCTATGTTATAGAAGGGAGCAGAAGAATCTTTTTTTACGTTACTTAGTCTAGGGGAGACTTCTTTCTTCTCACTCCATCTGCTGTCGCTTTCAGCTCTTCTATCTTCCTCAGTAGAAAAAAGCCCTCTGAGAAATATTCCTGGCCTTGTTACCCTGTCATGAAGAGAAGCGTGAGAGTGCTTAGTGTCAAAGTGGGATTCTCACAACCCTGTGCATTGCCTTAAGGATTTAAAATGTTGGGGTTTGTGTGTTTATAAAAGTTACTAATTGTGTTGTGAATGTAACAGATGTTAGCTACTCTTCAGAATACCATGGAAAAGTTCTCTTGCTCTCTTTTGAGCTAAGAGGCCCTTCCTAGTGGTTCTGATGGCTCCACAGGCCAAGCTACCAGGAAAAACAAAACAGAAGAGTATCTTATCTAGAGTGCTTTTGGATTCTGTGTAGGGAAATGTTTCTAAGGGAGAGTCAAAAACCTGATGAAGTAAATCTGATGAAGTTATATGCTGACTCTATTTTGTGTTGATTTTCTGTCATGATCCACGAGTTCCCTCAGTCTCACAGAAGCCTTGAAAGTGCAGAATTATGATAACCTTGGGTGGTGTGTACCTCATATTTCCTAGAGTTCATTCATAAATGAACCTTCCTTGGACAGCCAAACTGAGCAGCGTTTGGGATCAGTTCAAGATCACTCCAGGAAGAGATGGTTCTTCCACCTTGTGAAAAAAATCCACTGATATGAGATCGTTTTGATTATTTATTTTTTTTTCCTTTTTCCTGTGGTGAAGGATGTTCCTAGATGCACTACAGATTTTGGTGTTTATTTTAGGCTTCCTTATCTCCTGCAGTTATTATTCCCTGGAATGTTCTTAACAGCTAGTGTTAAGGCTTATGTTCTTTTTTTATATAGGTTCTTTGTATCAGATCTCCCCATCAAAGAATATTAATAGTTTTCAAAGTCTATAACCATCTTCATACAATAGCCATTCTCTTTGTAAAAACAGACACAGACAGATATCTCTTCCTCTTTCCATTACAAAGGTATTTGCTTCTAACTGTAGCATGTTCCAAATCTTGTCTGATAAGACAGAACAGTAATAATATCAAGATTTTGTATTTTATAAACTATTCTGGGCTACAAAAAGAAGTTGTGTGCTGTTGAAGGGTCTCTTACAGCAGATTGAGGTCCACGTTTTATTTCTTGTCTAAGCAACTATGAAATGTATAAGGAAGATGTCTGTACATGATCATAATCTTAATCTGCCCTGAGCAAGGATGGGCAGATGGTCTTTGCTGGGTTTTCCTGTAACTTCACAGTGAAGCAAGTGAGGAGGCAGTACGTGAGCTTTTGAGTTATTGCTGTACTTGAGCAGTGACCTTTTTCCCAGGTGATGTTGCTACAGTTGGACCCAGCAAGGTACAATATCATCCAAGTGTTGCTCTGATTTGTTGTTCTTTGTTTCTGGTTGCCCATAGCTGTGTGATTCAAAGACCCATCTTTCTGGACAGGAGCTTGGTGCAGTAGGAGAGCAGACAGTCTTCAAGAAGCTGTCCCGTACTCCACAGATGGGCTGGGTGTCCTGTGGAACCTGATGAAGACCAACTGTGTTTGCTTGGACAGTTTTCTGAATGTTTAGGCAATACTCACTTCTGAACAAGGTATATACAGAACACTCCCAAGATAAATGCTTCTGAAGTACCAGTCTATTGTACTTCCTGGCCAAAAAAAAAAAAAGAAAAAAAAGATGCTCACAACAGATCAATCACTGCTGAGATTTAATTAATCTTGAATCAATTTTGAACAATGCAAAGCATACTATTGCGCAAAATTCAGCAAGGCGCAGAAGCTTCTGACAGAGAAAACAAGTAGGCAGGCCAGGGCAGGAGGTCCTTGTCATCATACAATACCACTTAAAAATAAAATATTTAACAAAGGTTAGTTACAGTTTTATTAAAGGTTTTTTTTTTTTTTTTTTTTTTCTCTCTCTAGCTAGCAGCCTAACATGCCTTTCATTACCTAGATGAGAAGCTCTTGATTTCATGTCTTGATCTCTCAACAGCAGAAGTTGTACGGAACTTCATTTACCACCAGGTAAAAAAGACCTTATCTCTGCATATTTGAAAAACATATATCCACTGAAATGCCTAATTTTGCAAGATACTGGGGATTTTTCTCTGGGAGGTGTCAGACCTTTTTAGCAATTGAAGTTCAATGTTCTCAATTTTTAACAGCAGTGACTTTAGCACTTCTTACAATTGAGCTTTCCAAGGTAACTTGGTATTGGCGCCCAAACTGATATCAGTCAGAATGAATCTGATTAAAATAATCTAAAAGTCATTGCACCTACCATGAAACTGTCTGCATCTGACTCCACTGATTTGCCCCACCTTTGGTTTTCTGCATCTTTTTTACATTAGTGACCACTGAAGTAATTTTTCAGCTTTTAGGCACAAAAAGTCATCAGTGCTTTTGGAATAGGTCTAAAAGACAATGTACTACATCCTGAAAGTCTGTTCTTTTTCCTCAACAATGTCTTAAAAATAGTTTTGTCACAAATTGTATTTAATCCTTCTGCTTTAATCTTATAATTTCAGAACATTGCAATTCCATTGCTTTTTCATTGCATTCCTTATCACACTATAATACATGCTGCATCAGTCTACTGTGACCATAAAGAAGAATTACTTCTGAATTGTGTCAGCATTTTTCTTTTTTTTTTCTTCTCCAAAACATTTCTATCTGGTGTCAGCCAAGTTGAAAAGGCCTCATTATTTTTTCAGGTTATTGAAAGTTTTTTGGTAAGTTTTCTTCCACCTGCTAAAGAAGTTCTTTTGGAGCTGGGTTTAACCTTGTACTAACAGTAATCTTGGAATTCCAAAACCTCTGTATAATTATTTGTATTTCATGACTTTGATGGATTGGACTTTACAGTTTGAATCTTCACTCTCTTCTGAGTTAAGTTTGGGTTATTTTAGCAATTAGAAAAAGGCATTTTTTGCATTTACACATTTTCTTACTGATCTCCACCTTTTCTCCTATTAAACGGTTTTTAAGAAATACTTGAAGATTGGTGGGAGCGGAGGATTGCTGTCATCCTCTCTTCCTTTCCCAACCTTTCTTCCCCCTGACTCCTTGCTGTAGGACAAAAGTGAGAAAACAAGAGAAATACAGAATGAACAAATAGGGAACTTATGTTTCACTTTAAAAATAAATAAATAAATTGGAAACCCCGCAATCTTAAAACTATCAAGTTTCCCTAAGGGGAAAGAAAACAGCTTCTCTATCCAGCTTTGGTCAGAAATTGTGAGGGAATAAAGTTTGCCTACAGAATGGGCCCAGAGCTGGATCTCTGGCCAACTAATTATTTCATAATCTGTCAGGAAATTCTCTAGGTCTTAAAGTATGCATGGGATTGTCCCATCCAAAATACAGTGCACTGGCTGAGCAGCTTCATTTTCTTCATTGCACATACCAGGCAGCTGTGAGTTTGGGCAGGTAGGGGAAAAAAAAAAAAAAAAAAAAAAAGCATTGTAGTTTACTGAGTTGCTTCTGCAGAGCATTTCTATGGATGCATCAAAAACGTGCAGAGCCAGGGTCTCCAGCAACTATTCCACTCCAGCTGATGTCCCATTGTGACCTGGATTCCACAAATGCACAATACCCTAGGAACGTAGGAAGCAGAGCATAGTGCTACTTAAGATTGAAGATCTCTCCCTCCCTCTGACAGATTTCTGGACATTGTAATACGTTTTCTAATCCTTTCATCTAATCCACACCTTGAAGTAGAGGTTATGACTTGGCTCTAGGTACTTGTGTTGACAAGCTGTGCTTGGGCTCTGACTCACTGTGCAGACAGCATGCATAATATATATATATATATATATATATATATAGTTTTTTCTCTAGCTTTCTCACAGTTGAACTTGAATCCATAATTTTAGTAGAAAATGTTAAACTTTCAAAAGGTTTTCTTAATAGATGAATATTGAGCCTTGGAAGAATACTTCATAAGGTAGGCAAGACCTATAGATGCTTCTGTGGTGCAGTATGGAATTTAGGGTGTTGATCCAGTTATGTCTCTGGCTCTGAGCTTCACAATGTTCCAAAAGATGCAGTGATTGCTAAAGAAATAGTGGAAGTAAATTATATAATAATGGAAAGTAATACCCAAATCACTTGGAGCTAATTTAATACCCATTTAAACAGTCTGTTTTGCTGCAATCTACTTGGTAGTTATGTAAGATAATACACGGTATTTTTGGTACTGAGATGGTAGACTGGAGAACTGTATTTTCTGTTACTGTAGAAACACATCATTAGTAGAGGCAGATTCTTGTACTGGTTATGGCATCTTTTTAGAATGTGGTAGTTTCATACAGGATCAAGGGAATTGCAACATCTTTTTGCAGCATGACATCAAAAATAATCTTTAAAATTTTAAATTAAAAAAAAATCTATCTTCTGTTCTAAATGACAAGAAAAATGTATTTTATTCAGGTAGGAGTATCTAAAAAGTGTTATACGAATAGCTAACTTCATGCTACTATAAAATTTTCTCATTCTTTTACATGCTGCCTTCCTTTTTAAATTGCACAACTGACTTGCACATGGATACTCGCCCAGTGAAGATGTTTTACTCTGTTCTGTTTACCACAGTGAAGTGATGGGCACTGAATGTAGATGTAGAATTCTTGCCATCCATGTGGACGCAACTCAAATTTGAGAAGTGAGACGAGAACAGGTAGAATTCGTTGCAGCTCTTTGCATCTGTCTGTTGAACAGATGGAGGACTAGGCAGACTCCTTTTTTTTCTCAGCCAGAAGATTTCCCTTCTTTATTGGTATGATTCTCTGAACTCAGCAGTGAAGTTGGCCTGAAATATTTAGTTCATCTCACAGGTCTCAAAGTCCTAAGGCAAGGATGTTGCTTGTGGGGTTTCACTCAGAGTTTGTGGGTATATAGGTGTATATGGGTATACAGTTTATTCTGTATTCTGTGTGTTGCAAGTTGTATCTGAGAAGAGTGAAATGCCTCATTCCATCAGAAAGAGAAATGTGCAAGTTACCAAAATGAATAACTTCACAACAGATGGAGTTAAATCAACTGGGAAACAAACTGTGCTCTTCTTTAGAGCCCTGAGGAATATTAGCTGTTAGGTAATCACGGGCCAATCTTTCTGTTTAAAACAAATATATATATAATGATAATTGAATATAAGTTGCTTCTTGCTAAGAGTGTAGGGCTCTGGTCCAGCTGGCTGAAATCCACATTGTATTTCTTAATTGATTTCATTGCATTTGGATCATCTCGTGTGTTGGAAGATTCTACACAAATGTAGAGGGTAAATATGATCTAGGTGATTATTCATTCTCACATCAAGGTAGCTATAACATATGACTTACAAAGGCTACTTAATTCCCATAGAATCTCAGAGTGGAAGTTTCTAAAACATTAATTGTCTACGTGGTATGGACTGAAGTATTTTTGGCTTTTATGTTAACAAAATATCATGTAAAGTGTCTCACTTTTTTCTTTCATTTGTGAGAAGTATGCCCAAGCCACATATTTGTGCATGCACACAGTATACAACACATGCAAGTAAAAGAACCAGCTACCAAAACTGGAATGCAGAGAGTGATTGCTCTGGTCAAAATGCAGACTTTCCACAGATGTTTGATTGTATACATGGGACAGACTTCACTGAAGATGAATAAACAGCACATAAAGCACACAGTTTCTCTCCCCCCATTTCTCTTGTTTATCTGATTTTGTAGGAGGTTTTTAATTAATCCCACAAAACTGCAATAAACTACAGGAACTGTAAACTTAACATGCAGGAACACTATAAATAGAAAAATTGCTACATAGCTCTAAAGTTATTTTTCTTCTTTTGTGTCTATAAACATCTGTTCGAAGCTACATGTAAACTTATTTTCTTCTCTGTGCAGCTGAAATGCATAAGGAAATATTTTTTCCTGAGAAAAAATAGCAGTGCCTACTTCAAGGAATTTGGCAATTGGAGATATTTGGTAGTGAAGAGGCTAACATTTACTCTCTAAACGTCTCTAAAGTGCTCCTCCAAGATGAGCAGAATGCCTTCCAAAACAGCTCTTAATGTTTAATTACTTCTATTCACTTCTTTAAAACTTATGAGAGGCTATCTAATGGGATCCTGTGTATGTCCACATATGTATATACACATACTTGTGTAATTGTCCTTCTGCTAAGCAGATGTTGATACTGTGTAAATGAGGTTTTTATGGGAAGGTAGATCGGTGAAGCAGAGTTTGGGTGTTTTATTGTGTGCTATGTAATACACACTAGCCCTAACAATGTGCCTCCACTGAGATGATATTAAAAAAAAAAAAAAAAAGCCCCAATGTCTTCATTCAATTGTGCTTGCATGTGCTCATCCCCCGTTTAAAGTGCTTGGAATCTACAGACCATCTACTCGAAGGGAACTGGGTTCTGTTTACGTTATGCACAAAGGAAGACAACAGATGAATTCTGGCTGGCTAATTTATCCTCATGTTACTCTTCAAATGAAGCAAAATCTTATCTGTCTCCTCCCCATACCCTTTGTTTCTCTCTTTATTTCACTGTCGCAGATGATTCAAGTTTTAGAAACTACAGCTTTTATGAGGTCAGATAATTTTTTATTTTTTAGAGAAGAGGGGAGAGGATGCAGTTAACTGTCTGTTGCACAGGCGCTTGTTGGGAGGGCTCTCACTGGCGCTCAGCCCTTGGCTGTGTGGAGCCCGGCTCTGACTGGAGCCCAGCTTTGGGGCAAGTTTCACACTGACAGCTTCTCCTTGTGCCACGCATGGGGAGGGGGCAGGCTGGAGATAGACGGGGCTCTGCACAAGATGAAAGAAACACGGTGTGGCTGGAGGCACTGCGCCTCTCGGCATTGCTAGAGCAGCTCAACTATGCTGTGCTATCTCAGGGAAAAGATTCTTCCTGCTATGAAATATCTGCTATTTGTGTGAGATTTTTGGAGGAAGATAAGAAGAAAACTCTACTGGCAACCTATTTTGCACCTCTGAAGCTGAATAAAGAGAAGAAGCAGGCTTTTAACAATTCATTATAGCTTAATATTTCTTAATAGCCTGAACTGAAATAAAAGCAAGTCTGTGTTTTGTACAAGAATTGTTTGTCACTTGTGGTTAACCAGACTTGATTAAACTGTTGCATGTTAGGCAGTTAGAGATTGTGGATCCTATAGCTGCTAAATTATGTAGTGTTGATATAAATTCCTAAATTTACAGTCTGAATCTCTAGCATAGAAAATATTCAACTGTGTTAGCACTTGTAGTTACTGCACTGGTAGTCCTTTTAAAAACAAACGGGTAGGAATCTCTGGTTTAAGAGTCTTTACTGGGGTAGGATTATTAGATGAGGGAATAGCGTTTGTGAGTTATGTGGAATGTCTTGGTATTTTGGCCCAAAACAACTCTCTCTTTCTGCAGTGGACAGGGTAAAATCTTGTTCACATTATGCTCAGAGCATTTTGGCTGTAAATACAACTTTTCAGAGTAGAAGTATGTTACAAAGCAGCTGGATAGTCTTGGCCACGACCATTTATGTAGAAGGATGATTTGTACATACCCTCCATGAACTGCTGTAGACACGTGCCTCATCCTTAAAAATTCTTCTCTTTAGAATGTGAAATTGAACACACATCCATTTTCCACTGTCTTCCCTCTTTCTCTTTTTAATAACCTGCTAATTCAGACAGTACACAGTGTTCAATTGCTCTTTTATTCTCCTCGGAGCAGAATGGAAAGTGTGACGGGATGAGGGTTAACACCCTCCAGTGAGAGTAAAAGATGATGCAGACCTGTTAATGCTCAGGAGGTACAGGGGAGGGGGCAACAGCAGTGTTTTTGTTTCATGCTGTTCCTGATGTACTGAAAATGTTTTGGGGATAGACCACTGTTTTGACATAAGATTTGCCTGCAGATCAGTACACAGGTTGCTTATGGTCCAACTGTTTTCATGAATCAGGGGAAAAACATCTAGGCATGTTCACCGCATGGGGAAGAAAGCCCATAGCTCAGCACTTACATCATCCATAAGCCTTTTATTTATTTTTTGTAAACAACTCTCTTCTGCTTCAAATTAATATCCTGACTGAATTGCTGATACAAATGTTAAACTATTTCGCATCAAGTTGCCAGCTGACAGCACGACAAAAAATGATGACAGGAGTGCTCTTGCCAGTGACTTGTATTCAAGTGTCTCATCACACAACCTGAATCCATGGATACTGATCTCCAGGTTAGACAGGTTATTGTAGTTATTGCCTGCCCTCTTCTCATGGTTTAGCCCTGCTCTGTTGAGAATAAAGGAGTAGAAATTTGTGCCTGATTCAGCAAAACATCTAGGCGTGTTCAACACTAAGGCAATTCTGAAGTGCTTTTCTAGGGGAAAAAGTGCCTGACTTTCCCTCTAAAGCAAGAACACAGTTCTTTGGTGTACTTGTCTTCACCTGTAACTTCCTATCACTTTTGCACTGGATCAGGGCTTTCCTGTGCATCCACTGGGTGAAGCATGTGTTAGTGTTGGTTGGGCCTCTTGTTGTGGCTGTGAACGCATGTACTAGCACACTAAGACAATTATGTTCATGTCACAGGGAGGAAAGCAATACCGTTCTGGAGTATGCTACACCTAATAACTGCATAGCAATCATTTCGCTGAAGGAAGTTACATTGCTTTAATTTTCATGCTGCTGCAAATGAGAAAAGAATTGGGCCTAGAATGTGGGTAGTTGTTGCTTAGATGATTTACTGAGTAAAAAGATTGATGGGTAAAAGCATATTGCTTCTATGGAGGGGGGAGAAAACAACAACTGATAAGCGTAAAAGTCAGAAGAGCCTTGAAAACAGTATTTTGGCCCTTAATCAATAGCCCTCTGAGATGCGTTGGCAAGAATAGCAGTGAGGTGGCAAAGAATCCAGAGTAAATCAAACAAAGCATGAAACCCCAACTAACAATAGGCCTGCCTTTTTTCATTTCATGACCAAGCACTTGCATCACTGTTCAAAGGGCTTATTCTTGTGTCATGTATGTTGCCTTAAGCAAATTAGCTCTGGGAACCCACTTGGAAGGAAAAAGGAGAGGAAAAAAATAAAATAAAACAAAGCCCAACACCAAAATTGTGTCAGAAGCTTTATCCAAAGTCAATATTTATGAAGTCATATCGACCCAGGAGGAGTCCATGCTGTTTCAGTACCACAAGCAGTGCCATTGCCTCCGCAGCATTTTGTAGAATTTTCACACCTCTGAATCAGCAAATAACTTCACAGAGGCAGCCAATGTGCCAGAGACTTGTCCGGACCATGTGTCTCGCATTCTCTACCCAGAAGGGTCAAAACTCATGCTGGAGAGCCACTTCCTCGCTGTCATTCAGATACTCTCACACGAGCCAGGAGGCTCAGTTGTAGAGCTGCAGCACAGAGAAGAGCACAAACTTGTGGTGGGTGACGAGGAGCAGAGCAAGGAGGACTGGTGCATGGATTCTGCTGCAACCGTCTCCATGGTGCTTACCAGAGGTGGGTATCTTGCCTGCAGAGCTTCTCTGGAAGCTTCAAGCCACTTGCTGCCCACTGTGGCCAGCACGACTACACGTGTGCACTGCAAGCAGGGCTGTCTGTACCTTCCCACCAGCAGAGGCCTGATTTAAGAGCATCTTGAGGGAGCTGGGAGTTTACAACCACTTTTCTGCTCAGTATTTCCTTTGTTGCTGCTTTTTGCTTAGCACGCAGGATGCTTTGAATCTTATCCTCGGGTCTTTGTAACTCTCCCTTTGCATACAGAGGAAACAAAGATGTCTTCGGAAAAGATTGGTGGTGAGCGGACATCTGCAGCTTCTAGCTTGTGAAGGATGCCAAAATCTGTGATTACTTCTAAGGCCCAAGGCCTGTGCTCTAACTTCTTCTCTATGGCTTTATTAAGTGCCTGTGGGCACAGCTGCCTAGCCCAGGGGCTTCTTGCTTCCCTGATGCTGTTTCTTTGTTGCTCGGGCCCCCTCTGCGCCCACTTACTGTGGGATCTCTAGTCAGTTAGGAGCAGGTTTCTAATGCTGCCCCAACACTGCGGCCTAACCCTGCAGTTACTTAACAGTTATCAATAGCCCTAGAGCTGTGCGCAGCTGTTCTCAGAGGAAGCGAAGCTGTAAAAAAGGCAATGCAGCTTTCCCAGCTCCTGAAGCGGGTAGGCTCACTTGGAGAGTGCTCCTCTGACAGCAGACAGACTGCACCCGGTGTTGTGCCAAGTCTCTCTCCATGCGTAAATGTTAGAATGTGTTATAGTTACAGATACAGTAAAAGAAAGCTTAAATTGTACAGCTGAGAAACAACAAAGGGAAATAAATGTAGAACAGCATGTGCTGTGTGCTGTAGGTCTACAGTCTTACAATTAGATGAAGATAAGGAATACAAACAGAAAAGGCCACTTGGTTGAATGATTCTCATGTTTTCTAAACACGTGTTATTGCTTCACCTAAATCCGTATATCCTTCTGCTTGTGTTTCCTGCTCTGAGGAAGGTGTTCTAAAAGGAAGGCTTAAGCAGGAAACGTGTGTAGACAGGTTATTTGACACAAACTCTGTATGACTAGCTCGAAGGGACAAAAGATGGTGTTTGGCAAAAGGCAATAGAAAAAGCTAGTGAGTAAGTCCCCGTAAGAAAACTGTGCTGAGTTATTTATACATAGCACAGTAGTAAGAGCAAGTGATATGGTCTGTGTAGCTGGTGCTTATCCAGAACATGGAGAAGTCCTCTGGTGTGACCAAAAGGTGTTGAGGAGGAAGCAGGAAGTCCTTTTTTTGTATGGCTAGAAAGTGAACTTGCTCTGCTGTGCTCTCATGGAGTTTTCCTTGAGTGAGTCAGTGCGACTGCAGCCCAGCAGAGCTGCAGCTCACAGGGAAGTGCCGTTCCTGGAACTCATCCCCTCAGGTGAAGTAAAATAAATACAGCTCAGCTCTGTTCTCCTGTTTCTGTAGCGTGACAGACTAGCTGGAAAGCTTTGCATTTTCTGTGCATCTCTGTTCTCAGAGAAGGATCTGACAGGCAGGAGGACCTCCTGTTATTGGGGAAAGGCACAGGTAGGGGACATAAAATGGAGGCTTTTCTAAACACAGTTTCTGGGTGTGAATTACAAAACTACTGCTTTTTGTGGTAGCTAATATGCAACTGAGTTACTATTCCTTTGGTGTCATGTACTCTTAAGTGCTCCTACTTAAAGAGAAACTGATCTAGGGGTGGAGAGAGAATTTTGTAAACTTACACTGTTTTTCTCCAGGTCACCAGGTAGGTGATGTCTCCATGTATTTTATAATAATAATATTTTTATTATTCAATTTATTATTATTATTATTATTTTGTACATGTTTGTTTTCTTTATTTTGTTTTTTTTATTATTATTATTATTATTATTATTATTATTATTATTATTATTATTATTATTATTATTATTATTATTATTATTATTATTATTTTGTACGTGTTTGTTTTCTTTCTTTCCTGTTGCTGGTTGCTTCCCTTCCTCCCCCCTTCTGTCTCAGAATCTAAAGCTTGTATAATAGGTACTTTCCATGCCTTAACTGCGCCTATGCTGGACCTGTTGCAAATGTGACATTGTCTTCCATATACCAGGCAGCAGATCTCTAACTCGGCGGTGTTTGACACCTGCTCTCACAAAAAGGAAATGAAGCAGAAAGAGCTCACTGCAACAATCAGTGGCTCACAGAAAGAAGTATTGAAACAAATATGTGGCTGAAACGAGGCAAGGAAGGGAAATGTTACTTCCTGCTCTGCCACAATCTGATCTTTCTCAAGTTCTCTCCTTCCTCATCTAAATGGGGAATTTTATGCACAGTCATTCCCATTATTAGTGCAAGATTTTTCTTCATGACTAGCAAGAGGCAGTTGAGTTCTACAGGACGGAGATCCTTGCTCTGCCCTATTATCTGCCTGCCAGTTTTGTCATTTTATGCTGTAATCTATCTGAATTTGCAAAGTAGCACTACGTAATTAAACCAACTGAAATATTTTCCTATTCTTTTACAGTGGCAGCTGGCCAGAGAACTGTCTCCTGAGCAGGGAAGTTTTGCAGCGTTGGAAGTAAAAAATACTCCGATATCCCTTGCATCGCAAGCCTTTGCAGCTTGCTGGGTAAGTGGAGCTGGTGGCTATCTTTGCCTATGCACTGGGAGACAAGATGTGGTTTGATCACCACATACTGAACAAATGATCAAATAAGTTCATTCCTGTTCTCACCCAGATCTTTCTTTGCTTGGTGATTTGGATTTCTCCTACATTTTCATCAAAAGCATTATTTTCTACATCTTGTGATAATAGACTAAAGCTTTAAAGAAGGATTTCCTCTGTGGATTACTGCAGGAAAAAAAAAATTAAACTCCTTGTGGATGCTCTTTTCTTCCAAGGATTCATGTTTTGCTCTCTTTTAGGAATAATGATGCTATTTCACAATGCCCTTCAGGTCCATCTGGAAGAAAATTGGAGACATAGCCTGAATGTGTGTGTTCACATTAATTTTTTGTACACAGCCGCATTTGTTATGTAAACTATGAAAGACTTCAGATAACATTGCAGTCTAATGAGACTCCTAGCTCTGCAATTGTTAAGAACAAATTTAGCATCAGCTGCTCTGATGCACAGATAAGGTGTGGGAAGAACTGTTCCTCTCCCCCACAGCAGCATGACAACAGCTTCCTCTTACACTGCTGAGAAAACACGATGTGTGCTCTTCTGAGCAGTTCATCAGGCAAAAAGGGAGGAGGAGGTGGAGGGGTGAAAGATAGGACACTGCATTAGCTCTTGGGAGGGAACAATCATTCCGAAAGCCAAACAGAAAACAACAGAGATATTAGGGAAATGAGAATAAAGGCATCCTACAAGAGGAAGGGAAAACAGTGATGAGTCTATGTTCCTTGGTTTGTCAGAAGGTCTCGATGTGCCCTGTGCTTTAATATAATAAAATGATGAATGTCAGACTCCAACTCCACTGAATACTATTAGCATCCAGCAGAGCAGGCCTCTGGGACTGCCAGTGTGCAGGCTATTGCTGTTCAGCTTCCCTTCATAGAGAAGTGAGTCCTCCTCCCCGAGGGCTGATACTTCTAGGTAGCTAATTTTCAGACCGGTACAGTTCAAATAATCTTTCCCCAGTATCAAGAGTTAGCAACTGCCTCAAGTAGAGCAATTCCAGTGTGTGGAATGAATTTACTTGTTAATTTATTGATACCTAAGTTCTTAGGTCTTCGCTCCTGGAAAAAAACCCTTGCCTCTAGTCCATCGGGCCGCAGTTGTGTCTCTCCCTCTAACAAACAGTAGTTGTGTAATTGGTGGAGCAGATGAAGTGGAACATCTAATCTGTAGCAGAGATTAGAACTAAAGTACTGTAAGCTGCCAGAGCCATTCTTGCTCACATGCTACCTGGCTCAGTAGTTAGTCAATAATTTATGTACTGCATTATATCATGGCCAGAGCAGTGCAGCATTTGCTTCCTGCAGTCTAGTACTGCCAGGCAGGCTCCAGCCTAGCTTTGAAGCGCAGGTACAGGTTCCCTGTTACCAAGCCGCAGCATTGCTCAGGAGCGACTGGAAGAATTCTCTCTAGGCCTGTGGTTTCCAGACCCATTTACCTACTAGAGGTGAGACCTCTATCTCTCGGAGGTAGCATAACCAGCCTTTTCGTAGCATTATAATACAGCCTTTCTTTGCCTGTGAGCAAGCCCTGCAAACCTTTAACATACAGCTGTCTACAGCTGTCTTTCTACAGCCAAGATCTGCTGTGGTGCCCACGGGGCATCTAAAACTGCTTGGGGGTGCTGTGCTGCAGCAAGTGCCTGGTGAGCATGCATGGGAAAGTGCATTTTCCACAGCTGATCTTTTGCTGAGTGCCTGTTGCTATAGGTGGGCTTGGAAATAGATTTTAAAAAATCAATTTGTTTATGTATTTGCAAGAAATAGCACAGTCAGCACTTTGTCTTTAGTGGTTTGCCTAGGTTCAAGTGGTAAGTGAGCCCAAAATGTTGCCAAGGAAAAACAACCTATTTCAATGTGTTTTAAAGCAAATGGGTTCACCTGGCTGGGTCAATTCCAGCACAAGAATAATAGATTTTGTCGTAAAAAAGCATAAAACTGGATGTTGCAGTGAACCATGGCCGATGCCTGTCTGGGTCTAAGGTCAGAGCTGGTGCTGGATGCTTTGCTGTGGTGTTCAATAAACGTACCCTGAGGGGTTTCAGGTTTGGTATGCTTAACGCGAAGCAGCAGCAGAGAGACAGAACCACCTTTCCCTTCAGGTGCTGACTGAAACGTGACCGAAACCGCTCCTCATCCCCGCTCCAGGCGGTATCCAGCGGTTCTGCTCTGAGCCCCGGGGCCAGCCCCGCCATGCCGGGCCCGCCCCCCCGCACGTCGGCGCCGCGGCCGCGCTGCCTCAGGCCCCGGGCGGCTCCCGGGGCGCGGCCAGGCCCCTCCGCTCCGCTCCGCTCCGCTCCGCACCGCGCCTCGGCTCGGCTGGGCTGGGCTGGGCTGGGCTGGGCTCGGGGCGCGCCCCGCGGGCGGCTCAGCCGCCAGGTGGCGGCCGGGAGCGGGCGTTGGCGCCGGAGGCAGCCGGGAGCCAGGGCAGAGAGGCGCGGCGCGGCGGCCGGGGGCTGTCCCTCAGCCCCGGGAACGCCGGAGCGCGGCCGCGGGACCCGAGGCAGGTTCCCGGCGGAGCGGGCGCCGCCTCCCATGCGCCGGAGGCCGCGGCGGTGCCAGCCTCCCGCAGCGCCCTGCGCCTCCTCCGCCCCGCGGCGGCACCACGGGACCTGCGCCGCCGGGGGACGCCGGAGCCCTGAGGTGAGGAGAGGCGAGGCCCGGGGGGGCGAGCCCCGGCCAGGTGGGGCGGCCGCACTCGGGGTTGCTGCTCCCCGAGGCAGCGCCGGAGGAGAGAGGAGAGAAAGCCCCTTCCCCGCCGCGGGGGGTTTCTGCCGTGGGCCAGCTCTGTCCGTGTGTCCCAGCGCAGCGTGGGGCGCCTTGCCGGGCTCTGCCCCCAATTCACGCCGCGAGGAAGGGGCTGGGGGGGGCACGGAGCTCGGGGAGGTGATCGAGGAATAAATTCCCTTACGGCTTTGGGTCTTCATCTGTCAGTGTCCGCGCTCCTGTGCGTAGCAGCCCGCGGTGGGCTTCCCGTTAATTCCTCTCCTTTCTGCCCCCTCGGCGCTGTGGCGGGGAGCTGGCAGCAGCGCGCCGCAGGTTAACGTGTGGGGAAAACTGATGGACTTATCCCAAACCTGCTGCCTCGTGCTGTGCACTCCTCATAACGCAAACTGTGCTCCTGCTCTGCTGCTGTCTTTGTGCCCTCTTCAGGACTGCGTTCTTATTCCTCCACCTTAGTCTCAAAATAAAGCATTCTTAGCTGTTTAGTCACTTCTTGTGCGGGAGTTTTTCCGTATCTCCTACCAGCGACAGCACCTTTTTCTGTCTGTTTTCATTCTTCCATTTGTTTTTCCTTTCGATCAAGGGATCAGCAGCACTAAGTGATCCTGGAGACGCCAGCGCAGCGCGGGTTACGCAGCAGCACGCTGACTTCTGCTAGCAGACGTGACAAATCTGAGTAGGCGCATCAGTTATGTGAAGAGCCAACACAAGCAGTAGAAATATTTGCAACTCACTGTGTGGCCATCAGTTGATAAATCAGTGTGATTTATTTATTTTTAATCAGAAACTACTATGTAAGTAACTCGTGGTTAGTAGCTTAATACAAGGGTCTAATGCCATGGATGAAATAGTCTCCTAAGGGGTGCTTAATGCTCTGTCAATATGCTGTGCTTGTTTCTTCTGTCATCCTTTCCTGTTCTGTGCTAAGAGGACCAAGACCTGAAAATGGCCCAAAATTTATCTGAGTTCAGTGCTGTTTGTGGAGCTGCCAACGCACTCTAACAACCCGGTCTATCCAGCTGCAGCTTGCCAAATCGGACTTCTTTCTGGCAAATGACTGGAAGTAATCTACTGGTTGATGCAATTTCCACCCATTCAATATTATCAGGGATTTAAAATGAAGCTTAGTATTGCTCAAGCTCATTAGATGGTTGTGATTCTTGGTTTCTCTTCCGTCACTTCTCTCCCAAGGATTCTGGTGGGACAGCAGATCTAGGTAGGCTAGGAAGAGAGAGTGCCTTTTGAGGAGAAAAGTGCTAGAAAATGAGAATATTTAGTAATGCTAGAAGTAGGAGATCAGCTGTTTTGAGTTATATATAGAGAGGCCTTTGAAGTGAGTGTAGGAAAGAAGCTTAGGTTATTTGTCCTAACCCTGTCCCAAAGAGAGCTTGTCAGGTTTTGTTTTGGAGCAGGGCTAATCCCTGGTCACTCTAACCTGGAACAGTTCCATTGGGACCCAGGGTGTTACTTCTGTTTCATGACTCTGACTCTTGGAAGCACTTGGACTAAGAGGTGTTGCGTGGTGCAGGATTTTTTTCCTTTCACACTCCATACAACAGGTTCTTTCAGAGCTCTAGCAGATTTAATTGCAGAAATTAATTAGGTTGCTGGTATGTAATGATGAGTTTTATGACTGCAGTTCAAAACCTTTGCTCTTGCTGTAGAATAACATGAATAACTGTGCTAGGCAAACCTCCGTTAAACTAGGCCTGAAAACTAAACAAAAATGAACTAAATCATCTGGAAGACTTAGGTTGGCCTGAGAGTTGTGATTCTGTGCAAGGACAGCAGAAAAACAGGTTTTCAGCGTGGCAGTCTGTGATGTTATATCAGATGTGTGATATATTGACAGAGCATTGACAGAGACAGTTGTTGAAAACAGACATGAGGAAACTTCAGCCAGACAGTTGGTGTTAGTTTTTCTTTTTTTTTTTTTTTTTGAATTGGTTTATGATCTAAAGTTAAGTGCAGTCCATGTAGAGACTCCTATGGACTCGGAGTTATTCCCTTAGAGAACATTCAGGCTTGATGGTTAAGCACTTAAAAATTCAGAAAACTTGAAAGTCAACCATGCATAAAAATATTAACTTTGTCCCCTGTAGTGCTGTATTATGGTAACAGGCTTCAATTGTAGCAGGCTTTAGTTTTTTTCCAAGTAGGAAAAAAATAAGAGGAGAAGACTTACTGGATCAGACCAACTTTGGTGTAGTCAGTGTCCTGGACCTGACAATGTCACTTCTGTCTCTGTAGACAGGCAAAGAATTTTGTAACGCTTAGTTGTGAAACGCTTCCCACGATCACGGTGCTGTGCTCTCCTCTCCCTTACCTAGCTGGAGAACATACTCAGTGAAGAATCTTGTTCTCTTAACCAGGCGCATACACAATTCACTCATCGCTTCATTTCAGCTTAGAAATCAGCATAATGTGGTGATAATGCAGTTTGGAGGATGAGACAGGTTAATAAGAAAGTTAATTTGGTTATGAATTTCTGTGGTTTAAATGCGTGACCAGAGGACATGATCGTGCATTGCTAAGCTGTATGAGGTTACGTAGGAGTTGGTTATTGTGTGCTTTGCATTTAAGTAACTCCTGTTGCGTTCAGAATAGTACATTGCACTAGAAAATTCAGTTTACGTGCATTACATTTTTAGGGAGAATGCATGTCTTTAATTTAAAAGATTAGTTAGGGAGGTGGTAAGCAGATGTAAATAACAAAGACAAAAAATTGCTTAGCAGAGCGATTTGATGGGCGCTGAATTTGGCCTCATGTCTTAGCCTGTATAAAGGGACTGTAGCTGAAACTGCATGCTTCAGAGTTGCCTGATTGTGTTGTTGTGTTCTTTGTGTTAGTTGGCAATAGCAGATATAAATCCTGTAATTTAAAACAACTCGGTTGTCTCCTAGTGGAATGTGCTGTCCCACCCAGTTTTCTCTTGGGGACTTGTGAGTGTCATGTCACACATCTCATTTGTGTAGCTTCTCCCTGCAGGGTTAGGGCATTCCTAGAGCTGGGTCAGTGTTCGGAGCTTTGGTTGCTGTTAAGCAATCAGTGCTTGTCAACACCATCTCCTGACATCCGCGATGTTCTTCCAAATGGCAGTACCAAAGGGCAGATGCGGGGCTGCTTGGCAGGGACTGTGCTTGCACTAGAAATATTCCAGGTCTAATAGGAGCTGGATCTGATCCTTGTGCAGGAGAAGTAGCTTTTCCTGTTGATCGGGTGATGTGTTTGCGAATCGCCAGAAGGTGGGTTTCTGTGACCTGCTGGGCTGCTGATCAAGTCTTACCAGCATCTTTCTCCTTTTCCTCTCTCTCTGAACAAGGTAAGCTGATCACAGGGTATCGGCCAACTGTTAGATTTCCTGAAGGTAAAATTCTCATGCAGATTGCTTTAAGCTTTTTAAAAACAAAGCAAAACAACCACAGAAAAAAACACACAAACAACAGGAAAAAAAAAAAAAAGAAAAAAAGCACTGGAATAAAAACATCTATTGGATAGGAACAAAAACAAATGATGTAGCATGTGCCTCCTAGGTTTATTGCTGTGTTTCTTCAAATTGCAGCTCAAGGACTTGCTCATGGGCTATTTCACATCAGTCCTGTACTGCTACTTCTTGGCATCCCACTTCAGTATTTATTTTGGTCCTGGTTTTGGAATTTCCCTTCACAGGAAGATTCCATACTCCTTATATGGAAAAATTGGTTTAAAAAGGGACTTTTTTCCATTGGTTCTGTGGATTCTTTTCTCAGTAAGTATAAGATCCGCTATCTGTTTTCTTTAAAGCTCTGATCCAAGGGCCAATAAAGTCAAGGAAAAGGTTATCAGTATTTTCAATGGCTTTTGGGTCAAGGCATTCCCATGTGGTGTGCTCTTGCCATTGGAAAGAATGTTTTAAAATTGCAGTGGCACTTTAAAGGATCATTTCAGTACATCTTTAAGGCCCATCTGTTGATACACTTGCATTCACATGTAAGGAACTAAGTCCCCATCTCCAGGTCCTACAAGCAAGTAGCCCTCTGTTTCTCCAGTGGGTGTAGTGCTGTGTCTGAACTGTGATAAACTCTTATTCTCTGATTACCTCTGTAGCTGGTAAGAAATGAATTGGCAGAATGCACGAATGCAACTGTCTTCTTGGGATTCAGCTCCTGTTCCCAACTTGCACGAATCGATCAGTGTGAAGCGTGGATATTTTCAAGTGTCGGTATGACTGCAGTCTTGGAGGTTAGCCCTGCCTAATGTGTGGAGCTCTTCTTCCCTCAAATGTTTTTCCATATCATCACTTCAGCAGAACCGTCTGTGAAACAGAAATCAATATGATAGTTTGTTTCACCAGGAACAGCAAATGTCCTACAACATAATAATTGTGAATTTTGAGGAACACTGAAACAAATTGACAAGGTACAACTTATTTATAAAAGGAGCAGAGAGAAAGGCTTTATCAGCACAGATCCATCCAATGGCTTCGTCTGATTTGGAGGAAGAAATGGCTTCAGAGCTCTGGAAATTCATTTTGCTGGTGAGGTGGTAACGGGTAGCTGGGTCCCGGAGGCTGGCAGCCTGTTAGTGGGCAGTACTGCCTCACGTAGCGTTTGGGAAAGTAGAGATTGGTTTGCCCCAGAATCATGAGGTTGGTTTACAAATCCTGATGCTCTAAAATGAATATATCTGACTTCATGTTTTCTGAGCTCTCCAGAGTTTACATTTGCAGTCTTTTCTTTGCCAGCACAAGAGCTAGTAACTTGTTCTTTTAATGGGAGTAGTGCTTGTCATACAGTCAGTTCCCCGAACTGGGGCCTTCAGGGGACTCTCTGGATACAAAATAATCATATTTAAACAGGACTTGGTAGAAGTTCAGTCCTTTACAGAGGAGCAGCAAAAGGCTTATTCACTAATTCTGTGATCCTGTTTCCCTTGTAAGACTTTCTTGTAAGACTGCTGTGTCTTGCATTTTATATGTCTGTGATTAAGTGTAGAGAGCAATACAGTTCTTCAGAAAGCTATGTTTTTTACTGCATATTGTTCATTTCACTTTGATTACTTAATTAGTGCTTTTTTACTAAACCCAGACTTCTTAAAATACTGCAGTAAATAAGGAAAGAATATTCCCTTTGTGTTAAATTCAAAGGCATGGCTGTTGTGGTGACGGGACTTTCAACTTCTGAACTTTCCTATTGCATCTCCGAGGGGTTGTATTGACCTCTGCTGCACAGAGATGAAGTTGAACAGAGAAACCTGGCCGTGAGCAGCATCTTGCCAAATTTGTCCGTGTCAGTATAGCTGGAAGGGCTGCTGCTGGGTGTGCTGACACCTTGGACCTTGCTTGCTAGGACCTTGCTGTCTTTTTTGACTGCGTGGCCTGGTATGAGATACGGGAGCAGACTGGCTGGAAGTAAGGGTGCTGTGAGCCTGGAGGATGCTGCCTGGAGCCCTGCGCAGAAGTGAAGTGGTTTCCTGCCAGTTACTTCCTCTGTGGGTCATGATGTCCATGCTGAACCGTGATATCTCTGTTCTTGTTTTGGGAAGAGGCCAGATAAAGAAGCCCTTTTTAAAAGCTCTTCTTCATGAAAGCCACATCCTCATGAAAAAACATGTGTTGTGCCAGGCCCTGCTGGATCAGCACTTGGATCTGTGTGAGCATGGAAGAATACTGCTCCCCCAGGAGCAAGACGTCACTTAGATTCTCAAGTACGGTATGACTGCAATCTGAAATCCTGAATCAGGCAGATTCCCCTGTGACTGCATTTGGATTAGCTGGCGAGAAGTGCGTGGAAGGAAAACTCTCTCTCTAGATGGCAAATTCAGCAAAACTGTTGACCGCAGTCTTTGAGTAAATGTTGACTTGGAAAGTTTACAGATGTTCTGAGTTTTTCTTCCCATGGTAAAGGTGATTGCTCTAGTCCTGGTTTGGTAAGGTCATGCTTCTAGTAGTTGGTTGTATGTTATGCTTGGATTTTGTTTGGTTAATGTAGTTTCTACGAAAGTAAAAAGAAGAAATGATTTTGCTTATCAGATTGGCAAAGGGAAGCAAGAGCCTGTCCAATCCCACCCTGCTTAATTACAACAAAATGACATCCCAGGACACAAGCTGACCAAAAGGATGATAAATTACATGGAGTGGCTGCAGTAACTTAATCTGGCAGCAGTGAAGGCTCTGTCCCATGTTCCTATAGTTCCGTGAAGCTACATCCACTAGGGAAGTGAATGCGGAACAGCGGGCACATCACCTTGCAGATCTTCAGGACTGGTGTGTGGAATTTAAACGCTTAACTAGAACAGCAGAAGAATGAGGATTTGAAAGAATAGTGTGTTAACCATTAACTGCTGGTATTGTTCAGCTTTGACAGCCCAGAAAATACTGTTCATGTGTTGAAACGCAGGGGTTAAGACTGGATGTCTGTTTTGATTTTTGGTGTGAAAAACAGACATTAAAAATGTAATTTCCTATATTCTTGTACTTCAGATATCATTTGTACAAATTAACACAATATTACACAGCAGAAGACTTGAAGACTTTCTTTTTTCTTTTTCTTCTTTTTTTTTTTCCCTCCTACTTACAGTTCAGGCTTTTACTCGCATTGGCATTAAGAAGTTTGAAGTACTTTGGTCACTTCTCGGAAGAATGTTTAAAATTTTTAATACTCAAGCTCAGATTTATTACTTAGGCACTGCCAATGCTGCTGTAATTGTCATTGTAAAGTTTCTTGTATTTGTTGCTGGCCAAAGTCATTACACCGGAGTGAATGTGTAACATGTAAGCGTGTTTGAAACTTCATTATAATAAATAATTATAATTATTAATAATAAATTGTAACAACAACAATAACAACAAAACAACAAAACTGTGCAGTTTTTGAATGATGAAAGGTCTGAAATATCTTTGCTGCTTTAATACTGTTAGAATTGGCCAGAAAATGAGCTGACTTCTTTTGAACCATGCTGCTTGTGATTAAATTGTGATTTGTCTCTGTTGCTTTGAAATGGAAGAGGGGGAGAAACAGTTTCCAAATGTCTCTTGCTGGCAATTGCAGGTTGAGAAAGATGGGGTTGGTTGGTGTGTTTCTGCTTTTTGATTTGCCTTTTTTCTGAAGTTAGGTTACAAGGCCTTTTCAGAATTCCCATTTACTCAGACCATGCAGATTTTACGCTTAACCAGGAACCCCTGTGTCAAGTACCGCCTGGAGAGAGATTGCACTTGGGTTGCATTCCTTTCAGCAAGTTTTCTCTCTATCTCCAGCAGCGGCGACTCCATTAGAAGATCTCAGGTCACTGTATAAAACCTGACTTTTTCTGACTTCAAGCAATATGCTAAGCAGCAGTGAATGCTAACTGGTGACTTAAAAAATAATATAAAACTCAGGCACTTTTTTTTTTTTTTTTTGAAATCCTCGCTGATCTTTCATGCTCTGCCTGTTAAACTCTCTGCATAGGCAATATTTAAAGCAGCATCTGAAGTCCACGCTCTTGAAGGAGTTACTCTGTTTTCTTTCCCAGCAGTTTGCAATTGGCTGTGCTTGTTTTCAAGAAAAGCCAAGAAATCTGTCTCTCACATTTTGCATCCCTGTTTTTGAGTTTTGTAGGCACTTGGATATTTTTCCTGAAGCTTCGAGTGATGTCAGATGAAGGTCAGTGCACTCTACTAACCTGCCCTGCAGCACAAATAAGTTCAGGCCCTACTGCCAAGAGATGACCTTTGATTTCTTTTTACCTGACACAATGAAGGCTCTGTTCAGAATTCTTCATTCCTATTTTACTTAGGCAAAGTCCCAGCCACTTGAATAGGTTTGCCTGGGCTAAGAGGGTTACAAAAGTTCCTGAAGCATGGTATGGTGATGGCAGAGGCTTCTGTGTTGTAGATGAGTTTCAGAAACTGTGTTTATTGTGGTCAGAAAAGAGAGGTAAAAGAGTGGATTTTGTTGTGACTTGCATCACTACTGAATCTGAAACTACAAATAGTAAGTGTTGGTTTTAAGCTACACCTGATCAATGGAGATAGTGAGCAAAGGTGCTTATGCATTAAAACACTCGTTGTATGTAGGCATAAAGAAATACTTCACCGGCTTTACAGACTGCCAGAGGGCTGTGTATGCTGTCAGTGGTAACTCCTGTGCTTGCACAAGTGGTACTTCTGCTTTCCCCCTCTTGGTATCCTCCCAGTCGAGGTGTGCTCTTGAGTTGAGCATTGTAGGGTCCCTTAAAACTAAGTGTAGCAATTTTGCTCAAACTGCTGTGTTTCAGAGTGGGGTTGCTTCACCTAAATGAAGTTGTGTATGGCTGCCAAGTGGGGAGGCAGGTTACGGTAACACTTCTGCTGTGCTCTGACTGAACCATGCAGCTGGTTTGTTAAAAGAGAGATTTCCATCAGCCTCTCTTTGCAAGTCCATGCTTCTTATTGATTTTTCTCTTCAACCTGTATTTCTTTTACAGATGTTAGAGTGGGTACTCATGCTTCAGATCCAGTGAATGATTTTGGAAATAACAAAGTCAGTTTATTTCTTTCATAGTCAGATTATGCAGTTCAGTCTTAGACCTACAGTCAAACAAACCCCTCTTGAAAAATAGTAGCAGGTTTATTGATAGGCTGGGAAAAAGTCAAGACTGCAACCTGATGTGGAAAGGATGGCTGCAAGTCAGAGGAATACCATTTTCCTGACTTACTATTTTTATGAGTTATTGCTGTTAGCAAGGGTGACAGTGGTTGTTGCTGATTTTGTGAGGTTAGTATCTTTTATCTGTCAACCCCAAACTCATTCTTCACAGACCACTGTGTGGCATCTGCTGAACTATTTCTTTAGTAATAGTCCGCTTTTTAATCTGCACCTAGTAAGATATTTCAGCTTTGCTGCGCAGTGATTGATAACCTGAGATTATTTGAACGTATGATTGTCTTGGGGTTGTCTGTCACGGCCTGATACCTCCTGTAGGAGTGTAACAGTTCATGCAGGTTACGTTAAATGGACTGAAATACTAACTGTCGTGTGGACCACCAGAGCATGAGGCATAGCAGCAAGACAAGATTTGTAGGATGTCTAAAATCCCTTTCAGATGGACAGGGCAAGAATAAACAGGTCCCTCTCCCCACCCTCAAAGGATCTTGCAATTCACTTCTCAAATGCAGGAGGCAGGAGGATTCACCACGTGGAGGTATGATTGGTACAAGCATTAGGAATTTTGTAGAAGCCTGCACCAAACGTGCTTGAGGAGAATTTTATATTCAGGGAATTCAATCTCAAGGGATATAATTGAGAACATAATTTTTTCTTTGTTTCTGAACATATGGATTTTACATAGCTTCTGCTGTTATTAGTTGTGTCGTGTCTTCATTTCCGTTTCTTAAAGATACAATGATATTGCTGTTTGTCATCCCTAATTCTTGTTAAAGTTTGGCTACTGGGTGTTTTCCTTTTCATCTTCACTAACATCTTCACATAAAGAAGAGCTGCACCTCTGCAAATGTGCCTCTTTAAATGGTAAAAGCATAACACGATTGCAATTTGATGCTACTTTCTTGGTTGCCTACCTTGTTTTTGCAACAGTGGACTTCTTCTAAGACATTATCCTCTGAATGTGTTTCAAATAAAGTTATTGATGTCTGTTGGTTTTATGCTGTGGCCCTCATCTTGATTTTATTGTGGGCGAAAGCTAAATAAAAGTCTGTGGGACAGTTCTTCAGTGGTTTCTGAGTTACACCTGTATTGTTTATTTACATGCAGAATTTAATATTTCACAGAATCACAGAATTTCTAGGTTGGAAGAGACCTCAAGATCATCGAGCCCAACCTCTGACCTAACGCTAACAGTCCCCACTAAACCATATCCCTAAGCTCTACATCTAAATGTCTTTTAAAGACTTCCAGGGATGGTGACTCCACCACTTCCCTGGGCAGCCTGTTCCAATGTCTAACAACCCTTTCGGTAATTTGCAGAAGATTTACAAGACTTCTTACTGCCGTTATTGTAGTTGACTTTCAGAGATCCATTGATAGTTTACAATTTCATGTTGGCCTTAAATTCTCAGATATTGTTTCAAAATGTTGAAAGAAATACCTCGTTTCACAGTGGTCTCTTAAGACCTCTCTTTAGACCTGTTATTCGTCATTATGTAGGAACATAGAGAAAAGCAATAAATCTTTGAATTCCACTGTTGCATTTCCATACCTGTATGTGGGGAGCTTCAGATCTGAGTGGGTTTTAATGTGAGGTTAGAATCTCGTCATTCTTGTAGCGTTGTATAATAGCAAATTAACGTGAGATGAACTAATTATAAAATGTTATTTAAGATGTTTCAAGAGCACAGTCTCTGAAGTGTCCTATGCAAGATGGTGAGCTGTGTTTCTCTCCATGATCTAGCAGTTGTTATCTGTATTGACTCTTAGAAATAAAGCTTGGCACACAAGCCTTGCTACTAGGTATATGGAATCTCCTTCAGAACAGACCTGAGCAGTTGACCTGTGTTTTATTCAGCAAAGGAATGTGCAGAATTTCTCTGAATTCTGTAGCATCACAGCACTATTTGCTCTGGACATGTGTCACTTGTTTTTCAGTGGTCCCTAAAACATATCCCCGTGTAGGTGCCTGCAAAGCTTGCATCTGGCCAGTAGCTAGTTGAAATCTAGTCGCTAATTGCTCTCATATTCTGCACCTATTCAGTATCTAGATTCTCCCAAATCTTATAAGACACTCTCTGACTCTTTGAGCTCCTGAGAAGATGGTACTCCTGTGGCACCCCCCAGGCAGTGCCGTGGCTAAAAGGCATTGCCTGCTTCTTCCATGGCAGCTGGGCTGCGGCAGTACTGCTGCCTGAGCAGTGCTGGTCACTTCAAGGGGCACTCGATTCAGGTGGGAATTGCATGAAGGAAAAAAGGAATCTCATTTTTTGGCCAACATAAAGCAGTCAGGTTTGTTGACTGCAGGAGAGGACCAAAAGGAAAATGACATTCTTCGTGTTCAGTGTTTATTACAAAAGCCCTCGTCACTTTTTTGGACATGGGTTAGTACAAAATGTACGTCAGTAGATAGCCAGTGTTGTTTTTCCCTTCGGTTATGGCAGTATTGAAATGTATGTTAAAACACTTGTCCTTGAAAACTTGTGTAGAAAAGGATTTGATGAGTTATTTTGGGATGTGCGCCCACATTAATCTCCATCAGAGGGAGTACAGGAAGCCAGGGCTCTGCAGTGCAGCGCTGCATCGAGTCACAGCGGTGTACTTGTCAGAATACCAGCACCTCTGCCTTTGCCCTTGCAGCTGGAATGCGTTGGAGCGAGATACTCGTTTGGCTGTAGCCTTGATATCCATATTTTCTTTGTCTGCAAGTAGACTGGCTGAATTATGTTACTTTTACCCATACTGAAAAAAAAACAAAACCAAACGTGTATATTTTTTTAATTTGTTCTTCTGTAGTAAAGGAGTTGTGTGGTGAAGTCCTGCTCGACTCTGGAGGGAAGTCCAGCCTTTCTTCAGAATGCCTAACCCACACCACAGCGTTACATGCGAGGCAGGGAAATCTCTGAAATCTCTGAAATCTCCCGGGATGACTTCTATCCCATTTTATAGCTCCGTATGCAGAGAGTAATGCTGCAGAAGCTCTTGGAGTTGTAACCGAGATGTGGAAGTGAGCCCCAAGGATCTCAGTGGTAATTTCAGCGGATGCCTGTGTTATGCTTACAGATGCGTGTTCCAGTCAGTTTCTGTTCTGCTGCATGAGGTTTTATGGCAGAAAATTAAGCATCTCTGGCAATAAGGGTCTTGAATAGCTACGCAGAAGAGAAATATTTAGTCAGCCTTCACAAGGCTCTGCTCATTGTGGTCACTCAGGTGATCTATAGCGATCCCTTCCAGGGACTAGCAAGGACTCCACTCGGGGTTGCCTAGTGAGCTTGAAAAGGGGTTTGGTGTGATGACTGGCGTGTCCCTCTACAGATCCAGCTTTATCACTCGTCTGCTTTGGAGCAAAGTATAAGTATTCCTAAAAGCATTGTTATTTGGAGTCATTACTTCTGCACGGTGATGTTTCCTCCACTGGTACTCCAAAGAAAAGATTTTTTTTTGAATAAGCAAGCAAAGGTTTCAGGTCTCTGTCGTGTACTCTTCCCCCTGTTGTGTGCGATGCCTGGTGCCCCAAACACCTGTGGAGTCCCCAAAGCAGCAGAAGAGGAGGAGGAACACAGCGAAAGTTAGTGTTTTGACATTGCATGTGTTCAGCTACTGTCTTGACAGACAGGCACACAAAATATTTTTTATATTTTTTTGTGAGGACAGTGGTAGATTTGAGCATTCAGCTGCTATTGAATTTCTTCTTTGAAAATCACGGCTCTGAAGTTCAGGGTTTTGGCTGTTGGAAGTGCTTGTGTGTGTTAGAGCACTGCTGGCTCTTCCCGTCGTCCTGTTAGTACGGAGCAGCCCTAATCAGAGAATGGGTGCTTTCACTTCAGGCTTTTCATTTGCATTGGAGTCATGCAGAAAGTTAATTGGGGTAGGTTAATGATGAACGCTTCTATATCCTAGTCAATGAAAGGTCTCATAGGGTGTCGTCACAAGGAGGGACGCTTGGTCTTTACTGCTGTATGCTGCTGAACGGTGCCTGATGCTCAGACCACCAAAAAATTATTCCCTGAAGTACAGTCTTCTAAATTTGTTCCCTTTTTTTCAATGTAGGGGATGTTGATGTTTGGGCGTGTGTTTGCGATGTGTATTGAACAGTTTGAAAGCTTAATTCTCATGGTCAATTGCTTGAAAATATGATGACTTGTGTTCTGCCAGACAGTTCTTCTTAAACAGTTGGCTAGAAAACAGTGTTTCCTCATTATAAAAGGCAGCTATCTTCTACCTGCACAATAATCATAGCATATACATGGTTTTGCTTTATGAGAGAGATGTCTCCCAGCTGTGTGCCTTAGAAATAGCTGCTTATACAGCTGAAATACATTGTACCTGTGCCTTCCATTAGCTATACAGAAAGATTTGCTTCCTATGAGTTTTTCAAGCAGTAGGTATTACAACTCTGAGCGAGGCTGGTGGGTCTTGGGTTTTCATCCAAAAGGTGTAAGGGCCTCTGAGAGCCGTCATTACCTCTTCATGTAAACTGCAATTGAACGCTGTTGCAAGCCTGTGTTTTTGAAGAAACTCAAACTAAACTAGGTGGAGAGTTGGAAGACTTCCTTTGATTTCAGACACCTCGTGTTCTGAAAACAACTTTCTTATTCTCCTTTCATGACTTCACGAAAATCTCATTTTCTTTTAAGTTAGTTATCAGTTTAAGTTAGTTATCAGTGAAGAAATTTGTGGAGACTAATATTGCTAATTGCTCCAAAATGCACTCCTGTACTTTGAAATATCAAATTGTTCTGACTTTTACTAAATAAATAAACTTGGAGACTGAAATTGAGCTTATGGTACTTCTCTCCATTAAATATGACTGGCTAGAGCATTTTGACTCCCAGTCACAGCAGGAATTATACTGGAGTCCCCGAAGCAAGGACAGCGCATGAACTGTGCGTCTAAGGCACCACTTCAGCTACCTGTACTTGGTAGAAAAGTATTTAGAATAGCATTTTGTTGAAAATCCGTTGGTGCTCTCGCTGCTCATTTTGCAGGCAGGACCACAGTTATTGCCTCATACTAAAGTTCCACAAGCCCATTTCTCTTGCTTGTTATGCCACAGGATTCACCTGTATTTCGAGTTGGTGCTTACAGAGGTACCAGGTAACCACCTGGCTTTTTAGGCTGTTAACCATTGCTTCTTCTATTTCTTTCGTTCGTTACCAGGAGTCAGATGAATGTTGATCAGGCTTATGGAGAAGTTAGGGAAGATTGTTTTTATGAAAATGGTCTTTAACATATAATCTGGATCCCTCTCCCTTCCTCTGACATGTGCATTCCCTTCTACGTCTTTGCTTTGGAATATTCAGGTTGTAGAAAAGAAGTTACGTAAAAGGAGAGCAAAATTAATTGTCATTGTAAGAGATCATTCTTCTAAAAAAACTGTAGTTACTAAGCACAGTTAAAAAAATAAAAAATACATGCCAGGGATTTGGCCAAAATTACACAGCCTGTCAACGTGAAATGAACTTTGAGATAGGTTTGCAAGAGTTTCCACACAGAGTTACATCCCAAGAATCTCCCTGCCAATTTAGAGAGATTTATGATCTCATTTCTGTGATTCATTTTACCTTTTACATATTTGTTTTTTTGCCTAGAAACCACGCATGAGGACCTAAAATACAATGTTTGTGAAGATTAGCTAGTGTTTTCAAAAGGTGAAAGAGGCAGTTAAAATGGCAATCTTGGTTCAGCCTCAGTCTTGAACAACAGGCATTTTTCTGGATTATTTCAAGGAATTGAAGAAGAATTCAAATTTTCTGACATCTGATTTTGTTTTTTTTTGGCCTCAGGTTCGATATTTTATTTTTACTTTTATATTATTTACTTAATAATATGTGTTCAACAAATACTACATTAATTCTACATAACCAATGGTAACAAATATTAAGAAAAGAAATCTAAAGAAATATTGAAGAAACCGGTCCTACTTGCCATACATATTATGACTATCTCACAATGTATAAAGTGAGTGCCTGTTATTATTGTTTCTCCCTTTACTTTCAAGATTAATGTCACAACCCATTAGATCTTTAATTAAATCATATATAATTTAAAAAGACTGAAGCAAAAATGGTTGAATTGTTGTCCTCCAGCATAACACTATTTTACAAGCAACAATATGCATGCTGTGCATGGGTATTTTGGGCTAGGTACAGTAAAGACATTGGGAATATGGTCACTGTTGGATTTCCCCAACTTTGAGGTTGTCTAATGTTTCTGGTTGCCACATAATCAGGTTACGTGGTTTTCTGCTGAATTCTACTGACACGGCTGAAATTGTTTTTTGAAGAGTTGAGATTCACAGGAATAAAAAATAAAAAATAAAAAATGGCGGCTCTAGAAATGGGACTGAAATTTCAGACTACTCCAGGACTGCCCTCAACCTCACGGTTAGTGTTTTATTTGGGGTTGTTGTCTCGGGGACTCTCATGCATCTCCCCCATTGCCGCAGCACGACTGGAGCAGCTGGCACCTTCACCCCGGCTCCTGGCAGGCTGTGCCCCTGTGCCAGCGCAGGGCCTGTCCCACGCTCCAAGGCCATTGGCAGTTGCACCTGTGAATTTACGAGGCTTGGTCGTGCCTCTGTTTGTGCAGCATGTTTACTGGACTGTGTTTTTTTTGTGTGTGTGAGAGAGAGATTTTAGGTAAAGGAACGAAAATGTCTGGATCTTGATCAAGAATAGATTGGAGACAGGCACAGAGCTTTCTTGGACTGCAGTAGTTCTGGACACACCCAGGAGGAGAACTTTAAAGTTTTTAAACTAAAACAGAGAGGTACCTTCAGGGTTAGGCGGAGTAACTTGCAGTTTCTGATTTAACAAAAATGTACGCTCCATTTGAGCATCAGAACCTTCCCTCAGGTCTAACGCTGACTCTGTCTGTCATGCAGCTTTCAGAGACAACTGTATCTTTTAATGTAATTAATGAATATTTCAAGAGATTAAAACTCTGCTGGTAGGTGTCATCAGTTACGGTACAAGCTGTTGGGTATACACACAAATTCTGGAGCTAAGTAAATTTGGTACACTGTGAGGTGCTTTATCCAGGTCTTGTGAATGTAGAGACTTTGGGATGCAAGCCAAAGGGTCTTCATTTAACATCATTTATTAGATGTGAGTAACTAAACTGACAAATACACCACGCTTTACCGTTATGCAAGGGAACAGATTCAAAGGCAATCCTAAAAGGTACATATACTTTTTTGATTTAAGTAATTCTAAATAATATTTGTTAACACTATTTCCTAAATAATATAAAAACAGAGCTTTGCACATCAGCAGATACAACTTTGGAATGATGCTGCAGTTCCATAGCTACTTCAAGTTCCTGCTGTCAGTAGCTGGCAAGATATATAATCTAACCAGGAAGATAAACATTGAAGGAAATTTAACTTGGCTTGCCATATATTTAAGTCAACAAGATAAAATAGGCTACACAGACAGAGCAGCTCTGAACTGCGCTGAGTTTGTGTTTGCACATGAAGTACCGCACGTCACTGCTGGGTTAGAATGGTTGGTCTCTGGGCGTTCAGTACGTGTGCGTCCAGGTGCTATTACTAGAAATTTTCTGTTGTAGTCAGTGCCCAGATGAATGTGGGTGCATACACCTGACAGGGCTTGAGAAGCGTAGGTTGATGCTAACATCACGTTGCAATTCATGCAAGTGGAGTACCATCCACCTACAATTCTCGAAGGCTACAGTCACTGGAAAAATTGCACGTGAGTAGTCCTGCAGTATTTAAGAGGTTAAGGTAACTGACTCGTTAGCTTCTTGCAAGCCACCTCATTGGAAGAAGTGGTTTTTGGTTAATTAGGCAAGGAGGAAATCTTACTGTTGACTTCCCAGTAGACTTTCCTCTTTACTTAACTTTCTTACAGTGTCACAGGTGTCTGACCTGATAATTCTGTATATTGCATCATGTAATGCTTTGAGACATCTAGTTGTGTCTGTCTCAGCAAACTTCTGAGCTTGCCTATGAGCCTAATAGATTGCTTTTTTGTTTGTTTGTTTTAAGTTACTCCCGTTCTCCATCTCTCCCTCTTTTTTGACATCTCCATTACAAATCAGTGTTTTCATTTTGTAATTTCACTTAGGCTCCTGTCTGAGACCTGCTGGCAAAGGGCGGCAGTGTCTGGCTGTAGGTGAGGCTGAGGTGATTAAAGACACTCTGCGGGTAGTGTTGAGAGTGTTAATCTCAGTAAATATCAAAAGGAAAGATTGTTATGATTAGTTCACCACTTGACAGTATAACTGATGAGCCTGGTAGCGGTTGGAATCACTCACCTGCAGTGCAAAAGGGGAGGGAGGAAACGTGAATCAGGATCTATTTAGCCAATCTCATTTTCCCTGACCTGATGCAAGTTTTATTACATGCAGTGGGACACATCTCCCTTTGGATTGTCAGGCCATGGGTGCTCTGGAGAGGAGGTGTTGATTCTGTCCTATCCTGTCTGCTGCCATGCTTTTTTCCCCTTCTGAGTTTCAGAGATGTAGTTTTGTCCCACTGTGGGGTGAAATGGGGAAGATGGTTGAAATGTCAAATATTTTAATGCAGTGGGGAAAGTCTTGCTAACTCTGCTCCACTACAGGAATGTGGTTTGTTCCAGTTGAGGTGATGTGGTCTATTCTGCTATAAATATGGGTACTACAAAGTCTTTTTGCCAGGTAGGTCTATAGTACTTCTAAGCCTCTTGTGGGAAGGTAGCTTGACTTATTGGATCAGCTAACACATTTTACACCTCACCAGGCTTTTGAAAGTTGTCATGCCAAAATTCAATCCTAGTGTTAACTGTCTAGCCATTTCAGGTATTCATTTTGCCCTGGATCTTTGGGAGGGAACATAATTGCCATGTTTGCAAATTTTCATATCAAAACCACCCGTGTCAAAATGACATTGCTTTCAGTATGCTCTAAACACTTACGCGCTTTAGTCATTTTGAAAGCAAGCTCTTAAGTTGCTTAGGTGCTTACCATTTGCAGCACACAGTGTAAAAATTGCTATTTCAAAAGAACTGCACATATGAGTTGCAGTCAGAAGTGCTTTGAAAAATGCATTGAAATGCTGCTGGAATTTGAGTTTGTAATGCAAACTGCCAAGGACAGTAAAGATACAGATGAACTGAAAAAAATGGTAAAACTATGCCAAGACTTTAGGCATTCTTTTTGAGAATAATCTCCAGAGACACTGAAGGTTTGGTTTTGTGTGTTGTTTTTTGTTGTTGTTGTTGTTGTTGTTGTTGTTGTTGTTTGTTTGTTTTCCAGCCTCTTAGCAAAGCTAGTTTGCTAACAATAGGTTTTCTGCTTTTCAGATAGGTGTAATTTGCAGCGTGGGTTAGGAGGGTGCACAGTTCTGCTTGTATCATCTAACAATGTGCTGTTGGGATTGTGTCCCTCCATGCAAGGATGGGGGATAAAAAGACTCTCGAAGAATGAAAAAAACAGTACAAGAGAGTACATCTGAGGGGAAAACAAAACAAAACAAAACAAAGAAACAAAAAACCACCACACAGAATGCTGAGAACTTGAAGCCTTGGTGACAATGCATCTTACCAGCATGTTCTCCATTTTCAGTCAGGCAGGTTGCAGGGAGTGAGACTTTTGTTGCCTTCATAATTCAGAACGTCTGTTAGAAATGGTTTCTGAGGGGATATGTCTTCATGCTTTGTGTTAGTGCTGTATGTGTGGACTTAATATTTACATGTGTAGCTTTAGTACAGACAAAATCTGTTTTCTGAAGTGCTCCACATCTCCTTAAAAACAAACAAAAAACCAACAACAAAGAAAGCATGACATGAAGCAGTGAAACTGGTGAATAAATGTGAGAAAGCCTCGTAGATCTACTGACAAGCATGGAACTGCAGAAAGAAAAGATGGAGTTTATCCGAGTCCTAGAGCTTTCTTCTGCACAGCTAAGCAGTCGGTGGGAGACTTCTGTCGTGGTGCTTCTCCAGGTGCCCAATTGTTAATGCCTTCTGTTTAAAAGCAAACAAGTGAACTGAGGCCATAACAGGAATTGTCTTTTCAAGTTGTTAGGAATATTTTGTGAGTTCTTAAACCCACATTTATTATTATTATTATTATTATTATTATTATTATTATTATTATTATTATTATTATTATTTATTCAGCTTGCCCAGTTGCCTCTGAACAATCCCCATTTTCTAGCACAGGATGAGTAGTTTATCTAACTGTGCGTTATTTTAAGTTCTCGATGTCTTTTCCCTCTGTAGGCAGGTATTAATTACCTGGCTGCCTGACAGAAATTGAGAGCTTTTTATCTGTGAACAGCAATGTTCTCTTGTTTCTGTGCACTCCACAGCATTTCAACATGTAACTGCTTGTAAATGGCAAGATACAGACAGTGGTTTACAAAGTTCTTAAATTTATGGATATGCTTTAGTCCTAACAGTGTTTTATTTCCTCTTTCCACTCCCTCCCTCAAATCCATCTCCCCCCAGTTTATATTGGATCTCCATACTACAGAGATCTTTCCTGCTTTCCTGTCTAATTCAAGTGCAACATTTTAGGCGTCAAATGTACAATTGAAGCTTTACCAAAATAAGAACTCCCAGGTGTCTGAACAATTGAGAAAGTTCCTAAACAAATGAGAGTGCATCGAGGTAGTAACTCTTTCAAGGGCTGGTAGGGCTACTCTGCCTTTGCAATGATCCTGAAGCAACGATAATACTGAGAAAGAAATAAGGATCTGTTGAACTCGGGTTCTGAACGCTGTTTAACCCCAGCTACCATGCGTGACTACGGGCCAGGCATGTGGCTGGGATCACTGTCCGGTGAGAGGGAACAACTCTTCTCTTCCCTGTTTCTTCTGCCGATTTCTTGAAGACCCAGAAGAGAATGATCCTTGCTTTGTTCACAAAACGCAGTGTGTGTTAATACACTGCTATACAACAGAAATTCTTCACTTCTGTGTTTTCTATTCATAGAAGTCTTTAAAGCTACTCACAATTAAATAAATAAAATCCCTATTATAGTGGCAATAAAGGCTCAACATCATACAGTTGACTTACCAGGGATGTGAGATAGGAAGGCAAGTACATTAAACATCAGTTCTGCACCCATGGGAATCAGATCAAGATTTGGCATTCCACGTTTTTTCAGCCAAGCACTTTGGCACTGTTTAATTCTTGTCACCTCAAATGGGGTGTGTCCAGTCTATTTGTTGGTTTTACAGTTTGAATTGTCGTAAAGTCCCTGAACTCAGGTAGAAATGACTTAACGCCGGTCTGTATCCAGTTTTTTAGACATCCCGAAAAATACTGAATAAGCAGTGTTAAATGTTTTTCTTTTTCTTTCTTTAGGGTTTGTTTGACCTGCATTGTGCTTTACTACAGTGAAGAGTATTTTTCCCTGCAAGACACTTTGCATTAAAGGATCATGGTAGACAGTTTAATAGTTTCTTTGAGGTAAGTAATGCAACAAAACATTTTAAATCTGATTTAATATGTTTGCAACAGATTGCAGGAAATATTAACTCAGTGGACTCTTGCTTTTGTGTTATATGTATTTGGATAATAGGAGGATAAATAAAAGTCATGTCCAAAGACAAAATAATAATGTCCATGTGTCCTAGGCAAAGTATTTCTTGGTGTTAGTAAAAAGAGAAAGTTCTCATTATTTGTTTCTGCTTAGAACATAATTTGTGTGTCATTGGTCATTGTGACAGAATATTTAATAGGAAAGCTTTTTTTTTTTTTTTTTAACGAGGCAGTGTGATTGCTTGTTTTAGTACCTGTGCTGCAATTCAGTCTAAGATTTGTATTATGCATTCCAGAAACAGCTTGACAGTGGGATAATATGGGAAATACCTTTTGAACAGCTTTTCTGACAGGGAAGCACTAACCTTTTATTAAGCTGGTCTGTCCAGTTCTGTAGCTGGGCAAGCAGATTGAGAGAAAACACGCTGCTGTGATGCTACAGGAACCTCTGCTAGGAATGAGAGCTGCAGACTAATGAACCACAGACATGTACATATACTCTTCCGTTTGTATGGAGGTACTGTCAGCTACACCTCTGATCTGAAGTTCCTCATGGGGAATTTCAGACATCAGTCTTTGAATTCTGGCACCCTCTAGTTTCCCCATCAGAATGGGTGTCCTATTATTGATGCTATTTGCGTTATCTTTCCTGCTAAGGCTTATCCCTACATATCTCCCCAAAGCTGTCCCAGACTTGGGCTGTCCTGCAGACTTTCACTTGGGGAGGAAGACAGGAATATGGGACAAGAGCTGAAATGCAGCTAATCACATGGCTAAAATGCTTTCACTCCTGACTGGACAATCCACAGCTGGCCATGATAGCCTTTCTTAAAAGTACAACTAATAAGGGGCAGTAACCATAAAAGAAATCTGCTTCATTCATTGAGAGCTACTGTTCACTGCGGTGGGAGAGGAATTGTTGGAGGTGTTCCAAATGAGGAATTAGATAGCAAACCTTTTTTTTCTACTCCTAAAGTAGGGAGCTACTATAGCTTTCATTTTTCCCCTCAGTTAAACAGGTTTTGTGTATTGTCAGTAAAAGAAAGTGGGCATGTTTGCACTTTGAGCTACTGTTGTGCAACTTGGATAGATTCCTGATTTTGCCTTAAACTAGCTGCTTGGCTACCAATAATATCATAACCATGAAAGCATGGGCTTTACCAGCAAGGTCTTTACTCAGAAACCTGAATTAAACAGTCATCAATCAGCGATTTGTAGATGTTCATGTGTCCTTGAAAAGTTTTGCTTTATTTTGAGGAGCACTTGTTCTTTTTGGCTTTAGTGCTAAGCAAGAATACCTGAAGCAAGCTGAAATTGGAGAAGCCTGTTTTTGTAGTTCGGAAGGCCTAATATTAGTCTGGCATGGCTGACAAAAAAAAAGAAATAAAGGCTACTGAGAGCAATAACATTTACAAAATTAAATTGACACACGCTGATTTGAAGCTAGAGGCTTACCTCAGGCTGGCTTAAGTATTCCTGCCAGTTTTGCCATGTGTTTGAAACAACAGGTTTATGCCAGTGTTCCTGGGAGACCCAAGTGCAGAAGTAAACTTAAAAAACAACTTCATTGTTCTTGAGTACATATGTACAGCTGTCACTTGTAATGCAACCTTGTTACAGAATGTGTCAAGCTTTTCCTGACCTTACACTAAAAGTTTGAATTTTAGAACTGAAATCTTTAACTGATTTGCTTTGAAGATTGCAGTTCTCACTCAGTTCAGAGCTACCGACCTTATGCATTATTCCAGTAGAATTTATTCGTGGAAGTCTCTTGTCCTTCTGACTAATCAGAAAAACCCACTGTTTTTCTTGTGGATGAAGGCATTCTTTTTCTTATGCAAATTTTGACCTTTCATTCAGGTGCTTTGGGGGAATATAGGGAGTAGAAGCCATAAAGGAGTGTAGATAATAGATAGGAAGTTTCTGAAAAGGATGTTAAATATAACTTGCAGAGGATGTAGGCTGGGCCTGTCAAAAGCTGAGCTCTGCCTACTTTAAAATTTGTCATGTTTTCATTGAGAGTAGTTAGGAGATCACTGCAAATGGAGGTCTGAGTTCTGTTTCTGTTTCTGCCTTTGATTTTGGGTGTGATTGTCAAATCAGTTTCTTCAGTCATGTATTTGCCTTCATTCCACCACTGTCTGATTTGAGCTTTGCTCTGAACTGCGTGTCTGGGCTCTTACTGTAGCTTCTTTGCAGCATCTTACACTGGCACCAATTTCATCTGCCTCCTTTGTATTTAGCTTTATCACAAATGATAGCCATGTAAAATAAAATACTTCTCTCTAATGGACCTTTAAAGTGTTTTTGCATTTTTTTTTCTACATTTGTGGCAGTAACGAATGTTTGTTTGTTGCTTTTTATTATTATTATTATTTTTAATTTTATTTAAATGTTTTTGTTTTTATTTGCTTTGAGAGGGGCATAGACTATGGTGATGAAGTGATGAAAGGCCATGTGCAGTAAATGCTTACCTAACAGTTCCTCTTGTTAGCAAGAAATTGAGAAAATAGAAAACTCAATAAAAACATTCTCCCTAGTAGAAGAATATATCTATTTGCAGTAATCAAATGCTTTGTAAAAAAACAAAAACAAAAACAAAAACCCCCACCTGTTTTAGTTTAGTTGATCTTTTCTCTGAAAATACCTGAAACAATGTGAAATATTTAAAGGATTACTGCATAGTAAGCAAAGGAAGGGGCTGGGAGTAGGAAGCACAGCTGGATTTTGTCTGGTCCATTAGTTTGCAGATGGATTTTGTGTCCAAATCCATCAGTTTTATTTCTGCATTGAAATTCAGCAAATCATTAGCAGCTTTCACCTTCATGGGGGGTCCAAAAGATTCCCTTTGTAAACTGAGAAGTCAAACTCCCAGTAGAAATAAAGATATCTTAATTTTCCCTTTTTCTTACCTTTTTGGGTTTTCTGATGAAGGGCTTTCTAGGAGGATGCAAACCAGTCCCCTATTCAAGTTGTAGCAAACAAAAGAGTGAGCTAACTGAACCAAACTTGTAACGGGCTCTTAGGAGTCATTACGGTGGTGAGGCTTGACAGAACAAAGTTTGTTTGGGCTTGCTTCCCATTATGACTCCTTTCAGATTGAAGATGTGGGGACTGGGGTGATGCTTGGCTGCTTATCCTGAGTCTCTGGTGAGCTGTGTCCGCTACTTTCCATCTTCTGTGCCCATTAGGTTATTCAATTTCCATAAGTGTTAGGCAGCTGGGGAAGAACCTACATTCTGCAGAATCATGGAGGTTCTTTGCATGTTTCCTGTGTGCTGGAGGTGGAGTGTACATCTGCAAAACGGGGAACCAGAGGTAGAAACAGACTCAGTCCACATATGGTCGAACTCTTACCTAACACTTCAGAAAAATTGTGGAGCATATGTCAATTTAATCACCAAATGCTGAGGTGTAAAAGTATGCACTTTGAAAAATATTTTAATTTAAACATAATGTTATATGAAATGCTGTTAGTGGATTCTACTTGGTGCACTTTTGCTTTATAGATAAATGTGTGTACCTGTTTCTGCCTGCTGTGTAGTGAGGAGAATGTCATAAGAACATTTCACACAGCTTAGTGAGTCTGCTTTGCTTAGTAATGCTGTTTAAATGTGTAAATAAGCCCTTGCAGCGTCAAACCCTTTAATGGGTTATAGGTGTGTGTGGTTTGGATTAGTGGCAATGATGTATTCTGTTTCTCTATTTGTTTTTTTTCAGACTTCTCAGTTCACTAGCAGTGCTGGGATTTCAGTTTGTCATCCCACAGCCTTCAATTGAACACAGAAAGGTAAGCATTACAAATATTCGGAAATGTGTACTTAAAGGTAAACATTGAAAACAGAGGAAGATGTGTGAAGTGATGCAATCTAGATAAAGATCTGGGAATAATGTAGCTTTTGTTGTGTGTGTATGTTTTCATATTAATATATATGTTTTTAAAAGAGTCCCATCATAGTTAATCAGGTGAGTGTTATAAACAGATATAACGAAAGTGTATGGTGTGTTGTAGGTCACAAATACAGCTGTGACAGCTTGCTTAAAGTTTAGAGCATTTTCATTATGTAAGACAAATGGGAGAAATAATTCAGGTCAGTGAGAGCAGCACTCAAATATGGAGTGATTAGCAGAAGCATCCAGTTGCTCATAGGTAGCACTTCTTCTTACAGAGATCTGTAAGCATCTGAAGCAGATGCTGGACCCAAACCACACTTAGGTGTTAAAACTGAAATTGCTAGAGACTGGAGCTGGAAACTGTAAACCTTTTTTCTTGTGCTCTTGTGAAAAGTTCACATGCGCATCTAAGAAGGCATGCAGCCAGCACACCGTACAGAGGACCCTTCTATCCCTCTCAGTATTAGTGAGGCCTCAGCTGGAAAACTTCATTTAGATTTTTGCACTGCTTTTCAGGAAAGTAGTGGATGATTTGGAAACAGAGGGCAGCAGTGAATTATTCTCAGGAGGTTTTACAATTTTACCTCTGAGGGGAGTTTGAACGAATTTGGGTTGTTTAGTCTAAAGAGAAGACTGAGGGGGAGGAGCAGACATAATCTCCAGATACTCTGAAGCACCAAAGAGAGGTATATTCTTTACCTCTGCAGTAGAATAGATGAGAAGTAAAGGATTGAAATTGGCAGGGGAAATTTGGGTTTGATTATTAGAAAAAAATTCCCGTAGTAAGGATATAATGAATAGGTCACATTTACTTGATAACTTCTAGCATTTCCATGATGGAGGCTTGGTGATATATTGGACAGATATTTGCCAGGAATGAGGGTATTGCTGATTCTGTCAGAGACATGAGGGAGAAACCTTTTGAGTGCTCTTCTGTTTCTATGTAGCCTGTGATCTTGTATCTGTCTCATCTGTAAGTTGGTACGCAAACCCAGTAAATTAATAATTAAAAGATGTCAAGTAATGTACATTGCACAGGTTTGGTGAATAATGCAAATATACTAAACTTGTAAGATCATTAGGTAAAAACAAGAATTACTATGCAAAAGATTTTTATGGTTTCTTCTGGAATACAAAGGTTGTAGTGTTGGTCAGTAGTTTCTAGGATGTTGTTTTTTTTCCTTATCTAACTTACTTTGAACTTACGTTCATAGAATATAATTTCTAAATATCAACCAACCTCTTCAATGAGGCCAGAGTATTTATCAGTAGTAGCAAAAGGAGGAGGAAACTTTGCATGAAACCAAATAATCACCATTTGTGTTTAAAAATCAACCAAGCTGTCTCAAACTGTTTAAACTGAAATCTTTTCTTAATATTTGAGTGATTAACTTCTCTTGTCCATCAGTACTGGACATATGAACAGCCCTCCTGCTGCTCATCATGCAGTAAAGCTCTCTGTTCTCTCTCCCCACACTTATTTTATTGAATAAATACTATTTAACCTTTTCTGTTAAGTGCCATGCTGTGATGAACCAAAGGTTAAACTATGAAACATAACAGTCCTCTTCCTGGACAAACACTGGAGTCTGTATTCCCAGCTTTTCAGAAGTCATCCATGGGTGGATTGTTAACTGATCCTATGTTGCTGTATTAAAACAGTAAGCTGTAGTTATAGTTGTACTTTGCTTATTTTAGTGAAATTGGTAGCGTATGCAGTAGTAAAGATTGTCCAAAAAAAATTCTGGTGTAAATATTGCTTTGTATTAACTTCCTGCTTCTGTTATTAAGTAGTAGCATTGAAGCAGTGTAGTTTCCTTGAATTTACGTGCATCTTTTTGTCGCCCAGTTGTGTATTACTACTGACTTTAATGGAGGAACAGTATATTATCCAACTGATTTTCAATGCATGGAAGAAGTGTCAGGGTTTGCTTTTACAAGTTTTTCATTGGGGCACTGCAATATTTGTCAAGTACTTGAATGAGATGAGCAAGATTCCTCCGCTTTGCTGTGGTGAGCTGTTAGATCAGTTGAGTTACCCGTGGAGATGTACTGCAATGTAATGGCCAAAACTCATCATTACTCAAATAGCACTTCTGTTCATGAGAGGGAATTTCTACACTTAACAGCTACTTCAGATGTTACTTCCCTATCTATAGTATAAAGGTTTTTTTTTTGCAAGATTAAGTTTTTCTGTTTTTGCCGGAGTTTTAGGGGTTGGTGTTGGTATTTTGTTTATTTTCAGTAGCCATGGATGTTTTGCTTCTAGGATTAATCTCTGAGTCACCTCTGTTTTCTCTGTTCTCCTTAAATCCACCACATAATAGCACTGTGTTGATTGTGTTGGCAGAACACGAGTTAGGAGCTTATCAGAACTTCTTTTAATCAAACCAGTCTGTCACTGTGGACTGACCATGGGGATCTATGAGCTTCCCATTCGCTTCAGGACAAGATGATTAGAAATAACGCATTGCCTCTGCTTGACTTGCCCCATGCCCCTATCCCTCTATCTAGAGTTTTAAAGTTGCTGCACACCCACATTTCTGTGGTTGGCTAGATCTTTTTCTGGGCAGTCACACACCTCCCTGACGTTCGTCCCATGACCGTTATATATGACAAGTAAAATCAAACACAAAGACTTAAAGGAATTCTGGCGTTTTCTTGGATGAATTGGTCAACGTACTTTGAGGGGTAAAAGTGAGGAGACGAGCTTTTCTCTTGCTCTCCTTTGTCTGTAAAGAAATCAAGGAATGAATGGGTTCTTTATTTTTTTCTGTCTTTGTCTTCCATTTTTGTTTTCTGTGGCAGGCTTGCTCGCTTGTTCCATTACACTACACTGCTGCCCAGGGCTTACGGTGTTAGGAATGGTCCCTTCTGCTGGGCTGTAGAAAGAGGAAAATGGAGATCCAAGTGTGAATGTAGAGGGGGAGCGTACAGAGTATGATAACTTCCCGTGCTATTTCAGATGATAGGAATTTGGTTACTACTTGTGACAATTATATCAATGTTAAGATTTGTATAGGAAATTTTGTGTATAAATGCGCTCCTACAGCTGCATTTGTGTTGTGATAATGACGGTGAGTGGCGGTTTCTTAATGTCTCCTGTTGGTTAACCCTCCCACACCCTGTAATAGTCATTGTTCTGCTAGCTGAAAAGGATAGGGCTGCCTAATGCAGCTGAACACACCGTAACAATGTAAAATGTGAAGCATGAAGCTAATCTACTCTATCCTTGAAACTGGGGGAAATTGAAGTTAGACAAAGCAGTTAGTATCTACGCTTGGCTTTTGGCCAAGGCATCAGAGCTAATGCCTAGCAGTTCTGAGGAGTGCCGTGGGATCTCCACCGCAGCTGGGCACCACCTTGCTTCTGCCTCGGCTGCGTGTTGGGAGCTTGGTAACAGAAAGCCCTGAGTAATCCTGCTTTGGAATCCAGGTAGGGCAAAGCTCCCCCCCAAGGTCAGCAGGGAGTGAAATCTGTAGCTTGTCAGGACTTGCTAAGCTGCAAACCAGCTCTTGCTAACAGCCCTGCTGTGGGGTTCCTGTGGCTCTGTCCTGCTGGGCTGCACGCACTCCAGAGGGTTTTGCTGGGGCAGCTTACTGCCCGTGCGTGTGTGTACGTGTTGCTTACAGCTATTTGCTGGTGCCGCTCGTTTTTCTGCAATGTATTCGTTGTTTATAAGATACCTGTTGTGCATTGCTGCTACATCTCCCTATACATCAATTCCATAAAACTGAGTGTAGCTCATACTCCTCGTGCAGCGTGCTACAGGTCAGTGTATCCACACGCCTTCAGCGCAGGTGCTTGACTTTAACCGGATAGATATACGTGCTGTTGTACTCACTGAAACCAGGGGGAAATGGAGCCTTCCTGGCTGTCGGTGTTTATATTGTAATTAGCAGGGATTTTTAGGGAACTGGTGAGTGATACAGACTGTGCAAAGGTGTTTCCTTTAAACTTACCCTTTTAATGCAACAGAGTGTCCAGAACACCACCTGTAAGAAGGTTGCTGCTCTCCCAGGGCTGTAACCAATTCCCTGTCCACGCTGAGGGTTAACATGCTTTAGGTAATAAAATTACCTAAATTTGTAATTTAGGTAATTTTTAATCTCCAGCTTCCTGCTGGAGAGGGAGTCAAAAAATTATTTTGTGCAAATACACTTTGAAAATCAAGGCCCAATGGTTTCATTATTTTTAACCTGCTTTATAATGGAACTCTGAATTTATTTATTTATTTATTTTCATTAAAAGTACTGGGTTCCTTAAGCATGGGGCATCAGGGGCTTAAAGCTTGTTCTGTATTTCTTTGGGAAAAATGACAGGGTCTTTTCTCCAGTTGTTTTCCAGAGAAGGTGAACTTGCAAGGTAATAGGCAAGCCTTTTAAAAATCTTTTTAAAATCAAGTGAATGTCTACACCACATATAGACCCCAAAGAATTTCACTAAGTGTGGAAATACAACAGAATGGCAACAGCTTTGGCACAGCTGAAGATGATCGACCTGCAGAAGGCCTGGGGTAGTAACAGAAGCTGAGTGACTTAGATCACAGGTGGTAATCGGTGATGAGGAAATAGTTTATTAAAATAAAGAAGCCTAATTTCTGATATAATGAGGTCCTGATGCTTATCATCTCTCTGTTACTCTAAATCAGAAGCAATTCCACTCCAGATAAGGAGTGATTATATACAAGTGCTGGAGGCGAGGTTAGGAGTGAGCCATCTGTTTACTTGAAAGTACTTACTGGTCTCTCAGCAAAATGGAAAGAAACCACTGCCTTCGCACAGTAAGCTCACAGAATGCAACGGAGGTGGTCTTGGTGTGAAAAAAATTATCCAAACGTAGAGGAAGCTTCAAGCTCTGGCACAAAAACTGTTCTGAATTTGTTCAGAGCTGTTTACTTTCTAGGCTCTTTAAATAATGTTCAAGTCTCTTCAGATGTGGTCAAAGTTGGTTGAAGGGGCAGTTAAGCTTTCCAGGCATTGTAGCTCTCTTCGGTGATTTGTGAATACAAAGGTCTTCTATTTCCAGGCTTTTTAGCCCTTTAATCTTCACAGGCACAGATGTTCAGACAGAGTTTTTATACAAAGAGCGGAAACCCAAATCGTTTAAGCTGGTAGTATTTACACTTACCATGTACTGTAAAATTCAAACGTTTTACTACATCTCTGATTAAAGGCTTCCAAAACGCACTGAAGGATTAAAATGGCAGAGCATACTAACCAGGCGGACATATACACATTGTGTGATGATGTTTTGCTTGGCCTCTGCTCCATTTTTCTTCTAGCCTTGAGAGATCTGAGAAGTTGTTATCTACAAGTTTCAGGGGGTTTTTGGTAGATTACTTTTTATCAAACCACCAGTGTGCCACATGTTTCTTGTAAGAGGCATTTAAAATATAGCCGTTCCAAATGTAGGGCTGTAAAATGGACTGTAAAGACTTTCTGCTGGGAAATTGTCATGGCTATATAGGTATGGTCTTTATTGGAAATCAGCTGAACTAATATTGGAAGAATATTCCTTTAAGATGCTTAGACTGGTGAAAGAATTAAATCAGTTCCATAGATGTGTTTACAATGCTGGCAGGGAAATACTATAATGTTACACTTGAACAGGCTCTAAAACTAAACTATAATTTCCTCAGCCCATTCAAAATTTGGCATGCTGTGCTCTGAACCTTAGTTCAGTTCTAGTTTCTGTGAGTCAGCCTGCTTTTCTTTGTACACTCATGAAATTTTAACAGGACAGAGACTAGCTTTTTTTTTGTGGGCACAGACCATTGGTCAGCTATACAATAAGGTGGTAAACATTCATGAAGAATACCGAATCTCATCCTGAATATGACATACAGATTTTTTTAATAACCACAATGTATTATACCAGTGTTTTGAATCCTTATGCTGGACCTGGTTGCTTTAAAAGCTGTGTGGACATCTTTTTATGATGGATTGTGCCCTAGCAGAATATTCAGTCAAAAGAATTATGAAATAAAGGAGGGGCAGCCCTCGGGTAGTGGAAGAAATAGGACAGAGTCAAGTTTTCCAAGTGCTTTGACAATCCTCTAATAATGATGTCAATGATTTGGCCTCCTAGCATGGGTCATCAGGTGTGGTATAATAAGAAGGGGGTCCATGGAAGGGACAATTTAAAAATGCTTAAAGCCTGATGAGGGGCTTTGAGAAATATTAATTGGATTAGAGCTCTTTGCTCTGGGAAGCACAGGACAAATATGATAATAGTTTAGAATTAAAACAAAACAAAATACCCCAAAGGTATGCAAGCTTCTGTTAATTCCACTTTGCATCCAGCACACAGACATGAGTTAACTGAGTGAGTAACATTGGTGGTGGTGTTCTGAGCAGGTGATAAAATGCCCCTCTGGACACAATTTCTTTGTCTTTGGTTAAAAAATAATTCCATAAAGCTTTGCAAAACAGACATTCATGTCTGTTTATATGCCTTTCGCATGTATAACTAGGAGTATGATGTAGTTAATTTGTTCATGAATCCATTGGGATTCAGAGTATTTAACCAGAAAAAAGAATTCCTGGATAACATGTTAGAAAGGAAATATAATATTTTATGTAAAGTAAAATTGGAGAAAACCAGCAATGTTGGTTTAGATAGTTCCAGATCTAAAGATTGTCTTTTATCACTTCATAGTTTTGAATTTAGGAGTATGTAAGATGCTGAGTATCTGCAAAATGCCTAGGAACATTGGCTGTGGCTATAGCAACTTGCTTAATTAGGTGGCTGATTAAAAGGTATATACTTTCACCAAGCATTGTGATCGTTAGTACTGTGAAAGTCCATCGTTAACTCCAATTTGGAGTACCATGTGCAGCATCGCAAACTGGAAAAAGTACTGAGAATGAGGATAATCTGAATTCTTGCTTGTTTCCTGTACAAAGGGAGACAGAGCAGAATAGGGCTGATGATTTTCAGGGAGAGATCACCAAGTCGAATTGTGTTAGTGGTTTCAGGTCAAACATTGTGGCATGGTGAAATGATAAATAACAAGTGCGGAATGAGCACTTGTTATTTATCATAATGAAAAAATGTGGAGGTACACAGTGGAATTATCAGGCTTCATGCTTAACCAGTGGAAGAAGCAGCACTTCTTCAAAGAACAATGGATAACCGAATTGTAAAATGTGGGGTATTTTGGAAGCCAAAACTATAAATAGACTAAGAAAGGTAGTTTTATTCATGGATGTTATGTCCATTAGTGGCTATTAAACACAACAATTTGAATTTGGTGTTTAGCTGAGGGAGGCCCTTAAATTACTGATTAGCTGGAAGTAGAGGGGTCTGTGTATGTCTCTCTAAATGTGTCCTGGGCCTTGCACTGTTCCCTGAACTTTTTCTTTTTCACCAAATCAGAACATAATACTGGTTTAAATGGGCCTCCAATTTATCTGCTGTTTTCTACTTTTCTGAACACTTAATTTGTGTGTATGCTGGTTGAATAAGACGAACTATCCTATAGTATTTAAAATCTGTGTTTGTCAAATAAGCACAGCACTGTCAGTCGTCATCTTCATGCACAAGTAGTTGCGTATGAAATGTCTGTGGCTTTCAGCTCAAGTGATACTTCCTCTTTAGGGATGTTTTTGCATAGTGGAGTTTCAACAATTGCTGCTGAAATCCCAAGATGTGGATCTTATTTCTGACTTTTCTCATGGAGGCAGTACTAGAAATTTGCATTGTATTTTAATGCCATGTGTACTGCTGTTTTTTTCTGAAATGTTCGATTCCGGATCAGAGTGATTGCTGCCTTGTAAGAATTCAAGGAAACTTTTTCTGTGTAAGACGTAGTCTGTGACAGGGTGGCATACTGAATTCAGTAACACTGAGGTTCTGATATACTAAAGGTAAGGGAAGGCTCCTTGCTTGTCGTGGGACTACAGCTACAAAAATGACAACAATGGCATTTGGCAGTGATTTAATGGAGAATTAGTCTGCCTAAAAGCTACCAGGGATGTTAACATTCTATAGGACAACTTGACATTTCTAAAATCCTTAAAATTTGCAAGTAAGAAAGGAACCAATAGACCTACTCAATTCTTTCCTTCTGTGCATGTGAATTATATCACTTTGTTCGATCTTTGCGCTGTCTTCTTGTGTAAATTCAAATGCATTAGGAAGAAAGATCTGTAAGTGATTTGTGAAATCTTCATCCTGTGATTGAGAGGGTGAAGGTGAAATTTATAAGGTTTTGTCATTTTAGTTGTTTCTGTTTTACTGTAGGTACAAAGTGATGACTAATTAATGGGTTTAACAAGCCCAGACAGGCGAGTTTCTCAGCTTCAGAACGTGATGTTTTCTCTTGCTGTCCTCTCACTTTGTATTCCTTTCTTACTTCACATCGTGTCCTTTTCTTACTTCTGCTCTGGTGAAGTGGTGAACATTACTGAATGGGCAAGGTGTTTTATATGATAAAAATATATTCATATTTTACATGGGCTTGATACGACTCTCCAGGAGAGGAGGTTTTGTAGAAGAATACTTTCATGCTAATGTGTTTAACTGTGTGTCTGTAAATAGTTACTTACAGGTTACACACAACCGCTGGTGCAGGCTAGGGAAATAAGCAAGCTGAAATGCTGATGCTGTAAAATACAATGCTCTAAAAATAGGTGAAGTTAGTGGATCTTACAAAGATCTGACAGCTGCTCTCTGATGCCATGAACTTCTTAGCTCCAGATAAATTTACAGTCTCTGCTCAGTACATGCTGAGTACATAAACCAACTGCTGTTGTAGAAGTAACTGACAAATACCACAGTGAGACCTGCAAAGCTTATAAGCTGCAGTAGCTGTGACACCAGTTTTCTTCTCTTCTGAATTCTTGGACAATGAGGACGCAAGCTGTCCAACATACTCTTGAAGTTATAAAGTAAATAAAGCATTCAGTTAAGGAGTCAGTTTCCAGATTAAATGAAACCTTGCAATACTTACTAATATGCTCAGTTGTGGTGTATATATCATAAAATCAGAGTTGTGTATATAAAAAAATCTTATGCATTGCATTCAAAAAAGGAACAGTCAGAACAAGTCACCTAGGGCTGGGTCTCATTATTTGCTACAAAGGCACCTAAACTATCTCAAGAATCCAAATACCAGCTCTCCTGGGCACTGGAAAGATCTAAAAGATCTCAAAAGATGATTGTAATTGAGGAACAATATTACTGCTATGTAGTTCTTTTCTTTCCTCTCTCCTGCTCTACTGTGTTTTGAGAACTTAGCCTGGATGAATCTGTTGGAAGGATCTCAGCATGCTGGTAATTAAACTTCAGACTGGCTTCAGATTAGGCCTTCATCCCACCAGATGCTAAATTTAGAACCAAGTCTGAAAAAAACTTCCAGGATTATACATGTATTTTACTCTGGGACTGATTTGTCAGCAAGAAATCTTGATAATGCAGCAGTGATAAGTTTTTTTTCTGTGAAGTTTTTGTAATCTTGAAGTACTGTGCAACAGAAGAGAAAATTACCTGTTTCAAAAAGAGGAGTGTTAAAGATAAGACTGGATTATTCAAATTATATATCTGCAGTTGTTGCTGATATAGCAGACATTCCAGAGAGAGGAAGACAAAAAGTGTATTCTGGCCCCCCGGGTGTACAGGGTAAGCAAACAGGCAGACAATTAGGAGAAAGGAAACAATTGCCAATTCCTTCTTTTTCTTAAATCACTAGAGACTTTCTGTTGGAAGCACAGCAAAAGGGCTAAGTAGGTCTTTAAAATCAATTTGAATGAGAATAGAAGAGAGGCCTGAGCAGCCCAAGCAAATGAGGGATGTTGTGGGTTATGCAGAAAAAAACAGCTTAAAAGTGAGGTGGGACTCTTCTTAGAAATGGCAAAAGTAGGAGTTGGTTCTGAAGGGCCCTGGCACCTACTGGCAGGACTCTCCATCATACTGAACTGTCATTGCTGCAAGTCTGTGCACATTAGTAAAGTCTGATTTTTTCGGTGCATAAAGAAAAAATAAAGGTGAATGTAGTTAAGGAAACAAGAGACAAAGCATCCTAACGTATTCTGCTTTCGGGTTTTTCAGTTTGTTACTCATGGTATTCTGAGTTTTTGTAACTGTGTTATCTACACACTCATGCCTGCTGTCTTGGAAGTAAGTGGCAATGTCTACGTGAAACTATTTGAAGTCAAACTTAATTGCACTGTAGCACCTCCACATTTCATTATAATATTGATTGCTAGTTCTGGATGTAGTTCTGTGTATAGGATCCGATTCCATGGATTTTAATATTCCCTGTGCATTTGTTCAGTTTTGCACAGAACTAGTACTGAAGGTTGTTTAAGCAGAACACAACAAATGCATAATTAGCATTTAAGTCCATGGGACTTGCACACATTTTTTCTGAGAGAAGATTTTGGTGATGTGTTTTTAATTATCATTCCTGACTTTGTTAGTTAACTCAAAGAAACAAATATGAAGCATGTTGCATGGACCTGGGGAAAATTAGGGAAAGAAGAGGAAATGGAATGTGTTTTCTTACCTGTCACATGCATAAAAATCTCCATCACTGCCTTGTTGGCTTCTGCTGTCTTAATAGGTTTGTTAACTGGCTCTGTTTGGAGTTCCCAAACTGTAAGTTAAATCACAAATACTATCTTACAGGTCTTGTACAACAAGCTGATTTATAAACACACAAGAAATTGCTACTTCTACTTACAAGCCTTGTGCTGCCAAATAATTGAAGAATGCACAGAAAAGAAAGGGGTATAATTATGGGGTGAAACAAAGGGGGAGAATAGATTGAATGTATAGAATAAACCTCTTGGTGGTTGATTAACTTGCAGTAGATAGACATCTTTTTGATGGTACTTACATGGTTGCAATGGCTATTACTCTGTCTCCTGAAGGAGCAATCAATCATGAACTATGGGAAAGTAGACGAAATGGCTTAGTTGATCTCTCTTTTGTGGGCTGTGTTGTTCTGTTAAAGAAATTGCTTTCATGATTTAGCTCAGCAAGGAAAATTCAGTATGTTTTTTGGTTGTCCCCTGTGCGGGCTCAAACTCTTCCCTTGAGAATCTGTGCCGTTTGGGTCATTTTTAAAGCGAGGGGAGACCTAGAGCCAGGAATCCTGCAGTCTGTGGTGTTTCCGAAGTATTTTGGAATACTTCTGCTGTCTCCCTTAGCTACCTGTAATTTCCTGGCTGTATCCTAGGGCACTGTGAGAATTCATTGCTGGCTGCAAGGTAACTTGGAAATAGGACCTAAGGGCGGGCAGAGACCTGTGAGTCCTGTAGGCCAGGTGCTCTGCTCTGCCCCAGGGAAGGTCCGTGCTAGCTTGGTTGCTGTCGACAGAGGTTGGGGACTGGCCTGCGAGGCAGTGGTACCGGCAGCTCCTCAGGTATTCAGTCCCCATGCTTTGTGTGCCTGTTCCAAGTACTGCTTCCTACTAACTTGGATCACCTCTGCTAAAATTTAAATCCACTGTTCCTTGTCATAAAGTCCATAGACATGGAGAACAACTTGCTGCAAAGAGAAGATGAATAGTTTTGTTTGCTTAATTTAAACTGTTGGTAAGTCTAATTATTGCCCCGTAAGTTTTCTGTTGCATAAGCTAAACAGATTCAATTTATTCGGTTGTCTTAGTAGGTTTTACTGAGTAGATGTTACCACTAACCACTTGTATTGTTCTCTAAAGAGTCATCATTGGCCCCCCGTCTTTCTCAAAGTGAAAAAATAGAGACCTTAATTAAAAAAAGTACATAACCCAATTTGCTACTGAAAATCCCTTTTTTAGAATTTTTACTACAACCTAGCAGTAAGACTGTAAGACCTTAAAAGTAAATATTTGCATATCAATGTAAGACACTACGTTGTTATTTTTAGTTGGTTTGATTATTAGATTCTGATTTAAATAGCTAGATTAAACTTTCCAGTGCTATGTCTAGAACTGTTTTACTGTGAAGATTAAGTGGCGTGAAATGACATTTTATTGCCTTCAGTCATTTGAAGTATCATTTCATATGGAACAATTCTTGTTGCAATGAGGTATGGCAGCCAGAAAGTTCTCTCTGCAACAGGTCAATACTTGTGGCTATTATATTAATTTCTATTGCTGATTAATGAAATAATTCTTATTTTAGTGCTAATTTGACTTGCTTTCAGACTAATGGATTTTAGTCGGTGCCTATATAAATGCCTTTGGCTTCAAAAGAAAGAAAAAAGTGCACTGAACCGTCATAGAAATGATTATGATGTAGTCCAGACAAATGAAATGTGCCTTGTCTGAAACCAATGAAGTGTTGGTTTTACAATAAGTAAATTTGACTGCAAACTGGGCTCAGACCAGAAGAGTGTCTCTATATAACTATATAAGAGTTATCATTTTGTATCTGTGGTAGAGCTACATTAATGTGTAACGTATGTGTGAACTGTGAATATTGACTGAAAAAATAGCTAACTGAAGAACAGCTTATTCAGTTGGTCATATTGTAAGCCAGTGATGTTCTGTTATTGGATATGACTGCAAATATAACAGCCAGAAACCAAGACCTTGTTGCATGTTATTCATAATTTTGACATTATGTGGTTATTAGATTGTACAGGCTATTGGATTTAAAAGGTTGATGCCAAATGGGGTACCCGCAGAAGAAAAAGAGACATTAAATACAGAGACATCTGCTCCCGTTTTCAAATAACACTAGTGAAATGGGGAGCACGTCACACTATTGCAGATGCTTTTTATTATTCAGAAGTAATAATTAAATGCAGTTTTTTCTGTGGTTGGTGATGAAAGAGCGAGAGCAACCTCAGAGGGGGGAAATGTTTCAGATTATGTAGACCACAACTGACTATTCCACAGCAGCACCACAAACCCTACGCTGGCTTGGCTTTTCATATTGTAATGGTATATTCAACCCATGTTTGCAAACCACATTCCACCAAAGCCTGCCATGTGAATAGCGAGCTGATCAGTAACGTGTGCTGACGGGCATGGGTGGTTTGCAGTTCAGTTAGTGACTGCGCCTGTTATCTGTGACTAGAGGCAAACTATGTAGATGTTAATCTTCTAGTGCTATACAATAACGTTTCAGCCAAAATTATTAAAGGAAGCTATGTTTTAGAAGGTCATCCTTTGAAGTGGGGAGAAGTGCCGTGCAGAGGGACATGGCTGTTTCTCCAAAGCTCATTTTGAGGTAGCCAGACACTTGAATGGGGCTATACAGGTATGGCAAGCGATTGGTTGTGGTTAGTGCCTTTTTTATCTCCTAATTGAAAAGATAGACATGTGTGCTTGTTGGTCAAAGGTTATCTGGAGTATAAGTAAACACTTAAAGGATGCTAATTTAGAAGAATTCTGTGCATATTAACAATTGTGAGAATTGGGCATTGGAAGCCTGCTTCCATTATGATAAACCGGTGATTTAACAAGCTGGAGAAGGGGGACGACAACTGTGCATTTAATTCAAAATGGCTCTATTTTCTGTGCGACAAAGTTAAACACTCTGCCCACTGCGAAATGCAAAGAAATCCTGACTACATCTAGCTCCAGAAATGTGTAGAACTTGGGGCACAAGTTCACAGGGAGATGGGTGGTTGTCACTTGTAGGCTGTGCTGATACATTGCCAACATCAAGGTCAGGTTGTTTAAATACTTGACCGCAGCTGGAAGGGTTAACTCTCCTTACAGCAACAGCCTGTGCCGTTCCTAATGACAGCACGGTGGAGGTCAGCAGGGAGCTCAGGAGCCCATCCAGCCCAGCCCCTGCCCGAGCAGGCACCCAGAGCACCTTGCCCAGGACCCTGCCCAGGCGACTTCTGGAGATCTCCCAAGAGGAGACCCCACAGCCTTTGTGGATGACCTCTGGCAGTGCTCGGTCACTGCACAGTGAAGAAGTGCTCCCTGATGTTCAGGTGGAGCCTTCGTGTTCCAGCCTGTGCCCATTGCCTCTTGTCCTGCCACTGGGTACCTCTGAGAAGAGCCTGGCTCCATCCTCATTTTAGATGTAGCACTTAGTGATACGGTTTAGTGGAGGACTTGGTAGTGTTAGGTCAGAGGTTGGACTAGGTGATCTTGGAGGTCTCTTCCAACCTACGTGATTGTGTGATTCTCATTTGTAATCCTTCATAGCTGTATCCGGAGGAAAACGCCCTCTTTTGGGGACTCTTCTTTGTTTCCCTGTCCATGTGCTGCTGAATGGTGTGCACAGGCTAAATAGCGCTGAATGCCTGAGACCAACAATTTGTCTCGTATTTCTGCTTATTGAGTTTGATAGTGATTTCTGTGAATGTGGGTTTGGGCATGTCATCCTAAGCAGTTCTTTTCCTTGAGGTGTTCTGGGAAGAGCATGAATTAATAATGAGGGTGGAAGGGAAGCGGTGGTATAAGAGTTAACTATTGCAACATTTTTGCCTGGTTGGCAATCAGCCTGTCTTCTTACGTTACTGCTTTCCTAAAAAGTTCCATATTAGAAGGGAGTTCCTAAAATATTTTTGCAGCCTGAGTTTGCCAGTAGCAATTTCCATTGTTCAGCCATCAGAGTGGAAGAGAGCAGTCAGTATTTGTTGACCTAAGCTGTCACCAAAGATGACCTTACCTCCTGATTTTTGCTAATATCGATGCAGTTTTCAGTGCAAAGCTTTGCATTGCACAATGTTTTCCATTGCTGAGGACTAAAGAGAACCTACGCTATCCAGCGAGTCCTAAACCATATCCATTCATCTGAATGGATGGTGGCTGTAGGAGACCTGCTGTACTAGCAGAAGAGGCAGCCACCGTCAGGAAATGAATAAGGCAAGTCACTTCCCGTGTAGTTTAGTTCCATTATGTGATGCAGAGTGAAGGGCTTAGAAAAGATATCAGTACTACCTTCATGTTACACTGTCAGTTCTTGTTCCTAAGTCAATCTGTTGTGTCTACAGGTTCCCCAGAGGATAGAAGAGCAAAGCGATGCCTCTGAAGATAGCAGTGCAGGAATCCCAGGCATGTGGGGAAGTTGGGGCCCCTGGTCTGCCTGCTCTAGGAGCTGCAGTGGAGGTGTGATGGAGCAAACACGGCCCTGCCTCCCAGCATACTACCGCGAAAGGGGCTACCGACGGCCAGGGCGGCAGTACCCGGCCTCGGAGAGAACTCTTGCTCATCAGAATCCCCGCCACCGCGAGGACTCACTGACTGCTTATCCTGGCCACGTCATTTCTGCCATCCGTACGTCTGTGCCGCTTCACAGGAATGAAGAGCAGCAGCTTTGGGCTGGCCTTCGGGCCTCTGTTTCTTCAGGAGGCCACAATACCAGCCACCTGAGCAGGGCAGCTCTGCGAGGCAGCCGGCATTCTCAGTCCCAGAGGCACAACGCCAAGGCAGAAAAGAGGTACGGTGTCTGTGCACACGTTTTATTCTTGCTATGAATGATATATGTAAAGAATGGCACATCACAGTAGAGTCAATATTTTTTAATACCTATGGAAAAGTCATTAAAGATTAAGGCCGACTTTCATAATGTTTGCCATCTTCTGTGAAAAGCAGTAATCAAACCTATGTTAATTACTGATATGATAATACCCCTGGACACATATAATAATTTCACAGTTGTGCTAAGAAGCTTACTTTATTTCTCTTTAAAATTTGGTTTACTGAGATATTTTTCCTTTTCTGTTACTTATTTGATGCTCCCATCACCTTTGTAAAAATAAAAATCTTAAGTAGTAGCTTTATCATTAGATTCTTAACTTCAAGACCCATTCTATTTTTAATTGATTGAAAAAAATTTTTTGTGAAACATTTTGGGAAGAATGGCCACCTGTCTGTTCACTTTTTCTAATCAAAACTGTGTTTTTGTTTTGCTTTTTTTTTTCTCAGAAAGTTTCTATTTTGGGCTTTCTGTTTCCCTTTGTTTTCTACCACCTCTTTTAGCAAAATTTCCTGTTTGAAACAAAAATAAAGGGGGGGGGGGGTGGAGTGGGTTTTAGTACGTATAATATTTTAAACAGTCTACCTGTTGCTATCAACTTTTTAGTATTTGCTGTTCAGTCTTTAAGGCTGGGTGGAACTGTGCTGTTACAATTGATTTCAACAGCCTCTCCTTTCTGGAAAAACGCTTTGTTCTCTTCTTAGATACCAGTCTGCCATTTGTTGCAGCTAAAACTATCAGGTTTTTATATATGTGTATGAAAAGAAAACAGATGTGTTTCCAGTTTGGAAACTGAGGAGAACAGGCATGGAAGATCCCCTGGGAGGGAGTGTTCCTGAAACTTCTGTATTCTGTCTTTCCTCAGATTATGTGTTCCAGCAGGTGGAAGTTCTCTGCTTCTTTCCCTCTCGGCCCTCTTCTGGGAGATGTGTGGAGTGATTTTTATTTGTGTGTGTGTGGTGGTACTTTTTTTTTTTTTTTTTTTAAAAAAAAATAAAGCATACAAAACCTCTTTCTTATCTGCTTCTTTAGGATTCTTAGGTGAAGCAGTCAACCGTAATTCCCTCTCCTTTTTCAAGATCTCTTACTGGCCCTAGCCAAAAAAAGCAATGTTACCTTGAGGCAATATTCTAGCCTGACGCAATTAAGACAGCATGACTCTTCATTTTCTGGTGATAAAGACATCCTCGGTCCCTGCAAGAAACTTTCTCTGTCTAAAATAATATTTGAAATTGGAAATTAAACTGTTTTCCTTCTGTTTGTCTCAATGAAACTTAAATTTCAAAGAGTGGGACCAGATGTTCAGATGCTGATCATCCTAGGTGTTGGCCGTTTCCTTTAATCACTGCTCTTTCTTTCAAAGCCATGCAAACGGATAGCCTCGAAGTTCCGAGAATAACTTTAATGTTGCACAGATGATCTTACAAGAACTCCGAGAATGCCAGAGGTAGACTTCTATGAGCAGTGTTAACAAGACCAAATTGAGAGAAAAGTCGTATTTTCTTTCTTCTGTTTTCCTACTTAATCGTTTAGCATAATGCTTTTCTGTTCGGAGCTGCACAGCGTAACAGATACAGGTTGTAGTACATAGCTGAGTTATTACTAATGTTGGAAGCTTGGCCTTGAACCATCGGCACAAAGTCATTCAAAGCCTGTTTGCTCCAGCCCCTTGGCACTTTCTGTCTCCAAGGAAATCCCAGCTGGCCTGGCCTCTGCAGCAGACCTACCAGGCTGCGGGCACAGCTGGGCTTCCCTCCCCTTGGGCTCTGCCTTGCTGCTCTGGTGGCCTCTGCAGGTCGGGAGAGACTGGAACAGTTTGAAACAACTGCTGCACTTACGGCCGGAAAGGGAGAGGACAATGAGCAGAAAATAAATCTGACTGCTTGCAGAGGTGAAGCTATTTCCTAGTAAATGCCTTGCAATATGAAATACTGAAATGACTGTAATGTCTGTTATGGCTCCACTTTCCTGCATGATGGAGGTCTTTGCTTTTGAAAATCGCAGTGCTTTCCTATGCACAATGCAAGCTTCTGTACCACTGCAGATATCCACCCCCGCTGCCCTTACACTGCCCCTTGGCAAAAGACTGTGGATTTAAGGTCGGTGTTTTAATCTTATTTGCATAATAAGTTATTTCCATCTTGTATTAGGAGGGTCCCTGGTGGCTTTAAAGCCTGCAGTATTGCATAACTTTCAGATTCTTTGGTGGTGACTGTGAAAACAGAATGGGAAGAGAAATGTTACTTGAAAATGAAATTGTAGGAATGACAAACCTAGCAGTTTCCCTTAATTTACAAAGTCCAGAGGACAAACCTTCTTTACAAAGAAGATTGCTGGTCCTGTTGGTGATAAGGAAAATGAATTTCAAAATGTAAGTTACTTTAGATAGGATTTTCTTGCTGTGGAACAGTGTTAAATGTTCACTGAATGGTTGATAATGGAAAATGACATCAGGCTATTAGGAAAAAAAATCTGTTTTCACAGTGTATACAGTCAGGGAAAACTTTCAGGGATATTTCTATTTGCTGTATTGGACTATATGAAAGCTGTAATTTTAGGAGACTTTCATAAAACAATAAAAGAGGGATGAACGTTTGTGACTGAGATAAGCTCACACTTGACAGCGTGGTAAAATGAAATGGGAAGGCTTCCAAGGCAAACACATGTTAACAGCAGTCCTTCAGAGCAGCCAAATATATTTGTATCATTTAGCAACAAGTGGAAAAGTTCTCTGCCTACTTCCAGGCAGCTGACAAAGAACTGTTCAGTTCCTCTAGCAAAGCTCAACATATAATTTATCTATCATAAACTGTAAAGTACTTTGTCTGTGAAGAAGGATATTCACATTTTCAATTTTTGAATGCTAGTTCATGTGTGTTTAAGTTAGGCTTTAGAAACCACAGCTCCACATGAAGCTTGGATTTGAGGTACCTACAGCCTACCGAGAAGCCTAATGTAAAGTCATGTGAAGTACATTTAGCCATGTAAAGTTTAAGTGTTTTCCTCTTTATCATTGTGCTGTAAATGGAGTTCTTGCATAACTGAAATGTGCTAGGAAATGATAGTCACTGGAATGAGGATGGAAACACAGAAAGAAGCTGCTGGTTCTCTGGGTTGTCCGCTGGCAAAGGAGGGGAGCTCTTCTCAGCTTTGAAGAGTGGAGTTCCCGTTAGCACAGCCTTGTTTTCTACTACTTCCGGACAAAATGTGTGGAGCATACCGTACAAGGAGAAAAAACAAGAATGAGGAGATGATGTAAAAATATGAAAGTATTTAGGCATCTTTAAAGAGAGGCACGTATGGAAAAGTAATAAGGGCATGCCGAAGGATGACAAATGGTTTAAGAGCGAAAATGCATCTTGAAAGAAAATATTGTTCGTGGACTAGGTTACAGTACTTATTAAATGTTGCATTTCTAAGTCTCTTTTTTGGTGAGAGAATTGTTGGTTTCTCTTCTCTACATGCACTTGCTGACTGTGCTTGGCTCCACGTTGTTTCAGTGTGGGGCTCACCCATCGCGCATCCATCACACACACAGACCCTCAAAGGGCAGTTTGAATTGTCAGCTACTTTCCAGCATTAAAAATACTTGGATTAGACCGTTAAGAGGCAGCTGGACTTGCTTATTTTCCAATTTTCAGCTATCTCAAGCAACTGTTAGGATGCTTTGCAACTGCCACCTTTACTTTCTCTGCAAGTGGATTTTCATGGTGGAGAGGCAAAACCTCTGTGTCCATCTGTAAGTGCTGAGGGTGCTTTGTGCTGGGTTAAACACCAACATATGTGGTTCTTACTGGCAGAAAGAAAAAATAACATTCATATTAGGTTTATCAACAGGATAATGAAATAAATAGGTTTAGATAAATAGCGCATGCTTAAAGAAATATGTTGTTAAGGAAAGGGTTTCCCTAAAGCTCTTTTTGTATTTGGAAATGGATAGAGAGGAAAGCTTTGCACTGAGGATATAATCCAAAAATCATCAAGTCCGCACACGGCCGTAGCTCTGTGGTCTTTGTTCTGCTGCCAGCCGCTGACGTGAAAGTCTGCTGTGCTACCCGGTGCCCTGCGTGTGCTTCGAGGGCTGTGGGCAATGGGAAGGAAGAGTGTCAAAGCAGTTTCCTTATGAAGGAAGCTCCTTTCATGGATGCTTTGACCAGGCAAATGTGGGCCATTTGGTCGGCAGGGCCAAAGTTAACCTCTGAAGGCACAATTCGGTTGTTATTTCCTTACCCAATGTAAGCATCGTTAGCTGCATGTTCTGGTGTAATTGTTATTCCCTGTTCTAGTCAGCTCCAATTGGTAGAGGTGGACAGAAGTTGACCCTCAGGTTCAAGAAAGTAGTATTTTCTCCAGTTCTCAGGCTTTATATTTATTGGCGTGGGCGTTAGGTCGCTTTCATACTTGGACTAGAAACCCCAGCTCAAGTACTAAGCCATCTCTCCTTTCGTTATTTTCCTAACAGAAAGAAAACGTGATGCACTTCATCCCAAACCCACCACAGTTATAAAAGCTTATTGGGGGTCGATGTGTGTGCAGGAGGAAGGCAGAGAAGGATTTGATCCTGTTCTGAGGAAATATTTTCCAGAAAAATCTAAGAGCAACAGTAGTAATCAAAGAATTCTTTTTGGTGGCACTTGGGGGGATTTAAAGCCATATGAGAAAGATGTTTATTTTCCTTCTGAATAAAATTCCAAACAACTTCTAATAGCAATAAAGAGCTCCCTGTGAGGAATTTCCTGGCAAAACGAACAGCGAACTGAAGCTGTTGTGACCTCAGGTTGACTTTGTGCTGTCCCACCTCTCATCGGGTTATTAATCCCCGCAATAGGCTCTGGGTCTCGCTTATTATTACCTAATTACTATCAGTTTTTTTTTATGCTACTGTGAGCATACTTTGAATGGTATTACCAAAACTGAAAACCTAGCACGATATTATTATTGCAAGCCAGCCCTGACACTTTCTCGCTCCTACTGCTGAACATTTTGGGCTTTCCTGAAGTAGGGTGCTGGAGGACAGGCGGGGAAGCGAGAACGCTGTTCGTGTACCATCAGGCACGCCATGGTGCAGTTTTCCAGTGAATTACTGAGAGGTCAGAAAGGGGTAGAAATGCAACAAAGCTCCCATCACGTTTTTGATACATCTCAACAGGGTTATGCGCTTCCTTGCACCGAATGGTGACATTATTCAATCAAACCTTGAAGACAAAGCTCAGGGGCAGAACCTGTAGACTCACAATGAAAATTTCATGTGATCAGAGGCGTTATTCTGGTCATAGAAAAAGAAGACCGTAGAATCTGGGTTCAAGTTATGGAGTCCTAACTCAGCGTTGACATGATACAAATGAGGTTACGTAGCACTTGCTGGGAGATAAGCAAAAGCCAAGGTGGGAAGTTTGTGTACTAATAAATTACTTCTGTGCTAGACAGGGCTATTAGTCATGATCTCTGAGGATGGAAAAAATCATTTGCGATAGTCCAGGTGTATCTGTCTTGTATTAATTCAAGCTGTTGAGACCTGCTCCCAAGAGACAATTTACCTAGTGACATTTTTCATATTCTATCAGGAAAACTATTTTGGCCTATAATACTTTACAGAAATGACAGAAGAATCATCCCTGTCAAATGTACTCACAGCAGTTTTAATACTCACATGCATACTGAGACACAACACGTGTTTTTATAATCATAATGGATTGAAGGGTATCTCTTTAAAAACAGATAGCATAACATCAATTTCTGAAATCCTTCTTTTCCTTTTTTGACTCCTACACAAAATTAAACCAACTTGGTTTTGTGATTTTGGGGGGAGTGGGAGGATAGTGAATATCCAGAAATCATGCTGAGGTTACAAGAGATGTAAACCAAACGACTTAGTTACATTGGTTTAGGTACCTTGATAATGAAAATCAGAGTAAAAGCAATGCCTACACCAATTTAATTGCAATGAAATGTGTTGATGAGGTGTGAATAACATGGTATAATGCGGCAAACAAATTCGGTGATGATGGCTCCACTTTCTAATGTGTGACATTATTCTCAGCAGGGGTGGTTTAACTCTCTTGTGACCAGACATGTGGCAAAGATAACTGCTCACCACTTTAAGGCTATTTTCTAGGTCAGTGAGCAGATAGGCATGCGTTTTCGTAACATAAAACAGAGTCAAAGGTCTCCCTTCTTTCATTCATGTTGAAATGATTTTCTCCAGATTGATTTAGAGCTGGTGAAAAGTGAGTATCTGGAATGCAAAACTGCACGGGGCTGTGGTACAGTACTGAGAGGTGATACACAGTGGGCTTTCATGTGGATCAACCTGATTGTTGAGAGCTTCCCCTTCTGAGCAGAGGGAAATACGTTCCCCAGCACCAGTATATCATTTTCATTGTTAATGATGCCTGTGAAAGAATCTGCAAAAATACTATGAGGTACAAACCGGGATAAGACAGTTTATTTTGTGAGTTAAGAAAAGGCAGCCAAAAATAAGGGGTGGACAGTCTTTTTAAAGTAACCCTTATTAGCTGTGCGTCTAAGAACATTTAAAATGTGCTGGAAAATTGAAAGCAGTAGGAGGGCTAGAAAGCAAATGATTGAGTAGGACAGTTGTAGGTCAGTTACAGTTTTTCACACATGAAGGAAAAAAGCAGTATCTGAAAATTTTAAGGATGCTTTTTTAGGAATAATAAAAATAATAAAGTGCATTTGAAAATACATATACCCACACTTGGCCTGTAACAGAAACTTGTGTAACTAGGATTTATTTTTTTTTTTCACTCCATTTGAGGTTGAAGTTTCATGTCCGCAAAGACTTCTTGGTCTCCGCTTACTTTTTGTTTAATTACATTTCATGTGTTGGAACAAAATTTTGATATATTGACTGCTGATAGGAATAGCAAATAAGTCACTTTTCTTCAGAAACAAGATCAGTGCAACTCAAACTTATTAAATACTTGAACTGAATGCAAATGGGTAGTGTCCTTTCCAAGTTGTCAGTTATAGTAATGTGTGCTCCTAGATAATGTTTTGGAACATAGCAAAATATCTAGGTTAAATCTTGCTATGGTTATCCACAGATTGAAGTTAGAATGTATGTATGTAGAATGTTAGCATGTATGTTTTAGAATGTATAGTTAGAATGTATGTATAGTTAGAATGTATAGTTAGAATGTTTAGTTAGAATGTATGATTTAGGTGAAGAGGATTTGACCCACTGATTTAAGTATGCCTGCAGTCCTTTTAAAATCACTCAGGGTAGTAGGAACTGAAATGTAAGGCTTTGACAAGGCTCAAGGGTTGAGCTCATTTAGGACTGAATTTCTAGTGGGAATCAGAGATGCATACTTTTGGAATATTTTATTTACAAACAGAAAATGGAAAAGAATTACACAATCAAAAGCACAAATCCCCAGGTGAGAAGAAGAAAGGAGCCCAAAGTATGCCTGGTTCCTGGGCACCCAGAGCAGCATCAGGCTGTGTGTGCAGTTGGCTGAGCCAAAAATCTTGACCAAAATCTCAACAAAATTAAAAGAAGGTGCCCGGTGTTTGTTGCACATCGATCTGAATGCTCTGTGATGAGCTTCTGTAGCTTTCCATAACGGTGGTGGTTGTGACTGGGCATGCAGGCAAGGAAATTGTCTGTCGTGGTTTACAGAATATTGCCTTTCAGTAGGAAGGAGTAAATCTGGATAAATGAAACAGCACAAAGCCTGCAGTTGGTGAGCAGTTTTTCCTCCTCAGGCCTGGTGAAACTGGTGGCTCGGGGAATTGCCTTAGGGAGCAAAAGTCCTAAGAAAATTATTACTACATTGTTCCCTGAAAAACTGAGCAAAAGGTTGGTAACTGGAAAGGGAGGGAATTAGCAGTTTCTTTGGGTTCGTTTTAGGCATCATTTCAACCGTAGGACAAGTCTTTTGTGGTGTCATCAACAAGATGTTTGCTAATGTTCAACCTTGCAGCTCTTCATTTACAAGAGAAGTATTCTGATAGAGAGATAAGTTGAAGGATTTAATGCAAAGCTCATGTAAAATGCATTCCTTACTTTGTCTGACATCAGAGGAGAAAGAAATCAAGTTATGCTTCAGATGGAAGTGAGCCAGGGAACCTCTGTTTAGAGAGCTATGGGAGAAGTATAAGGAGAAATGAAGTGATGGAAAAAGGGAAAGAATGAAAAGATATGTATGAGAGTGGCTTTGTGAAGAGCACTTCAGAGAGCAGGTAAAAGCCTAGGAAATCTGTAATGTTACTTGTGTATTTTAAAGATGTTATGTATCCTTGGTTCAAAGAGGGTTTCTGTCAATATAAATAACCCTCCCACCAGCTCAGGAAGTACTTCATTCTTAGTGAACCTCAAGAACACTTGAGGTTCAAAGCATTGTTCTTAGATGGTAAGCTCTGAGGCAATGATAATGCATTTATTTGCCTGTTGAAGGACACGTATGTGTGGGGCTACAGTTAGGAAAAGCTACTGCAACAAAGTCCCTTTTTGTTGCTCAAAATGTGCTGTAAAAGTTCTTGGTATTCTCAGCTGACTTGTCCCTAACATGAGAGAAATTGCAAATGATGAGACCGATAAGAATACTAGCCAATAATACATATTTTAACATATAATTGCTACAGTCCTTACACTAACAGCTCAAAGACTGATTTCTTGTACTTGTCTGGGCAAATGTGTTTTTGAAATCAAGAATATATTTAGGTTGGCTTAAGTTTAAAGGTGCTCATCACTTTGTTTTTCAAAGTGCTAAACAGATTTGTCTGAACTATCAGGGAGGTGTGTGTGTATGTGGGAATTACGCCTAACAAGATTGCCAGATCGGCACTAAACAGCTGTTATGCCTCTCCTTGAGATAAACACAATAGATCAGAGATGTCTACTGGCTATGGTCTGACATGAAACACTTTGTGCTGTTACTTGCTTTTCAACGTATATTTTCTCTAAAGCAATAATTTGCCTTTAGATGATAACTCTGTTCTTGGTGGCATTTTCCCCCTCTGGTTTTCCATAGCAAAAGCTTTGTCAGAGTTGTTTAAAGTTCACATCTTGCTCATTCTGGGTTTTCAGTGTTTGCCTGGGAGATGTTGGCTGTAGTTGTTAAACTTTGCTTCTGTGGCAATACATCCTCAACATCCTACTCATGCTCATCTTAACCATTGTTATGTTAAGAAAGATGAGCCCATTGGTTTTTAGCATACCTAGATATGCATCGTCTCCTGCTTTAAAATGTCACTCTAGCTTAAGTCTGGGTAGGACACAAGGTTTAGGGGGTGCTGTTACTTGCCGATTCTTTTTTCTTCCTTTACTTGTTGCAGGAAATGAGAATGCAGCCCAGCTCTGACCTGAGTTGTGATGATGGTTGGTTGGTTGCTTGGTTTGCTTGTTTGTTTTAAAGAATTTTAAAAATGGGGAAAAAAAAAAGGGAGGAAAAAAAAAAAAAGAACAATAAAGAGGAGCTTTCCAAACCATGTTTTGAGGAGGAGGAGTGAATAATGAGGGTCATGAGAAGGAATTAGTAAGTATAAGTCCTGCTGTCAACTGAAAACTCCCAAAGAGCCATCAGGGCTTCACCTACCTCCGTCTCCTACCACCAGATCAGAGCTGGTTTGAATTAGCACAAATCAAACAGTGACACCAAGGTTAGTTCAATTCTGATTATGAAGTTTCTGCCCTGAGAAATACAAAAGCTAATTACCACCAAGCTATTTTTACAATCTTCTTAATTGCATTGCAACAAACTACATTCCTAATTTTTAAGGATGTTGCCAAGTGTGAAGGAAAGGTGCTTTAAGGCAAAACAGACAGAGCTAAGAATAGTTTCCATCTAGGCAATACTGGTTTAAATGAGTGCATAAACACTAATAAAAATGTTAATAATTAGACATTGAGTATTCCACTTTGTTTCCAGCAGTTTGTATGTTGAAAGAAATGTGAAATTCCCAGCTACAAGCAGTTAACCTTCCGTTTCATAGGAAGGGTGTTCCAGTGAAAATTCCAGACCATAATTACTGCACCACCTGAGCAGAATGAAACTTGTATTCAGCAGCACACTGCGGCTGTAGTTGGGTTATGCTGGCCCTGGCTGTTCTGAGGAGTGGACTCACCCTGGGTGAGCCTTGGTGCAAGCAGTCATGGCATCAGAAGGGTGCTGGCATCTTAGGATACCAGAAATGGTGCCTCATTTCTTCATCTTCTTTCAACACCATTTTCTGGTTACGGTGTAGAAGGAGTAGTCAAGATGAAATAGTAACTAACAGTATTGTTGTAGTAACTGTTGTTACTGCTTTAACTTCTTAGAAGCTGTTGTTGAATGGTTGTTGCAGCAATCAACCATTTTACAAGAAAATGTCTTCCTTCAAAATCATTTTTTCCTAGTTTCTGCAAATAAGTTGGTGAGTTGATTCCAGCAGCTTTTGGACACTTCGTGCCCTCAACAATGAGTCTGTCTTTCCTATAATATTTATGCTATATTTAAGACTGGGATTTGTGTACTTCATTGTCTTATTCCAGGCTGGGGAGTCCTGGTTTGTGTGCAGTTTCTTACATATCCTTCAGTTCTTATGCATGACCCTGAAGTGGAGATGAGCGGTCAAACATCGGTCTCATTTCTGACCTCTTGCTCGACCTCTCCAAGACTGCCAGGCAGCACTTCCTCGTGGCAGGTCAGACATGCCCAGCTGTTCCTCTGTGGAAGATTCTAGTGTTTGTTGCTGCCATAAATTTGGCATTTAGAAGGCTGAGACAGAAGCATATTCCTACCCTTGTACTGGTCTGCAAATGGCTTGTTGCTGTTACTCTCAGCTTTCTCCCCCCACTAATGCCAAATGCAAGCAACCTGACTAGATCATAAATTTCAGGAGCTGATTGTAACAGACCTGGCAGCCTCTGTGTGCCTGCAAGGGCACTGGCATGAAGCAGGCCATCGTGCACTTTGGGACAGCAGCCCACGTAGTCTGTGCTCCCTGCAATGAAATGTTGCCTTCCTCCGTGCCAGGAGCTGCTGCTGAATTTTGGGTCTTGGACCCTTCAGGTTTGGTGTGGTCAGCTTGACGAGAAAACTGTTTTTGGTCAGACTCCTTAGAGACTGGGGCCAGTGAGAATAAGGTCTTGAATCTATTTTCCAAGATGAACCACTTTGCTCCAAAATCTCAGGTGCATCGCAAGAACTCTAATACCGAAGTTTTTCCAAAGTGACGAAATATGACCAGAAATCTCAAGAAAGGAGGACTTTTTTTTTTTTTAACTTGATTTTACTCTTGTTTGGAAATTAAGGGTTATGTTAAAAATGAGAAATGGCAGCAACGTAGGAGAAGCCAATTGATATGGCCATTTACAAATAAGCAAAGAAGCAAACAACATACACACAAAACTGTGCTCATTTAAATCCCCTTGTTTTTAGTCTCATATTCTGAACTAATTGCCATTCATAATTTCTTTATATTTCCTCTCCTGTCTCCTTACAGGAAGCTAATGGAAGCTAATTTTCCCCTCCCTTAATACCAGAAACCTTCGTACTGCTTTTCTCTACTGTAACCACCGAAAACCCACCTCAGCAATGACCATCACGGTCACAGAGCAGATTAACTGGTATAAACAGCCCGAGAGTGCTGGCCGCTTATCTGCCAGGGTAAATCAACACTCTTGTTCACACATCCTTGAGCCAGGAAGATTGATTAAAAGCCCCACGTGGCCCCAAAGCTAGAATGTTAAGTAAAGGACTTCCACGGTTTCCATGTAACAAGAGTCTGGGGAGAATGTAAGACTGAGGAGGAAAACAAACACAAGAAAAAAACAAACCCAACGAAAAGTCTTTGATCTGGTGACTGTCTGATACCTGTAGCGTTGCAGTTTCTAGAAAACAAGAATGTCAATTTATCACCTCTGTTTTTCACTGCAGTTCAAGTCTATTATTTTATATGTATTAAAGTATATAAATATATTTTATGGACAGAAGGCAAATGACCTTTTCTAAAGTGTGTCTCCCTTCCTGAGCTGCAAAGGTTAACCAGAACACTGTATTCACAGATTGCTCTCAACTGGGAGAAATATTTTTGTGAACTTTTTTCTTCAGACTGCTGCAGTAGAACAAGACCTGGTGGGACACTGAGCTGCACAGGATGGCAAGGAGAACGAGTGCAAGTGGGCCTGTTGCTTGCAGATAAAATTCCAGGCTTAATCCTCTTCAACACTATGACCCAAATGTCGTATTACTCGTTTCATTTGTAATTTGGAGGGGAGTTTCTAGACTGGGTCTACTGAGTTTCTGTGGGTGTGTGGGAGACGGAGCTTTCCAGCGAGCACCTCCCGGCTGGCTCAGGGCTCTGTGCCCAGAGGTGGGGCACGTCCGTGGCTGGACAGCATCGCTGTGTGATGCTGTTTTCAAGTCCTGTGTCTGAGTTTGTCCATCGCGATCCATTAGGAATGAATGAAACTCCTTGGGTCCTGGGTGCTGGTGAGCAAACTCTCAAGCTGTTGTCGTAGTTGTGCATTGTACAACGTGTGCTCAGGTAGGGGATCAACCTCAGCGTTGAGGACAGCAGATGAGGACATCTCCTTTGAGACACTCTCTCCTCAAATACAGCTCTCGTGCCTTTGGTTTTTCCTTACTATACTTCTCATATGTGGTTTTATTCATGCTTAACATGGCCCAAAACATGGGGTTTTCAGTAAGTGAAAAGAAGATTCGTGTTCAAGAGAGCAGGCCTCAAACTTCTGTTTCTGTCAAACATTTATATGTTTTAGTAATGTACCATGAAAGGTGGGCTTTTATCTTGAAAACATAAATTGGCAGGTCATGAATTATTAATTGTGTTGCTAATCCATACCTTGTGTATCTTTAAAGAAAACAAAAACTAAAATTTAAATCTGCTGGCCAGAGGGAGGAAAAAATAAGTTCTGTACCATAATAAGACTCCTGTGTTTGTCATCCTTTCCAGATATGTTTTAGTAATATTTTGATCTTCCCCATCCTTTTTCTCTCTGTTTATATTTGAGTAGCAAATGAGGCAGAACCACAGGAGGCCTTTTAAATGGATAGAAAGTGTTTAATGATCTTTGCCATACTGCATTCAAATGTTCCTCTGTCGTTACCCAAATCCACAGTAGGGATTCCCTTCTGTTATGTATCTCAGGCTCCTCAGAAACATGGCTGTGAGTTTCAGGAATATGGCTTTGATTCTCAGAATTTCCATCTTAAAGGAGAGTCCTACGGATTAAAAGAACACCAATGTTACCACCCCACTGTTGCTTTGCACTGAGTAACTTAGACAAATAGCAAGTTATGTGAGTACCCAATAGCTCATTCACTTATTCGTTCAGTAACTGTTTTCTCTCTCTCCCTGTTTTTAGAAGCAGAAACAGAAATCCTATTGGTCCAGGAAAGTATGGATATGGAAAAGTGCCTTACATTTTGCCTTTACAAACTGACACTGGTCAGCAGCCGCAGAAACTTCGGAGGCAGCGACAGTCATCGAGGAACCACGCATTTCATCAAAGTCCAAGTCTCATGAACTCTTACAGCCAGTCAGCTAGCCCTTCACTTCAACATGGGAATCTTTATCAAGAAGAAGGGGGGCCTCAAGCTGGACACCAAGTCCTGGGACCCTCAGTTTATCAGACATCTTCATTTCCAGTCTCTCAGAACTTGTTTCATAGCAGTGACTCAAGCCATCATGGGTCTGCATCCCATCAGGCAGTCCAGGGTCAGCCCCAGCCTCAAAGGGCTGCAGCTATTGTATGCGTTGGCACCTACAAGCAATATAAACTCTGCAACACAAATGTAAGTCTGGATTTCTTATATTTAATTTTGGGCAGCTGTTGGTTTTCCCTAATGTGCTAAATGTTCATATAGTCAAGAAGTTAAGCTGAGCACTGGTTTTTAATTTTTTGAGTATTTTTCATGTACTTACTCTAAAAGTGTCTTGGTGAATACTAAAAGTAGATGTGTAATGTAGCAGTTATCTAAAAACATCCCTTGAAAGATTTAAAGCAGTCACTAAAATGTACCAGTGTGTGCAATTCTGATTCGATAGACAGAGAAACCAAGACACAGAAATGTTGAACTTTTTTTTTTCCATGCAAGAAATGAAAAACTGGCATTGGAATATACCATATTATGAAGGCTTCCTACTTCTCAGTCCCCTAAGATAAGGCTATCATTCTGGAAGGGCTGCTTAGGATCTAAATAGCATTAGGGCCAGTACCCAGTAGCTTTGATCACTTAAGTATCTTTCTATGGTGCTGTGTGCATTCTGGAGCAGATGCTACTTTTATTAGCATCTGAACTCAGTGCTTTGATTTTGGCCTCCTAGCTTATTGGAGAGAAAATCTGTTCTGCGTTAATTTTAAAATAAAACTGAGTGTGTTATTGCTTCATTCAAAAATGTTTGGCTGGGTGTAGCTCTGTGCTCTGGGGCAGTCTCCCATTGTATGCGGGAAGCCAGTGAGGTTTTAGTATTTCTCCACACAAGCAATTTCTACCATGCTAAAATATTCTGTTCCTGGCTGTGTCACTTAAGTATTTCCTGAAGTATCTCATCTTAATACTTGTGTCTTACTGGGGCCACAAATGTAATGTCATGTTGCAAATGTCGAGAAGCTCCTCTGTGGTTATTAGAAGCAGGGTGCTCAAGCGTGCTCTCAGTGTGCTGACACATCAGGCCACGTATGTCTGAGTGAACGTGTGATTCTTCTGCCTGTTTGAAATCCTGTCGCATTTAGTGGAAGGCTGCACAGTGCAATGCAGTAACAGAACATACCATCAGGATAACAAAAAAGTAACTTAAGCAGGTCAGATGAATGTCTTTTGCCTGGTAGTCTAGTGGTTATTGCATTTGCTTTATTTAGGAATAAAGTCCATTGATTGAGCCCAGAGAAGTTGATTGAAAAGACCCAATGTCAAGAAAGTTGGTTTAGTGTTTTTCTGAAAGGGAAAACATGGAAGAGTTGCTTTGAGCCTCTGAATATAGTCCCCGTTACACATCGCTGTTTGGATTTTTTTTTTTCTTATTTTTATTTTAAGGGAAAGGGAAATAAACTTGCTTAGTGGGTGTTAATTTGGTAAGTCAGCAGTGCTGAATTTGCTCACTTGCATTTAAAACTAATACACAAATATTTCAGTGGCCAACACGTGAACTCTGCTTTTCTCTAGTAAACCTTTCATTATGATGGTACCCAACACTTGTATTGCTTTGAATTACTCTCTAGGGATTTTTACCACCATGTGATAAGCCTTTGTTTGGGATCCATGTTCCTTTTCAATATATCGCATCTCCTTGTGTTAATCCATATCTATTTCGTCCCTTACTGCACCAAGGCAAAAAGTGGGGCAATATTCTGCATGATTTATGAAATATAACAAAAAGGTTTCCAGGAAAGATCTCTTTGGAGAGCAAAAGCTGATAGGTGAGGAAGTTAGAAATGAGCTGGAAGAAAGAAGTCATTCCAGATAATCCAAGGTGGTGGAGAAGGAAGGTTCGTAGAGAAAACTGGTTGAGAATGACAAGCAGGATGGAGAGATGAGGGCTGGGAGCTTGTGAATTAAACAGTGGCAAGAAGTGCTGTTCAGTATGAGGAGTGGTCTGGCCATTCCAGATTTTTATTGGTAGTAGGCGAACATAAGTGAAAATATTTCCACATTAATTCTGGAAACCAAATAGGTGAGCATACTGTTGCTTCATCTTTGCCACGGTTGCGTGTATAAATGCAGTTATAAAGAAGTTGTTAATACTACCCGAGAGTTTTATTAAAGAGAAATTGTAGATGATGTAGCTCCTCCTAGGCATGGAACTCTACACAGTTGTTATTTAATGGTATTTCTGTTCCCCTCAGAGAAGCCATGACTGCTTTGGAGGCTATTTTTCTCTCTAGAATGTGGTAATTAATATAACTACAAAAAATAAGTTGCTAAGAACAGTTTTAGTTATAAATGTCAGGATGAAAGTAAGACAAGGCTGATAGTGTTTCATCTTGTTTGCTTGTTCTTCCTGATTAAATGCTTCAGCACATGGGTTTTATTTAATTTATCAGCAGTGACATGTACCAGAGGCCTTGACAGCATGCAGAGAACAGTCTCTCTCTCTTTTTTTTAATACTTTTTTAAATCTTTCCGGAGCATAGCAAAACAGAAAATCTCGTTTATGGAGAATAAAATAATCTCTTAAGTTATCCTGGTGTTTAGGCACTCCTACAGTTTCTCCTAAGGGCAGTTAATTAATAACAAATTAAGTCAATGTGCCTTGGTCCATTAGGTCATTTCCTCATTATTGTACATTTATTGTTTTTTTTCATTAATAGCTGAACTCATTTTACATGACTGACAGCTCGGTTCATAAAAGTGAATCTTAGGCATTCTGGTTAGAGTGAACCCAGGACGTGCTGATATTGGCTGCAGTGGTTTGGCAGTTCCATCAGAGCCATGCCCTCATTGTACCAGTGGCTTCCTCTCCTCGGCGCCTCGTGTCCACGCTTTGTTCGTGCCCGCCTCCAGGCACACAGCTGCCCGGCACCTCTGCATGCAGGAAACAAGCAATGCACTTCTCTCCCTTACGCAGGGCAGTAGTTGGATCTTACTGCAACCATAAGCTGTTTGTAATGCAGAAAGATTCTCCCAGCGTAGTCTTAAGTTCCTCCAAAGTGAAGGATCGATGTAAGTCTTTGTGACTTCCCCCTGTATTAGAGGAAGGAGAATTACATGGGCGCGTGAGTAGAGTAGAGTTGAATGCCAACTTGTTTGCGTTTTGTCACCAGAACAGAGGAAACAACTGAAATGGAACATTTATTTACTGAACCCTTTTTGTTACTGATTCTCACAAGCACTGCCAAGTCGCTAGCTCTTTGTGAGTGGCTGAATGTGTGAGCGTGTTTGTAAATTAACTTCAGGCTGAGGGTTGCTTGAGGAGTGTTCACAAAGCAACTCTGGATGTTCAAGCCTGCTTGTGCACTGTGAATTTGGTAAGGCAGAGTAACCCTTTAAAAAGTCAATTTTATCTAATTCAATGTAATTTTTGTAGGACACACAGTGGGTTGTGACTTATTGGTAAGGACGTTTAACACTCAGTATGCTGTGTGCCCTGCTTGCCCCACAGCTCGCTCCCTTTCTCGTTCTGCAGTCCTCGCTTCCCAGGTTGCACCCATGCGGTTCGGTCTGCAGGCACGTGGTAAGCGTGACCAAATCCATGCTCTGGGTATGGAACTTTTAAAGTCAGATGGTGACTGTTCTGTGATTCAGTTACACTACAGCAAACAGCATGGAAAAAAGTCAGAGGAATTCATATACAAGGTTCACCATGGCAAGCAACACAAAATGCACATACAGCCTAAATTCTCTTTAGCTATTGACAGAGGTATGTTCTTGATACAGTTTATGTTTTTGCTTTTGTTTGAATTTGCAAAAAAACAAGCCAAAACGTATGGAAGACTAAGCTGAGGTTAGGTAAGAGGCTCAGGGCCAATCCCTAGCTCTACCATGGTGGGGTAAATTGTTCCGTTCACTTCAGTGCCTACAGAATATTAATGATGATGATGCTAATTTTGACTGGTATGAGTCAGTCCAACTTTCCAGTGGAAGGCTTTTTTTGATGCAGAATTCTAAGTTATCCTAATTAAATAGGAATGAAATGTTCCGCAGGATTGTGTTGAATCCATTTAAAACTGATGTGCTCTGTCACCTAACCACATAGGTAGGCATTGGCAGGTTCCCTTGCCCTATGGGATCTTGGGCTGAGTCACCAGCTTGTTGGCATTCTGCCCAAGAGTTTTTGATGTTTTCCACTACTTCCATACATTTCCATTGAAGTATTTCCCATATTTAAATTTTCAACAGAGGTGTAAGTGGAAATGTTTAATTTTGTGTTTAACAAAAGATGTAATTCTCTGAAGGCCTTTTCACAAAAGCTGTAAGGAAGCGTGCATTCTGGAATGTCGTTGGGATGCTCAGATAATGAGAAAATGACAAATAGATGGCTATGTATTTTTAAGGTAACTTCATTTTTTTCAACTGAAAAGCCCCTTTTATTCCCAAAGAGCTACTGTGTGGTTTGTTTATTCTCTTTTTGAGATTTGTGTAGAGTAGGTGTTTGACATAAGTGGAAAAGCTGGGTTATGATGACTTATCTCTTCCTGAGGAAACAACCTTGACTTTATGTCAGGAATTTTCCCTTCGAACAATGTGGGATTGTGTGGATGTTTGGTACTCTGACATTCTGTGGCTGTATAGGAAACTTATTAAAAGCTTATGTGGGTTTACATTACTTTGGGTTGTACTGACGTTTCTTTCAATGTTGATATTTGCAGCAGAACTTCATAAATATTAATACAGAATGCATTACCACTGCTAGACTTACCTTACCAGGCAGTGGCACAGAGACACTGCTTGTAAAACATCCTACTTCGTTTGGTTAATTGTCCCTCGTGTTCAAGAGTTGCATAGAGACATCTTTGATTGGGGCTCTTGGGCCACAGTTGTGCATTTCCCCTGCATCTCTTTGTACTTTATGAAACTCCCTTCAACAACTGAAGGCTGCAGTAGGAAAAAAAAAAAAAAAAAGTATTATGATGTGCTTATTAGAATTTGAATAAATTATGTGAAAGTGGATGACTGAAATCATGAAGAAAAATAGGTTGTTGTAATTTCAGAAGCTTTCTGTAACAGTTTTATTCCATGAGCGTGCTGTGTACACAAAGTCAACTCTTTTACATCAAGTGATTATTACTAGGTTAATTATTTATTAATCTAGTTAAATGTATGCATCATGGCAAAAATCATAATATTTATATACTTTTTTTTTTGTCCAGAGGCTTATGATTTTTAATTAAAATTCAGTTACTTGCAACATGATCTTCTAAGTTATTTTAAACTAATCTAGCATCTAGGAGTCCAAGGGTCGTGCTCTAATACCCTGTTGTGCAAAGAACTGTGAAAACATGGACTTAAAAAGCTAGGTGCCACATAAAAATGTGCTAATGTATAGATGGAGACAGGCATAGCCTGTATTCTCCACTCCAGGGAGAAATGATCAGTAGGATCTGTAATGTTCTCATGATAACCTCATCATACAGAAATCATGAGATTTTATCTTTCTCCAAAGACAATTTAGTAATATATAAATGAATTATTTGTGACATCTATGTACTATTTGAGGTTGGGTGGTGCAAGATATGCCTAAGGATTGCTGAAGATTCAGACCCTCATTTATGTCTAGTAATAGCATGATATAAAAACGTTAATTCGTATAACTGTCTCAAAATTAAAAACAAAATGTGTATCATTTGTTTCTGAACTATTCAGCAGTCTAGGAGTGAGAGGTTTGATTTGACAATTGGAATTGTCTGAGATGTCACTTATTTTTTTTATTCTGACAAAGAGTGAATGGAATGCATATATCACAGAGGAGAGGAAGAGGGAAAAAGATCTATGGTATCCAGTCACTTCATTAGTTGTGTGAATAACAGCATTAACATTGAAAAATATTGTAGAGTGATTTGGAAACTTTTTTCAAATATCTGCTGAACTGAATCACTTTCTCCCCCCACAGCGAAACTTTACTGTGGAGTGACTGAGTGGTGCATTGCCTTGCCATCGCTCAAACCTCTGTGCCAAGTTTTGAAGAGGAAACTAATCAGTGAAAATTGGGAGTTTGGAATTTCAACCATCTAAAGTCAGCTGGTTGCATTCCTGACGTATCTGTAGATTGGTTTAACAGAGTCCTGTAAATTGGAGTAGTTGTTTTTTTATCAATATAATCAAGTGTTGTGGGAGATATTTTATGGCATTCCAGCCTGACTTTGCTTGTTGGTGTCAAGTGATATTGACAAAAGTGTTTGTCTGAAATTCTGGTGCATAATTATTCAATACATCTATAATTCAAGGAAGAATTTTGCTTTTTGTTCATATGTTAGTTTAATTGTATACAGGTTTTAAAAGCAGGGGAAACTGCAGATGTCTAGAATTTTTGTTGAAGGGAAATCCCTTGAATTAATTTTAAAAATATGTTTTTTAAATGTTGCCTTTATGAACAGTTGTTAACTATTCCCTTTAATCACAGGCATAGAAAGCACCTCCTATAGATGACACTATCTTCGTTAGTACATGAAAGAAGTAATTTTTTTCTGGTATTTTTACTGGATTATTTCAGTACTGATGATAGTAATATGCTATGCGTTTTCAAGAATATGAATTACATAATGGCAGGAATTTGCAGAGAAAATGCCCGTCAATACACTCCCAGTCTTTGCTTGTACTGACCGAGGTGAGTGGAGGAAGAAGGAAATACAGGAGAAGCTGCCAAAATTAAGCTAAGGTTGCTGAAGGAGAAGGTGGTCTATTGGCAATGTTGTTTCTAGTGCTTTTTTTTTTTTTTTTTTTTTTTTTTTTTTTTTTTTTTAAACCAGGACTCTGAATCTGCAAACAAAAACTCACATAGAAAGTTAGGAAACAAACATAAGATTACAAGTGGCAAGAAGGCAGACTTGTCTTGCCTGACAAGAAAGTGGCTGTGTTGGAGGATGGTAGTACCAACCCTCTCCCTCGAAAGGGCTGAAAATAGGAACTTGGCACTACATGCTCTGTGGTGCTCAAAAGAGTTAAATATGTGTTTGTTTGTTTGTTTTTTTCTTCTCCATATGAAGAGCTGACTGCATACAGAACAGTGCAAAACCCAGAAATAATTAATCAGTGGTGATACTTAAATACATAAAAATCAGGCAGTGATGCTCTGTCTCTGCTTTGCTTGTACCTTGTCAAAGTACTTTGTCAAGTGTGCAATGTGTTTGCCAAGAAATAACACCTTTCCAGGCACTGTATTGCACATGCAGAGATATGCAAGTTTAATTAATGAAACAGTTTCTTTCTAGTGATAGGTGGGTAAGGCTGTTGATCTTCCATCTCTTGACTTATAGTTGTGGAAAAGCCAATCTCATGTTTCTTTTATCTGTCCCTGCAGTGTTAGTGAGGCAATGGGAGATCTGTGGTGGGTAGAAGCCAGGGAAATAGCCCGTGCCCCTCCCTGCCAGCTATCTTCTGTTTTTAGCTGCAATAACGTCCTAGCCAAGCAATGTACTGTTTTCTTTTTCTGTATTTTTGGTTGCATTATCATTTGCTAAAGATAGCAAGCATACTAATTGTCTTGGAAAATACCTAGTTATGCACAAACTGAGAAAGGATTGGACTAAGCAAATTGCGCCGTAGGTGAACTTTTTCCCTAAAGTGGCAGCGCCCGCTTCCAGAAGCTGCAGCCCACCTTTATCGTGCACATCCATTGTATACCTACTAGGTTCTATAGTTAAGGAGACAGTGATTACAGAAGCAACTTCAAACTAAACATCCCTGTTTCATCTCCGGAGTAAGTCCATCCTGCAAAATGAATGACTCAGAGGCCATACGGAAAAACAGTGTAATCATACAGATGAGAATGGGCCTCCTAGGCACACACACACACAAAAAAAAAAATTAAAAAAAAAATATATATATATAGTAATTTTTGCAAGGGCAATTTTATGTCTTCTAAGTTGAGGTTATGTGTTCTTTTAATGTCCTGTAGTGTACTGTATGGAACTTTATAGTATCAAAACAAAAAAGAATAAGCCTTTAAAACCAGAATTCTGTCCCGTGGTAGGTCAGTATTCACAGGACTGATTAGGTTGTTGCAGTTGAGCCAGTGGTAGGAGTTTACGCTTGACTAGTAGTATAGGGCAATGAAAATGCTTTGTCATGGTGTTCACTTTCTTTTTTCCAGCACAGGTGTTTCAGCCATTCTTCCAAGTACAGCCCATCTGTGCTCCTTACCTTCTAGCAGAAGCAATTTTCACTTTCTTAGTACCTTGTCTGATATTTTCTATCTCATCTTCCCATTTCTTCTGCCTACAGTCCCACTCCTTTCTGCTTAGGTTCCCTGCCTTCTCTCCCGTTTCTTCAAGTTTCCCTTCTCTGGCCAATTTGTTCATCCACTGTCATTTCTTGAATCCCAATCCAAAGTTTTAGTCATGTTTTTGCAAGGTATTCCATACATTCTAGGAACAGGTTTTTGTATTTCTTTGCATTCTTTTGCATCGTCTACTTCTTTGCATCGTCCATGGTGCCTGCAACAGGATCAAGGTCACTCCTGAAAACGGAAGAGAGACATGTCCTGTGTTCGTTCCTAGTGCCTGCCCCCAGAACAGACCTCAGGAGCACGTACCAGTAATTGCTGGAAAACTGATTGGGCTCTGTGAGTCTCAGTTGGATTATGCCTCTTGTAAACAGACTGTTCCAGTACATTAGCTGTGAAACTTCAACAAGTTTTTACTGCGCATGTGCAAAGTCTGATTATCAGTATTTTCTTTCAAAAGCTTGTGGCTTGGCTATATTTGGATAAATTTCCATATAAAAGGCAGAAGATGCGTTCTTGACAAAAAGCACTTTCCTGGCTGACTCCGTTTCACTCATTAAAAGGAGACAGGCACTTACATTTTGGGGAAAAAAATAAAAATCAGACTGTTTGAAGCATGGGAAAAAAATAAAACACTTATCCCCTCTTGTTTTCCTTTAGACTCATTCTTGGATGAAATACTTCAGTCAAAAAAAATGAGATTAAGACAGATACCAGGAGTGGAAAATTTTAGCCTGAACGGTTAAAGTTGGATGAACTCATAAGTAAACAGACAGTGCTACCAGCTGTAGCAGTACCAAAGCATTATAAGATATGGTAAATGTATCAGCTAGTTTAAAGTGGCACTTTTTTTTTTTTTGAGACATATGAATTGGGGGAAAATATAAACTACATTGCAGAAGCAGTTAAACAGGTTAAGAATGTTTTGTATCAGAAACTGGATGTGATTTTTGATGGAAACAAGAAAACTAACATACGAATAATACTGCGCTTTCTGTTACAAGTGATTAAGAGGTTGCAGGAGCCAAGGGTAAGCTATGTGTATGGTGCTCTACAACTGTTCACTTTGCGTGGAAGACAAACGTTCCAAAAAAAGATAGGTGGGTCATCTTTAAAAATAAATAAATAAATAAAAAGTGTACTTAGTGGATTCACCAGAATCACCCTAGATGTCATAACTGTACATTTTTGCTTCACACAACTCCTCTAAACATTTCTGTTCCCTGATTGTCATGTAAAATAGAAGTTCTTTGCTGAGAACACCAATTATTTACCATATTTATTTATTTATTTATTTTTAATTAAGATGTGGAGTGTTGTGGTAATACAAATCAAAAACCTTACTAATCTTTTAGTCTTTCTGCTGGACCTATTCAGGTAATCCTGAATAGGAGTACTCCCCACACAGGGAGTGCGTATTTAAATGGAATGCCTACAATTGAATTTCCATTTAAATTGATCAGGATTTCATGAAGAAAACTCATTGAGGATTATTTCCACATTATTTCCACTGATGATGCTGGTGTGAAATAAAAGAATAAAGTAATGAAACCTATGTGACACACAGGCTACAACCCAGAAATAATGGAAAATGAGAAAGAAAGAAAGAAAGAAAAATGGGGTTTAAATGAAGTGAAATGTTGCTTGAAACTGCAGTAGGTGTTTTTATTAATTTGGCATAATTTTCTAGAAACTGCAAGAACTAAATATCTCACCTCCACCTTCTTTGTTGGTTTCACCAGAGCTGTGCTACATGATCGCTTGGCTCAGGGTCTTTCAAAGCTGGTAGGCACGGCGCCTTTCAGAAAAGGTTTTGGAGTGACTCATTTTTCTAGTATAAAGAAATACTTTACAAAAAATAAACTATTAGAAAAGTTTGACTTGTTTGTAGCCGTGGTTATTATTTGATTAAAGCAACTATCCTTAATACATAAACCTCACATTTTCTCAGGACTATAAAAACATGCTGTTCCTAAGATGTATTTCAACAACGAAGACAGATGAGACACTGGATCAGAAGCAAGGCTGAAAGCTTCCATGCTAAGCCAATCCTCAGACTTTGAGCCAGGTTTTGTCAAATGGAAATTATTTTTTTAATTGATTTCCCATTAAACGAGGCAGTAGTGTGCAGTTTAAGCACCTTGAGCATTATGTAGTGTTTCTATAAATAGATATTTGAATGGAAGGAATCTTGTATTTGGTGGATTTGTTTAATGCATCATAGTTATATAGAAAAAGCGATACCACTGTTGAACAGCTGTTGTACAGAGTAGTTAAGATTTTTCTTGCAAATGCCAAGTTTTTAATGCTTGATTAGGATCATGTAAAGAATATCCTCTGTGCGCTCCAGTCTCAATACTGAAGTACTTTGCTCAGGGAACTGGGCAATAAAAGAAATTTGGGACAGTAAAATAATAACTGTATTTTGAAAAAATGGCTTTGGAATGGGTCGATAGTCATCTGATCTGGTGCTGGATCAAAAAAGACTAGCAACAGTCAACTGGCTAGATCGCTGGCAGGTGTGAACTGACGTAGCACTGGCTTCCATAGCATACTTGTGTATTGCTTTACACCAGATGATGTTCTCTTCCAGTGGGATCTGTTTTCAGTATTTATTTTTCATTTTCTATTTGTTAAGCTAATGTTTTAAAATCCAATTATTGGTTTTTGTATTATTATTATTTGGAATAACATTTTAAAATTTAGCAGTAACCAGAAATGGATGATTTTCTTAACACCTTTTTGGTACTACTGGGGAACTGTACTGTTGGTTTGCCTCCTATAGCCCTTTGGTGAGACCCTCCTAAGCTAACGGTGCCAGACGTTTCTGGTCAGATACATTAGATCAGTGGGTGCTTTGTATGGGGTGGGTGAGTCACTCAAATTTAATTTAAAGCTGAAGCTGGACTTGAATCTTCTACAAGTAGTTGAAAATCTGAAGTAAAATAAGTTATTTCAGTCTTATCAGATCTGTCAGAATTCAAAAAAGCCACAAATCCGTAAAGTTGGGCAGAGTTGCTTATTTTTCTACTGGGTTGATCTTTCTACCCTGTTATTAGGCATACTGAAGCGCTGTTGAAGGGAAGAAAGGTAAAGCACTAATAGCTACCACATTATGCATTAATGGCTTATTTGGCTGATACATTTCAAAGTTAATCTAAGTTTTGCTCAGGTGACACTTCAAAGGCTCTCCTAGATAAATTCAGAGGACTTTGTGGTGCAAAGGTGAAATCAGCAATGGGAAAAATGTTTTATGTTCCAGCTGTGCTCCTAAAAACTCTGGTGGTGTTTTGCTTGTACTAAGGCCATTAGCCTGATTGTATTCAGACATCCATCATGATCTGTTAATTTTATTATAGCTCAGAAGAATGCTAACGATGTAACAGGACTGGCAGAAGGTGAAAAGAAAAGGAGGAAAGATAATCTAGCTACGAAGTGATGGTGGAGGGATTACTTGGGAAAGATAAACGCACGTATTAGGAGGGCAGGATGAGATGCACTTGGCGGTTTGTAGAAGTATTAGCAAAGGAAATGGTTAAACCTTTCTGACACCCAAACATTTTATATGTTTGGAACTAGAAGAGGTGACTTGGTAGTCAAATATGTAGTCAGTATGGAGCAGTATTTTTTTTTTTAAAAAAAACGACGTTTGTCCAAAATGGAGGCTTCCCCGATTTGGCTTTGGTATCAAATAAAGTATCACAATGTGTATCGGAGGCAGAATTGTGAAAACTTGGGTAAAAAAGACACCTGGTGGGTTAATAACATGAGGTGGTACCATAGAAGATCTGTAGAAATGTTGGCAGTGTTTGAATTTGATGGGTAAGCCCTCTGCAGCTGATGCAAGAACTGCTAGATTTTGGGGAGGGTTTTGCTCCAGCGCTGCATGGGCCAATGGAAAATCACCAGCACCTCAAGTGCGGGGGACCCATCAGTTTTATGGGATAACCTGCCAGGCAGAGCCATAGCTTAACTGGGACTCTCGCCGGTTTATTTTTCAGGAGAATAAATTAAAATATTGTGGTCAACTTTGTCTACATGAGTTGCTTAACAAAAATTTACGGAACTGCATATGAGAAATTGAAGGAAACCTCCAGGATCATTTGGGCAGGCCTCAGGGAGTCAGCTACCCAAATGTATGCGTATATGTTCATTGTGGTGGTGGTGATTGGTTTTTATTTTATATTTTATATTACACGACTACAATGATGTCGTGTTGTGTACATGCCCAAGGTTTTTTCTATTTGTGGGAAGCAGCCCCTTGAAATCAGGGAGGGAAAAGGGAAAGGCTGGTTCCCTGTCCTACATGCACCCTTGGACTCTGCCTCACCTCCGAGTCCCTCTCTGGTTAGCAGAGGAAGATGAAGTCAGTAGTTGATGATGCCTCCCCTCACCAAGCATGATGTCCATTGCAACAGACACATAGGTGCAAATTCATTGCTTGAGGCAGTGCTGAGACTTAGGTATGACAGGTGCTGATTCCTCCTAAACTTGTCCAGATACCACTGTGTTCACAGATGTTCATTTTCATTGTGTGTCAAGCCAGACATTTATAGTGTACTGTCTGCGGTCATGGACTGTAACTTGAGCTGGCTAGCACTATTTTTATGGAAAGTGCTATTTTGTTTATTCTTCACATACATTTAGAATTTTGCATTTAAAATTTTACTTGCATATTTTTTTAAAAACATCAATTTGATTTTAGTAATAATAATAATAATAAAAAAATCCATCAAATATTTTGTGCCAGTGATATCTAGGCACATTTGCTATAGCTTATTTCTTTTTTCATTGCAGACAATTGTATTTATGTTCTGTTTTAATTTTTAAAAGTTAAAACTACTGAGAAATAAAAAGAGCCTCCAGTTGTTTAAATTACTCTGTTGCTGACTTGGAATCAGCTGAAGAAAAGAAGGTTGCCTTGATTCTAGGTAGCACTGATACCGGGTGTGTGCATGTTCCTTGGCAATGCAAAGGGAAGTAACTTAGATGAATTAAAATTTGCAAGGCCAGATTCTGCTGTCAGACACAGCCATGTAACTTCCATATGTTCGGAAGGAACAAGGCTGGGGCAGTGTTTCACTGCAATGGTGGATTGTTATGTGAAGAGTATGTCCTGAAAATGAAAGAAGAACCTTCAGCACATTGCTTCAGAAGCAAGTATTTGAGTTGTTTTCCTTTGGAGGTGTGTTTATCCTTTGGAATGTAAAAGGATTAATAAGATTAGATAGAACCACTGCAGAAATTAAAAAAAAAAAAAAAAAAGTATAACTAGACTTTATTTAGTGCAATGTGCACACAATATTAATTATGAATTATGCTTGAGCCTGGAGAATCCAGAAGGAGTTTGGGGCCTTGGAAAAACAGCTGGCCAGTTACTGTAGGTCACAGGAACGAAATGGTGCCAAAATCTAAGTCAACGTTTTAATTGCCTTTAAAGGTGGTTTCAGTATCAAAATAAGCCGTTTATGCTTTTCCAGAAATGCATTATCTCAGCCCAGCAATGAAGCGGTTTGCTCATGGCAGGCGTGCAGCCAGTGTGAGCGCGCATCAGCTGGCAGGCTGATAATTTCCTGGTGGATTGCCAACGCTTCGTTAATTTACTGAAGTGTCAAAGATTTGTTAAAAACATGTGTTTTTCAAGTGTTTTCCAAAAGTGTGTAGGGTGGTTTCCTTGCTTTACGGACTTAGCTTCACTAGCAGCTAGTTTTAAGAAAACTGTGGTGGTGGCGGGCAAAGAGAAGTACTGCGTGATGCCATCCCTCTGAATATTTCATACCTGTGTATCTCAGGTGAAATTGAGGCATAGGTAAGGGTAACTCTTTCAGAAATGCAATGTCATCTTCAGACACAGTGCATTTCAAAGAATTTGTCTTAACATCTCCAAATACAAAGGGATGCTTCTAGAATATTCCATCCTAAGCACTCCCTGCTCCACCAGCACAGTGCTGTGCTGCTGCTGTTGTAATGGCATGTTCTGAAAGTACAAGAAGAAAAGTTGGCTGAGACATCGTATTCCTTGAAAGAGCCGCATCAAAATGTGGCAGTGGAAGGAAGCTCTGAAAGCCTCTCACATCGTGTGGAAGTGCCTGGTGCTCTGACCTGCGTGGCTGGAGGAGGACCCGCACCGCTCAGTTACAGCTTTGGTGTTATTCTTACACACATACTCTTGAGTAGGGGAGACGTCATCTAAAACCATACAAAGTTATGGGTCCGTGATCCTGTTTCTAATTTTGCAGTGCACAACCGAAAGAATAATTAAAAAAAAAAAGTCTCCCAGCATAGAATCTAGTTTTGTAGGTAATTTATATCTGCCTGAATTTGAGTTTTATATTAGGTGCATTGAATTTTTTGCTGCTCTGGCTTCCACGTACCTGCTTTAAAAAATCTTTTTTTTGTTGTTTGACAAACATCCAAAGGTGTCATCCTGTTTCTGCATCAACATCTCTAAGAAAAACTTGAGCTCACTCCCTCAGTTATCACAAAAGAGAATGATGTTTATGAGGAGAAAAAAAAAATAAAAAGAAGAAATTCCAAATCCGTTGCTAACAACTACAACAAAAAAAAAGAATCAAGGTCAACATTTTGTTTTCAAAAGGTTTGTTTGCAAATCCCTGTGAGGCAACACAATTCCAGCGCCCTCCCGTCCCAGAGGGGAAGAAGCTGAGGGAGAATCACACGCGAAGGCTAAATACTTTCGCCGAGTTCACACCGAAAGCCTCTGGAAGATTTAGGAAAGAGATCCAGGTCATTTAAATGCTAGTTCTGTGGCTTAACCACGGAAACGTTCCTCATCTGTAAACACGCCTGCTTTTTGAAGTAAAATTGATATTCGTTTGGCAAAGGGCCAGGAAGAGCACAGGGCCTCTGACAGCGTGTGAAGAAAGCCCAGATGCAGCCCGCTGCCTGCCGCGGGCCGGTGCTCCTGGAAGGCCGGCGTTGGCCTCCACAGGCCTCCTCCACGGGCCTCCAGCGCCTCCCGGCCCTGCCTGAGCACTGGGAAGCGAACCGAGGGCTGCAAAGTGCTGTGAGGTACATACAGCCTTCAGACACTGCAAATATTCTCTGGGATCTCCTCTGGGATCGCCTTCTCACAGTCCCAAATGCTCGTTGCCGTCCTCGGGGAGTTCTGCAGTCGAGCTCTATGGATTTATGACAGAAGTAGTAACTAAAGGTATAAAAATTGGTTGTGCTCCCAGTGAATAAATCAAAACCTGTGCTAAAGTTTTGCTTTTGATTGTTCAGGGTTAGGGTTTTCCCTTTTAGCAACAGCACCATTTTCTGCCTCAGATGTCTGAAAAGCCAACAAGGCCAAGATCAAGTGCCCGACACTCTGAGCTCTTCTGAGGAGTGCTGAAGGATTTCATTTGGAAGGGGGCTGAGCCGTGGGTTGCATAAAAATGTCATTTTGTTCAGCTGGGCATTCAGAATTTTGCAGGGGCTAATAAACGAGGAGTAGTTACCCAGTGTGCTTGTGCAGGGTGACTGCCTTCAGCCTAGGGGATTCCTGAGCTGTGCCTAGTTTGACTTGTTGCACCTTGCACGTAATTCTTTCATATTTTTAAGTATTCAAAAACAAAAGTGGGTATAATCTGTATAAAGAATAAAGTAAGGAGTTTTTGCTGACCAGCTCTCACTCGCCAGTTTTCATGCAAAAATATAATTACACGATGCTGAAAGAAATGGAGGGAGGACATCGGACTTTTAAAGTAGCAGAGACGTAACTGAGTTAGTCTGTTCTTCCTCTGACTTCGTCTTGATCCAGACAGCGTGTTTAGTGTACTTGGCAGTCCTCTGCCCTCTTTTAAAGCAATGGGGCCTCTGTCCTGTGGGCAACTTTCAGTAAGTTTAAAAACAGAAACTGTAACTATAGAAAAATGATCTTAGAAGAGGGGGGGAGCACTTTTTTTTTTTCTTGGCAACAGCAATGAATATTTTGATCTTTTTATTCTTACATTGTCTGCAGTTGGTAGGAACAGGGTGCACAGGAAATGGTCTATGAGCCAGAAATAGTGGTACACAAGAGCATGAGCTCAAGGCTCAGAGAAGGAGAAACAAGAAACAACAAAACTTTGCAACAGACTGTCAGAACACATGTGCCAAAAAAGAAAAAAGAAAAGGGAAATGTGTTCCAAAAAGAAACCCTTCAGGCTGGGTTCTTTGCTGGTGTAGACTGACTTTGTTCGACTGTAATTTAACGTAAGGACCTTAATTTATGCCAGCTCAGGCTCTGCCCCTCGCTTTTGGGATACATGGTGTGATTAGTTTCCACGAAAAAATTTGAGGTTCTGAGCCTCGATGTTTATTGTGGCAGAATTGTCTCTTACTTCTCTTGCTGCTCTGCTGTGTTGCAGATTGAAGGATGTGTGATTTCAGGGGTAGGAGTACAGCTTTGATCTCTGTATTAGGCACTAGAAAGAGTTTTGGTCTCACTGTCCAATATATTCTGGTGGTTTGTTGTGAAGCTTTTTTTTGTTTGCTTAGTTCTTCTTTGTTTCCGGACTTTGTTTGTTTGCTTGTTTTCTGATGGCTGGCTTGTTGAGGAAAACAGCATATACGTGGACTTGGAGACTTCAGATGGGGATGAACTAAGCACAGATGGCTGTTTGGCCAGGAGCAGTGTTTATTCCAGAGGAGTTGTTACTGTGATTCTAATAGAAGATAAAGCCGTCTGCGAGCCTCCCCCCAGCCATGTCTTTGGTTCAGTTCATACCCCTCTTTTAAAACTCTTGGCTTCGGTCTCACTGATTCAGCTAGAAGCATCTTTATACATAGATGGGGGATACAAAGCCAGAACTCTTCTGGGGAGAGCTTCATCTGGGACCTCTGGTGTGCCGGCCCTCGCTGCAATGACAGCCCGTCCTTCCCCCTCCACACCCCTCCACAGAACTGATTTGCAGTTGCCATAAGATCTCTTCTTACTGGTTCTCTTCTTACTGTTCCCTTCAAATATAGCTGCTTAACACGTTGCTTTGATATAATTTTGTGTCTGCTGTTTCCGTGAAAACTATCTCCTATAGAAAAACGGATTTTGCTGTTCTAGTCTAATTCTTCATGTGATTACTGCTGTGGAACAGTGCTTTTAGCGGCATTTTGATCCTCTGAAGGCCACTTGAAAAAATGCTTGTGTGACCAAAGCTCATCTGTTTTTTCCAAGCACAGGAATTGTTCTAATTAAAACCCCCTTTTCTAGAAGTCTTGCTCCCCTTTGCGTGTGCCCACACACAGAGCAGTCTTTCGCTGTAACTGCTATACTGCAAGGACAAAGGCATAACAAAGTAATTAAGTATTTAACTTGTACTTGCTTTTGGAATCTGCTTCAGATCTGAACAAGGTTTTTCTGCCAAGGCTTGCATTGCAGGTGACCTAATAAAAGATGTTACTTCTATCTGTAAAACTTGCCCTGCCTCAATGTGTGCACGTGTGTGTGCTTATATAAAATGTTCTTCTCATTACTTCAAGCACTCTGAAGCTAGCATTTGAAGACACAAGTTAAAATACAAAGTAGTGTTATGGCTGACGCAGTAGCATGTGGGAATAAAAAAGAAAAAGTGGTAATATATTGAAGCATAGGATGAGAATGAGAAGCTGGTGTTGCCAGCTTGTAATAAGTTATGGAAGCATATATGTTAAGTGTTTCAACTATGTTGAATCTGAGCCCAGAAAATTAATAATAAGAAATGTGAAGCTATTGTGGAAAGGAAATGATTCAGATCTACTTTATTGAATTTATCTTGAAATATCCTTTTCTATTATTTTTTTTTTTCTGTGAGAAATGACAGCTCACTAAAGAATTTGCTTATTTTGTAGAACTGTTACTCCATTAACTCCACAAAGCTAATACGCTCTTTTTCTACAGGCACTTTTGATACCATCACTTAAAAACACACTATTGGTTATCTAATTTAAAGAAGACAACTGATGGATTAGAATTAGGCAAAGCCTTCACTGACCTTCTAAAGTTAATTAATAAGAAAGCAGTATTTGTATTAATATTGATTATAATATAAATGTGTTCTTTTTTTAAATAGATGTGTCCTGAAAGCAGCAGAAATATTAGAGAGGTGCAGTGTGCATCATACAACAACAAGCCATTTATGGGTCGATTTTATGAATGGGAACCTTTTGCAGAAGGTAAGGGAAGACACCTTGTTTTTACTTTTATTATACTGGCTGTGTTTCAGAAAAGCAAAAGTACTTTTCACCTAGTGGAAGCCATGGGACTTTGGGTCTTGCTGATTCTGCTTTGTTTATCCGCAGAGTTTATTCATTGGTCAACAAGTAAATAAATATGTTGTTGTTTTTTTTGTTTTGTTTTGTTTGTTTGTTTTGTATTTTACAAGATTGAAAGCATGCAAGTCCTACTTTGACTGGTATACTTTTGCACCTATACAGTATTGCAAGAGTATTTCGGCTACATCACTGTTAAATGTCTTCCATGTGTTTGTTTGATTACAAAGGCTTAGTATAGGTCTATTTTGGTAAATGGAGTCAATTTTTTTAATCCCAGTTTAGCATGTGACTTGAGGTCCTAATGCGTTCATTTCAGGACTCTGTCGTTGTATATAAATTTTCTAAGTGTTTGACAATTGGGATGGTGACTGGGGGAGGGATACCTGTGCTATGGACTTGCCCAGCTGCATGTTGAATTGATTGGCCTGGAACACAAAGCAGCAGCTCTAGTAGGGGCCTGCCACATCCTCAGAGTCCTAATGTTTGAAGAATAAAACTCAGTAATTTGTGGGCTATAACCTTTTCCTGGAAACATGTTTTGTGAAATAATTACTTGTTTCATTTTTCTTTCTGTAAGCAAGAGCTGGGCCTGCCTCAGCTGAGATTTGCAATTATTTGTGAGGTAAATAACTTAATCTTAAAATATGTTTCATGGCTGGATTCAGCAGAATCTAGTTTGTCTTACTTTTTAAAATAATGTTTTTAAAAGGCTGTTTTCCACAAAAAGGACCACAGAGGAATTACACAGAAATATGTATCCATACTGTGAAGTACTTTCATTCTTGCCGCGTGGATCTGTCGCTTGGCATGAATCACTGTTATGGTTACCTTTATGAGACACCCTTACTAACAGGCTGTGTGTGCTCTGCACTCTGCGTTCTCTCCTATGATCTCTCTTCCAAATGGGGGCACAGAATCTCACCTTGAAATTTAAAAATAGAGGATATAGGTCCAACTACTTGTACTTCCTGTATTTGAGAAGAACAAAGCAGAAGGAGCATTTATCTCTTTTTTGAATTCTGTCTTGAATATCGCTTTTATTGCCTACTGTGCAAGTAGCTACAGATAATACAAGTCAACACAAGTAATAAGTTATGTCACGGCTTTTAATGTCTTACTGTCAGTGTTTACAGGGGTTTCTCTTTACAGGAGACTTCATTACAAATAAATGTGTGCTGTGATTTATCTTAAAGTTGACACCCTGCCCCGTATTTCCTAAAACTGATATGTTGGCATGAGTTTCTCAGTTATGTGTCTTCAGCATCAGTGATTTACTCTAGGGCTACCAGGATTCTGTGTATGTTTGGCTTGCTTTCGGTCTTGAACTCATCATGACAAGTTGCTTTCCCAGGTCCAAAATGGAGGCAAAGTAGGATGAGGTATGGAAAAGGAATGGGAGAATCTCATTCATGACAGGGAGATTCCTTTTGCAGAGCTGGGGGTTGTATTCGTATTTCTCCTCCCTTTATCCTAACAGAAGGAGAAAAGGGTAATAGTTACTGGTGAGTTTTGGTCATTAATACACTGAGGTCATGTGTACCCCAGTGTATATAGAGCCTGCTAGTAGTTTTCAAAGTGTCAGCGGTGAAAAGCACATCAGGGTAGAGCTGCAGTGGGGGGATGAGTCAGCTGGAAGGCAGCGCGAGCTGTTTAATATCTGACTCCCAGTTGATCACACGTTTATTTCTAACGTAGTCATGCCTCAGTCCTGGTTGTACCTGGTGTGGGTATATGGAAGAGTTGCAGAGCTATGCATCTTTATCTCAAGGTGTGCCCATTCAGTGTATGCTCTGTTAGTTAAAGTCATGTTAGGCATTGTGAAGTTGTCCCCAAAAGGAAGTTACAGAGCTGTCAAACTTTGGCACTTTGTACCGTGCCTGTAAGCAGAAAAAAGAGCTCTGTACTGCAGCAAGCAGAGGGCTGAAGACATTGCAGAAAAAATGACTTCTCTTACAAGTTGGCCTTGAAGACTTAAGATATCTTAGCTTCAAAGCATCGCTCTTCCAACTGCCATTGGCAAGGCACAGCTCGTGCTGAGCCAGCTCAGCCCACCTCTGTCTCCTCGCTTCCTGCACAGCAGCTTTGACTCACGCTGCCCTGTGCCAGGAAAGATGGATGACTCAGGGGATTTAAAACACGCCACAATCATCTCTTTTTCCCTCCCCTGCACAGCACAGCTTGCTCCTAATATTTGTGTTGGATCAATAAGGGCGGCTAAACTGCAATTTACAGCTCTTTCTTGATGGTGAGTTAAGTATAATAATTATTATTTTTGAAAAATAGCATATTTTTATTTCTCCCTTGATCAGATTGGCGCAGCTGCATTTCTAACCCCCCTGTTTTATCTGCTACTTCTCCAACACAAACTTCTGTCTTATTAAAAAAGCCATATTAAAGAGACTATAAACTCCATGAATTTAGAGTGTCTAATGAAAAAAGCAAACTAGTTTGTGCTGGAGAAGGACTAGCACAGAATGACTTCAAGGCCAGGATTTGAGAGGAAGATCCAGATGTGACAAAGGGAAAACATCACACTGATACGATCGTAAAACCTGTAAGGAAATTTAAATCTACAGATGCAATAAATGCTTGAGTGATTCAGATAATTCACCTCTTCAAATTTGAACTCATTATTTCAGCTATATTTTTAATTGTATTAAAAAAAAAATCTTAACCTAAAGAAAAGCTTTCAATATCTTGATCACTATATGAGAAGAGTACATGTATATTTCAAGGAGAAAAACTATTGTTTCCTTGACAAGTGCAATTCAATGAAAATCTGACCATAGGAGTCTCTCTTAGTGAAGAACAGCTGCATTTTTGAGAGGAGGGAGATAACTGAAGATTTATTGACAGAAATCCTGTATAAGCTTAAAGAAGAAATAAAGTCCTCTCCAGAAAAATCTGTCTGATGCTTCATCTCTGTGCAGTATCTAGGATATCTTACACATCCAAAATAAGTTGTGGAATACAGTATTTCAAATCAATGGCCACAGAACATCCTGAACAACTGCAGGCCTTCTTGCTATGAGTTCTGTTTGGCCTTCCTGGTACTCTTCCCCTAAAATAGTTTTGTGTCAGTGCTCTGTCCTGAGGGCTGACTTGCTTTCAGAGGAGAACTCACCGTAGTTGCAGAAGATCTGTGCATGCTGTAAAATCCCTTCTGAGTTCACTTTTCTTTTAAAATACCTTCTAGTAACCTGACATCGAGCTACAGGTGCTTCTCAGCTACAGCTGTGAGAAATAAAAGCTCTAAAGAAAATTAAGCCTATCTCTTCTACAGCTGTCTAGCAAATACTGCAACTTCAGTATTTTGTGTCAGAGAAGAAGCACTTAGGATTTAGCCTGAATTCATCTTTGCTATTAGGATGGAGACTGAAGACTAATGCTGCTACATTTATTTATTTGTGTGTTGTGTTGCTGGACTTGTACCAACAAATTTGACTTGGTTTGCATGACAAAGTAGCTTCTTACAGGAAATCAAAATGGAGGCCCCAATATAAAATGTCAAATTGCTAGGAAACTTCTCCAGTCTGCTGGCAGTTGATGACACTGTAGACTCTGAATGAGCTTTGATTAATATTATGTAAGTATAAAATTGAAGAAAAGCCTGATTGTTCATTTAAAAATCATTTTCAGTTATGGAGAATTGCAAATAGCATGAAGCACTTCTGGAATGGGAGCACGCAGAGGTCAGAGAGGAGTGACTTTACAGGGAGTGTAGTTGCAAGGACGGTGCAGACACTACCTGCAGACCCTCAACCAGCTGTAGGCACAGAGCAGTCTTGCTGATGTGTCAGAGTTTGGGAGGGTTTGGCTCATTTCCTCAGGCTTTGTGCAGACAAGGATATGTAGACTTGTGAGGAAACTCTTCATTCAGTACTGGTATCATTAAAAAGACGTTTTGTTGAGCATCTTCCATTCAGCTGATCAACAGAAATCATCCTCCAGACCTAGTGAACCTCAGGAAAATCCTTTATGGGAGTGTTTGAGACTCTGCTGGATGAACGCCAAAATCCTGTCAAGTTACGCTTTTGTTGTGCTGTCAGATTTCCAGATGTTGCTTCTAAGTTTTCTGTTATTATGTGTGACTATTTGCATATAGCTACCAAATATGCACAGGTAATTTTGCAGAAAGTTTTGGGGCCAGATATAAATGTGGCCTATTGGGTGTTGTTGCAAATCAATGAACATTCTGGGCCAACCCTGAATGCCTTTTTTCAGTGGTTTATTGTGTTGCCTTTTTTCCCCCTGTTTATATGTATATAAACAACTTATTATGTATGTGTAGAGTTTATATGCACATTATTAGTGCAAGCATTCATTGATTTCATTGTTGGATGTCTTAATATAAAACCATTTTAGTAACATTATAACATTTGACATATACAGAGAAACATAGGGTTAAGTCTCATCACTTTAGGCTAATTGGTAGTGGAACTTTAGAGTAATTAGAGACTTCATCTTTGAGTAAGATTATTAAGGTAGGTCCTGATGTAGGCATGTTACCTGGATGCCTGTGATTTCTTGACAAGAGGAGTGCTGTCCTTCAGGAACAAAGGTAACACAGTCCCAGTTTATGAATTTTTGGTCTGTCCCGATTTGTTACGGCCAGTTCATTGTAAATGAGGATATGCTATGCCAAACTAGTGTCCTTGTAGGTTTTGGTGCAATACTTCTGAGAACCTAATTTTTCACTGAAAAAGTCCTATTGTATTATTTGTAATTCCTCTGGTAAAATGCTTCTGGTTAGTGGATATACAGATGTTTGTGTATATACAGAATATCTCAAGAAATATTGCAGCTGTGCTGCAATTCATCCAGCTGCAGGGTATTATATTCAATGAGGCAGCTGCTTCATTTCTTCATTTGAAAATGAAAGTCTTCATTTCTCATGGCAATACACTACACTTCTCTGCTTTTTGCCTCCACCTGTTAGAAATGTTCTTGATTGCTTTTATGACATTTTGTGGTTACTTGTCCTTGAAGCTTGTATTTTAATTGCATGCATTGTATTTTCTGTGATTTTTTTTTTTTTTTTTTGCTATTCCTGTTCTATATGAACTGCTGTTGCCAGACATTCATTGAAGAGGCAGTTGTTTAGAGGGTTTTGAAATGCAATGAATATGTTTTTATTTATTGATTAGCTACAACTCAAGTAGTGCACACAGCTCTAATGATAATCAGCACATAGGTAATAACAGAACTGGCATTCTTAAATTTCATCGCACACACAAAAAAATGAATTACCCCCTGATTTTTCCCCCCGTTTGTACGTAGAAAGGAACTGTCTAGGATTTGGCCTCAGTTCCTTTCTGCAAACCAAAAGTCTGCCTATGCTTATCATTTAAATTGTGTTAAATAACTGTGTTGATATATTTGCCTTCTACGTGCTGTTCACATGTATATTTATGATCTGTCGTAAAAATTTGAGATGTAGGAAATAGATTTGGGAAAAACTTTTGAAAAATTTATTCTGTTCTGTATTTTATGAGAACTCACGGGTTTAGGTCTTCAACAACTGTGTGAGTTGATACATGAAACATCCTGCAATTTGCTTTGCTTGGCCTTTTCTATGATCTGTTGGGCTACTTTATAGTGGATTGGTCTTAATCTCTAGCTGATCAGGAACAGTTGCTTAGCAAAGGAATAACATTAAACTGAACAGTAAACCAATAGCAGATTAGTACATCCTAAAGCATATATCTGAAATTATTGACAAGATCTTAAGTACCGTCTATAAGGTATATAATTTCTCTGGAATTTTGTTGGAATTTGAGCTCCGATTTCCTTTAAACTCATTGAAAATCCTATAAAGGATGTAAAAACTCAATTAAGTATCAATTTTTCATGTATTACCAAAAATTCTATTTCATTTAAACTTAAATCTCTTGGAAATGTTGCTGGTTTATGACACTGGAACTTATTCAAATACAATCAAACATGAAGTTAATTTATATTATGACCCTTTCTTCCCTTTATTTAATCCCGACTTGTGAGTGGATCACAAGAGAAAGCAGATGGAAGCTAGCAAAACTTTAAAAGTATGGTTCTGCTAAAGTATCTGAGGCATTTCTTTGACTTCATCAATAAATTTACTTCCTGAACATCTGTTGTGTTGAGCTTGACCTGGAAATTGTAAATATCCTGTGTATTACTGAAATATGTAACTACTTCTATAGAAAGCTTTAATAGAAAATGTTTAGATACTTGCATATATGGAAGCGTAATGCTTCAACGTGGCAGCTTGCCTTTTATAATTATTCTTGATGTATTTATTGATGTACATGTTTTGATTTGTATCTGTAGAAAGTTTAGTAATATCAGAGCCTGGCTTTTATGTGGGATTCGATGTCTTGTTCAATTCAAATCATAATGCACATGTACAGTTGAATGTACTGCGCTAAGTGGGGATGATAATGAAGTACATGAAGTAATGAAGTACATGAAGTTCACCGTTTTCCCTTAGTAGGCCACATGCTCCACATGTTGTAATACTTCTAGTTACTTGTGTGTACCTCGATTGCTCTGCTGTTCTACTTGCTATTTGTAGGGAAAAATGGGTTAAGAGGAATGAGAGCAAGCAGATGTTGGTGTTTATAGACGGATACCTGGATGAGCCTCCAGAATTGGAAAGGGTTGTTAGTGCAGACTGGGAAATGACATCCAGGGAATGTTAGCATTCAGGAGTAAACTCATACAGCCCAAGGGTGACGTAAACATAAACCATGTAAACCGAATGTATTTTTAAGAAGACAGCAAAGGGAAAGATTGGAGACAAACTGAAAAGCCGTAGCTGTTGTCCTCTTGCAGGTTTGGATAAATTTAGCCTAGCTTTGTATAGACAAGACATTGCCTTCTGAACCCAGGTAACCAATAGTTGCTGCTTTGTTCTAGAGCACCTCACCTGCCTGGATGCATTAGTCATGAGTTGGGGAATCATCTCTGGAAGAATTATGCCCTCGTTTCAAAGCACGCATCTTAGGTTCCTTCGGTGGGAGCAGAATGTTAGGGGCAGATGTTGTGGCTTTCAGGCTCAAATTCAGAAACAAAATTGTATCCAGATCGTGTGGTAACAAAGATGGTTAGGCTGGAACAGAATGTGGAAAGATGATTTGATTTTTGCAAAGCACCCATGGAAGTGATTGGCATAGACCCTGTTAAGCCTGCTTTGATAACATGAGTCTCAACTCCATCCTGTTGCTACCAATGGCAAGACTGCCAGGGGTTCAGGTCAGTATTCATATCTGCTGTGTCATCAGGTTACTGTGGGGCTGTGACAGCATCTCAGAGAAATGCTGTGCAAATGTATATGCTTGTGATTTGAACTGAAAAAAAATATAGAAAAGAAGAGCCCACAGTGCTTTCCCTCCTGAAATGTTCTCGTACTTTATTTGTTCTGTACCTGGAGTTGTGTTGTAAAGTTGAGATTCCAAGCTACAAGAGAGATGCTACTAGTGTTATTTTTGTTTGTTTGTTTTTAGTTTTACTTCTATTGAAATTTAATAAAATTAACATTACTTGAACTGACCTCCAGTATGACAGCAACATTTTAAAGCAAAATTTAACCTCTGAGTACCATATTTCATTTGTCTTCATTTCTTTAAAAATGTAGAAGAAATTAACTTTGAATCCTAGCATTAGGCAAGCTCTTGACAAAACCTGGTGTTGGAAACCATGGGACTGCCCATCTAACAAAATTATTTCTGTAATAATTTGTCAAGTCATGCAAGAAAAATACTTTTTTTTTCTTTTTTAAAAGAAAAGTTATCGTAAACCTCTTATAAAAGCAGAATCAGTGGAATACTTTGCAAAAAACAAACAAACAAACAAACAAAAAAAAAACAAACACAAACAACCTAGTGGTATAAAAATAAAGTAAAATAAAATAAAATTATTATCTTCATCACAGCTTTCTTAATGTCTGACTTGGCTCTGTCAGGCAAAATCTGTAATAAGCAGGGCGAGATGAACAAATAGTATTTGACCTCACATTGTCTGTAACATCTTCAGACAAGATCTGTATTGCTTATAGAGCATCATAGTGCTCAGTGGGTGCACAGAGTGGTCTGAAGCTTGCTTCAAGTTGGTAAATGTGGAGTTGATCCTTATGATTTGGGGAGCAGCCTGGATCCTATAAAGGTGAGCCTGGGGATACCCTAGAAGCATGAGTCCTGCAAGGAGTCAGGGTGTTGTGATGGAAGTGCTCATCCAGTAGTACAGACTGGCACAGAGCAGGGTTGTGTAAATGAACGTTCCCCTGGAGTTCCCTCAGCCTCAGGCACTGTCAGGGATTGGTTTCCATTTTCTCTCTGTCCTCTGATGTGGTTCTTCTGCCAAGAATAGCTTTCTCACAGCCCAAACCTCTGCCATTATGAATTAAAAATAATTCTGCTAGAATTGATAGAAAAGAGGAATCAAGGGTTAAGTGGCACTATTGTACGGTGGTAGAACTACAATCTTTTTGAATCTCCATTTCATTTTGTTTCATCAGGTCTTTTTGTATGTTGAGTCTGTCGAGATAACGGAAAGAACAGGGCCAAATGAAATATCTCAACTGTCTCATCAAAAGCAAGCTTTCATCCCACTATTTAGTGCTGCTGGCATCAGCCTCATTACTGTATACAATTATAGAGTAAGTGCTTTGGGATGCTTTAGACTATTTTGAGATGATATTGTAATATTTAATAAAATTGAAAACGTTGGGCTCACAGTATTTTGCAGGTGTGCAATTCCTGCAGAAACCCCAGTGATCCTGTCATCTCTTCCAGATCTGTGAAATAGTCTGGAGAATAGAATAGGAGCTGCAAGGTCAAAACAGTGTAATCATTTTAACATGTGTTATACGTTAACTTTGGGGAATACTGAATAAACAGGGCAACAATTAAGCGAAGGATTATCAACATGTGTTCCTTCTTTGTTGTTAAATGTATGAAATGTTTATTCAACATATCTCTGGTATCATTTTCAGGTTTTGGCAGTACATATTCTTGCTTTTAAACACTTTCTTCTTTGTGGCGTGGCTTGTTTAACTTAGAAAGCAAAATTGAAAAATGCTTGGTGAATATTCTTTCCATTTTTAACAAGAAATGAACAACTGAGACACAGGGAGAAAACACATAAAGTGAGCTTGAGAAGTGAAGTGGAAAAGAGGCTCCCTGCTTAAAGCTACTTACCAAGCTATGATAGATTTTTTAAAATTAGTACCTGTGCCTCAGTTTACGCATGGAAATAGTTTTTTGTTGATTAAGTTGTATATTTCAAAGGGTTTTAAATAGTTTCATAATGTTTTCCGTGTGTTTGATTTCATAAAAGTTCTCACATCTTTAGATAAGAGTTATTTATCTCCTGCAGTCAGCAGTGATTGTCCTAAACCCACTGCTGGGTGCGTAGCAGGCTGTGGAGCTCCCAGGCAGTGCTGCTGAAGCTGAAGGAATGCAGGGTAAGTATGGCTTTTTATAGGTCCTAGTGGGCCACAAATTGTTGAGGTTAGTGTTGTTTTTTTCTATTCACTTCAGTGGCTTATGGATGAGGTTGAAGTTGCAGAGTCATTTAGAAAAAATTTTTGCCGTGTAACTAAAAACGTGAACAGACCTGATATATGATGCAGCAAAATTCTGTTGCAGGTTGGTAATGCCCAGGTTTCTGTGCATTCTGGGTGTGTACCTAATTCCTCAGAGGGTCAGGACCTCACTAGAGAAATTTTCCATTTCTTTGAAAAAAAGATGGCACTGTTTAAAGCATTCCCTTGTGGGTCATACTCGGTTCAAATTTCTGATGTTCCTGGAGCCTTTGCTGAGTCCGGGCTTCTGCTGGGCAAGTGTACGGACAGGGACTCGGAAAGCAGCAGTCTGTGAACGTGTGTGAACATCAGGTTCAGGCTTTTCTTTCATTCTGTGAAGAATTCAAAGTAAACAAAAAAGGTTTTTTTGAACCGTCTCAGAGAACAAATTACTTCCATATTCGGCACTCCCCCAAATCTGCCTTTTGTTTCATTGCATGTGTTCCTGAGCAATTAAAAATTGACTATTGCAAAAAACATTCACGCTACTGTTGACCCTTTGAAGCACTGACAGTGCTCCTCAGGAGAGGCTGAGGCGGGGCGGCACGGCCTGTGAGGAGGGGCTGGGGCCCCCTGAGCTGCCCAGCCCTCAGAAGAGGAGGCTCAGGGCGACCTGGCTGCTCCCTGCAGCGCCCTGAGCAGGGGAAGCGCAGAGGCAGGCGTCTGGCTCTGCTCCTGGGAACCAGGGACAGCACTGAGCTGCACCAGGGGAGGCTCAGCCTGAGCATGAGAACGCATTTCAGTGCCACAAGATGGTCAGACACTGAGCAGGCTTCCTAGGGAGGTGGTGGGTCAGTGCCCAAGGGGCATTTGGACAGTGCCCACATGGACATGCTTTAACTTTTGGTTAGCCCTGAGGTGCTCAGGCAGTTGGACTCGATCTTTGCAGGCCCCTTCCAGCTGAACTATTCTGTTCTGGTCTTACAAAACAGAACAGAATATGCAACCTCAGTGCAAAAAGCCTCCATATGCTGAAGTAACTCTTGGAGGAACTAACTACAAAAGCAAGCCTATTAAATAGAGACTAGTTCCCAGCTACTTCAGGAGACTGACTTCTTCTGAATATTTTTCATTATGCTGAAAGAATTACATATAAAGATACTTTTCCTTTATGGTCTGTTAATTTTGAGCCTGTTCCAGTATCAACTGATGCTAAGGGAAAGATACCATTAAGTTCAGAAGGAGTCAGATGGGAATCTAAACATTTATCTTCTGCGTTTCCATTTGTGTACTCGACGTACTGTTCGTGCGCGCTCTCAGCAGTAGAACCTGCACTTCTGCTGGCTGGAACATTTAGGTGCGAAATCGTATTTTCCTAAAGTATTTGGTGTGACATCATGCAAGTTGTGGAAATTAGCACCTAAGCAGACTGTAGGGCGTGAGGCACACTGAGGAGTTACTGCTGCTTAACTGCAGCGTGTCCCCAGAAACGCTGGCTGGTAACTTCTGTACTCAGTCTGTGGCAAGCTCAAAGTGGAAGATACTTGTTTGAGCCTCTATTATTCTGGTGAGACCTCTTTCTGTGGGATTTGAGTGAGAAGATGTTATGTTTTGTAGTATATTGTGAAAGCCAGCAAGGGTTGTCCCTGTGGCTCAAGCTGAGCACGGAGACTTGGGGAGCTGAGCCTTGGTCTGGAGTCACTGTGCAGGTTTTGGAGAGTCAGGGAAGGCCAGGAGGCTTCAAAGAGACATTACTCATGAGGCTTCATAACGATCAAGTACTACACTGTGTTTTTTAAGATGGCATTCCTTCAAAAGCCAGTTTTCCAACTTCATCCCACAGTATTTCAAAGGAGCATAGAGTTTACAACTCTGGTCTAACTGTTCGCTAGAAAAACGAAGTTACTTATTAATACGAATTTGGGTGTCTGTGCTGCGTATTATTATTTAAACATTGACATTCCAGTGTTTCTGGAGTGCTGTGTTAACGTTTTGAATGGAAATGTTTGGTAGTGCAGAGTGTTACAAAGGGAATTAAAATGATCATGCCAATTTAGCCAGCATAAGTAGTTGGACTGGCATTTATATACACTTGATACTCCCATTTGTTATGATGAATTACTATTTTCAAAGCAAGGAAAATCTTACCCACTGTGAAAGAAAAGCTTATAGTATGGATGAACATCAGAAGAGAGAGATTCCCAGTGGTAGTATTTAAAATGAAAAGCAGAACTGGCTTCTATTGTGCTCCGTTTCCATTAGACATCTTGGAAGTTTTATAAGCACGGTGCATAATAAATATCGAAGCCACAGTTTGAGGTCAGTTAAAAAGGAGAGACAGTTCTTGCTAATATTTTTCTGGATTAGTCCTTCATCTTACACCCAGATAGATACAAAGCACTGGCATCTGTCCACAAGAATGTACTTGTGAATTTGTTAATTTGCTTTCCATATTGCACTGTATAACTGTGAACTTAAATCCAAATACCACAAGTTTAAAATTAAGTTTGAAAGAAGCAGAGAAACTGTGCATTAAATTCACTCGTATATCTGCAAAGAGAGAAGATCTCTTTCTGAATAATTTTGGTCTAAGTCCTAAAAAGCACTGAGGTGCAGCCTGCTGTGGTCTGTTCTGCTGACCCAGTACTGGGATCCCTCCGGAGAGTGATCACAAAGAGCTGACAGTTTGGATCCATTACACCAGGGAGGTGGATAGCAAGTGTAAAAACAGACCTCAAAAAGTCAAGCCTGATTTTTATTTTTTTTTCAAATACAATAATATGAGTCTGGTGACATCATCAGATCTGAAAACTAATATAGATTTTTACTGTATTTTCTTTTTCATTGCTCCAATATAACTGGTACCCAGTGTATGTAAAATGCATTACGGCAAATCCGCAAGCAATTTCCTTCATTGTAACAAATACTGTATCTCATTAGAGCAAAACAAGCCCCCAGTTATGTTGCAGAACATCTGCTTAATAATTTCAAGTTCCTCCAACAATGCTGCCAGAACGTCTAAAAAGTCAACATCTAGTCCATTACTTTGATCAACAGAAGTAATAAAAATATAAATAATGTACCAAATGCGGATCTGGTGAAAGGCAGAGCAGTGCTAGTGGATCTAAGCTGAGAGAGAGCTATTGCTAATGGTGGTGTGGCTTATGGCACTGGGCTTCTGAGAGGTGGGCTGGGAGTGGGAACCAGATTTCTGGCTGACATAGATTTCCTATCTAACAACGAGAAAGTTATTTAATCTTTCTGTCCAGACCCTGACACTAAAATTCAGCTTAAAATGTCCTTTTATCTTTCATGGGCTTTCTGTAATGCATATGAGGTGCTTTAACTTTACTCAGAAGAGCTGAAACACCTATAACCAAACAACAGAGCAATGCTTTAGCAAAATTTGATATGAATTGTAAAAATGCTTAGTATTTATCTGCTTTGTGACTTTATCAGTTTCTGCTCTGTATGTTGTATGAAAAGGGTCACTTTGAGTTGTTTGCCTACTTGTTTTCATTCCAAATGTGAACAAAAACTGAAAATGGGAAAACTGTCTAGAAATGGATTGACCAGAATGTTGTTTTTAAGTGTCAAGTTATTTAGGGCCAGTAACGATGAAAGTTAAGAGAAAAAAAAAAAATTGTACTATTTGTAACACTTCTTTAAAAAAAAAAAATAAAAAAAATCAATCGCATAAAGTGTTTCATCATTGAAATGAAACTGCCTCAGAGTCATGTAAAAGTACCAAAAAAGGCTCTGACTTATGTAAGTGGGATGTATATTAACAAAGCATGGGCTAGGTCATTCTGCTTAACGCAGAGCACAAGATTCCCTGGCAGATAGTTCTATTGTTAGTGCTGTGAGATGGGGAGACACTGAAATACCTCCTTTTAAAGTGCTGATTTTTCTTTTTGATTTTAACTGTGCCAGTAAGTCTGAGAAATGTCAAGTCTTCATTATGAAATGTTGTCATGGAAACTCTAACTACTTCTGGGCACAATACTGTGTGTTAATATACAAAAGTTAACTGTAGATAAAAATCTGTGTGGAGACAAGAATGCAGAACTTTCCAAAGAAATCTACATACACAGTGCATGTTAATTGCAAAGGAGTGTTTTACTGTAGCTATGCGACATCCTAAAAAAGAACAGAAACAAAACCTCCTGTTTTCTTATCACAATAACCATTATCAGCTAAAGGAATCAGAGTTAGTGTGAGGATCTCAGGAGTACTTTTGTTTTGGGAAGCCTGAGGGCTCTGATAGGAGTGTTTGGTAAAGGCAGGTGCCAGCATGCTGTGGAGGTGCGACCAGTCCCCTTGGGAAGGATGTGGGGCAGTGAATGTCCCTTGGAGTTGGCACTGTGGTCTGAGCTGGGTAAAACCCACTCTCTGGACTGTAGCAGTACTTGCCTTTGTATGTCAAGGGCAGAAGGAGAAAAACATTTTTGTTTCTTACTGTCATTTTCTCTTTCTGTGGCACAGCTGATGATATAAACCACAATGAATTCAAGGTAATTTTCCAAATACCAATTTTTAATCCAACATTTTTTCTTAACCTCAGATTCAAAGATTTATGGCTATCATACCCCTTAAAGGTCCAGTGTTATCACTTGATCCTGCTGTCTGCACACTGCAGCTTGTACAATTGTAGCCCTTAGGAAATGCATTTTTCTGTGTGAATTGATGATGTGTCTTTCAGAATGAAGGTCATTTGATTTTTGACACGTTAGTTAATGCCACTGGTTACGTTCCTCCAGTGGTAAATCAAGTATTCCTTCAACAACAAGTTCCAATAAATGATCTTTGGATCCCCCAGAAACTTATTGTTGGACTAATTTCTGCTAAATCTTTTCTGCTTCTAATCAGCATCTAGTATTGTGGTCTCTCCTGTACCTCGTTCAGTGTGATTCGGTAAGAAGCAAATAGGTGCAGCAGGAGGCATTTCCTGATGCCCTATCTCTAGGGCTTAAGAGAAGCTTGTGAGTCTAGAGGTGCTCACAAACAGCAGCAGCAAGGCAAAGTTTGTAGTTGGTTGGTGTATCGATGGTCTGAGGCATTCCAAAAGCAATAAGCTAAGTAGAAACACTGTGCACAGTGAATCCAAGTGGCTAGGCTTGGTGGCAAGGGTTGAGAGATTTCTGGCTTTGGGGGGGATTTTTTTTTTTTTACAGGGTTCTGTGGGTGGGTCGTGTTTTGGGCAGAAGCAACTCAGACCAAGGTTAAAAGATCTTTCAGTGATAGTGACAGACAATGTATGAGCAATGCTTACTAGATTTCTGAACTCCAGTCGTTTCTGAAAGGTTCTTACATTTTACCTGCCACCATCTTCCAAAGCACTTGTTAGATAACATGGAGGGTAATTCCCTGTGATGTTTGGCAGTTTCTCTTTTTTCCTCAAAGCAAATGATACTGGCACTGTAGGGTCAGCTCCACCAGTTCCCTTGCAGTATTTTGTGGTTTGTTCCCCCAGCTTTTCCTCCTTCAAATGCTGCATTTGTAGCATGTGTAATCTTAGACATTGGAAAATGCGCTCTGCTTAGTTAGATGGCCAGAAGGTCTTCCATCAATGTCCCTCTGTTTAGCTGATGAAGTGCTTTTTCTCAAAACTTGTTTTAGCAAGAAAAACTTTTAACTGAATTGCTTTGTAAGTGGTCATAAAGTCCTGTTTAGGTTTCTTGCTCATGTAAGCATGTTGCTGTGTTTTCTGGGGTATTTCATTCTTTATGTTTTGCTTGATAATGCCAATGTTATGGTTATTGGTGTATAATGCGTTATTAAGTCTGGGTCATCTGCACTGATATGACATAAGAAAGAAAAATCAAATGGTTTGTGATGGCAGAAATTCAGCTGGTTCTACACTGTTGTAATTTGATGGTACAATAGTAGTTTCTATCAGCTGAAGATCTGCCTTATGGTCTTTGCTATCACCGTAAGGAAGTACCCAAGAACTACCCTGAGTACAGGTTTGAAAAACATGACCCTATCTGTGAGTCTAAGGGTCCAGGGTAACCTGAGAAAATTCCTTTTGTTTTATATACCACACCAGAAACTGTTGTGGGAAGGGAAGAATACCACTCATTTTCTTATTCTGCACTTTTTATATGGCGTGGTTGCTTCTGCTGTCTATAAACAGAGTGGCAAATGCAGTTGTGGTGGGATGTGGCTCAGCAAAGGGGCTGGCTTTACTTAACCAGCTATGGCAGTGTTGGCTGTGGCAGTTCAGAGCAGGCCAAAAGAGGAACGTGATTTTTTGCATCCTTTTTCCTCCTTAGGTCAAGCAGAGCAGGCTTAAAGAAATTTCTTCACCGAAAGGGTTGTGAATCATTGGAACAGGCTGTCCAGGGAAGTGGTTGAGTCACTAGCCCTGGAAGTGAAAAACGTATAGGTGTAGAGCTTAGTGATGTGGTTTAACAGTGGGCTTGGCAGTGCTAGGTTAAAGGTTGGACTGGGCGACCTTAAAGGTCTTTTCCAACCTGAATGATGATGTGATTCTTGGAAATGATCTGCTGAGTGGGCTATTGCAACAGAGCAGTTGGTGCTTGCCACAGAAGTAGTTGCCACGAAGTTCAAAGAACATGTAAGAGAATGTAATTGCTAGCGGTCATCTGCTAAGCAAACCTGAATTTCAGCTGCAGGCCTAGAGAATCACCATTAATTTTATTGCCATGAACATGTAGAAGGTTGTTAGGGAAAAGAGTCAGAAATATGTGCTGGATAGTCTAATTTACCCATCCCCTGTTTCATTATATTTTTAGAACTTTTTTCTTTATTTTCTGGCTTAAATGCTCTTAAATCTCAGGAGAATTTTTCCATTATTTAATAGATCTCCCTGTCTTTTTTTTTTTTTTTTTTTTTTTTTTTTTTTTTTTTTTTTTATGAGGTAGATTCTGGGCTTGGGTTTGGGGATTTTATAGTGAGCTTACTTCTTCTAAAACCCACATAAACTTTACTGAAAATTCTTAATCCTTTTTTATGTACTTGCAGTATTTTCAGGTGTTTTTGCTGTACTTGTGTGACTTGTTACTGACACTGTATATGTTTAACTTAAAAATAATTGGAGAGAAAGATTGGTAATTTCTTTCATCATTTATGAAAGGAGGATCTGGGTCTAAGACTTCTAAAAATGCAGAACTCTTCTTCTGCATCAAGAACTGCTTAAAATACTTGGCCAACATTTACTCAGCTGTTACATGGTGAAAGCCTGTGTTTACTTTCATGTTCATCTTGTTAAAACACAGTTGCTGAAAAGAAAGAGTAGGAACTTTTTACATCAAAATCCCTCTGTTCCTTGAGCATGTGGGCTGGAGGAAATCAAAGATGAGAGGGATGAAATAATTGCTGAGTGCACATATTTGGCACATCGGCAGGAAAAGGATGCTCTACAAAAGAGCTGAGGGCTGGGCTTGAGCTGTCCATTTCTGCTTTCTCAGAGCATGCTTCAGCCTGCAACCTTTGGTTGGTTTGACAATTATAAATTAAACTCAGTGTTTCTGGAACACATCCTGGAAGGTGGATCTTTTTACTTTTGATAAAAAAGTGTCTTTTGATAAAAAGTATTCTATTTTCAGTATCTTCCCTGATCAGTGAGAAACTGCTTGAAAGAGAGGAAAACCTGCAAACCTGCAAGATGGTCCTGGAAGTTATAGTTCATTTTATGCAGATTTACTTTCCTGTTAGATTTAGCTCTGTATGGAAATCCAAGCACTGGTGCCAGTCTAGAATACGTGGTAGCTGTATACAGGATATTTGTAGCTAATATGGAGAAATTTCACTTGTGGTTTAAAAACAGCTGCATGTTCTGGATTTATGGTTAGAAGAGTGAAATGCTGTGAAGCCTTTTTTTTTTTTTTTTTTCTAGGGAAGGTGTTGCATAGATTATCCACACTTGGTGACATATTATTACCTATTCTAATAATGAGTTAAATTAAAAAACAATACAGAATAAACAGTCACTAATGAGAGTTCACTATTCCAAGTGACCACTTTCATTCATGCTACAGTTCAATCTCAAAAGAGGGTGAATCTAAGAAATTTAGAACGCAAAGAAATAATCACCAGGTAACCAAAGAACAAACTTCCTGGTAAATAAACAAATACGTTGTGAATTCCAAGCTTGTTTGCTGTGAATTTGATGAAGTTTGGCTTTCTCTAGTGACTGTTTATAATGTTTCAGTGTTTTTTTTCTAGCACCATGGGTAGAACTGTTAGTACACAGCAGGATGGTTTACTAATTCCTTGCTATGTTGAACTTCTTCCCTCTTCTCTCTCTCTCTCTCACTTTCGTACTGTTAGTCCCTTAGTCTCCTCTGTTTCAAATACAAAGATACATCCTAGAGCCAGTGCACAATGTGTTGCTCATTCACAGAGCAAGTTGAGCAGGAGCAGCCGGCTTCCCATGTTTGTACAGCCTGATTCCAGTGCATTTTGCTAGTATCTGATTTAAAAATTCTCTACTAGAAGATAACAGCTCTTACCAAATTTTGTAAGGAGAACAGCATCAAAAAGATGACACCTGTAGGAAGTATTAGCAGTTTGTCTTGGGTTTTAGAATATTGTTCATGTGCTAAATATTATAAAGCATGGAGAATTCATCACTAAGCATGCCTAGCATCAGCCCTGCATGGCTGAGACAGAGGAAATGTGATCCTGTGTACTGTACGTGAAAATATGCCCGCTCTTACTGTATAGCCTGGAGTAAAATTTAAATTTCAAGTAAACATTTAGCGTTATCCTTCAGGAAATTTTGGGGCTCTGAATGACCTTTTAATATAGGATTGCTTTTGGCCCTTTTTCTAATACATAAAATTGTCTGAAGTCAGCTCTGGCTCATCCAATAATAACTTTAAACCAGTGTTTGTACCACTTCTGCCAGTCACCAGAAATTATTGAAGTTCTCAGGGATGACACGTTTGAGCTCTCTGAATGAAGTAATGGGAATGGTGAGTTAGAATTGAAGAGGATTGGAAAGTCCTCTAAGATCATCTAGTCCAATCTTTAACCTAGCACTGACAAATCCACCACTAAACCATGCTGCTAAGTATTTTTACTGTGCCTTAGAGTTTAAAATCAGCTGGATAATGTACAGATCAGTTGTAGCAGCTTCAATTAATCAAAATCATAACAAAAACTATGACGGAAGACTTAAGTATTTTTAATTTCAAAATCAGGCTTGCAATCTGACTTTGCAAGTCCTATGAAAATTGCCCAGTGTGTGCAGGCTCTTGCACGCAAAAGCATTTGCACAAATAAGCCTTTGCATGAAGTGTACTTCTAATCTATCTGTTTATACAAGTTTGATTTTCATAGCATGAATGTTTACAAAGAGACAGTTACCAGTAGTCAGCACTGAAATAATGTTTTTTAGTTCACTGACCTGTGCACAAACGAGTTTTAAAACTGTGGCTAAGCCTACTAACAGTTAGCATCTTACTTATGCCCTGGTAAATCCACCCCCAGCATTTCACTGAAGAACTGTGTGTGCAGGCTAGTGTGTTGTTTGTAGGAAGGAAATCCTGTATGTATGTATATCTCATATACTCTAGATTTTAGTTAGTTTGATATATGAAACTGTGCTGCAATATGTAGGAAGATATTTATTAGTGTTTTAATTACTTAAATATTTCAATAAATTATTGCTGTGCTTCAGTAACTTCAATATTTCAACAAATATTTATTGCATAAATGTTAATTGAAATATATAATATTCAGTAAATAGTGGAATATTTATTGCATTCCTATATAAGATGACTTTTTATTGACCAAAGCACCAGTTTGTATTGTATTTTGATCATAATTATGGCTGGATGTCTAATTTGGAACGCAAAGGCAAAAATAGCAAACATTACCATGCTTGTAAGAGTCTGATCTTGTTAGTGTGGGCATCAGGTGCGATGGTAAAGGCGGTGACCTGAGCATTTTCCTGCGTTGGCAACTGGCACGTACACCTACCAGCCACAGACAGCTGAAATTATGAATGTATTTGTCTTCACTGCTGTTTCCAACCGTATTAGCAAGACTGATATACCAGTACATATAGTTTGCAGGTCGATTCATTCTTTTTAAAAAAATTATTATTTCGAACTGTGGTGGGAATTTCCTGTTTTCTTATATCTATTCTTAAAAGTCCAAGAACATAGGAAAACAGATCTGGTAAAGAGCTGTGCTTCTCGTTTTAACACAGAATACTTTGTTCTGCATGAAGTAATGCTCTAATGATGTTGGCTTTGTCTACGTGAAATGGTAGCATTAATTTTGTAGAGAAAAATGGTTATGCTGAGGACCCAGTATTCATGCTGTGTGCATTTTGGGAGTAGTTCCTGGGTCTGATCCCATGAACTGAATGCAAGTTGCCAGAAGGACAGCGTCTTCCAGATTTATTGGCAAGGAGTCCAGCTTGCATGCTTCGAGAGTGCTTGGCAATGGGGACTGCAAATGGCTAGTAGGGGTTTGGAGGGAGTTTGCATCAAAAGGAAATTCCTTATCCAAACTGAAATGATAACGTAGATGCATCTGTGATATTTATTAGTATTTAAACTGTACATGGCGGTGTAGAGAAATGTCCATTTCATTTCATTAGCTCAGTCAGAAGAGCAGCGTGCTGGAGAAAGCTCCTGGCTGGCCATTGCTGACAGCTGCAGCCCAAGTGAACAAGCCCTTGGCCAGGGCTGAGCTCTGCGTTGGGCTGAAGGCGATCCTCTGGCACAGAAGGGTTTAACTCCGGGTGGCCGATAGTCACGGGGGAATGGGCTGTGACGCCTTGACAGGTGAATTCTCTTGGGAAATGAGGAGGAAACAATGGGCTCTTGTAGGGAATGCTGTTAAAAAGCAGACTTGTGCGTGGGCTGTTTCTGCTTTTGTACTATCCCTCAACTCAACAGGCATAGGGAGTAAAGTGGAATTAGATAAATCAGTAAAATGTACTTGAGTATCACAGGAAGTCTGTCCCCCATCTTTCATCTCTGTGACGTTGGGTGCTAGAGAAGCACAAAGCTGTGCTAGAGAGCTCAAACTTCTTCATCTATAACTTCTGTGGTGAAAAAGGGCAATACTGGGATACTGATGTATTTCAGTTATTTAAAGTTACCCTACAAACAAACAAACAAAAACAAACAATGTATTTAATATTAACAATATTAAAAAAACCGATTGATTCATCTTATTTTGACATTTTCTTCAATTTTATGATATATTTTCAAGTACATTTAATTGAAATGTAGGGAAAATTATGGGTTATGTGAAAGCCTGACCCCTTGTGCTTGTAGTGCTTGCTTACAGTCTGTACTGCAGGGAAGTCCGAAAGAATGCCAACCTTGTGGGAAGGAGAGGAGGACTTGATTATGACATGAATGGAAGATGAGTTCACCAATAGACTTGTAGGGTGGAATCTGATCGTCATTTTGCAGGTAAAGGTCAGCTGCAACTCCTAAATTTACCTACTGTAAGAAAAGCTGTAGGATCCAAATCAGAACCTATTTCCAACAAGTCCTCAGAAACTAGTCCTGAGAAGATGCTGTATTTTATTACTGACAGATACACTGATTATATATTTATATTTGAATTATGTTATCTTCTGAGTTCATAACGAGGAACCCGCTCAAATAATTAGGTAATTCTTTGTTCAAGAGGTGTAAAGGCGTACATCAAGATTCTGAGCCTGTGATTTCAGAGTTTAGTTTGGCCAAAGCTTACACAATGTATTTTCTTTTCTCCAGAACTGTAATTATTTGGAAAAAGGTTGGAAGATATCCTTATAAATGGAAAAATAGGTAAATAAACAAAGTTGAAGACAGCCCACAAGTGTTGGTTCTAGATAGGGAGAAGATTCCTGCTCAACAGGAAGAGAAGGCAGACTTGATGCCTCCACATCCTTATATAGTTTTAGGGATGAACAGAAAAAGTAGCAGCACCATTAAAGCATTTTTATGTGATGAACTGAATCTATAAATTGAAAAAAAAATAAATTAGTAAGAATCTGTGGAAATAATCCTGAAATACATTGGGGTAGAATGTTTTGGGACAGGGTAGAGATGTCTATAAAAGCTCCTCTGGGACACGGATTGTGTGTGGGAGTGTGCAGATGCAGGAAGGGAAGTAGAGCATCACATGCTGTGGAGTGTTCTGCTCATTATCCAAAGTGCATTAGAAATGTTAGAACCGTTTGGCTTGCATGAGCTCATGAGTTGGAGGACTGCCTTTCTGCGAATAAGGGTGGGGAAGGTATGCAGAGTATTTAGAGTATGTGTCGATGCATGTCCTGTGCACTGTGCTCAGTGTACTACAGCACGGAGAAGTATAAATTTTATTTTCAGAACAATTTTTTTTTTTTCCCCTTTTCAGGCTCAATATTTTTTTTCATCAAGCTTCTTGCACTCCACTCTCTGTCATGTGGATAATTATTTTCAATATACATAGTCAATCTACATAACTGAAAAACATGAAAGCTGCACTGAAATTGCAAAGCCTCAAAAGTCACATTTTTGGAGGGATTTTTACTCATTTATTGAATTTGAGGCCATTAGTAGAGTTACTTTTAATTGTAGTTGTAATATTTGTATTTTGTCTTGTAATATTTTTATCTGTAGCTTTAATAAAAATAGCAAATACTGTGAGATTTAAGATAAAATCCAAAGGGCTGGGAAAGCATCACTGTCTGCTTTTGGTTCAGAAAGTCATATTGGTGATAAAAATCCATAGAAATTAGAATATATGTGATAACTAGTAGAAATGTTTCTGACTTAGTGCCTGGATGAACTGTGGATGCAAATCCAGCCATCAGTCTGAAGTGGTTTAACAATGTATTTTGTTGCTTAATTTTGAGCATTTAAACTAAAAATGGGAGATTTGACTATGTCTGTATTACTGTTTAGCATTCTGTGGTTCATTGCACAGAAAGGTCACAAGTTACTTAGATTCTGCGGTATGAACATGTAATTAATTGTTACGGGTACTTTACGCATGAGTACAATATATTGGAGTTTTTGGCGGAGATCTCAAAGACTGGAACAGAACAGTGCAGTTGGAAGGGACCTTCAAAGATCGTCTAGTTCAACTGGTGGTGGCTTTTTTGATATATGGGGTAAACATGTCCTAGTCTTAAGGGGAAATATGAAAGAAAACATCAGCTAATTGAAACTGGAGTCTTTGGGTGGAAAGAAAGGCAGCTGTAAATCACAGAAGAGTTGAGGTTGGAAAGGAGCTCTGGACATCTTGTCCAAGCCTCTGCTCGAGCCGGGTCAGCTACAGTGGGCTGCCCACAACAGTATCCACTCATGTCTGAAGTAACAGATCCATGAAATTACAGATCCCCTGTGTGTCTTGGAATAAAAACACAGCCGATTTTTAGCACTGCAAGTAGGTGATCTCTTAATGCTTGAAAAGTAGCTCCTGCACCCAAGCAACAATTACTTGTTAAAAACATTTTTATAAGAAATTTTATTAGCGGTGCATACCTGAGTAGCAAACATGTATCACCCTAAAATATCTTAATAACTTCATCGGGCAAGTACATATTTTAAAATCATTACCCAGCCATCTAGAGGTCTAGCTGGGTTCCCCACTGCAGAGCCTTAAAACTGAGTACGTTTCAGAGAGAGAACTTGCATGTGTCAGCTGGTGTGATTGTGCAGTTCCCAGAGGGAGCACAGGTGAAAACTGGTGTTCCTGCTCTCAGGGGCACCAGGAAATTTTTCCCAGACTTTTGCTTTTGATTTGTGTGTCTTCAGTGCCCACAATATTTTTGAATGGAATGCACCTGGAAGGTCAAAAACGAAGCCAGAAGTTGCGGTTGAATTGCTCATTAGGATCTTGCAGATGTGACAGCTGCAGGTTTTAGGTGTGGTCCCACATATCAGACAATTTCATTACTGTAAAATATGATCTGTATTTCTTCCAAACCCTGTAACTCAGCTGGTTTCATGCAGCGTTGAATCCTGTGGCAAGGCTTTCATTCATCTTTATGATGAGCTACTCGTGAAACTTTCTTATATCATAAAGGGTAATACAGGGGCAGTCACTTGTCAGACAGCACAGGATTTAGGAGTAATAACAATAAGAAATGAATAGGGTTAGAATGTAACCTGATGGGGGTGAATCTTTAACCAGGGGTGGGGTGAGGTGGCAAGATGCTTGCTTCTCCTAGCACAGAGTTCCTCAGCTCTCACCTGGGCCAGGAAGAAGCCGACTGTCCATGGTAAAAACCATCCCAAGAAAATAATTTTAATTAAAATATGACCTAAAAATCCTCAGGAAAATAAATATATATATTTTTATTTTTTAAAGAAGGAAATAAAAACTTTCAGTTATTTTTTTCAGACAGCTGGAACAGGTGATAACCTCTCTTTTTAGGCCCTCTACATCTAACAGTATTTGCCCAATATTATACATTTTTTGTGGTGATTAAAAAAAAAAAAAAGATAATCTGTTTCCCGTATAAACTCACTGAAAACCCAACTGCTTCTGTCTAAGTTGACTATAAAACTCATGATGAGTGCAATGACATCAGAATCAGGCCTTAAAGGTAAAATTTCAGATGCGTAATAACTAAACCTGTTACTATTCAGACTGGAGTTGTGCCTGTTACCATGCTCTCGGAACAGAGGCTCATGAAGACAGAGCACTGAAGATGATGAAGCTTAATTCCCTTGGGAATGTAATCGGTCTTCAGATAACCTTGGAAATGGGAGCTCCATAGGGTAGACAACTTTGCACCTGCCATTTGAAAGTGGTTTTCTGAAGCACCATGAACTGACTCCAGCGTTTATACAAATCATTCCTTTGTCTCCTGTTATCAAGACCGGGAAGGTCTTGTCCATTCTTTTGAATGTCAAAGAAAATATGTGGTCTGGCTATCCTGAAGGAAGGAGATAGTGATATTTTTTGTTTCCCACGAGTAACAAAAAGGCAGTAAGATATGCGTCATGTTCTCCTATTGTATCTTTTTAACCTTTCACTTCGTATCAGTATGGTTACAATTATTAGGACTTGCCATGCTATCTAGGAGGTTACTCAAAGTTACTGAGCATGTGGATTCTCTGCTGAATATGAGCTTGTTTTAGATCCAGAGACCGGAGGTTTTAATAGCTTCCCTTTAATACTTGTAATAAATCACTAGTTGAAGTGACTAGTTTACCTCATAGAACGATGTGAATTGCTCATTGATGCTTCTTCCAAGAGTTGCCTCACTAGTTCTGAATTTGGAAGTATTTCCAGTGGGCTGGAAGGCTTTCTGAATTGCTAGATTACCCATGAACATTTCTGCCACGAAGGCCACATCAGTATTCATCTAGTTCTGAGGCTGTAGTATTTTTCTGCTGAGTAGTTGTCTGGCTGTGAGGTTGCTCCCTGTCACCTTCATCCTGGCACGGCAGAGCAGAGCTGAGGGACGAGGGGAGCGGAGCCAGCCCTGAGCAGGCCCTTTGGTGGCTTCTCATTCTGGATTTAGGGGCTGCGGTGTCTAACCTAGGATGGCTGTCTCAGTTTGGGGAGCACGGACAGTGGCAGAAATGTGTTCTGCTGTCAGAACCTTCCTGGTCACAGCGCTCCCTCCTAGGGTGTGTGAGAGAGGCAGCACTGCCCGTGCACAAAGCAGCCCCTATTTAGCAGCTGCACGCAGCGCAGGGGGTGGAGGAGCTTTTTGACTTGTGGGTGTGAAAGCCGGGGTATGCGCCCAGCGTGCTGTCACCGGGCTGTCAGTGACAGTCTCGTTGTTGGGCTGCTGTGCGTTTCCGTATGCATCCACAGATCTTCAAAGGAACCGATGCAAATGGCAGGAGAGGAGCTTCTGTGAGATGAATGACCCGAATACAAGCGATGATGGGATCACAGTCCAAGAATGTGCGCTGCGAGCAGCAAACGTTGTGCAGAATGCCTTGTCAGTAAGTGCGGGTGAAGGCTTTTAATACAGATATCCTTTTAGGGGCTGTATAAAATAAATCATTTCTGAGAACAGGTACGAGCTCCTGTTCTTTCTGCTTTAGAAGTTAGCTGCTAGTCCCAGCTGAACCCGCCGCAATGAAACTACTCCACAAATACAGAAAACAAATTAGTTCATTGAGAAAAAAAAAAAACAAACAAAAAAACAGCCTTTTTAAAAGGAAATGACTGGTTGAAAAAAGCAGTTTCTTCTCAGGCTTCCAAAGACTGTTGCAGCGCTTAAAGAAAAGAAACTAAATACTCAAAGATATTTCTTTAATTGTGCAGTTACTCTTATTATGGAGAAATACAATGGAAGAAAAAAATCATTGTTTTCTAGCTGCAGAGAAGCAATGAAACGATGTAAAACAGAAGAATGAGAGAGAAATTGAGCAAGCTTTCAGAGAGGAAGATTTAACTTTGCCACATGGTTTAGTCTGAAGAGCTGCAGGAACGTGAGGGAGTTGGGGCTGTAATCCTAATGGGGCTGCTTGCTCCCTGCGTGACCTTGGACAATCAACTCGATCTCTGCGTGCTTCACTAAATGGAAATAGGCAAAAAGCAAGCTCAAGCACTATGCTGTAACTTAACCGCAATTTCTGCAATAATCTACCAAAAAGAAAAGAGAAGAAAGCTGAGCCTTCCAGCATCCCAACCGTAAAAACAAGAGCCACTGAATGAAAATGTTTCTCGTTAACCTCCTCTGTACTTCACTTTAGTCAGGTAAATATCCCAAATAAATGAGAGACTGTTAATGTTCTAGAAGTAAGCACGTATAAGTATGTTTACAGAATCGAAGTCTGAAAATGAAGCAGCATATAAATCAGAATGCTGTTTACTTTAGGATTTTTTGTTGACTGCTCCCAGTAACCAGATGTGAGGTCTACAGGCTTGCATGGAAAAACACAACTCCCAAATTGGGACTAACCCATACCATCAAATGTCTCCATAAATATCCACAGACTTGATTACTGGCTGACTGGAAATATTTTTCAACATGCAGGCTTCCTGAACTTCAGTCACTGCGATAATTGGAGTCGCGACTTGCATAAAAGCTGATATCTGAACAGTGATGTGCCCTGTTCTGATTTGCAAAAAAAGTCTTGGTAGTCATTTCAGAGAGGGAATCAGCAAAAATGAAATGAAGAGAATAAGCTTTGCTGACACCTTGTTTGCTTGTTTCAATGGCTTTTCCTGTGGCTGTTCTTGGTTAGCAGTCTGTGGTTGTGCACTGGCTAAGCGTGCCAGCTTATCAGCGTGCCATCAGGAGAAGTCAGGATGCGGAGTCCAAAATGGAAATCTGGGAAGGTAGGCCCTGCCAAGTATCAAATCCATCAACGATCAAAATCAGAGCCAGTAGCATTACTGCTAATGTTTTACACTTAAATTTACCTTTTCAAGGCTGAGGGAAGAGATAAGCATCACAACCACAACCCTGAAGTAATGTCATCTTATTGCTTTGTTTTGCATTTACTGAGATTTAGTAGCAGATGGCTGAAGTTTGCTGTATTTTCATAAAGATTTCTTCCTCAGGTAATTGCCTTATTCTGGACTGTTTTACTCCACATTAGACAGCCAGGAAACATCCTTGTCTTTGGCTTGGTGTAGAGTTTCTACCCGTTCTTCTCCCATGGAGTCTGATCATGTAGTTCCTTGGCTGAGGCAGTGCCACCAGACAAAGATGACGCCGTCTCCTGGTGCTTCTTCCCACCTCCCCCTGCAGTTCACAGCCTCCTGCATTGTGTAAATGCAGCTGTTTGCCAGTCTGTCTCGTAAACTGAGCAAGGATCTGAGTGACCATTCCAAGGAAGAGATTTATTGTCACAAACACGTCTGATGCCACAGCCAAGGGCACTGCAAAGGGCATTGCTCGGACAGCAACAAATGATGAGAGGTGGGGGAGAAGGTGTTGATAAGATGGGAACCTCCAAAGCTGACTTCATGACAATCGTGTAACAGCATCCTTGGGAGTAGCATAATGTGCAAAAACTAAAGCTTAACTAACGTGAGACTGTTTCAAGATAATCTCATGTTTCATGAATTGGCACTCCCCCATTGTTACAAAGTGAGACCAAGACAAATGTGTGGAGGGAGTAAAGGCCAACTCCCCCAAATACATCTGTACTCCTCACCCAACCTAGTTTAAACATTCAGCCTCTAAACTGAGCAGATGGTAGATCCCTGAAAAATTGTTCTCTCTGCTTTTTCTGCCCATGCAGTGCCCAATGCATCATTTTAAATCCACTACATTTGGGGATTTTGCAAGTGTCTTGCCTGTGAAATCCACTGTATATGCTTACGATATGGGAGGCTCTGCTATTGTTAGTGTATTACAGCAGCATTATGAAAGCTGTTACATATCATGAAAAGTTCATTCATCCTACAGTGCAAAATAAACTGCTTGGTGTGACTGCTGTTGGGCCTACCATTACAATGGTACTTCTGCAAGGGCAAATATCTAATAGACATATGTTGAAAAGCTTCATGGCTTAAGTCCTGATTTCATGGTAGTCAGTGGGAATTTTGCTCTTCTACCCTTTTGCATGTGGTGGTGGAGGATTATTATTTATGATTCCCGGATTTGTACATCTTGTGGAGAGGCAGCGTGCGAGGCTGTGATCCTGTACAGGGCACAGGCTGGGTGAGCTAGTCCTTCACTGGGGTGCTGCGAAGGGTTAGCATTGCAGGGCATCTATCAGCCAACAGCAAAATGTGGCAGACCATTAACATACACCTCTGAAAATGGGCTTATGGAACTGGTGAAGGTTTTAACTAAGTGGCAGTACAAGAAATCTATCTTTTTTTTTTTTTTTTTTGTAAGCATGGCATTAGTAGGCATTACCTAGTTTAGTGGAAGCGTATAATCCTCGTGCGTTTTTAATCAGGGAAAACAATTGCATTTGCCTTTTTAGTTCTTTATGAAAACTTGGCTTTAAAGAGAGATATTAAGTTAACAGTTTTCTGTGCAGCTTGTTTAAATGGTAATCTAGGAATGCAACAAGTAAAAAAACGTATAGTAAAAGCACCTACAATTTTGCATTGTTATCAGTTGTTTTTTAACCTCTAGCGTATATTTAGCTCATAGGGTTGATTATATGAACTGTTATCTAACTTAGTCTTGTCTCTTTGCTTTGAAATTGTGAAACCAGCTTAATGCTCAAGCACTTCAAAACTTAAGTGTAAATAGTCTGGTTTTATGCTTGCATAACAAAATGAAAAAAATCTGATATCATCAACTTCTTGTCCATTTCCTGAAATTTCAAGGGCATGGAAATCTGAATCATTTCCAGAAATACTTTATTTTTGATAGTACTAAATAGTCTGCATAAATTCCCTTTGTTGTTAAGAATTGTTTTCTTGATACTTGTGACAACGTATTATTTTAATGTATGGCTTATTCATATTGCTATGAAAATTTACTGTCCTAGTTTATCTGTAGAGAAATAACCGTGAGAAATAAGAGGTCAGTAACAATAAACAAGCCAATACCAGCTTCTTAATGGGAATGACCGGCTGTGTTCATACTTCTTGTTTGTTCCCAGGCAGACCTAAGGCTCCACATCTGTCTGTGTCTTTTCCTCATTTCCTAGTTCAAGCACCCTTCAACAGCGTCATGTGCGACCTGAAGCAGTGACCTGGCCGCCTCCGTTTCTAATGACAGCAAATCCTTTAAAAATTTCCATTAGAACAAAAATATTCAGTCACTGAAATGGGTTACAGCAGTGACAACCCAGCATCTCCAGGTTGGTGGGGTAGCGCTGACGATAGATACGCTACTGTCTGTTTCCATGGGTTGTTTTCTGTAATTCCTGGGTGAAAACAGACTTCCTCAACCCCAGCAAGGTGCTGCTTGTACACGCTTCCAAGCTTTGATGCAACATCCTTTAGCTGGTGAGGCCCCAGGGACAGGCAGGTTTCAGCATACGAGGATGGAGAGGCATCAAGGGACAGTCTAGGATCCCCTACAGATCCTGTGTCAAATCTAGCAATCCATATTCATGTCAAGTCACTTCGGTTACTTGAATTTCAGATTTTCCCCCTTTAACTTCAATGGGAGTGTTTTCCCCAAACAAGGACTGCATAGTTTGATTTCCTTTACTGCTATTTTCTCAATTTAATCAGTATGATATTCACCCTCCGGTTTTGGAGGGATGTGGGGGAAGGAATGCTCTCATCCTTTCATTGTTGTTGAATACAATCACATGAAGAACCTAAATATAAACAGATGTCCACTTTTAAAAAGTCAGCATATTGCTGAAATTTAATATTTTTGTTAGCGTCACTGACAAATTTTATTGCAGAACGTTCAATCTCTGGTTTGTGTTCAAACAATATCGAGAGATTGTAGCTGCCCTGAAATTTGGAGGGTTTTCAATAAGATTGTTCTGCAGCATGCATTTATTTGTTTATTCACTTAGTATCCTGACAGATCCTTTGGCTGCTGCTGCTCGCCAGGGGGAGTGGGACAGGCTGACCGACCCTCGCATTGTCACCTCCTTTCCTGTCCTGCAGAGGATGGGGTGGCTCTGCAGAACTGTGGTTGTCCTTGCATCGAGTGTGTAGGAAGGAAGAGGGTTTCAAACCGGGTCGTCTTTATGGAGGGTGGTGGCTAGATGAAGTGTCTTGGCAATGGACAGCCTATTGGCAGCACAGGGGAGATACGCACAGGGGCTGGGTTCCCGTTCCAGGGAAGGAGCACAGGGAAGGTGTGAAGAAAATGAAACATGAAGAAGTACCAAGTTCCTTGAAGAGCTGTACAGGATCACGAGCTACTTATTCAGCAGAGCAATATTTAAATACTGAAGGTGTGCTGAGTATATAAAAAAGGCGTGTTTGTTTTCATGTATGTGTGCATGTGCTGAGCAGATTATCCATGACAATGGAATTTGAGCAGCTCCTGTTAAAATCAGTGGTAGTTATCTAGAAAAAATGTTTCATTTTTCCAGCACTTTTAGAGTGTTCTCATTTTAAAGAAAAGTTTAAAACATTTTCCAAATGATGATAGCTAAGTTGGAAAGTTTAACTTAAAAATGTCAAAGGTCCTATAGTCTGGGAACAGCAGCTTTAGCTGCATAAATCTGCATCTGGCAAGATGGAAAGTTCTTACGGTTAGCAGGGCTGACACGTTCAGCCCTTCTGCGACTCGAGTTCTGTTCTCGTTTGGGTGGGAGTTGTGAACAGAGCGAAGATGCAGCATAGGCAGGAAGAAGGTGAACTAACTAAATGAAAAGCTTTTTTTTTTTTTTTTTTTACTAGAATAAAACACTATCTTGGTGGAAACACATTAGTCACTGTGAAACGAAAGAAGATATTTGAAAAATGTTAGTTCTGTTCTATGAAAATCAGCTTAGAAGTCATCACTGGATCAAGTCTCCTTGGAGCATTGCAGGAACACTGGATAAAATCCAGTTTAAAATGAGGTCAGATTATCCTTGGAATAGTATCCAAACCGTGGGGTTAGTTTTTCCTGCCTAAGCCAGCTGCAGATAGAACTGATGCTCTGTCTGCTCCATGAAGATGAAGATTTGCGTGCAGCGCTCCTTCTCGGGAGCTGTTGCTTCTAAAAGCTACTCCTGTTTTGAAGACCCAGATGCCAATTTTGTCATACTTTCTTCATATGAGAGCTATTTCACTTTAAACATAAATCTTTTGATCAAAGTGATATCTTGTCAAATCTGGTATTACCCAGTGTTAGGGAGCAACAGAGTCTACCTGTCTGGGTAGTTGTTTAGCTTTCAGCACAGAGTTATGTGAACATCTCAGTAATTGTTTGATTTTGTTCCCATAGTACTTCTGTGAGAAGGGAAGTACTGATCCTGATTTTGGGGCTTGAATTTATAGAACATGCTTGATTAGTAATTTGCACAGTGACATAAAACAAGGTTTAGCTATGGCAGGACCTAATAGGAAGTATCCTACCTAAAATACTATTTATTTTGTTCTTATCCATCATTCTTGATGCCATTAAAGGAGAAATTAAATATTACAATTAATTTAACTCTTACAGCTATGAATGAGTTTTCAGTGGAAACACTGACAAGAAAGACTTCCATCTTACCAATGTTGTAAGCCTTTTGGAAGTGATTGTGAAACCATTTCAATTGCTTTCAGTGTAAATACAAAAGAAAAAAAAAGTTGTTAATTGTTCATCTGTGCTGCTAGCTAGTCGATTTGAAACTGAGGCTATTGAATCACATATAAGACCAACATGCATTCTTCTTCCCATTTCTAGTATTGCTTTATCGTGCCAAACCACACGTCAGTACCATCACCACTCTGCCCACAGTCACCACCAAGATGGAAGTGATTGCCTTTCTGTGGAAATAAAATATTAGATCAACAATTATTTTCTGACTCCAATTGTCTTCTAACACGCTTAGCTCAGTTGAAATGCATTTCGTTCACATCTCATTCCCATCCTTTTGTCTTTTGAAGGCCTTGCAGCCAACATAAAGAGCTTCAGTGGGAACATTGTGTGACTTTATTTGCTGCCCGTTGCAGAGTGGGATCCTGTCTTTGTACCTAAAGAGATGTCTGTAAATGGAACGGGCACCTGGTGTCTGGGAAGGAATCTGGCCAAACACACACAGACTGGAGATTACAGAGAGATGGAAAATATCTAGAAGTTTAAAGAAGTTTATCTAAAGCGCAGTTTAGATGCCTGCATGTATTGTAAAACATGTCTACACCTTTGCTTGTGATCTTCTACCATCTGTGTTCTCATCTCCTCTTTTGAAGCTGCCATTTGTTTCAGTCACTGTCAATTAGCTTGTAACTATAAAGACTATTTTTGAAAATGGAGAGACAGCCTAGGTATAAATCTTCTCTGCTATACAAGCAGGATACAGGAACCAAAATCTAGCTAAAACTTACGTTAGAGAACAAGTCTGGTGTAAGAAATAACTGCAGGAGCAGCAGGGCTGTCTCTTACTGCTCTGTCCCACACAGCAAGGTGGGCCTCTCTCTGTCATTTACACAGCAGTGTAACTTCAAGCTTGGAAGGTGATCTAGTCAGGGTAGGGGCTGTCTTTCAAATGTAGAAACTGGAACACTTTCCCTGATGCATCTGTGCAGCCCAGGGCAGTGCACGTTTCTGGATCAGGTCCGCACACACAGTGTAAGTATTTTAACTTGCTAAATATCATGCAGTATGTCTGTGGCAGATACCAGTCTACAGTAACTCCCAGCTGTAACTGATATGTCTTCCCATTCAATATGTTCCAGAGTCAAGAAAATGCCTCCATATGTTTTGAATTCTCTTGCGTCTTCGCTGGAGTTCTCAAGAGTATGCTATTAATTTAATGTATGAATCTGCTCCACATCCGTGTTGTGTATAAGCTGGTCAATATACATACAGGCAATAAGCTTTGGAGTAGCTGAAGTGTTAGCATATGTAAGGTTTATCTAGTGTGAATAGTTTGTAGGCTCAATGTTCTCTGGCATATTGTAACAGAAGCCCCCACAAATTTTAAAATATTTATTTCATCAGTAATCTCCTTCTTCTTAGAATTTGAATAGTTCATTTGCTTGGCAACATCTCTCGTCCAGTAATTATTAATTCCAGAAGAACAGCAGCTATTGCAACTCGAGAGCTCCTTTATTTTTCTCTGGCTTTCCTCTGTTTTCCTTTCAAGAAAGTCATTGCGCCCTTGCAATGGCAGGGCAGTGCCAGCTCATGTCTCCTAGTCATGACAGTCTCCTGTTTCACTGTAGAGTATTTTAGAATTTAGGACAACGCCAAATAAAAGAGAGTATTGAGTGAGGGGGGATATTTAATTATTTCTATTAGTCTGGCTATTGAATAACAGCATACAACCCTCTCGTGTTTCTTTAAGAGGAGCAGTGGATTTTTTTTCCCCCAAATCCTTAATTAATCTGCATGGATTGGACATCACATTGAGAAGGCTGCTTAAAGAACTTACACAAGCTTATTTTCACCAGAAGAGCAGGCAGTAATTCAGGAAGGGGGAGGGTGGGCTGCTGAAAGCATATATGTATATATATTTTTAAAGTGTTTGAGCCAGTACAGAATGGTTTCAATGGATAATGGTTAGCATCAGCTTTTGTACAGCTGCTTTTTGGCTAAAAGGGAGGTAATTTATATTTGAAGTCTGTGAGTGTGATTCATTATTTTTCACCATAGTATATTGCTGGTTTCCCCTTCTTTCCCCCTTGAATTCTTTACAGTTAGTAAAGCCACCTCTGCTATTTCAACACGAAATGTCTTCCTCCATAAGGTCTGTACCAGGTGAACCCAACATCACAAAATGTGCTCACCCTCTCTTTTTGGACAGCATTTGTGAGTAGTTTATATATTTGACGACTCTCTTACTGCCAGACTTGAAGAGATTGCTGTTGCATTGTCTCCAGTTTGAGGCAGGGGCGGGGAGAACAGCTTTAGGGAATTTTAAGGGAGCTTTGTTAATGTGTGTCCCTCTTTCTATGCTATCTTAACAAGTGTTAATTGATGCAGACATGTAAAAATGGCTTGCACATTTAAACGTCCATTCCTTTCCCCCTCCTTCCAGTTGCTTTGGGAAGAATGAATGTAACTAGACTGGACATGGTTTCTTAACTTTGCTTTCTTGGGGGTTTGGAAACTATTTTGAAATGTCCCACATCTCCACTAAAATTCTGTATTGTTTTGTAGCCTGGCAGCATGACCACAAAGCAATAGGCTTGTCAGCCTTACACATTCATTGCAAGGTGATTATAAACAGTGGCTTAAACACCTTAAAACGACATGTCACAAAAGTGAAAAACTGTTTCAGATCTGTGAAAAGGTTCTGATGTGCATAGGTAATGGCTGGCTGCTGGGCTATGGAGGTGACACGTGGCATATGAAGCTTTAGAAAATGTGGTATCCCCTCGTGGTGATATATGCTTTGTTATGATTCAAGAGAAGGATTTTCTAGCTATGAAGAGTGTACTTAGCTGCCAGATGATCATCCTGATATTTCTGTTATTAGATTCAGTTTGACCTTCAGTGTCCTATTAAGCCATTTAGACCAAATGCTGGTTGCTCAATGAATGAATCGAAGGCTGATAGACTAAGAAGGCTTGAAGTAGTAGCAGCATATTTAATTATTTAAGAGTAATTTTCTCATAAACTAAGAAAATTCTGATCAGCAACCCTTAAATCAACAGCCTCCAACCCAAATACATATATTTGATGTTATCGAGACGTTTGAAGCAGCCATTACTTCACTGGTTGTGTTTGGCATTAAGGTGGTAACATTTTGGGAAAGATTTTTGAGTGTTAGCACTTCGATTGCTCCTACTCTGTTGGATTCACAGCTGTACACTGATCAGGCTGAAGATGCTTTCTCTATACAGTTTTGGTGACAGAAAGCTATGTATTTTAGTTATGCTTTCCTGAGCCCAGAGCTAGGGGTAGGATTTGCAAGACTGTGAAATTTCAAAATTTACTGCCTTCCAGAGACAAAAACTGACCTCTCAGAAGTATTTTTACAATTAAAGGCTAATATTCCTCGCTGCAATGCTCCATGATGGAATCCAGCCAGGTGCAAGGAAATCTTCCTCCTCTCATTTTGAACTCTGAACATATGTGTGGCTCTGACTGGATGTGAATATTTACATTTCTTTGGGGAGAGAATACAGTGTGAGGCTTATTCATGCAGAAACTGCCATGAACTCTTTGTGTGAGTGGTAAATTTCCTTAATGGTAAACAATAGCATCTTGAAGCTTACTGTATGGTAGCAAAAATATTTTGAATGAAGGCTGCTGCTGCATCTGTTATAACTTGTCACTATGGAACAAGGGAGAAGTCAATCCATAAACACGGGCAGGCTTGTGTGCTCTGTGGTAGCCTGCTTCAGGAAAGCAGAGCCTTTAGAAGAGCACAGGGACTTGATCCAGTTCATCCCAGTCCCAGATCTCACCAGTGGTGGAGATTCTGTAAGTCTCCAGAAGTAACTGGAGAGCTTCATTATTCCTCCCAGTGCAATTTTTTCTGTATAACAGAAGTCTTCCTTGCCACCACTTTGGCCCATTGTCTCCTGTTCACTCCACAGGGCACACAGGAACATTTTATTCCCTTCCGTACTTACCTTTATGTCCTAGAGACTGTCAGCCCCTGTGTTTCTGTAAAGCAGCACCATGTCCCGAGTCCTGCCCCTTTGGTCATATTTTGTAGAGCTCAGCTCATGGTCACACGCTCCACATGGGCCCACGTCCCGAAGTGGATGCAGCGCTCGGGCCAAAATTTGGAGCTGTTGAGGTGATTTGCAGACTGCCTTCTGGTTTAGACCTACTCCTGCAATACTTGCTTATTATGTTATTTATATTTTTATTTACGTTCACCCCTTTGGTGTCTCCTGGTAAATGAGATCCACAGCTCCAAATCCCTTGTTTCAGGTCCTGCTTCCCCATTAGCTACCCAGCCTGTGTTTGTGCAGGTGGTTGTTCTGTCGTAACTGTAGGATATTGCACCGCTCCCTATTACATTTCATCCTGCCTCTTCTCACCCTTCCCCAGACTGCCAGCATCTTTTCTGCACTCTAATGCTTCCCTCCAATATTCTCTCTGCCTTTCCCAGCTTGGTGTTACCTGCGAATATCATCTCTGTCCCATCATCTGCTTTGATCATGCAAACATACAGTGGAACCAGACTTGCACCACACTTAACCAGACACAATACTTGCAGATAGCACAATCCAGCCAGTTACCAAGACCTACCGAGTACCGTTTTTGAACCAATTTTGCACTTCTCTTGTATCAATTTCTTCTAGACGGGATTTTTCTAGCTTGAAGGAACAGTGTCAAAGACTTCAATAAAGCCCAGTGAAATCACAGCTTCTGCTTCCCCTGCACACAGAGCCTGTTTGCAGAAGGAAATTAAATGGGTTTGACAAGATTTTTATCTTGACAAATCCATATTGGTTGCTACCGCTGCCCTGGCTATGGGTGTTTGTGAATAGAGGGTTTGAGTTCTTGCGGAGTTTTTCCAGGAAATTAAACTGAGTTACTCATTCGGCATTTCTCAGCCTCTCCTTCTGCACCTCTTAGCTTGGAAACTTTGCCCCTTTCTCTTTTTCTGTCATCTGCCACCCGCTCCATAATTCTCGGGGGTGACAACTGCTCTGGGATTGCTTCTGCCCTTTCCGGGGTGCCCCAGCTCTGTGGTGGGTTCTGCCAGGCCCTTGCTGTGTAACGTCTCGTTGTGTGACCCCCTGAAGGTCTGCTGGCCAAACCTGCGTCCTCAGCTCCCCCGCCGTGTCTCAAAGAAAGCAAACTCCCAGGGAGAACAGGAGGGATAAGGGAAGGAAGGTGCTCCATGCTTGGTTTTGAATACGTGGTTCTGTTCATTGCATACAGCGATAACCTAGCTAAATTTGGAGCCAGAAGGGGCCAGGGAACTGGAAAGCGCAGTGGTGTGCGGCACGAGGCTCTGCTGGCTGCCCCTCTGCCTGGTCCTGTGCCCCCTGTGCTGGGCTTGGGTGCCTGGGGCTTCAGGGGGATTCCACCGATGAGTGAAAGAGACCGATCCTATTCTAGTGGGGCAAACCTCTCCAGTGTGAAAAAAACAACTCTTTTTTCATTCCGGGAGCAGGCTGTGGCCCCCCACTGCCTTCCAGGGAGACTTCCCCAGACCCCAGCTCACCAAGGTGGCACCTTTCAGTTTTCTGTGGGGACCGATCGTAACACCTAGCGATCAGAACGTGAAGACTTGGGAAACCTGAAGAAAAGAGAAGGAAAAGTTAGAAGCAAGGCTGCTAAGAAATCTTGAGTCTCAGCAATGATCATTAAATCCTTTTATATAACAATAGTCTTAAAAAGAAATGTAATGTGAAACCAAATCTCCAAACACCGAATGTTTGGGATTTTATCTGTTACCAGAGGGAAAGCAGCTTTAAAATTAACTCATTGAGCTCCAGCCCACTGGCATCTTGTTGAAAACATTGTTTTAAGGAACATTCATTTTTAACTAGTGTTTATGAGAATTTGGAAATCTATATCTTTGACTATGTAAATAAAAGCTCAATGTTTTAACTAATTCTTAAGAATTTATTTGCCTATTAAAGGACTGTGGCAGGCATCCAGAAAAACATACTTAGGACATTTTAGACCCAGTAATAGCTATATTAATATTTAAATAAGCAGAAGTTTCTTCTAGTATTTTAGAAAAGCTCAGCACCCTGCAACAGTTGTGTTGCTTTTTTCTTTTTTTCTTTTTTTTTTTTTTTAATTTAACTTCAGTCAAGCCTTCGGTGTATGAGGCTCAGTCACAACCTGTTGACACGTGCTTCCTCAGGGACAGCGGCGGTCCCTGTGGGGCTGACTTCCACCTGCTGCTTGCTTCCGCCTGTGTTCTGTCTTCAGTGGCTGCAGGGTGGTGATTTCTTGGTGCTGTTTCAGAGCAGAGACTGCTCACTTACAAGCCCTTGCCAAAGGCTTCAGTTGCTTCTGTGGCTTTGCCCATTGATACGTGCATGGTATAAAGAGTACAAAAATAGGTGTATCTATAAAAATAGATGAATATGTAAAACAGAAAAAGCAAAAACAAATAAAACACCACAAAACAAAATAAACACATTTAGCACAGGCTCAAGCTTCTCTCCTTAGCTGTGAAGGTGGGAATCCCAGCCCCTTCCGTGGCGAGACCGTGGTGCGAGTGCTGAGCAGCAGTCTGTGCTGCATGCGGCGCGTTTCACCATGTACCGAGCACCTTTCTCTAGGGCACGGAACAGGAAAACAGCTCACCTGTATGTAAGTAAAAATAAGCTCAGCATATACGTACTTATACACATACTTAGATTTTCACCACGTTACACACTGGTGATCGGTGTAATCCAGACTCAGACTTCTAAGTCATTTCACTTTGTGAGCACAAATATATTCCCGTAAGAGATGGCTGAAAGCTTTTGTCTGGAATGTTGCTGGGGGCTCCACAAGCCTAAACTTGAATCTCCTTGCTACCCACCTACCTTTTGCACTTATTATTCTGAGGTGTGACGTGAAGACCGTACTTAGTAGAATTGACTTTAATAAAAATTATAATATATAATAAAAATAAAAATTATAATATATAATAAAAATAAAATCGAGTACTGTGTTCAGTTTTTGGGCCCCTCGCTACAAGAAGGACATCGAGGTGCTTGAGCGGGTCCAAAGAAGGGCGACGAAGCTGGTGAGGGGCCTGGAGAGCAAGTCCTATGAGGAGCGGCTGAAGGAGCTGGGCTTGTTCAGCCTGGAGAAGAGGAGGCTCAGGGGTGACCTTATTGCTCTGTATAAGTACATTAAAGGAGGCTGTAGAGAGGTGGGGGTTGGCCTGTTCTCCCATGTGCCTGGTGACAGGACGAGGGGGAATGGGCTAAAGTTACGCCAGGGGAGTTTTAGGTTAGATGTTAGGAAGAATTTCTTTACTGAAAGGGTTGTTAGGCACTGGAACGGGCTGCCCAGGGAGGTGGTGGAGTCACCATCCCTGGAAGTCTTCAAAAGACGTTTAGATGTAGAGCTTAGGGATATGGTTTAGTGGGGACTGTTAGCGTTAGGTCAGAGGTTGGACTCGATGATCTTGAGGTCTCTTCCAACCTAGAAATTCTGTGATTCTGTGATTCTGTGATTCTGTGAAAAATGGCCAAAAACTCTGGAAAGTCTGAAGACAGGCTTTGGAGGTGTATGTACTAGCACTGCCATACTACTGACTTCTGAGAACAATTTAACGTGATTTTACTTTGCAGATATTTGGGGGTTGCTCATGTGTTGGTAGAGAATTTTATTTCAAAATGAAGATCTGGATGGAAGCTGAGATTTCAGAGGCCAGTAAGATTCTAATGTAATCAAATAGAAATATTCGGTTCTTTCAAATTGTAAAGACCGACAGAAAGCAGTATCAAGCACCTTTTAGAAAATCCCAGACTCTCGGCAGCTGGGACTGATACTCAGCCTCCCTCAGGAAGTGGTCAGCCCTTCTTGGGATAGAGCTCCTTATGGGATTTCCCAGATGAGAAACCGCACTGCCTGTTGCAGGTTTTCTTCTCTGATTAGTGCCAGAATTTAAAACAAACGCAAAACCAAAAACCTGTGTGGATAACAGAGATTGTTTAGATTAGTTCATTAGTTAGTGTGTTTGGTTGGTTTTAATTTCTATCTCTGACCTTAGTTTGGGCGTTGCTTGTATGCTCTCTAAATATTTTCACTCTGTTTTTAATGAATTCTGTATCATGTCTCCGCAAGACAAGATATCTTCCATGAAATCCTCATAGCCTATCTTCTGCAGTTTCTGTGGTATGTCAGGCCATACAATTATTAAATGGTTGTTTTAGTCAGCTTTATATGGATGGCATGTTATGCCAGCAAAAGAGAAAAACTTTTTGGAAATTTTTTCACTGCCTTTTAGAGGCACCCATGCCATGGGCCACCATCTTATTTATGAGGGTGTTACTGATACAATATTAGCTATTTCTGGATATATAGGAAAACAAAAGTTTTGAGTTTAAGCATCTGCTGTCTGTATTTCTTCTACTTACCCGACTTTTCCATAAGTTTGATTTTACACATCGGGAGCTGTTATTCAGAGCTTCACCAGGAGTGAATTCCCTGTGAAACTGTCATCCTCTGGCTGCTCTGAAGGCCAGAGAGCGCCAGTCCGCGTGGCTGCGGAGCACTGCATGCGAAGTGTCAGCGGTGGCTTGTAAATACAGACAAATGCCTGCTTTTCTCTGCCAGAGGAGCACTTTAATCTCTGTTTGCATGGAGCAGTGGAGACATCCAGTGGCCAAATTCTTCAATGGCTGACAAATTGCGTTTTGGCTGCCTAATACGAAAGCCTGATGTGAGAACAATCATTTTGGGGATTTTTTTTTTTTTAAATTATTATTATTTTTGATTTAGAAAAGAGTTCCAAATGAAACACAGTAAAAGCTGATGTCTGTAGAAGAAAGGACAGTGCCTGGTCATGTCATTTGAAGGGCTACTGGCCCTGAGCCACCGGTGGCCATGTAACTTGTGGCAGTTGTACTGAAGCCAGCAGTACTTGCTGCTCAGGTACTCACACAAACCACCCCATTGAGTGCTTTGCTGAACTGGGGCCGGTAGCACCTTGACAAATACAGTTCAGATTTAAAATCTTTAGAGCAAGCAAAAATCTTATGGTTTTGGTAGACAAATGTGGGTATACTGATCTAAACTTGAAATGCAAAACTCTATTTTGAACACTGATTGGAGACCATGGTTGGTATCAAATAAATGACAAAGACAAGGTCTCATGAATTGTGTTGTAGCTGCCTGAAGCCCTTAAGTGGAATTTGACAGTGATGTGAGGACACAGAAATAGCCTCATCTGGGAAAGACTGGCCACCTTGCAGTATGCAGTGATTTGAGGCAGACACGGTTGGTTTTAGGTGCTTTACTTCTTTCTGGCTCAGTAATGATGGTTGTACAATTTCCCTAATGTTTATAAAAGTTGTAACTGGAGCAGAAGAGCACGTGTTCCGATAACAGTCCCCTGCCCTTCATGGTGCAAATGCCTGATAGGTATGTTATAGAGCAGTTCCACTGCTGTTACTGTGCAAAACCCCTCCTTGCGTGAGTTATCACTAGTTCTACATACTGTAGAAAAGAGAAGAAGCAACAGCTGTGTGGGTTGGTAAGCTGCTCGGATCTGCTCGGATTGCTTCCTCTTTTAAAAGTAAATCAAGATGGCAGACATGACAAAGCTCATGGTGGGTATTTCTGCAGCTTTTATTAAACATCGCAGCTTCCCATGTAACTCAATTCCTCTCCTTGTACGTGGGGACCCAGGTACAACATTTGTACTACACTAAGACAAATGTTTAGGCAGAACCAAAAAAACCTTTCATAAAGGCACATTGAATTTATACCTTTTGCTGATTTCCAGATGTCCAGCTGGTCAAGAGAGACTTGTGTGTGTGTGCATTTATGAATGACTTATTTCCAGTTGGATCCTTTTAATTTCATTGGGGAATAATGATCAACTTTCTGGCTATTTTTAATGGATGGCAGCAAATCCATAAGGTATCACTAATGGTTCTTTAATGACAAAGGGGTTTGGGAGGAATGGAGAAACCAGAAAAACTGGAATAAATGATAATATTTGCAAGCTGCTTATTGCCATAAACACTAAATATGAGTAAAGGATTGTGGAAAATCAGAGCCTTTCAGAAATATTTCTCCTCACTGAACAAAAATCTTTGCTGAAGCTACTCTGTAGTATGTTTTTTCCTCCTTTTCAGTTCCCAATTAAATCTGGTGCTTGCATCTGCTGATCTAACATAACCTAATCCAGAGAAAGAAGGGAGAGGCATCTGAATGTAGCAAATGATACAAATAGTCCCAAGGGAACTTCTTCTAGTCTAGCTCCTAAAAGGTACAACCATCCAGTTGCTGAAAGAACTGAGAAGGAACTAGCTAGCAATGCCTGACCTGTAAAATCTCATACAGATGGAAGGAGAGGGAAGAGGCATGGAAAAGCTAGCAAGATGCTTGAGTTCCTTCAGTTACGTAGGCTTCTGGAATTATATTGCAAAAGAGAGTTAAAACAAGGATGGTATGCATAATGTAGAACATTTATTGATCAGAAAGCTTGGCCAAATATAGTATTTTTAGAATGTGTATTTAAACCAAAATATCTGTTGTACATCTTACTATTTTAGGATCCAGTATGTAACACTATCTACTTCAAATAATACTGTAAATAAAACTTTCTTTCATGTACCTTGGTGATTTAGTTACAAAGGCATTTAAGGTTTTTCTCCTCTGAAGACAGGCTGAGGGAGATGGGGTTGTTTAGCCTGGAGAAGAGAAGACTCCAGGGAGACTTCATAGTACCCTTTAGTACCTAAAGGGGGCTGCAGAAAAGCTGGGGAGGGACTCTTCATCAAACAGCAGTCTTAGGATGGGGGGAGTGGTTTTAAACTGAAAGAGGGGAGATTTAGATCAGACATTAGGAAGAAATTCTTCCTTCAGAGGGCAGTGAGGCACTGGCACAGGCTGCCCAGAGAAGCTGTGGCTGCCCCATCCCTGGCAGTGCCCAAGGCCAGGCTGGATGGGGCTTTGTGCAGCCTGGGCTGGTGGGAGGTGTCCCTGCCTGTGGCAGGGGGGTTGGAATTACATGATCTTTAAGGCCTTTTCCAACCCAAACTATTCCATGATTCTGTATTTTGGCTAGCTACTAAAATAAAAGACCTTTCACAGGTCACGTTTGCAACTAACATGTAATAGGTGGTGAAGAATATGTTCTCATGGTAAAATTGACTTTATTAAATAATCAAAATAATGAAGTCATTGGTCCCATAATCTTTAGGATAGGTCGTTTGGTCTCCAGCCCGACTTCATGGGAGTTAATGGATAGACTCCTGCTACATTTAGTGAGTTACGCTATGGCCCGTTTTCAGTTCTCATTTTAGCAATGAGCTTAGCAGCCAGAACCTGTCCCCAGCCCGGTATTTCACATAGCTGTAAATTCTCAACAGAGCACAGCTGGCCCAGCCAGCCCTGCATTGCAGAGCCCAGCAAGCTGCGTGCACTGGAATGGAGCTGCTTTGCCTAACGAGGTATTGCAGGGTCTCAGCTCATCAGCCCACATGTGCCTGAGCACAGAGGTCCTGAAACAGCTGCAAAGGTGCTGCAGCTCAGAGGCCGTCATCCTACCTGAGCTCTCTGTGCTTCTCTGTGCCGTAAAGGAGTTTCCTGCTTGCCTCATGGAGCCCAGTAACATTCTTCACATAGCTCAGTGGCGCACAGGTTACTGTGCTTTGAATTAAGGATGATGCCTTCTATACAGTGGAAGTCTCAAAGTTCCTCATGACTATTTAATGTAGGACTTACCAGACTTGGGAGTAGAACAAACTCTGGTATCCAGGTAAAGATGAAGAGTTTTTGTAAATGATACCTTCCTTGTTTGGATTCAGATTCATTAAAATGTACTTGCAGTCTCTTTAGAAAAGTGTGAATATGTGTTTTTGTCTTAATATTTAAAATCTGATACAACATATTTTAAATGTATATTGAGTTATTGAAACCAGATGAAATAATAAACAACTTTATTATATGAGGAAAGGAGAAGTGGAAGTAAAAAAAAGTCTACTGGAATGAAAAATGGAAAATTATTTTTGGGAAAAAAAATGGGAAAAAAAATTAAAAATGAGCCAGAGTAGTAAAAGTTTATAACAGAACTAACAGTTAACAAAACTGAAAGGGACAAAGTAAAAAATAAACACAACTCTTTCAGGTTATTGTCAAAAGATGTTTGCAAACCTAATAAGGAGAAAGTATCAAAAGAGACTCAAGTAAAGGAGATCACTCTACAGCAGTCTTTCTGTTGTGAAAAGCAAATATTGTTATGCGATAAGTAGTTCTTAGAATACATATGTGTATTGTTAGTTAGAAATTTGGCAACAGGTAACTGTGCAGTAAAACAAAACAAAACATTATTCTTTCAGGCCACTTCCAAAAGCTTGTAACTGTCAGTCAATGGAAAGCCGCCTTGGTTCACATTCAGGTTCATGTCATTGACCTGACAGAACTTCAGTCGTTAAATTGCAAAACTGGCAGTAATGTTCCATTACTGCTAACTAAGCCTACACTCTTTCCTCCTTTTTTGTAGGGGAAGAGGTATAAACAAAGTTGCCTGCATTTAGTACAACAGCAACACTTTTCACCCATTCTGAGCTCTGCAGGTAGTCACTAATAGATGCTTTTTAGTATAGAACTGTCATGGTTACATCTGCCTGGCATGGTGTGCCACTCGAAGTCTGCAATGTAGCTGTCAGCTAGCTTTACTAACTTTACTAACAAGTACAGTGGATGCAGAAGCCAGAGACTTGCCAGGCTCCTTCCCTTACTCCTTCCCTCTCTGCCCTGCAGGCTGCTGTGGGATAACCAAGGGTGTCTGTCGCTCAGTCTGAAGCTCAGCCTGCAGATCTGGAGCTGAACTCCCTTCCCTCAGTGTTGATAGACTTTACTTAAAATCAATGTTATGTGGACAGACATGAGCAAATCTCTTAAGAGTCTTTTCCATTGTCAGCTGTGCCCCATTACACTTCCTGTAAAGCAGATTCATAACTTGTATTGTAAGCACTGATTGCAGCCCGTGGCGAGCCTCTCTGAAAATAATGGAGCTGTGCAGAGACAACTTGTTCCTGGAACAATCACTTCTGACACCTCCTGGATGAGTGCATCTTGGCTCAGCAATGGAAAAGCACTGAAGTTGACTTTACAAGGCAGTGTGCACACAAAATGAAGCCTAATTTAAATTTGCTTAATCCCATAATGTAATATTAGTGTGAACGTGACATTTGCTTGCCAAGAGTGTGCATGCCACTTCTCTGTGGGCACCCTCAAGGCATGTTTCTTAACTTGCAGAGCTTATTAGTAACTATTTTTAGATCTTCAGGCAAACTTACAAAAACTGACAAATGGTAAAAGCATTCGGTAACTAGTACTGCCACAGAGATAACAACAGGGAGTCTGGGTCTCACATTAAATTAAGATTTGGACTGAGGAACCATCAGTGAGAGTTTGTACGTTCCAGTCCCTACCTCGCAGCATGTGGAACGTGACAGTTTTTGTTCTATCATTTATTTACTCTGCTTGCACCTACAGCTAGCGTTGTCTGTGGCGGTAGATTCAATGTGCGTGCAGTGGGACACGGTGCACGTTCCAAGCAGTTTGCACTTTCAGGAGCTGGAATAGAAAGGAGAAACTTACTACGTTTCATAAGGGTAATCAGTGTGCAGTTGTGCACAATGATAGATTATTTGATTAGTTTACTGATCGGTTGCATTTTGATTTGATTTGCACATTATTTTTTTTTCCTTGGCTATTTTTAATTTCCCTTTGAACATCTGAATACATTATTTAGCAAATGTATTAGAGTTGGAATGCTCTTGCTTGTAACATTTTTTCCTAAGAATATCATTAGATTGAAATTCCTTGCATTGGCAAGCTGCCTGTTCAGCTCTCTCCTTATCTCTTCAAGCTCGCTGCTGAGCTGCTCCACCAGCAGCCTGGCCGCCTTGGTGTCCATTTTCCTCCCTGTCACCAATTATCAAGCATGTCCTTGGGCAACAAGCTGGTGACCAGGGCAGAAAACATTGGAGGAGGAAGCTGCAGGAAGGGTGTAGTTGGTGTGAAGTCCAAAAGCACCCTCTGCACATGCTGGTGGTGTGGAGCTGCTCCTTTCGGGGAGAGGAATTCCTCCTGGCTCCTCTGCGCCCGGACAGGAGAGCAGAAGGACGGCGGAAGGCCTTAGCAGGGGGAGGCTGATGGGGAAGCTGCCCAAGTTGCTTTCAATTCTCCAGAGGGTGTAACGGCAACAGATACAAGCAGTAACTCCAAACACCTCAGCTTCTCTCTAAGGGCTGTGTCAACCTTGACAATTGCTGAGGGAAGAGGATTTTAATTTGGGGGCTGTAGGGCCTCTGTGCTGCAAGCCATGCTCTTTCAGGGCATGCCTCAGCATGGCATAAGCACCAGGGGCAGGCCTGGGCTCGGGCCCTGGCCCATCTCCACAGCGGCCCCACCTGCCCTGTGCAGTGGCGCCCGTGTGGGGGTAAAAAGGGCTGGGGTCGCTGTGTGAGCGTGGGCCTGGCAGCCCGGGGAGGGAGCGGGCTTGGCTTGGTTTTGCTTCCACATGCGCTGGTATTGATGCCCCAAGGGCAGCCGTGGGGCCTCAGCCGGGAACGGCTCCCCAGGCCCTGCTGGTGGTGTGGTGACGGTGACCTGAGGTCCTGCCTGCTCCCCTGGGAAGCTGCTTGGGTGGGGCGCGCAGCTGAAGTTTTCTTCACAGACCTGTACACCAAAGATTGCGTTTCGACAGAGTGTTCAGGGGAAATGAAATGTGTTGATGTTTAATTGTGACCTTGTTTTGATCAATCAAAATACCCTCAGAGTAAAAGCAACCGCAGGTTCCTGTTGGGCTGCCCAAACTCATCTGTTCTTGCATTCATTATAATTTCCATGTATTTCTGTGTGAGGGTCTGGTGGATAGGGTTTTAGAAATCCATGTTTCTCTAAGTTACACATACTTGTTAGTACATACAGTCTTAAAAAGTTCTGTGTGTATTTTAGTGCATCAGTGAATATGACAAATTAATTGCAAAGCAGGTAATTTATGCAATTAAAGACCTTACTGCTGCTATGGCAGATTTCCAATATGAGGTGTGTGGAAGGTTAATAATTTCTAAGCTGGTGCCTATGTGCAGGGTTTCTATGTCCTGGTAGAAAAAGTGAAAGAATTTATGGTGGAAAGTTTTTACTGCAATATCATCTTGGTAATGCAAAAGAAGTACAGTTTGTAATTAGTCTTGGGGTCTCAGTACCATTACCACAGAATCGCGAGGTGGAAGAACCATGCTGCAGTCCTGTTTTTGCTTGCTTGCCTTGCCTCTGTCTGTTCCTTGTGCAGAAAGGTGGAAGGCAACTCTTGACACGAGACATGAGAAGGGCTCCCAGGTCTGCCAGCTGAGACATGCCCAGGATAGCCCTGAAGTACTCAAGGCTAGTTTGGCAAGAACATTGTTAGAAATGTAGTGAGTTTTTCAGTTTAGATTATGTTCTCGGTCTGTAAAAAGAAACCCAGATATTATGTGTTACCAGGATTGTTTACTGAAGTACTACTATTCTCTTTCATTTAAGTCAATAATGAATATTTCTGGCAGACCTTTTGCAGTAGCGTTACATTTCACCAAAGTTCACTATTTAATAAAGTAGTTTAAATGGATAAAGTGAGACTTTCCACAAAGACTTCGTTGTGTTCAGGTAGGCCTGAGAATGAAAAGCAATGACCAGAAGTTAGGAGGACATGTGAAACACTACCTGTATAGCAAGCTATCTCACTAACTGTGTCACACTTTCAAAAAGAGCCCATTTTGAGTGGAAGTGCATCTTGCTGCCAGCTGGCTTGGCAGGTCTTCAGCTCATAGCCTTAGTCTATTCCCTGAGGTCAGATAGCTGCTTTTGTAAAGTCTGGGATCGTATGACATAGTACTAAAATACATTGCTTGTGTGGAATCAATCGCTTCACAGCTCATTGTTTAATTGACATTCAATGTCCAGTTGCCAAGCCAATAGTGCAGTTTGACATGGAATTAAAAACACAAGAGCTGTGGCAAAATACTGGGTAGGAGAGGGTGTCAAGATACATGGAAGGTTATTGGCAATGGAGTATTTTTTTTACTAGTTTGGTGTCTTGTTTTACAAAGCGAATTCTAAAATATGTTAGCTCTGTTGCAATTCATGCATCACAAATACACCGTTCTTATACAAAATGCCTCTCATTCAGTAGGAGCCATACACTTGAGCTCTTGTAGACATTCACAGATTTTGTAGATCTTTGAAATCTGGGAACATCATGTCGAAGTATTAGTAACTGATACATGGCTGACTGAGGCAGTGCCTTGGCTTTTCTCATCCAGAGAATCTGAGTTCTGAAGGCCAAGGTATTAGAGGATGAGTCTCTAACCCTTTGTTAAAGATTGATTTTTATTTTATTTATTTGTTTTACCTATTCAAAGCCGGTGGCTCTTCTAATATATTTTGTTTGAGCTGAAACAGTTCCTAATTAAAAGACTGAAAGACAAAAGTTAAGAGATAAGCATCTCACTTTACAGAGCAAGTAAAATCAGCCTGAGCATCACTGGTAATATGCTAAATTAGCAATGTAGTACTCTGACATACCAAATTATCAAAAAAAAATAAAGAAAAGAAAAGAAAAGAAAAGAAAAAGAAAAAAGAAAGTCAGGGAAAAATTACATGGTTCAACAGTTAACTTACTCAGCTTTCTAAGTAGCATAACACTTCTGTCAGAGTCTAGCAGGCAAACTGATAATTTAAATAATTAATATTTTAAAGGATCAAAACCAAATGAGAGACATTAGGAGGAGGAAGAGGATAGTAATGTGACTCTTCAGGATACTTGAACTACAGGGAAATAGCATTGAAAATGTGGATATATAAGAAACCCTAAATGGTAGTTTGACTTGGTTTCAGGGAATGGAAAGATAAGAAAATGTATGCTACATGGAAACTGATTGATAGCTAATGCTACAGGTTGTAAAAATAGGACACTTTCAGAGACAGAAAAGTACAAGTTGATTTCAATTGTAATGGATCACTGAAGTTGGATTACATTCATTTGAGAATTCTGAAAGTGATTGTGTGAGGAGCATCTGAGCTGATAAGAATAATACCCAGCTTATCATAATAACTGCCTGTTATACTTGGGAGCCGGACTGCAGGAAATATCTCACTTTTAAATTTTATTTTATTTAAGAATTAAATGAAGTCCTTGGAATGATAAGATAGTGAACCTGTGTTAACGAAGTAGCCAGTGGAAAAATGACCTACTTGAGCATAGTGTGCATACCATTCACAAAAAGGAAAGCAGGCAAACAAGTCATTGACCTGACTTCAAAATAGTAGAGGTTTTGGATGTTAACAAAAGATTGTGAGACACAGTTGATGACGTACATGGGCAGCAATTAAAGTTTAGTATGTTTCTCATCACACAGCTGAAATTTCAAAATCGGTCTGCTGCACTAGTCCTATGGTCCACATAGGGGATAACTAAAGTTGAGCTGAAAGTTTGTGCCTTTTACAGAAGATAGGTGTTAAATATGTATGTGAAATTACTGCATGTATTTATTTTGGTTGATTGTTATGCTTTAGATGAAGATACAGAAATATACTGTGAGTCAAGCAGAACATCTTGGGAATATTACCTGTTGGCTAACTAAGGTATATAGCATTTCTCTTTGACAGATGAAATTGCAGTGAATTTCGGTTACGCTGTTAGCGTATGAGTTGAAGCTTTGTGAAGTCAGTGGAATTTTTGTTCTTTGATTATGTCAGCAAGGATATTGTTGTTGTCAAAATAATTTTTTTGTACCTCACAGCCACCATGACTAGTTGGAAAGAACCTGAAGGTATTGTTGTTTCAGTTGGCAAATACGGGTAATTAACTATATGCAACTTTAACATGACAGATAAATTTAAATAGAATGACTATGCATATATTAACAAACTTGATAGCATAAGGTACCTGGTGTGTTGGACTGATCTCTTTAAATAATAGATTTTCATGGACAGTGATGACAGTTTCTCATCTTCTGTGTTCTACTCACCCAGAGTTCAATGGTCTTGATTTCCTTCTGGCTCTTGCATATCAACAGATCACTTAGATGTGCTGGTTCTTGAGGTTTTATTTGGGATGAGCTTTTGAACAATGATGTGTTTCATCTATTTTAAATCTTACAGTATTTTTCATCTTTTATTTTTGTCTTGAGCTAAGGAATAGTCACAAAAATGCAAATTTTAAAAATGAAGAGAAAAGGATTCAGATTTTTTTTTTTTAATTTCCATCTAGGTTATTTTAAACATTTCTTAATACTAAATATTAGTATATTTGTTTGAGGTAATCTAACCAGTTAGTAAGTAACATGAGCCTAATTTGAGGCATATCTGTCTGATTACAGTGTAATTTTGCTAACATGTAGGTTTTACAAAATACCATAATGTGTCATAATCACTATATTGCGAGAAGAACAAAGTTGGAAAGATTTTTCTAAAACTAAAGATACTCTTGGTCATCTAAGAAAATATCTGTTATTGAAAGCTGAGCTACAAGTTGAATTTTCATGAAGTATATTTAAATGCTTATCATGGAGTTGCTTTCTTGTTCAGCATTCATTTGATCCAGTGATTCACGTAGCATTCTTACAAACTGCAGCATGTATATGCTTTTCTTTTTTTAAAAAAAAATGATGCTATGGACTTTCTGACAGTTGTTTTTTTTTCTTTTTCTCCAGTGAAGGGAAGTCAGAAGTGTGAGCTGAATTGCCGTGCCATAGGCTACCGATTCTACGTGAGACAAGCTGAAAAAGTGATAGATGGGACACCCTGTGACCAAAACGGGACTTCAATCTGTGTGGCAGGGCAGTGCAAGGTAAGGCTACTGTCTTTAGCGAATTGGCCTGTTGACTGACTGTGCCATTCTTAATGTCTATAATAGGTTGATACTTCACCTGTGGAATGATGTCTTCAACTTCTTTCTTAGGCTTTAGCAGATTTCAGAAATGCTAACTTCTATTATTACAGGTTTCATTTCCATACTATTTTTTCTGTCTACTGAGAGCAAGCTATGGAATCCTGAAAGTCTTGATTCAGAAGGTGTTCTGGCCACAATTAAGATGACTTTTGGTGAGCTTTTCCGTATGTTTAGCTTTAGCTCTTTTAGAAGAGATTCTGTGAAGGAATCAAAATGAAAACATTGGAAACATAAATAAGAGAGAAATATATCTTCCTTTTATTAAACTTCAGTGTGGAGGTTTTTTTTGAGTCTGTAAAATAAACAGGTAACTGAATAACCAAATTATTTTGATGGCATTTTAGCTGGAGTTAGTTTTCAGTTTGGCCAGTGTTTGCCATTTTTGAGATTCAAGTCTTACTGGCTGTCCATTTACTCAGTAGTGATGTTCTCTTAGAATATAATGAAGTGAATGACAAACTTTCAAGAGTTCAGAAGGAGCTACTGTATTGACTTTTTGCAGCCTGCTGTCTGTCTTCCCTTTGTAATGAATAAATACACTGTTCTTTTTCTGCAGGATGGTAGCAATCTTCAAGACAATGTTATGGTCTTTGAAAAAATGTTTATTTGTAATTTTTGGTGAAGTAAGATTAGTGAAAATATGTATTACATAAATTGCTAGTAAGTGGCATTTGATGCTTGGATGATGTTTTCCATGTACATTGGCAAAAGAAGCAGAAGTGGGTCAGATGTGACTCACAAACTCAAATAGTGAAAGGTCAAGTTCAGTTTAAATAGTTGGTTTGCCAGAAGAAGTGTCTTATGACTGCAGCCTTTTCTTAGGCACGTCTAAATTCCTCTTGAACACATTTGGACAATGCTGTGTATGTTTCTGTTCTCAGCAGTGCATGCAAAGCCATAGCTTTGACTTTCCTTTGCAGATGATGGATCTTTCTGAAGTTGATCATTCTTTAAAGTCTCCCCTGATTTCAAACCAGATCTGAAAGGACCAGGATTTTTTCTTAATTACTGCTCTGATCCATGACTTGGAAAACTGAAAAATAGGTTTAGTGTACCAGCTGTTTTCCAAGTACTGTGCAAATGAAAAAGTGTATACTAATACATTTGTGTTGGAGGTCTGGCTTAGCAAGGAAAGGCTGTGTGTTTGGCAACCTACTGGGAAACAGTGTTCTGAGTTTTGAAAATCAGGCATTGCATGTATAGAATGCTCCTTTGTAAAGCTGCATATAAACAAACCATACGCTATAAATGCTTACTGTGAACATGTATCTTGGATTCCTATAACCATCAAACAATTCAGGTTGGAAGGGGCCTGTGGAGGTCATGTAGTTCATCACTCTACTCAGAACAGGGCCATCTGTATGAGATAGCTGTCATGGCCTTTTCCAGGCTGAGTTTTGAACCTGGTCCAGTGTTAGAGCATTATCGTGGTGGAATCTTTTTCCTTATATTTGACTGAAATTCCCCATATTGCAACTTGTGCCCTTAGTCTGTCAGCCTAGCACTGCTTACCTCTGAAAATAATCTTGCTCTGTGTGATCTGTTACACTCTCATTAAGTACAAACAGCAGTGAAATCTTCCCTTAGCCTTGTCTTAAGGCTAGGGATCCCTAGGCTTTGGTCCTGTTTCCCCCCCTATGTTGTTGAAAATAGACCTAGAAATCAAAATCTCTGTGCCTATGTAAACTGTTCCTCAGTAATGCTTTGTTAATTAGTGTAACCTAGAGAGTTGAAATAGAATCTGTTCTGTATTGGTGCTCAGTGCCTTAGAACCAACAAATTATTGTGAGAAAGCCAAGTCAAAGCAGGTAAAGGCTCTCCATGTTTTATCCACTTTATTGTGGCTCTTGCTGTGGCTAAGTGCAATGAAAGAGTAAGCTAGGAAGAGCTGAGAGAGTTGACCAAGTCCTCATATACAGTAGTATTAACTGCACTTGTGCAGAAGTAAGCGGAACTTTGCAAGCTTCGGAAGACAAATTTAGCTAAAATATTGAAAGGTTTGTATTTTTCCTCTGAAGAGGAACTTCAGTCACTAACGGGTCAAAACATAAACGTTGTAGAACTAAAAATAAAAAAAAATAAAAAAAAAAGTACCTCATGCAAACATTTACAGGTTAACAGAATTGTTTAATTCTCAAGTATGTATGCTTAAGTGCCTTATTAAGCAAAATATGAGAGCTTCTATTCATAGATGCTTAATAGCCTCAGTTAAATCCATGGTATAAAAACAAAAGCCACCCTTCAATCCGTAATGAAAGTTCACAGCAGTTGTGCATTCACAAGCCTCACATTATGTCGAGCATGTTGAGCTTTAAGAGATTGTCCTAAATTGAACATGACATTCTGTATGTGCCTGTGTAGTGAGTTATAGTTTGGTTGGATTAAATGCTGTATTTTAAACCTATTCATAAAATTTCTAATCCAACCCCAATCTTAACATTTTTTTTTCTTTTGACTTTGTGAGCTTATGGAAAGATTCTGATTCTATTTGGGATATTTTCTTTCTTCCTTCCTTTGCATAAACATCTCTTCATTGCATCTGCTTTTGCAAGTCTCTGAAAGTACAGAAGACAATGATTCTGTATGATCACTTAATATTTAGTGAGACCAATCTACAAAACAATGAGCTTAAATACTTAATACTTAAAATTGCTAAATGTGTTATCAAGAATAGCCTAATAGCCTAATCTGTTCTATGGTTCTGTGCTTCCCCCCACTCCCACCCCTCCCCTTTTTATCAGTGGAAAAATACTGGCAGGGTGTTATAGTTCCTCCATTTCTTCTCTCTGGTATTTCTTCTAGCTTGTTATTTTTTGTATTTGTCCTATTTCTTTTATTCTCCTCCCATAGACATATATGGGTTTTGTTCATTTGCTGGTACTTATTTCAGCCCTAATCACTTCATTGGCAGTTACAGTTTAGGTGAGTGACCCTTAAGACATCAGCGTGAAGCAGCTCCATTTATCACTTGGGTCTGTAAGTGTTTGTACGACAGGAGAACAAGAATGCAAGAATGTATGTGGCTCTTTCCTTCATATCAGGAAGGAAAATCACACGTTCAATCTTTCTTGTGTTCCTTCAAAATGTCCTGTCACCAGCTCCAAAGTGAGGGGAATGGACTCCTAATTGTCCAGCAGAAATGACTTCCTCTCTATAGGCTAGTAAAGTAATCACTGTCTATATTTTTTATTCATGATTGCTTTCTCCACAGACACAAACATTATGTTGTGAAAAAACATGTTTTTCATGTTTTGAAAACAAAGTTTTCGGCTTCCTTAATATGGTAGCAAGTAAGACAAGCTTACCTCATCTTTAACACGTAATAAGGAAGTAGATAGGAACAATCCTCTGGTACTGTATTGCTTTCACAAATACTGGACATCTGTTTGAAAGCACAGATGTTGTCTGGTTACTTTCAGAATACAATTTGAGTTCTGTCCTTCTGCAAAAACTTTGGTTGCAGGAGGCTGTTTCTGAGTGAAGTTGAAAGGTATCAAGAATTTATGCCAAATATGATGCTTTAAAGTAACTCAAATATTTTCTTAAGGTTCATATCTACATTGCACTGAAGGTACCAACCTTGTGGTGGTAGTGGAATGCAAGTGGTCAAGGTCAGATTGGAACGAGGCTGTTTTGCTTCAAGGAATTGACTAATTAATTTCTTTACAGGGACTATGAAAGGAAAAAAAAAAGTGTTTATTTTTTCAATAGACTATAAAAAGATTGAATGTACAGATCTGGCACACAGATTTCTCACATTGTCCGCATTAACAGGGCTTCTGTTAGAGAACGGTGGGAGAACGGTGGAGCTGTGGAACAGCAACTGCTACTGTGTTGTGATCCACGATCATTACTAATTCAGGACAAGTTCTTTAATTGTAATTAATTGTGATATTTAGGAGTAATACCCTTGAAAAAAAAAAACTAGGATGTAGTCCATTCACCTCTTTATACAAGGGCACAATTAAATCAAAGTTACAGCACAGGTCAGAAGCAAGCTTTGTGCTTTCAGGACTCAATAAAGATAAAGAGTTCTCTCTTTTTTTTTTTTTTTTTTTTTTTGTCTCTGTTGACTGTTAATACTTGTCTTCCAGCAGTCTTTATATTTCTTGAAATTCTTCCTGATTACTAGCAGTTGGACTTGCTACATCCATTGCTAGGCTTTTGATTTTTTACACAACTTACAGAAAGGGGAGTTCTCAAAATTGTTTCTCTCATCTAATTGAGGAAAGCAGGTGAAGTTTAAAGAAGATGGAAGCCATTACTATTTCTTTCAGGTTACTTTTATTAATATTTTATTATGTGCCATCCTATAAGTAAAAGAAAATGTTAATGAATTTCTAAGAAAGCAGTTTGAAAAGTTTTATGATCAGTTTCTATTTCATCTTGCAGTATGTACAGAGGATGCTCACTGATCACAGTTTCCCTAGAAACATTTGCCCTAGCCAAGAGATTTACCACGATTATAAATTTACAAATCCAAGTTTTCAAGAATTTACAGATACTGCTGTATCTTCTTATATATAAGGTTGCTATAAACATGATAGTCATACATAGGGAAAGATCATCAGCCACAATTTTGTGTATGATGCATTATGGATGTCACAGATTACATTTAATGTGTAACAGTGAAGTAAACTAGAGCTCATGAAATAACTTGAGAATTCTTGTGTGTTCTACATGTAAAGAACTTGAATTCCCAACTTCATCCGTTCAACAATGCAGTAGTTATGTTGAGAATTTGTGTGTAAACCATACTCTTATTTTTGTTTCAAACTTTTGAGTTAGTTTTTAAAAGAGTATTGAGATACAGGTCACATTAAAGGACAGTATACTATTACAGCTTCATGCTGCTTAGAAACACTGTAATTATTAACTCTTTTTTATTATTTTATTATATTTTCTGGTTCAGGAATAGGAAGTCAGTACAAAGTCTTTAGTGAAACTGTACAACAGCATGTTTGTGTTTGAGGAAAGTTGGTAGAATAATGTCATATAAGATGTGTTTCATTCTTCCTCTTAAACGTACTACATATTTCAGGATACATTGATGTGTATTAAAATTAATTATTGTGTTTTTCTTGTGCTATATATCAAATCTTGCATTCCATGTGATTTAGTAATGAATAAGTCTGACAAAGAAAATGAGTATTCTTGAATATGTTTCCTGTCTCCATGGACTCTGAGACTTTTTTTGGTCCACATGCTCAGGAAGCACCAAACTATTTAAAATAAATAATTTTATTTATCGTAGATATTATACACTATTGAGAGAACATGAATGTAGCTGAAGGATGTAGTGAGAACTAATTTAGGTTTTGTACTGTCATGCATAAGAGAATTTTTTTCTGAGAAGCTGTCAGTATTTACAGCTAACTGAAAATGTTTCTCAAGTAATGAAGCTTATTCAAATGTTCGTAATATATAGCTTTTCCTTAATGCCACATTATTTTATTTTTAAAATCAGGTAATTTGTGGTCTCTGTCACCCTCTGTTGGACATCTTGCTTCATTACCAGAAACAATATCCTGTAAAAAAACATCTGTTGGTCCCCAGAAATGTTGTTTCTGGGTAGTATTTTCAGTTTACCTTCTTCTTTGAAACAAAAGGCAGAAAATAATGCTTTAATAAAAATTACTGCTGGAAAACAGAATAAAGAATATGATAAAGACAGCTGTGCCTTCATCAGAAATAAAACTTAAACACATATGAATTAAGGTGTTTCTCACTTGTTAATGATTTAAAATGTTACGTAAGGCAACCACAAGCAACAGAAGTTCTCAGTATATAAAATGCAGTCATACCTGTTGTAATGAAAATTTGTTACACAGATATTTATTGACAGCATTCAATACATTTCTTTTCTTTTTTGAATTGCTAACCAATATTAGATAGAATGGCCTTATAAAACTGAAAGAGTGCTTAATCTTAGCAGTCAAGTTACACTTTAGCATAATAGAAGAGATTTTACAAACAGTAGCCTGTACAAAAGTCCATCTTAAAGCCTGGTTGCTGTAAAACTGGAAGTATAACAATGGTCCTGATCAGTTTTATGATTTCTGTAAAAAAAAAAAAATACTAAAAAACTCTTTATTGCACATTTGAGCAGTGTTCATTCTGATGAATTTTGGAGCCTTTTTTCATTGATGATCCTACCAAGTTTCACTTTTTTACAGGATTTATACTTAGTGCCACAAACAATAGGTGTTTATACATATGCCATACATGTACACATACATATGCCATATTTCAGTATATTGGGTACGTGTTATTTGTTTTAGTGGATTGTTTTAATACATTTAATACATTTGCTACTTCTGTCTTCCCTCTAAGTTTTTTCAGTGTTATTAAGTTTGAGAATGTCTTTGAATGTGGTTTCTTCAACTTGCTATTCAGCCAGAAGTGTGGGCTTGCTTGCTTTGAGATGATGTTTCTGCTTCTTTTAAATCTTCTGGAGCAAGTGAGATGATCCTGTTTAGTAACTTAATTTTTGGAGAAAAATGCAAGTGGAATTTTGAGGTGGTTTTAATAAATAAAGTGAAGTGTCAATACAAATGCTGTTAATAATTTTGGCCTTGACCATATTTTACTAAATGTACTTATATGGAGATATGTTGTGTGTGTATGTTGCACACAGCTAGGAGACTTCTGATGCAAGAAGTTGTTCTCAATTGCTTGAAGGTAGGAAGCACTGACTTACTGTAATTTTGGAGAAAGAGTGAGGGTTATTTGTTACCTGTAAAGCAATTAATTGGCTTCGCAGAGATGTTAGTTACCACGCAGTGGCGCACTTTACAAAAGTATTACTACTTTGCATAAAACTTGATTTGGGTGGGAATTGTAGGTATCTTCTGAAGGCATTTTTGTATTCAATTTTTCCTTGCATTTTAGTTTTTTTAATCTCTCAGCTATCTCCTGAAAAATACCTGAGTATTTTAAAAATGCCCACAGTAAGTAACTTCAGTAGCAAAATGACGGGCGATAGAAATTTTACTTGCCTTTTAAAAAATAATTTTCATAAGATGTTAAAATTCTTACAAACTTTATAGGAAGGTATCTTAAATTGGCTATAGGAAGCATAACAAAGTGTGTAAGATCTCCATATAAAAGCTTTGTTAGTCAGGGAGTTCCCATTTGGAAGAACTCTGCTGATACACACCAGTGTCCAGGTGGCAGAATTGTCGGCTGCATCCTTGCTTTGGTAGGGAACTCCTAATGACTGTGGGATCGGAGTAACAGATTAGGATGATGAGAACTATGTTTCTTCTCTAAGTTAGGGTTGTTCTCATAACTTGAAGGTGTTGGAATATAGAGTAGTCCTATAAGGCTACAACTGGGTATTGTAAGGGAAAAGAATCTGTTTTCGGTAGGAATCTCGATTTGTGGAATGGTGATTGTTTGCTCTGAGAAAAGGAGTCTAGAATGGAATTTATTTTATTTTTTGTTGGGCTTTCTTAAAGTTGGAGCCAGACTTACCCCCTTTCTCTATTCTCCTCTGTTTAGTTTGTAATAATCCATAAAACCTAAGGAAAAACCTAATATCTGGATTGATACAGTAGAATAGTATATAGAGCACATGTATATCTGTATCTGTGCTTCTGCCAAATTACAGAAAAGGTTTTTGGTTGATTGTTTATCTTCCTTGGTTGCTCAGAAGAGTGAGCCATATTCATCAGCACAGCGTAACATTGCAAATCTCTGTCTTGGGATACAAAAACTTTGAAAACAGCCTGAAGAACTGTACTAAATGAAATATTACCTTGTGCATTAATAGCACATCTGGCTCTCAGCACTTTAAAATTAGCCTAACCAGCACAAGGGCAGTTGAAGATTCGTGTCAAGTATTGTTTGCATTTGAGGAGGATCACTTTAATGGAGTGTTTCTAGTTATCTGACTTTCTTCTAAAAGTGGGCCTTGAAATAGAGAATTACTTATGTTGTTCTCCCCCAGGGAGCCACCATGTTAAGAAGTTGCATGCTACAGAGTGCCATCAAGACTTTGCCCAGGATAGGGCTGCACACTCAACATGCTGCATGGAAGCATAGTACTAGGTTATGGAGCCTGATAGCATTCAAATGGTGAAATACATTTCAGAATCAAATGAAATTTTTAAAAATTAAATCTGTTTGTTAATACTTGTTTTTTTTTGTTGTTGTTTTCTTTCTTTTTTTTTTTTGATTCAGTTAATAGTAGCCAAAGGACATACTGCTCTGAACTCAAGACCTTTTTAAAGGAATAGGTAGGATGCATTCCGTGAGGCAAAACCAGCAGTATTGGCACATCTTTATTTAGTTTTGTTGTTATTTCTGTACACAGCCGCTGATGGAGACTTTTTCTTTCAGGAAAAAATAGTCGATCCATAAAAGATACCATAAAAGTGGAGTAAAACATAGTTACAGTAACAGATATAGAAAGTGCTCCCCTTCTTTCTTCCTTTTTTTTTTTTTTAATATATATCATTGTGATTTCTTGGGTGTTGGAAATAGAACTCTTCCTTGCTTCTCTTCATAATGACTTATTAATGCCAAGCATTGCACTGAGAAGCACCTGCCTGGCATTAATAAGGTGTTAATGGAAGAAACAGGTTCCTGGGAGCTATGTAATAACTCCTTTGCCACTTTTTTCCTTCGTTTGCATAGTTTTCTGTTAAATGTTTTACAGAGAGAGTGAGCAAGCCTGTGAAGTTTCTTGACCTCACTGTACAAAAAGTCTTTCTGCCTTCCTCCATTTGTAAAACAACACCATAAATTTTTTTGGCCTATGATCTTTGGCCATGACCTGATTTCAGTTGCTTTTGATAGCTAATATACAGCAGGTGTGACCACTGCATATAAAAAGTTTGTAAAGGATAACTTTAGTACTTTTGAACTGAGGTAAAACTGATGCAAAATCAACTTTTGAACTGAGGTAAAACTGATGCAAAATCAGATGATGGGAAATAGTGAATAGCAAAGCATTCAAGTCAGATAAGATGCACTTCTTATTCTTCTCCCCTTGTCTAACAACCTCTTGTCCTAAGAAAGACCTCATAATTCAAAGGACTGCGCTCCAGACTCTTTGGTGAAGCTGCTTTCTGGATGTGCAGTAACGCAGTCTATAGTCTCCTTACAAATCAGTCAATAATAAAGATGTGGTCTGGATCAGACATTGCTTATCATGACATTCAGTGTACTTATTCAGATCATATGATGCAGCGTTTGTGCTAGTGCTATTGTGTTCTGATCTTTTTTCATTTTTATGCCAGTTACAGTGAGACAAACTATACTTGATCAGTTTAAGTTAGAACAGTGTGGATACAGCATAAACCCTTCTGAAGTAACTTTAAGCAGGTATGACATTTCTGACTAAATTTCACTTAATGAGAATGAATTTATGCAAAATTTGCATATTGTATTTATGGACATAACATATTTTTGCTTCAGTACTTGGAACCCTAAAGCAAGATTTCACTGATTTGTTGAACTTCCGCCTAACAAGATTTGTGAAAAGGTACTGTATAGTTCAGTAACATTAAAAATTGGCTTACAGTTCTAAATACTGGATAAAAATGTTATCACTGTATGTTAAAACATTCTAAAATGTTTTTAAATGACTTTTAAGTATTCTGCATAGCATATGGTTTGGAAAATGGCTGTTTTACTTCAGTTTGGAAGAAAAATATATGCAGAAGTACCCCATAGAATGGCTTATCCAAATTGCGATTATTTTTCTGCTCCACTTTGTGCCTCTGTTTCTTTTCCTGTCAAATGTGGTCAGTACCACTTAAACAATCTATCTGAAGCAGCTTGAGACATAAAGAGGTAAAGGAGTTGTGTGTAGCTTTTAGTTTGTTATTTCTGCACTTCTTTAACATGATTTTGCAGGTTGAGATGCCTTTCAAAAAAGACCAAGTGTAATTCTTAGTCTGCAGAGCACACTTCGGTCTAACAGTGTCAAAAAATACATACCAGCTTTGAACTTAATTGTATCGCTGTAAGAGTCCTGAAAGCAAAGGCTGTTATCTCCGAGTAAGTGACACAGGCAATCTTACTACATTTAAGACACTCTTCTCTCTTAGTTTCAAAACAATACATTAAAAAAAAATCCATAGCAAAACTCAAAAAAGCCCCTAAAGTTTAAAGAATGCTGGATATGCTAATGGACTAAAAATACAAATATTGTATACTATAGGGCTTTCTTTTTTTTTTTTTCCTGATTAAACAGATCAGTATATATCAGGCTACAAATGAAGATGGGTTTGTTTGTTAATCTGACAGTATTTCCCAGGTTGAAATAATCAAATGGTCCCTCTTGTGTGCTACTGACTGTATGTGTCTAGCACTGAATCGAGAACTCTCTTCATCAGTCCCTGATGTCAAGGCAACCGGCAATTCCAGCATCTGAAGAATAAACAAACCTCGGTAATTCCCTGCCAGCCATTTCTTTTCTCTTCCGATCTTTAGACCTTTTATTCAGCTGTCTAGAATAGAGGATTTTTGTTTGGTTTTGTTTTTTAATAACAGTCCCTTCAGTTTTGACTTGTTCTGAGGTTTCTCTTCTTGAAGTTTTTGATATGTTAGTAATTCTAAGTACATCTTTTTGAGACCCAGAGCTGGCAGTATTTGCTACATGATTGTTTTGAGTTCACAGCACAAACAACAGGGCATGCCATTTAGTAATCCTCACAGTAGAGTCATGTTTTGCACCAAAGATGCTTTTAAAGAAACAAGATAAAACCATGTACAACTTTTTGAGTGAGTTCTTAAGAGATAATATATTACTACCAAAGGATGCTATCTGAGAGCATTTAGTAAGAAACAATCAGTGACACACCAGGCAGTTGTTCATAAACAAGTCTGAGCTCTTGACCATTGGTTTTGTTTATGAATTACTATTCTTCTGCCATGATACAGAAATTAATTCTAAGGTAAAATTTTAAGGTGTAGGTAAAAATACAAAATAAATGTGATCTCAAGACCACTCCTCTTTCCCGTTTTCTTTCCCGAGTTTTTGTGGATATATTCTAACAAAACAAGCTGTGATAACCTATAGAAAGATACCTTGTGCTGCATTCACAAAAGAGGCAAAATGATGGACTGTGTATTCTGTACAATGGCTGAGATGGAAGTGATTGTTTCTTATGCAGGAACTGCAAATTTATGGTTAATGCCTTTTAAGTAAACAAGAGAAACAAATCTGTTTCATATTACCTTAAATCAGAATGACCAAAACATGGCAGTTCCCTTCCCTTCCTTTTCCCACACCTTCCCCCCCCCCCCCCCCCAAAAAAAAAAAACACCCCCAAAACAAAACAACAACAAAAAAAAACAACAACAGAAAACCCCAACAACCATTTGAAATTCATTTGAAAGAGACAGGAAAGGGATTGTAAAAGAGAATCATGTAGTTAGTGCAAGACCCCTCTTCTGAGGTTAAATAGCCAAAGGAAACAAAGTCATTTAGCTTTTATTGCAAAGAAACAGGGCTGCAGGAGAAATGCTGCTCTGTAACTTGGATGCAAGGGCTCTGTTTAACACCTGGACAAGTAAGCAATGGAGAGAGTCATTAAAAAGAGGACTGACTGCATTAAATACTCATTCCACTACATGGATCAAAACTTTGCAATTATTCCTACGTTATGATACCATAGAAAAACTGATCTTACTTCTAGAATTTGCTGATTCACTGGATTGTTTTTTATGTTAAAGATCAGAGCTTTAAAACCGTTTGACCTTCTATCTGTAAGTGTAGTGACTGGGTTGGGATTCCCAAGAAGGGCTTAGAGGCTCCTCTCTGCTGGGTGTGTAGAGATAGCACCTTGGCAAGAAGCTCAGCATATGAGACCCCACGTGTAGGAGGGCAGGCATTTCGGTGTGTCTGTTTGTGGAAGGGGAGGCTTGTCCTGGGTGTCACTGGTCAGGTTGCCTGGAGAGGCTGCTGAAATGGAGAATGTTCTGCAGGAACGCCATGGCAGCGCTCGCTGTGCCAGCAGGCACGCTGCTGCTGCCGCGCATTGGCACAAGGTTCATCTGGCTTGGAGGCAGAGATGGCAGGTAGGTCTGTTTGCAGCTTGGCAGATAGAAATGTCCACATGGTTAATGGGGCCATGAAGGAGAGGGGAGGCCGTTGGGCAAACAATGTTTAGATGCTATTGCTGTTTGCAAGAAGAGGTAGCATGGGTAGATTTGAATTTTGAATTCAATTTCTTCTATGAACATATGGGGGAGAGGGGGGAAGTGAGGGTTTATGAGGTGAGTGCCAAAAAAAAATCATGGAAACAATAAGTGGAATTAGTATTTCATCGTTGTCTTGAGTTTTTTCTTTTTCCTTTCTCTGTCAGTTTGAATCAACACTGTCTCCTGTGGTGTCTGTGGTGCAGAGATCAGCTCTTTTTGTTTGTTTGCGGGTGGATAGCTGTGCTGCTTTGTGGCAGTGTCTCTGTGATCATGCATTGTTAGCAATTATGAAGTTGACTGGAGGTGTTTCAGAACTCATCATCGAGACAGACTTACTGAAGATACCATATGAAAGTGTGTTTGTTGCTAAAGCTCTGCTCATCTTTTACAGTGTTAGTGTACCAGATAATGGCAAGTTAATACTAGCAGTATCTTAATTGCTGTTACTAGTGATTCAGTTATTAATAAGACAGGATTTTTACTGCAATTGAATCATCAGAAATTTTAGAATTTAGGGACTGTTGAAGGGACAGCAAAACTACTAAGGAATTATAGTAAGCTATCAGGAACCAGTACAAGAGAGGTCTTAATGAAAATAGGAAATCATTTAGAAAGTGATGACAGTGCACCAAAATGCTGTCTCAGCTAAGCTTTTTTATACTGAGGAGCCAAATTGTAAGTAAAGGCTTAATTTTGTTTCGAGAATTCTTGGGAACAAATTAAAAATAATAAGAACTGTAACAGTATATTCTAAAATATCTATTATTTAATCAGGAAACTGGAACGGCAATCTTGGAAATCTTTCTGGTCTGCAGGAAATTAAGTATTTAGGCTTTGTTTTCATTTAACTATATTATAATATTACTTCAGAGCCTGGAAAAGGTCCAGTATGTTTTTAGGCACTTTTAATAAAACACAAATTACAACTTTGGTACACTGGTTTGGACCAATTTGTCAACATAAATAAATAAATCCTTGGGAGGAAGATATATAGACAGTAGTTTGCTATGTGCACATATTTTTCTTTGATGCAGGTACACGCATACAGATAGACACACACAGACCAGACACTCAAGGAGCTGTCCTATCTTAAACTATGCTTGAAGTGTTGTCTTATTGTGTTAAATGTTGAATGAAAGCCATTAAAAAATACTACCCTTTTAGGAAAACAGGCATTAAATTTGCAGTAGTGTACGTGTAAAAGAAGAAACACTTGAAAGCAGAAAACTTGAAGCCTAATCAGCATCTAGCAGAGTGTTGAAATTACCAGGATATGTAGAGTGGCTGGTCATTTGCCTCAGAGAGCTAGCGTGGCTTCAGATCTCTGTTCTAGCCAAATAAATAGGGCTGCTCTGCTGTAGATGCTCTGTCTGGTCTTGGATATTTCATTTAACCTCTTTAGTTATAGCTAGTTTGTGTGAGGATACCTCAATATGTGCTGAACATGCAAACCAGAACTGAAAGCTCTTTTTTCACTCTGTAGCCCTTTATTTTTATTTTTATTTTTATTTTTATTTTTATTTTTATTTTTATTTTTATTTTTATTATTTCCTCCCCCCCCCAGTGCACCATCCTGCATCCTCTACATGATGCATCTTTGTCCAAACTATGCTTATAATGCCTCAGCTCTTTCTCTCTAAAATGGGAACAGTGTTTTATAGGATAAATACAATCTGGGAGGCATTATGGTAGTGAAATGTACATAGGGACTAGATTAATGTAAGTGCAGCACTTCACCGTAACAGAACGTGTCTCGTGTACTTTCTGCTTTGACCACTCTACAGGAAGTTGTGTTTTGCCCTCAAGCAAAGGTGTGGGAGCATATTCTCAGGGAGAACTAAACTGTGAGTCATAATTCTTTGTTGAGACCAGAGCTTCAATTTTGATGCAGAAGCTTGCGTTTACAAGATGTTTACAAGACAATTTAGTTTCACAGGAGTCTATGCAAAGCTCCTGTCAGTTTAAATTTCACATTCTTGAAGTTTTCCTATAAAGTTTTTGAACTTCTTTCAATTGCTCAGAATAGGAAAGAATTCTGTATGTCATCTGGTACCACCTTACTCTGTGAGGTATCTGAACTTTAACAAGATTAGAACAGAGATTGTAAAACAGTGCACATATAGATCCAAATGAGCTCAATCAAACTGGTTTGAAATCAGATTTTTAACAGAACCTGAAATTAGCCAGACTTTCTTGTGGCTATGCAGTGAAACTGGAATCTCAGCATTGACAGTTCTCATAATTTTTTCACAAGTGCCATGGTATTTGATTGTTCTTAAAGTCCTGCAGCCTGGAGTCAAATGAATGTACCATAACATAGGTTTTCATTTAAAGTCATGTAATTTTCCAGCTTCCATGGTTGCTGAGAGAAATAGAATAAAATTGAAAGAAGTGACTAGATTATACACAAAAATTTCAAGCATCGTAAAGTTAACGAGGAGAGTTCAAACACTTGTTAAAGGGTTTGTTGATGCACGAGTCTGTGCCCTATTTTGGGGCCCCAAACATTTTGTATTACTGTAACAACAGGTTTTTCACAGTGAATAGTTTATGGCAGCACTGTTGGCAAAACTTGAATAAAGCAGAACAAATGTGATGTTGTTACATGTAATTGACGTTTTTCATCCCTTTTTTGGCTACAACTTCTGTGCAATCAGAGGAATACACTATGTTGTTACTGATGATGAGAAAATGCAATTTCCTGGGATTCTGACAATGTGGGTATCTTTGAACAAGAGCATTCGTTATATGCTGCTCAGCAGAGAAGTTGTCAAAATGCTTGTGACTAACTTCCTGTTCCCTCTTTATAGCGGTGACACCTGATCTGTTCAAAGCCCCTTTTAAAAATCTGCTGGAGCACATGCATTAAATTTGATAGATTTTCTTTTTAAATTATGGTGCATTTAAATATATCAATAATGTCAGCCACATGACATTGTTAGCTTTGTAGTTTGAGGCAGCTTAACCTGGCACCTAAGTGCACTTCATGAAATGAAAGCTTGGCCCGGGTTAAAATTGTTGTACCTACAGTCAAGCGATCCTAATAGTTCACTGGCAGTATTTTAGTGTAGTTTGGCTTGTGTGTAGTTTCAACAAACCCTGTGTAGTGGAAATTAGAAACATAAGTATGTATGTATTGTACCAGAGAAAGACGACTTTAAAAGAAAAATCTGAATTTTTATATAAGAAAACAGAATGTTTTTACAGACATCATCTTTCTCTTTCCATTCTAGAGCTGTGCCTATAATTTCAATAGCTGTTTTTGCTGGGATGCTGACCTTACAGAAATTAGAAATGGCAGAGACTTCGTTCGGTCATTTGATTTACCAGTGTTTACTGATATTGGGCTGTTGTTGATGCCAAATGTGTGTGGTCTGATTTTTTCTTCTCAGGTTCAAGAACACACAAAGAACTATGGCAGAAGTGGAAGTGTGCATTTAAGCTTGGTTCTTCATGTAAATATAAGAAATATTGGCAGAGTACTAGTGATCACCTTTAAAATGATTATGAATAAAATCATATTCCTGAATGTGTATGAGGTATTTTATTTCCCTTCCTGTCTACATTTATTCCCTTTTGAAGCCTCCAGAGCTGTTTTCCGTAGATGTGTGGGCCTTGACACAAAAGCCTTATGAATTTCTACAGATAATTCAAGAATACATTGGTGATATTTTATAAAAACAAAGGTGGAAGAATTGCTTGGTATGCGTTTTTTAGAGACTAAGTTCCTGCTATAGTGCTCAATGCATGTCTTTACAAAGCAGGGTCTCTTCAGAAGAGTCAGCTCAGTAAGAATACTCATTGTAACAAATTGAAAATATTGGAAAAGCTTTTTTTTTTTTTTTTCATTTTTTGAAGTTGGGTCTGTAGCTAAAGCTGAAGAAGAACTTGGCTAATCTTTTCCTCTTTTAATAACAGTTTATACATTTCTGCAGTTAGTAAATATTTTTGCTTCGTGACTTCATAATGAGTTCATAAACAGTTCATTTAGAGAAGTGTGTCTGAAAGTATCATCACTAGTAAAACTGGAGAAGGGCTGAATGTGACATTGAGAGATTTGAGGGATGATGCATTCCCTAATAAAATATGAACACAGGCAAAATGGACACTAAATTTTGGTGTGGACAACAGCTTAATTTTCAAATATTCATCTTTGTTTGCTGTGAGGTAACAAACCCCTTTTAAATAGGTTCAGGTAGCCGTGTGCACTCTCAGGTATTATAAGGAAACATGATTTTTTTTTCCCATGTGTTTTTTCCTGTAATGAGTGGAAAAACTATGTTTGCACCAAAACTATGCAAGTGTCTAAATTCCCAGCATGTAAACCCATGCCTAGGTACAGCGGGCTGCCTGGAAGCAGCCTAAAGTATCTGTGTTCTTTAAAAATGGAAAATAGTTGTTATATTTTTATAGTGTCTCCGTCTCCTACTAAGACAAGCCTTTATTTTAAAGGAATTACTCCAATTTCTGCTTGTGTTTCAAGAAATGGGGCATGTCTGAAAAGTGTTTGACCTGTGGAAATCCTACCTGTACAAGGCTGTTATTTTTACAGCCTGTAGAATTTTATTAAAACAAATAGATTTTATCGTTGTGAGATTTGTTTGTTTAGAGTTTGCTGTATGTGGGCAGATGCAGTTTATCTTCTGTGCCTGGGATTTGTTAAGCCCCTTGGCCAACACGCAGTCACGGTGACGGGCATGACTTCTGAACTCTGCAATGTTTGCAGTGGACTCTTACACTGCTCGAAGGTCATTCACCTCTCTTATGGACACTAATGAATTTGTGCAGCTAATAAGGCTAGATTGGAGTTTGAAATTGCTTCTGTAGTTCAATCCCCTACCCCATGTACTTATCTAGCTTAACTTTTCATTCTGTAGGGGAGCAAGGCATTTAAAAGAAAAGGTTATTGTTTTGTAGGCAATATTTGTACATTGTGATTTTCTTCCACCTTCCATACGGTGCTGTGATCATTGCTCTCTTCAGCAACAATATCAAATTGGATGAAACTGCTTCTACTGTCACTCTTTCTGTTTTCTCTCTCTATATTTCCTGTTCATCCTTTATTGTGGTCTTCAGATGATTTCTGCCCCTCAAGGGCATATTTACGAATGCATGCATCACCTTGTCTTAAAGGCTTCTGTTACTACAGGCAAGCCAAACTAGTTCTAAGTACCAACCTAAGTGAACAGTGAATGTGCATGTTTAGTGTGCAGTGAACTTCGGAAGTTGAATTCTGTGTTGCAATTATTTGAGATTTGTGATCAGCAACATCAGAAGTTCACTAGGTAATGTCAGTTTTGTGTTTAGAAATCCCCCAAGATGTATGGCAAAGCAAATTTAAACATCCCTGGAATACTGATGAACTGTATTTGTTTGAGCTGAAGAAATTTTGCTAAATTCTCATGAAACAAGAGAGTTAGCTGGAAGCATAGTTTGATAGGCATAACAGAAAAGAAGTCCTGCGTGTTACTGAATGACTAGGAACTTACACTGAAACCAGAGCTTCACCCACATTAACACTGAACTGCCCAGAATCTGTCAGTCGAGCACAAATCATATGAGACCATTGCTTTCTATTGCTAACTAGTTTCATTTACCTTTTCATTGGGTGAATGTTTTGCATGTGATCGTTTTTATTGGTTCAAATTTAGAAAGTATTTCTTTAAATGTATTCTCTAAAAACCCTTCTTTTATTCCTTCCCAAACTAACGCAACAATACATATCCCTACGCTGTGAATAAATCATGATTTTGAACTAGAGGCATGAAGTTCTCTGTACTTCAAAATGCAAAAGCCTTTGATTTCCTTTGTCGGGGGTACTTGTATGGTGATTGCTTGCTTTTAAGTCATGTATTCTTACTTCAAGTTGTTGCTTCATTGATAAATGAAGTAGTAAATCTATATATCAAAAAAAGGGTAAAGTTGGGAATTTTTGGAATAAAACTCCTATATAAATGTAATTGCTCATTGCATATTATTTTCCACAAGTATTGCCTCAGCTGTGCAATGTTTCTTTCCTCAGTAACACAACATGGAAAGCAATCTGACTGACTAATTGCAGATATATAGTTGTCTTAGATTCTAGAAGTACTTTTGTAGAAAGTATACCTCGTGCATGCTTCACTGGCATTGTCAATTGTCCTGGTACACACATAGTTCACAAGACCAGATACTGGCCAGAACCAATTGAGACAGCCCCAAAATTGATCATCAACAGCACAGGTAACCAACTGGATCTTCAGGGACTATAAACTGCCTGACTTCTGTTGCACAGTGCTTTTTAAAATGTGGACTTCTGGTTGTTGTTGCTTAACCTTTCAGTTGTACACAGTTCTTAAAGATGTGTACGTTTCTGTATTGTTCAGGAGCCAGTACAAACACTGTGATGTACTTTCTGTGAATCTAAAGTATTATGAGCTTAAAACCTTGTGTTTTTATACTTGCATTAGTTTTAAATTCTGTGCTGGGATATCAAGCAGCTGGTGAAAACAGTACTTATGAAAAGCTTCAGCCTATTTTTGCACTGTGAGTCATTGTTAAAAAATGGTTTCATCTTATTTGTTTTCTCCTGCAGTGAAGCTTTGCTGAGTAAAGTATAATTGAAACTCAAGACTACATCCTTCAGAAAATATTTTCTGTAGAGCTGTTCTTCTCATGTTAAGCTTTCTGGTAACTTTCCTAACAAGGTGGATCCATGCTTCAGGACATGGTTTAGTGGTGGATGTAGTAGTGTTACGTGATGGTTGGACTTGAAGAACTTATGATCTTCTCCAGCCTAAATGATTCTGTGATTCTATGTATAGTATTTTCAAGTAATCCTAATCATATAAATGAAATCATTGCTACTGCTGTTTTTGCCACTACTCCCCTCTGCATACCAGTGATGCAATGGAGAGGAAGTCAGAAATCCTGTTTCACCACTCGTATTGTGTTCCAGCTCTCAGGTTTTCTTGTGTTTAGCTTTGCAATAGCCATTCAGCAGCAAGAATGAAACTGGACTGGTAATAGCCGTTTCAGGAATTTCATGGATCATTTGTTATTGGAGGAATTGTGTTTTTGCTTTTAGAAAAGCATGGAATGTAACAGCCTTTTTTTCTGTGCTGTTCTTAGAACTCTGTTTTCTAGATTGGACCAGATGTGAAATGGTCTCATGTTGGATGAGTCTCCCAGGCATCCCTTTTATGTTCTCAAATACATTTCTTTGATGTTCCTGTAATAAAGCCGATTCCAAGGAGAGAGGCTGTGTTTAGAAATGACAAATATTGTTTATAATATTTTGTAGCTCATCTTGTTTTGGCAAAAAATATTGCCGCTTCTGAGCATCTGTAGTGTTTAAACTGCAAACAAATACCAGTTAAATCAAATTTTTGTTATAACAACTGTTTCAAGGCATTCTGTTGGAAAATGTTAAAAAAGCAGTATTTTCTGTAAGCGTCTTGTGTGGGTGTTTTGTTTTTTCTTTAACCAACTTTAAAAGGTGGTTGAAATTTTTTCCAATTTTGACATTTTAGTGATTTAGGGATTTGGAGCTATGCCCTATGGCTTTGATGTCCCAGGCATGGTGTTAATGGTGTTACCCACCAGTACTGTGGCAGCTGCTCTGCTTCCGGTAGAAGTTACAGTTGTTGCTTGAAGTAGGTCCTATCTTCCAGCTAAATATCCACAGAAAGCTGTGGAGCCCTTCTCTGTCTTGTTCTTTGCCTCAGCTCTGAAGTACTCCAACAGAAAACACTGCTGAATCTCACTACATCTTGAAGCTTCCACATCTTGGATGAATGCACTTAGTCTGGACATTGAGGAGATCACTGCCTGTGTCCCAGTGTGGGTGGTTTTGTTTGTTTGTTTTGTTTTAAGCTAGCCCTTTATTTCTTTTTTATTTTAAAGCACCTGAAGTAAAAGTAACATTTGTTCTCAAATGGAATGTGCTTTAGTTTGACCCTCTCTCCCCCCCCCTTTTTTTTTTCCTTTTTCCAAGGGAAAAGTGCAATATACTTATTTTTAAATTGATCTAAACTGTTTTTCTTTTTTCATTTCAGTGGAACAGGCAGAGAACTTGTAATCCATAACAAATCAGGTAGGAGTGGTAGCATAATTTTTGTTGTCCAGCAGAGCAGAGGCTGATCCATGTGTCTCTAAGCCCTCACTCATATCAGGTAACATCTTAGTACTTTGTGACTCCACGTTGTTTTGCAGTGCTTCACAGCATCTAGCATTACAAACTTAGTTCAGTTTTTTTGACAAAATCTGTAAAAATGGTTCACATAACGATTTCTAAAGATTTCATTTGAATAAAACTCAGATACTGATTTCCTGTAGAAATCTAACCTGCAGGAGTGACATTTTTGATTAGTGCATCTAGTTGAAATTGTATTCCAAATTTAGGCTTAACATATATTATTCTAAAATTCCTTTTAAAAGTTCCTTTAAAGTTCCACCCATAACAAAGAGGGCGGAGTGTCAGAGCCCAGCGATGTTAGGCAAGTATGGCCCTGAGTAACTGGCTGAGTAGTGTGAAGCAGCATAAAAGAGCCTGGAGAAGGATTTGCACGCTCGCATGTGAGCTTTTCTGCTACTTACGATTTCCAACACCTTTACAGAGTAAGTGTACATTAAAAATGCTTACTTTAGGGTTGAATGTATCTTGTTGGAGTTCAATAACTGGACTGCCATTTAACCCTGGTCATTAGGATTTTCTGTAAAGATGGTTAAACAAATTGCTTCTGATGTTGTGCATGTTCCCTGGAAAGCTGCTGTGCCTTCTTACAGCTTTACTGAACATTTGTTCTCCATTCTGCATATTTTCTTTTTTAAGGTCTTGGGTCCAGGCCAAAGAGCACAGTTATGCTTACACGGGCCTTGATTCTTAAGCACATGCCTAACTAAGGAAGAAAGAAGTCCCACTAAAGCCAACGGGATTACTTGTGTATTTGGAGTTAGGTGCAGGTCTAAGCACTTTCATGAAGTGAAGCTTTACTGAATCAGGATTATAATGCAAAAAAAGCTTCCCTAAGCACAGCTATGTTAATAATAATGCTTAAAACGGATAGAATCAGAAATTGATATCTAGTAGGAAAAGAAGTTACACTACAAGAAAAAAGTAGTAATTAATGACACAAAATCCTTAAGGAATACTTAGTATTACTGTTGTACTGAAATTATGCATTTTGTTAGTGTCTGTCAGTGGGACTTCATTGCAGGCAGCTAATCCGGGGGTTATGGTGTCAGCAGCCTTAGAACAGCATCGTTCTAAGAGCTGGCACTTAGTCACGTGGCACTTTTGGGTACTTTTTTTGATACCATATTTTTACTGGACTGCAGCAAACTATCAGTTTTCTTGTGTGACCTCTCTTTATGAATGTTAATCTTTACTCTGGCTTTTCAGTAATTCCAAAGTGAAAACTCTACTTTCAGACAAACAAAGCAATGCCATGACTGTTTCCCATCAGAAGGAAAGTTCATGCAAGCTAAGAAGCTAACCACAGTTGAAGAAATTTTGCTTAAACCAACATTTTAATTAAGGGCGGGCCCCATGGAAGCAGGGTTTACTGTAACATTCGAAACCCACTTGTGTATGTAAGAAATGCCTGGCTGGATCAGGTTACTGGTCTGCTCAGCCCCGTATTGTTTCCAACAGTGGCAGCAAGCATTACTTTTTAGGGAGCACTTTTTCTGTTCCCCTCGCACTTCCTGGCATCCACAGTTGTAGCATTAATGAGTTTGTAAAGGACATGTTCCCACATAGTCCTTTAATATCCATTTATGTATCTGTTGTCTATGAATCTCTTGAATCATTTATTGAATTAGCTGACAGCACCACTTGTGACAGTGGCTTATGGAAGTCATACTGCATAAAGTAATTATTTTGTATGTTTTAAACTGACCTACTAGTTTCATTGAGTGCCCTCTGTTTCTTGCATTGTAGGAAACGTTCAGTTTATTCATCTAAATACAAAACAAACTGAAAATGGTTGTCATACACTTTCCCATACCAAATTATTTGTTCTTAGAGCAACCCTTAAACTGATGTGAGTGGTAACATGTCCATGCACATAACTAAGATGAGATGATTGCACCTAGTAACCACTTTTATTTAGTTTATTTACTGATGGTTTGAAGCTGCATCAATTTTTACCTAACTTGCCACTCTGCACATAAGAGGGCAAAGAGAATGTGTGGGGTGGGAGTTGAGTTGAGAGGAAAAGAAATATGGGGCCACAGCGTGACCATTCCATCATCGTGTCAGTTAAACTCCTATTCTCACTTGCCTTCTCGTGTAACAGATGAAATCTGTCTGCTTTCACTGACCAGTTACAAAGGTAAAGAGTCAATTGTCATGAAGATTACCTGTAGTAATCTTCATGATACCTATGTACAGTTGAGAATATGATTTTTTTTCCATTGCTCTGTCATAATCAAAGTCAGTATTATTAAGATTGTAGATAATGTGAAGATTAAAATCTTGGCTTTATACCTGTGTTTAATTCTGTGAAATCAGGTGAACTTTTCTTAATCTTTGCAGGTCTTTACTAATCTTAGGGGAGCAGTGCTCTCTAGGTTGAGAACATCTGCTTTGCACAGTGCCAGGTATTACTATGTAATTGAATGCTTTTCAGATCCCAGACTAGGGAAGTTACTTTCCAGCTGTGGCATGGAGTTGGTTTCAGACTTCAAATAGCAGTTACAAAATACTTAACTGTTGAAACTTGACCCTGAGTGGATTTAGTGCTCTGATACTGTTTAATTGCTCTATGCCAGTGTTCTGACTGAATTATTCCTTAGGGGATAAATTGGTCAGTACTAAGGTTTATGAGAACAAAGATGTGTATTAGAGATTGCAGGGATTTTTTTTGTTTGTTTGTTTGATGTGTGTTTATGTGTTTTGGTTTTGGTTTGGTTTGGTTTTGTCCTGGGGACTTGAAAAGTTTGGGGAAATTAATACATTGAAGGTTTGGGATTTTAAAGTGAAACATGAATTTTATGTACAGCAAAGCATAAATGATGTATCTTACAAATTATTGGATTGTGTTTCTTTGTACTTGAAGAATTTTAAAGGTGTGGGATAACACTATTGACTGATATTAATCCTTCTGCATGTTCCAACAGTGTTGTGCCAGAGATGAATTTAAAATGGTGGGGTTTGCGATTATTGTTTAAGTAGCAACAAATCTTAATTTAGCGTATCATCTAGGTGATGATATCATCATAGTGTATCATCTAGCTGATGCATGCAGCTCATGCATCACTTGGTATTCTCCTAGGTATTCTGTGTCCTGGATCTGTGCTGCAAAACTAGCAGAGCAGAAAAATATTACTAGAAAAATCTGCATTTACATCTGCGGATTTTCTTCATTTGTGTGAGGACAGACTCTGTATATCACTCCTGTTCTTTGGAGCCTTTTTGACTATTTCGGATTATGTTTCTGGTAATACCTTTAACATAATGTAATTTCACCTTTATAAGGTCAATGTCATCCTGGTTTAATCCACAGCAGTCAAGTTTTATGCTCACTGTTGGTGGTATCTGACATGTTTTTTTATTTAATGTCAGTAAGGGTCAAGTTTCATAGTGGGCTTTACTGCAGTGACAGATGAGTACAGCTAGCCTTAGAAAGCTTTATCTCTACTCCAATTGATTTTGATTCAGTCAGGTTCCCGACATCTTGAAGATGTCACAGTGTTTGCAGTAGGCACATTACTGCCAGATGATAATCCCAAATTGTGAGAAGAATAGAAGAATACTCAACTTTTTTCCTGTCCTGGGAGCTTCTACAATGAAAATTCAACATTTGGCTTTTTTATTTTTTTTATTTTTATTTTTATTTTTTATTTATTTATTTTTTTATAGTGGTAGACCTGTTGTTGGAGCTGTTTTCAGCTTTTGTCTTGCTGTGGTGTAGAAGTGGTCATCTGTTCCTCCTGGGTTTCTTTCCTTCAGTGGTATTTGAAATAGTTCAGGAACTTTTATGCTGTGTCTTGCTATTTATCTATCCATCTTTTTTTATTTTATTTTTTTACCTTCTGATGCTTTATGCTTCTTCATGCCTTCTCTGTAAAAGAGAGTATTTTATCTTTTATTCTAATGACAGGAGGAGAAAGAATTTGATAGTTTTGGACCAGTAATTGAGCAATTTTATGTCAGTGTTGCTCTTTGATCTCTTTAAGTATATCTTGTCTTCATCTGCTGACTTCTGAGTTTTCCAGTAATTCAAATTGAATAATTTCAGTGACAGTAGCCTTTTCTTTTGAATCAGCATGTTTAGGCTTACTGTTTGTTCATAATAATTCTGATGAAAAGTCAGAAAACCTGTAATGAATCTATTGGTTCTAGTTAGTTTTAGTTGAAAACCATCATCAGATACGTGTATTGCACATCAGTTGTGTCTAGTGTGGTGGAGCCCATATTATGATGTGCCTGACTTCAACAACATCTTTTAAAACATTTTGAGGTTGAAGAAGGGAGGACCAGTGTAACAATACTGCATGGTTGGTAAGCTTGGTAGTAGACCTCTGTGTTTTAAAAACCTCTGTAATTCAGTGGATGATATAAAAGCCAGAAGTCAGTGATATGCGTACATGTGCTAAAATATTTTTCTTACATTAAGCATACTATTGAAAATATTACTGAACAGCTTTTGACAAAAAATATTTCTATACTGTAATTTTGGAATCAGTGAATATTTAGATGGTAATTTATATTTGGGGAAGTTCTTCCATATTTTCAAAGAATAGACAGTATATTTGAAAATCCAAAGTGTGTTGGCGTCTTGGTAATGTCATTGTAGTGTTGTGGAGTGATACAAAGAGGACCTAGCATACTGAACTTATTTTAAAGCTCCCTTCCAATTTCATTATGTCTCTGTACGCAGTTATTGTTAAGAAGCCAGAAGAAAGCTAAATGGAAAGGTTATACACTGGAAAACCCTATGTAGGCTGCTGCTGGAAATTTACATAGCAGTTATAGATCCAAAACCAACAGCTGCAGAATTCCTCCCGGAGTGATGGAGTTTGGGTTCATTTTTAAAGAATATGGGCTGCTTACGAGGGGGAATGGAGTCATGGAAACTGCTGTTGGCTTCGTTGACTCTTGCAGACAGACCAGGGAGAGTTCTTGAGATAAGTGAGGCACGTTGTTCACCCTGATCCAGTGACAGATGTGGTCCTCCAAGCAGAACTTTAAATAAGTCACTGAATTGGCTTCACGATGCACTATTTACTACTCTAGTTGATTTTAGAAGAGAACTGGATGTGTTGTGGATATTGATTTTATAATTAAATGCCATTTAAAATAAAAGGTAAAATATAAGTAAGTACACCTAGAAAGAAACTTGCTGGTTAGTAAGAGTATGAACAATTTTATTATGAAACCTTATAAATGTATAATCATCGTTTTCCACAGTTTTAGTGTCTACAGCAAATCACAATCATGTTTATGTTTATCACACTTCAAGTAACAATGCAAAAGATTTTCACACAGAACTCTTTTAAGCAAGATAGGCCACAAATAAGTGTTAATAGTTGTGGTGTAGTGACAACACACCAAGGCTTGTGCTTTGCATTTTTTTTCTACCACCATTCAGTTCTGCCACTTTGTTTTGTTTGCCATGTAGCTTGCTTCAGTAAATATTACAGGTTGTGTGTATGAAAGAAAACTACACATATTATATGATATATGATATAAAACTCTCTTTTTTGCACAACCATACATTTTTTTTCTTGATACAGCTTAGCTCTGAGAATGCACCTAGTAGGCAGTTAATGTTTTGTTTCTTTAGCCGTAGAGGTTTTCTGTGTGTTTTATTTCAGTTACCTCCCCCTGCCAAATGTGGTAGATCAAAGAACTAAATGATGCACTAGAAGCACACAGAGCTTGCTGTAAAATGCTGAAATGCTACTGTCCCCCTAGTCATTCTTCTGTGGTACCGAGTTCCCTCTGATCCAGATTTGATGCTATTCCTGAAAATGAATTGACAGCACAAGGTGCCAAAGGTGTCATCACTCAGGTAGTTCATTCAATCAGCCAGTGCCTGTTTTAGCATTTACTATGTAATGTAGTGGTCTCCAGTAGAAAATATTTCTATCATTAGAGCTTTGCTTTGAAGAAATAAGTGAGCAAAATCTAAATTTTGTGGCCAAGCTGGAATTAATGATCTCTTTGAATAGATCTGTTCTATCAGATCTATTCCCTTGTGTTTAGCTGGAGAAAAGGGGCAGGATTTTACTGTAGAGGTGGTGCTGGCTGCTTCATTAATAGGTTGGAACATGTTTGTTCTCAACACAATTTTTTGAAGATCTAATTCTCCGAGTCCCCTTGTCTGTTATTGCTGAGGGGAAGGGGAACTTGGTTAGGAAAGAAACTCACAGCAGAGAATGCATTTGGTTCCTGTTGCTATGAGAACATTCTCATCAGTTTGTAGACATTCAGATACTTTATGTGAAATTTTACTTCTTGGTGATCTATATAGTATTTTGGATCTAGAGCTAAGATAGAAAAAAATCAATCTATCCAGTCATATAAAATGTTTTCTGATGATGTTTTATTCAAAGTAGATGTTCATTTGTGTGTGTGTATATATGTATGCATGCAAAGAGAACCCTTGTTTCTGGTCCTTTTTTGTTGGTGGTGGTTGTTTTCTTTCATGAACATTACAAGGAAAGTGGTAATATGAGGAATGATGGATATTTAAATTGCGTATGCAAGAATGATGAAAACCAGTAAGGTACAAAATGTTGAAGTTCCTGCTGAACTGCCCTACGCTTCTTCTGTGTATTGGGACTGTTTTCTCTTTCCACAACATTCTTTGGCTTATTTACTTGCAAGCCACGTTCGAGATGCTCCACACAATCCCAGCCAGCACTGTGGATGTAACTCCTTAGCAACGAGAGCCAAGTTTAAGCAGTGTGATTGCTGATAGTTGCTTCAATTCCCTGTCCTGATACAGTTGGTTGATTGTTGGGTATCTGTGGTTCATTTCCTGTTCTTGGGGAAGTTTTTAAAGAAAAACAAAGAGTAACCGAGACATAGATATTTTGTTATTTTTCAGAATATTTATATATACACACACATATATATGTATATGTATATCTCAGTGCATACAGGTTTCTGCAGGCTTGCTTGGTTGATTCATACGGGGACATGTATTAATTTATTTTTTTTAATTTGTAGCTGAAGGAAGAACTTTGCCTTTAGATTCCTGCATATCTCTCAAGTAGTGTGACTGTATCCTTGAGGGCAGTGATTAACCTTAAACGCTGTGCGAAGATCTGCCTTGAAATATTATGATTGCTTGAAGGGTTTAACCAAGTCAATAGCCTTCGAACCAGCCCCAAAGCCTTGTTTCCTCAATTGCATGTTTTGCTAATTGCTCATTTTTGACAGCTGTCAGTGCGGAATTGTGACTAACCGTTCTGGCTGTTCATGTAGTAATTATGCTCCACATTATGACTTTTATAGTGTATAAGAAGGGATAAACAATAGCAGCTATTCATAACAGCTTTTTTTTCTAATACTTTTGTGAAGAGAGAGGAAAAATTGACAAGTTTCTCCAATCCAAAGTACCGAGTATGACTGCAGTCAGTTACTAGCTCTATTCAACGGTACACATGAGGTCAAGTTATGCAATTACATTTCTGGGGTCATTAGATGTTTCCAGCAAACAATATGGGAAATGCCAGTTTGTTTTCTTAGACCACATTTTGTTTTCTAAAATGGAACAGGGACTGCATTCTAAGATTAAGGCGTAAAGTGTGAGCACAAGCTACCAAATGTTATTATTTTTATAAGCTGTGTGTGGCTTTCAAAATCACCTTTCAGCAAAAGTTTTTAACTTCAAGTGCTGAAGCTTTTTGAAAACAGTTATTAACTGATCATTTTTTTTTCCTGAGTTAGTTATTTTAATATTCTACACAATTTAAGCAGGCTTTGAAGGGTTGTTCTGTATTTGAAAAGGTATTAACTGTGTTTAATTACTTGCAGAAAGCTTTCTTTTTTTTTTTCAAGATACCGTTTCATAAATTATACATACGAAGTCCCACTGCAGAAATGTAGACAGAGGAACATTTTGGCAGACTCTGCAGCTTTCCAAAGTGCCATTTAATCTCAGCAAGTTACATCTGAAACATTTTTAAACATTATATATACACTAGCTAGAAATAAGTTTGCAGGTCTAAAATAGATGGAAGAGTGAATGTATCACCAGTAAGTCCTTCCAAGAGTCCATCCAAGTCCATCCAAGAGAATACAACTATGTTAGGAATAAGTACACTCAGAAAGCATGCAGTGCTTTGGCAATAGGTCTCAAGTAAGTGCTTATCATTTTATTAGGTTCAAAGTTTACTCCACAGAAATTACATGTAGGTTTCACATTAACTACAGCAAGGCTTCCTAACGGTTGCACATAACCCAATAGTGGTTCTAGAAACAAACAAAACCAACAAAAAGCCACTACAATTGGGTCCTCTGCAAGAAATCTGAAGACCTGTTGAATGTTAAGGGAGAAAGGTTAAAGAATAGCAAGAGATCAAACCATATACAAGTAGCATGGCACATGGCAGCATGACATTTTTGCTTGCATGTAGGCGTCTTCTAATGCATAGTGATGGTGATTTTCAAAATCCAGTATGTAAGAAATAATTGGAGCTTCCTTTTACAAAATCAAAATAACAACAAAAAAACAAACCAAAAACTAGAAAAATCATGTTTGTTTACTAGTATTTTCATTATCTGAACATACGTGCGTGTATATCTGCATGTAGGCACATGTACATGTGTTTATAAGTATGATAGAACACTTGTTAGTAAAAAAATATTTTTCACCTTTCAAATCATGAAGAATTTCAACAGAAGCATGCAAAGCTATCACAGCAACAGCACCAGAGAATACTAGAAATTATGAAATTATATTAATTTCACAATGAAGGAAAATATGGAGGTATATCTGGAAAAAAGGCAGCTTCAACAGCACTCTGGAAAAAGCATTTGGACATGAACCTCTTCTATATTGTATTTTCAGGAGAGCTGAAATCTGTTAGTGGCAATTGAGTTTGCATACATTCTACTTGAAAATATCATCATACTGATTTTATTTAACTTAAAAGTGTGCTGGTTTGTAAATGTTGATCGGTCAATGCAGTAAAAAATGCATGAGGTTTCAAAGTTCATTTTTAAAAACATTTTTGTCTTACACTTGGTAAGAGTTAACCAGTTACTGTAAAGGATTAAAAAAAAAATCATAGGGACAAATAATTCGATGTGGATTTCTATGCTTTTTAAATGGTGAAAAGTGGAGAAAAAGAAAACATATTTCAGAAGCATTGTAGTAGAAGACTTTTTGTCTGTGATTTGCATTTAATTTTGGAACATGTCAATTTCAAAGCATCAGTGATATATTATATCCTACTTGAATGCACCATGTTTGTCAGCTCCATGGTTTGATTTCTACAATCTTGAAGATGAAATATCTTTTTTGATTAACAATGGGTCACATGTTCTAAGTTAAACAGAACGATAGCACTAACACTTACATAAAGCTACAGAAAAATAAAGTGAATCACTGTATATTTTGAAATAGCTAGATAAGTTATAGAAGTAATATTATGAATATATTGAAGATATGTCCTAACACTGAAATACAGAATAAAATATAATAGAGAAAGACATAGGTTTGATATTTGTGAAATATTTTAATATATTTTAGCAACACTAATATGACTTCCTGGCATGACTCAATACTGAGAGTTTTATTCTTTTCATAAGTACTTCTGTAAGTTTAAGCCAGAGCTTTCGTTTTCTTTCAATGTAGCTTTTGTGTGTGAATTTGTTTTATATTTTGCTTTTCTTCTGGGGTATTTTTACACTGGTATTGGATATCAGCCAACCCAAATGTAATGTAAATGTCTGGAAAATTCCAGATTTCTTTAAAAATTGTTAAAGAAGCTGAATTGGAAATATCCCGTGTTTTTATTTTTATTTTTATTTTTATTTTTATTTTTATTTTTATTTTTATTTTTAAGTAATTTTGGAGATGGTTCTAGTGCCACTAAAGTCAAGGAAATAGCTCTGTTTTTACCCCTAGGACCTGAACTGGACTTCAATTCAGGATGTGTTTGTGTTTACACCTGACAAAGTTTAAATTGCCTGCGTATCATAGTCTCTCACAAAGGAGGGCTGACAGGAATGATAAAGTCAGAGCTTCTATTCAAAACAATGCTAAAGGTACGGGTGGCCTGCTTTCCTGGGAAGCCCTTTCAATTTAGATTCAACCTCTAGGTGATGAATTCTGAATAATTAAATGAGATGATGTGGACGCAATAAGTAAGGGCATGATACCTTGCAGTATTGCTAGGTGACTGAGAGTATCCGAAGGGCAAAAGATAGCGCATACACTGCTGTAGCTTCACATTTCAGAAAAAAGTTCTTTACACGCTAACAGAGAACACAAATGTGTATTTTTGGGGGGGCTGACAGTTTGTTGGTTTTATATGAAATTGTGCTACACTGATTAGCCATAGGGGAAGAACATGTGTCTGTATTTGCTCCTTCTGCCTGGGCATGCCAGTCCTGAAGGCTAATTGCTGACATCTCCTTCCTCTTGCTTAAGAGTCAGTGGTACTGAATGTGCATTACAGGAACGAGCAGTGCTCACTGGAGAGCTTTTGGAATTTGTTTCTGAGAAACAAGTTATAACCTTCTGAGAACCTGGGGAGTTATCAGGGTGGATATGCTTTTGTGATATTTGTAGGATTAGGATTTTCAGGATCATGTTGGAAGAATAGAAAAAAATGCACATTAGAAAAGTCAGAAAAGTTTTTTTTTTCCTTTTTCCTTGAGCCTTTTAAAAGGTGATAGATAAAGTGGCACTCTGAGGTCGAAACATGCATATGACACCCAGTCAAAAGTTTTCAGCCAAAAGCCTCGATGCCCTAGAATAGTAAATTTCCAGCTTGCTCAGAAGTGGTCTTTTGCCATAGTCTGTGGCAGAGAGCCGCAAGGTTTTTTCAGCTCATGCTTCTAGCCATCCAAAAGTTTTGTAGCCACACGATGCTGATCCTGAGCTTGCCTGGAACTTTCTTTCAGGAAGGTATGTAATCATGTTAATCACTGTTACACCTTTACACCTTTAGCACTTTGCCTATCAAGTACAGAGTCTGCTCAGTGAAGGAGGACAGAGTGAGTTGTATCTGCCTGCAAAAACTCATACAAACATTTCTTTAGAAATAACACAGTTTGTGGGCCAAAAAAAATGCAAAGCATATAATGTGTAGCTGTAAGCCAGCTGTCTACCCACATAGTGGGGAACTGTAAGCAAATAGCTTTGGGTGATGCTGTATGGTGTTTGTGTGGAGCAGGCACACTAATTCATGCAAATCTTTTGTGGAAGCTTTTACCAGTAAAACAGAGCTTTTGCATCATGGACTTACTGTTTCAGCAGTTGTTCTTGGAGCTATCTTCTGGACACCATTATGGTTCTGAAAAAAAATTGGCATGCCAGCCTTCCACTGAGGAGCAAATAATTTCTACGATAAGGTTTACAAGCCTTAGTTAGTCGTTTACAGTTTACTGAGTTCAGATTGTCTTTTCTGGAATCATATAAAAAATCCCTGTGACTTAAGTCTCTGGTTAATTCCTTGGCAGTGTTGCCAGTGAACCTTGTGTGGGGAAACCTGACTCCTGGCACAGAAGGATTATGTATCGCAGAGTGGGTACAGCTGTAAAGAGCTCAGGTTGAACAATTCCAGCACTTGGCTCTCAGTGACCTACATCACTGTTTACAGGGCTAGTTTTAAAACCTCTAGGGGCTAAAATTACCCAAGAGAAGGAGGAAATTGGCTCATGTTCTCACTTTTAAGAACATTGTTAAGGAAAGCTATGAACCCTGCTCATAGGGTGGCTGTGTTGGAAAACAAAAAGCCTGATGTTTTTCAAACATTTGACCCCTATAGCATTTGCTTCTTGCCTTTAGCAAGCTAGGGAGAAGGTCCTGAAGTTACTATCACCTTGTTAAAAAAATGTGTTCTGAGGACATGCTCTTGAGTGCTTTGTTCATTTAAAATTGTTTTACTTTATTGCTTGCTAGAAAAATAGTGTAAAAATACATTTTTAATTTAAAATGCCAACCAAGCTTGTTCTTGAATGAAAACAGGTGGTAGCACTGTTAGAAACAGAAGTCTAATGCTGAATACGGGGAACAGTCATTTCAGAAAGAATGCTTTTAGGGATATTTTTATGTTCTTGGTGCTTAATGGGGGAGATTTCTCAAAGCACTGAGGGAAGGAAAATACCCAAGATGCGTTTACTTGCAGTAGGATCTGTGGTTCTGTTGAACTAGATACACTTTTTGAAAATTTCCCCAAGGGCAGAGTGGCTTCTCGGCCAAATGGATTTCATCAACTTTCAAGTTTGCTAGGTATTGAAGATTTATTATTAGAAATTCAGTGTGAAATTCAAGATGAAATTTTGCCTTTGGAAATACTCCGCGGTGTTTCACGAGCAGATCTTTCAGTGAATTGAAGAGAGTCAAATCTCATGGTGTGAGCTCCAGTTTTCTAGTCTTTCTTAACTTTGTTGTCACTGGCAAGCTTTTTAGTAGGAGAATCTCTGGAGGGTTATGCAGGAGGTTTTGTCAGTAGCTATGGGATTCAAAAGTGCATGTCCTGATTCTGATCATCACCAATATGCATCTGCTTGCCAAAGAGGAAAGCATTTGTATGAGAGAGGACGTATATTTATGAATGCATTTTTCTGTAGGTGGTGTAACTGCAATCTCTGTCTCATTGCATGGGGAAAGTGTTGTTGCCACCCAGATGTTTCCATTAGGAAAGGGTTAAAATTTCAGGGAAACAAAAAAACATAAATAAATAAATAAATAAATAAAACATACCATTTTTAATCTGTACAGATCAAAGCCACTCACAATTATGTTAATGAAATGTCACTGTTACGGTGCTTCTGTAATTTACAGTGAGAGACCTTATTATTTATATTTTTATTTAAAACTAAATAGTAAGTAGAGAGAACCTTGCTTTGGTTGTTTCTAGTTAGCCAAGAGCCTTTCTCACAGTATCAATATTCAAGGGGATATTATGTTCCTATTTCACAGGATCCTTTCAATGTATGTCACAAGCCTTCAGGCAGGCACTCTGTATTAATGTTCCCTTTACACACAGATTATTCTTTGGTTTCATAGCATGCAGAGGTTTTATGGGCAGAGCCATATTTGTTCTGTCTTCAAGTTTCTTTGCTGGAATAAAGCCGGAAGGGAAGTTTTATTTCTGTGGTGACAAATAGTTGGATAACTGGTCTGGATTAAAAAGGATTGAGAAGATTGAAGAGGACTGGACAGCCTAGCTTTCCTTTAAAAGCTTGTTGCCATCTGAGAAGAGTAACTCCTCACTTTAAGCCTTGATAAACACTACCCTAAAACCATTTAGTCCATGCACTTCTCTCACTTCATCATCAAACTTGTCTTCATGTTTCTTGGATGAGTTTAATCATGAATATTATTCTGACTTCGCCTCCTACCATTTGACACACAGCTTCCCACTATCAGCCTCTTCCTTTCCCACATCAGCTCTGTTTTTTATTATTACTAAGAGAATGTTAGCCCCTGCTTCAGTAGTTGGTTCTCTTGAAGCCTCTCCTTATTCCCGATTCATCATCGTTATGATTATGAGAGTCCTAAATGAGTGTTTTTCATTTATGCAGAGGACCACACAGGTAGAAGAAAGCCTTGCAGGGAATAAGAACATAGTAAAATCATCCCTTCTTTTGCCATTTTTTTAACCATTTTTTGTGCATAGTTATATTCAGTTGCAATGTTTGTATCTACAAACTAACTAATGCAACTACACCACCATCTTTTCTCCAGAATCCCAAGTCCCCTCTATTTATTTTTCTGTCTCAAGGCATACTGTGTCAGAGAATGGGAAGTGGATACCTGCATGATCCGATTTGTATGTACTGATGTTGTTTAAAAAAAAAAAAAATCATTTGTATATAGATAGGTAGACCATTCATTTAAAAGCAAGACTGTGAAGAGTCTGTAAAATAACTTAATCTACGTTGCTTTGGAAAGGATAAAGCGTTTGCTTTTTGGCTGTGGCAGAGAAGAGTGATTAGATCACACCTAATTAGAATGCAAAAATTTTACTAGCTCATGACCAGCTCAGACCAACAATAACTTTCCCACTGTTTAAGAGTTCCATAAAAAATATTGGAAAATATTTAGCATTTTTGCATGCCTACAGTTCTTATATGGGCTGTAATGATGTAAGACATGGGCCTGAATTTGTTTATGGCACCCTTTACTGTTTTAGGTTGCTCTCGCACTGTCTCTCTTCCATGCTAATTCTGATTTTCTCGTGTAGGAGATTTAGTTAAACCACATCTAACTATTAAAACTGAATAGCCAGAAGTGGAAATCTGATTGATGTAAGTGTTTATCTTCATGGCTGAGCTCTTTGCTACTTAACAAATCAACTGAATTTAGTCTCACATGAAGCGAAGAAAGTTAAGCATCTTAAATGTACAGTGCTGTGCTTCATCCATCAAATCAACAAATATGTCAGCATTGTGTTGACATTGGGTAATCCTGTTAATTTCAGTTGAAAGATTGCCTAGTTTGTGTTCTTTACTTGATCAGAGAACGATGTTTGTGCCAGGCTTTATTTTGTGCTGAATACAAAAATCTAGAACAGAAGACAGGAAATGAAGAATATGAATATAAGACTGTAGAGGCAAACAAAAAGTTAGTAATGAATTCCCTTTGGCCACTTAATTGCCCATTAAAGTCAATGGCAAAAATGTTAATGCTATTTTTGTGTAAGCAGCTTTAAAGCAGACATGCAGTGACATTTCTGTTTGAAAAGTGCCCTGTCTTTTTTTTCAGCTGGGACAAAGACCATTCTATTTAACTTCCATTTTGTTTTGTTTACATAATGAAAGCGGTCTAAAATAACTTCCACTTTCCCTGCATGTGTAGGTCGGCTTAGCTCTTCTTGACAACTAATTCTTGCAGAATCTTATCTTGAACTATCAAATCTGAATTTTAAAACAATCTATTTGGCCTTACTGATTTTTGTAGTATATGCTCTCATCAGCTCTAAGATCAGATCAGCTTTGTAGCCAGTGCTTTATTCGGCACATATAAACTGTCTTCTTTGAGTGTTTGGAACCTGTGTTGATTTCTGTGTAAGTTTAAAGACATATCTGCATAAGAAGAGAACTGTGAATCAGGAAAAGTGTTTCAGAAGAGTTACTAAAAATATTGCAGACAGGTTGTACTTAAAGCCTCCTAAATACCTCTAAGCGGTATTTAATTTTTTTCATACTTTTTGAAAGTCTTTGCAGAGTTGTCACTCTTGTGATTGCCTGCAAATAACTCTTGGTGTACAAAACTTTGCAGTAATAACTTGGCCAGTGCTTTCACTAGCTGAAAGAATACTGCACAGGGGCGTCACAAGGACGTTCGTTTGCATGGCTCTCTAGGAAGACAGACGCATAAGCACTAAGACCGAAAAAGGTCTTTCTGTAATTTCCTTGGCAGCAACTGCACAGAGGCTACAGAAGAAGGAACCTGTCGCTGTGTATGTGATTTAGGAAACATTTTAACAGTTCTGTTTCTCATTTCTGTTCAGTTAGGGATTGGCCGGAAGGAATGTTGGATGTACTATCATAAACATTTTGGAAATGATGGTTGGAACCACATCTGCAGCCTGGTAGTTTCTCATCTGGGTTATATTCCTCTACATTTCTGAGATTTTCTTCTAAACTCTCAAATTCATCCAAAATTGTGAAATTTTGTCCTCATTTAATGACAACCATAAAATTTAAACTTGATCTTAAACTGTATTTATACCCATCTAGAAACACAGACAGCTCATTTCCATTCATACAGGTCTAAGAACTGAAACTATATTTTCGGAGTCTGACTATTGCTGTAGTGACAAGACTGCTGTTAAGCCTTCTCAGACTGCAAAATGGTGAGGAAACAGTGAAATTTAAATGCTGTATAACAACAAAATGTGAAGCTATGTATTACCAGCACTTAACATAAATGCCTACCTCCTACAGATGTATGTATTTAATTGGTTCTCAGCACAATTGCAGTTCTTTCTTACTTATAGTAAAACTAAATTAAGATAGCCCATGTTTAGGGAAGCCAGTCCTAGATCCTCAAGTCTGAGGTTGACATGGCTTAGTTGTATAGAGGTGTTTGCCTCTGGCTGGAAAAATACTGAATGTAGTCACTGAGATTTAGCTTATATGATAGCATCCATTTATAACAAGTATTGAAACCCAACGTAAGATTGGTGTAGTCTAGTGATTGTTATGTCTGGCTACATTTTTATTGCACAAAGTAGTTAAAGGTGCTTTACACCTGCTTGCACACATTAATTCTTTCCAGCATGCCTGACAGAGGATATATGATGGATGTTCTGTAGTTCATACATTTGTGCTGTGCATTTTTAATCCAGTGATGTCAGTGAGACACTGACACACTTTATGTAGTCAAATTTCTGTTTATTGTTCCATTGTTTCATTAAAACCAAAAAAAAACAACAACAAACACAACAAAAACAGAACTCTCCACTCAGTTTGTCATAAAATATCTTGCTTCTAGTGGCAAACCACTGCTTCTTATTCCAATATCTGTTTCCAAGGATAAGCATTTTAGATTTGTTTGAAGTCTTTTTAAATGGCTGGAAATGCACTGAATATTCAGTGTTTGCTAATTTCTCTTGTATACAATACTGATTAGAAAAACAATATTACATAGTTTAAAGATCTTTACTTTCAGATCAGATGGTGGCCAGACACAGCAGCTGAAACCCACATTTAAAAAGGAAAACATTTTAATACAGTGAGAGTTGATAGACGTGCATCAAAGTGAAATGTTATTTTTGTAGTGATCAGCAGGCTTCAGACCTCCCATGCTAATCATAAACTTTCCAGGCCAATGAAGCTAATTTGTTCTCTTATTGCCGCTGGCCTCCAGCTCTTTTTTCCAAAGGAGGATATTATGCTTGCTGCAAGCAAGAAAATTAGCAAAGGTCTTCTCTTTCTCTTTTTCTTTAGGCCTGCTATGCCTGTGATATTTGGGTTTGTTTATATGGTGTCTATGGGTGTGTCTTCACTGCAGTCATGAAAAAAAGTTGCACAAGCTACCCAATCATTCTTTTCAGTCTTTCTCTATTAACTTACACTGCACTGGTTATGGCAACCATATGTTCAGGCCTCATCTTTTCTTCTAAAGTAGCTCCTTTTTTTCTTCCTGGAAATGTCAACCTGGGAGACTTTAAGGCTTTTGTGTATTTGTCCAGGATATCCAGATGTGTAACAGTATGCCCAGTGCTACAACCAAGTGAATTGTACAAAGTTACAAGAGCCTTTTTTTCAAATGTGTGGAAGAGGCACTTTGAGATGTAAAGCAGGTCTTCCAAAGGAAAGCTTAGGACAATAGAGGTTGCCAGAACGCATCAGGTCTGGTTATATCCTCTGTGAATTGACAAGTAGCTAGCTGTTCAGTAGTCTGGAGTTAAACAAGATATGGAGTCTGAGATGCTGTGCATTTACAGTTCTTTCAAACCAAAGAGACGGTCAGATTTGGAACTAATGTCAACAAAATGAAGGCCCAGTGCTGAATCGCTGTGAGACTGATGGGCACAGTATGGCCTCTGCTGACAGAACATCGAGTCTTGTGATCCTTGGGTTTGGTAGCTCTACCTGTTGCAGTCTACATCTTAAGTGGAGGCTTTTGAAAGGCTAAATACGTTCTTTAAAATAATGATTTCAGCTTTTTACTTCAGTTTTCCCATGACTTATGGTACAATTAGCACACTTCAATCAATCAAAGAACAGAATTTGTGCAGAGTGTGTATCTGTGTGTATCTAGTAAGTAGTATAGACTTTACCAAAGCAATTGAGTAAATGTTTTAGATTAGAAGGAGGTCCTTGACATTATCTGTTAGAAGAAAGTAGAATTAATCACAGATAGAAGTTGAAGATTTTTTTTTCTCTCAAAATAGTTTGAATACTTGTTTTATCTCTGAGTTAATTAAAATTCTAGAAATAAAAAAGAAAGAATGTTCCCTGGTCAGCTTCTGATGTACAAAGAGGGAATGCAAGATCATTTTTAATATATTTTTTTTTTCTTTTCCAAATGGAGATAGAATTCGGTGCATTTTAGAGACTACATAGCCTGCTATCTGAAGAGATAGGGAACTAATCTAAAAATCTTAAGATGCCATTTACACAAAAGCAATACAAGAAATAGGAAAAAATAATACCAGTCTATTTCAGAAGAGCAGTGTTTCCATTATGTTATTATTGCAGTGGTTTTAATCTCCTTAAATAGGGGGGATCACTTGCTCAATTTATTCTTGGGAATTTCTGTATTACAAAGTGTCCCCACAGACACTTTTTTCTTATGAAAAGATATGTAGATTATTCATTGTGTGATTTGATATGAGTATTAAGAGCAATATTAAACTGGGAGTATGCTAAAGCCTGACCAAATTTATGGCGGAACTGCAGAATTAGGTGCAGGATGTATCTCATACTGCATAAGAAAACTCTAGTAGAACATGTTCATAGTACTTGATTTTGTGTAAAACTGAATGGTTGGATTTAATTAATGCAGTTCATCCACTTTTCTTAACAGCAAAATAATTCAGAAGCTACTTCCAGCTCAGAAATTTGTTGTAAATGTCACCATATAAAGCACAAATTATGACAAAGAGGGATCCAGCAGGTGATACATTCAAAAGTTTGACACTTACAAGAATGCCCACTATAGTTTTATTGAAACCCAAATAAAAAGAAAGCTACCTTAAAATGATATTTCCAAACACCTCTGTGTTGTTGTGTGTTGGTTTTTCTTTTTTTTTTTTTTTAACATGAAATGACCAGGTGACATCAACAGACTCTCTCCATTTTAAAATTTGTTGGAATGTGTCTTCCTCGCAAGTTATATTGGATTTCAATTCAAAACCTATACATTGATTTCTTTTCTAATGTAACTACAAATTCTAATAGTAACAGGGCTATTCTCTGGAATTGGCAAAGAATCAGGTCACATGAAACCTGCTGAATCTACTGTGCCAATGCTACAAGATTTTAAAATGAGAGGAAAAATAAGCAATGTATGGCACTTAAACTGAATGTATTACATTTAAAATTAGTATTTACTGGTAAGACCATGCCCCAGGAGTCAAGCTGTTTGCAAATACTTGTTGGAGAAATAGTCATTTTTATTTCCATGAAAGATACTGGCAAAGCAGCTGGTTTGTTATTTGATGATAACAGTCAAGCTGGGAGGTCATGATAAAATAGGGATGTACAGTGGGGATAACAGGGGAGTCTAGTTGAAAATGGCATCACAGAAAGAAAGATGGCTGAGAACATGAAGATGAAGGGTTGAAAGAGCTGCAAAAAATGTTCCTGGAAAATGCTGCCTTTAGATTAACACGTTTGATATAAAAGGAGTGCTCGAAAAGTTAAAGAATGAGATTTTAAAAGTCTTTGTAAGATAAAGATTTCACAATAAATACTTTAATACTTTTTCATAGACCTTTGCTTGATTTAATCTCTGACTAGTTTGGCTTTGGATAAGTAGTCATCATTGATCCACAGCAGACTGAATTTGTATAATGCTATTTACTTTGTCACCTGAGCATCCATACTGAAGTATTCTTCTGATTTACTTGTAAATAATATATTTGAAATTTTTAAAAATATGTATTTTGTATGACCTAGGCTTCTGTTCAAGCATACGGTGTAGAATTGTGCACTATGAGTTTTTGATCTACAAAACATTTTATAAGAGAGAAGGATACCGTTCTCATTTTCAGTAACAAAAAGAGAAAAACCCTTCTGTGGTACAATTTGAAAAATGAAATCTCCAGTAAATACCATCATGTATATGTTGGTAATGCTGAATAAATAATCATTAATCTCAGTTTAAAGTAATTTGGACAAATTTCTGTCACTAACAATTTGGACCATATCCATTGGACCTGAAAACTGTAGAAATCTATGTGTTGCAATGAACTTCATGAATTCTCTTGGGAAATTTAGCTGCTCTAAGTTATAATAGCTCACTTGGGATAACCTGGAGATCTGTATTGTGGGAGACAGTGTCACTTCTGATCCCTTGAGAAATCGCACTCTAGCTAATATTCTCAGCGAATTAAGAGAGTTTAAAACAAAAAAAAAAAAGAGGATGGGGGAGAAAAAGCAAGTCAAAGGGGAGAGAAGTTAAGAACGCTTTCTTATCTGTTTTGGATGCCAAAACAAAGTATGTTGCTAGTGGAGCTGCAGGGTTATAATGCTATTACACTAGTAAAATAACTGGTGCGTACCATTACTCATTTTCTTGAACGTGAGCTAGCAAGTAAAGCTATATAAAAAATAAAAAAGTATATTCAGTGAGAAAAAGTTCATTGTGAGGAAGTCTTCCATGAAACTTTGGGTGGAAACTATTTGAGACATGTTCCATATAAATAAGAAGGTACTGTATTGAAAAGACTTGGAACTGGGCAAGAAATCTTCTGAGTGGTCTTGATGCATCAAAGCGTAGGGAATTTTGTATGTTTTTGTTCACTTGCATTTTGTTGGAATTGTGATTGTTTGCTTACTGTGTGATGGTGATGGTGCTGGCTGCACAGATGTGCTTTTACAACCTGGTTTCTCAAACAGTCAAGTTTTATGTCTCTCTGCGGGCATTTAAGATTAGAATTGGTGTTATTGCTAGCTTTAACCCATGTAGACAGTCTGAGTACGGGGATAAAGTAATCAGCACCACTTGTGTCTTTCACAACATACACAGAGAATGTTTCTTCACTTCCTTTGTTCTGTGTTGCCTTTTAAGTAGTTCTTTTTTTTTTTTCCTTCCTGAATGTGTTCGTATTATATTTATTTACATCTTGTTATCAGCAAACAGCATTTCTAAATTTTGTGTCATTATGTAAAGATTTTTTGCTGTATACTGGAGTTTTAGCTGTTTAACTAATAGCTGTACTTACCGGTTTATCGGTAAGTACACAGGCTTATCAGTTAATTACACAAATATTTATCTGCTCTGTGAGTTGCTAATCCTATAGTAAATGAAATACTTAAGAGACACAAGAACGCATAGTTATTTTCAGATACTCATTACCTAGTTTGAGCTGCGGTGTTCTTAGAACTCATAAAGCGGATAAAGCTCAAGATTTAACAATCTATATTTCTACTATTTGTATTTTCGATTTCCCTTACTACACAAGAATTAGCCATTTTCGCTTTCTGAACGGCATGAGTGCTTGCAAGACACCTAGAAAAACAGAGTCAAGTATCTCTTTTTATCCATGTGCTTCTGAAGCTTTCAAACATGTGGGACCACTGTCCAGAGTCTGGACTGCTGGAAGACTCCACAAACTCTGGTAGTTCATTTGGTTCTAATAGGCAACATGTGTTTAATGTGGTTACTTTAAAAATAAGCACATTTATGAGATAAACTGTCCAAAAATCTATTATGTAAGCAATCAGAGTTTCCCAGATTTTTGTTTTCATTAAGACAGTAAAGATACATAGTTTCTCTTCAATTAAATGGAGATAATTCTATTTTATACGGTATACATCTGCAGAGAAAGAAAAGGACTGTTCCTGCACTGCAGCTATGCTTCCAGTTGGTACCTGATTTCCACTGGCAGTGTAACTGATCTGTTGGTGCTGTGCTTTCTTGAACTGGCATGGACCACAAGTGATGACAAATGAGCCTTTAGCTCACTAACAGGGTAGATTTGTGACCTATGCTGGTGTAAATTCTTTTAATTTGCAATGCAATGTAATTAGGATCAGGATGTATGATAAAGTAAACTTAGATTAGACAATCTTGTTGAAAGAGGTGGTGACTTGGGAAGAATGAATTGAACGGAACGCGAGGAGATTCGGGGAAGCAATAACAGCATTTTTGGCTCAGAACATTTTTAACTAGATGGGAAAAGTTGTGATGTGATTGCTGCCCAAAGCAGAAGTCATATCACTATGAGGTCAGTTCTCTCTGCTCCCTTCTGGTTGTACAACAAAATGACCTTGGAAGTCTTCCTTTTTTTCCTGTATTTGGTTTCAGGTTGAGTGCTTAATCCATTAGGTTTTGATCAGTATTGCAATTAAATCTGAAGTCTTTAGCCTAGGGTATTTGTTTTCTTTGGTGACAGGGCAGCTATTTTCATTTCGCCTGCCAGAAAAGAAGAGAAACCTTGGATTCCTCTAAACTGCAGAAAATTCAGTCTGATGTGAATGCAAGTCTTCTGAGATTTTTTATCCCTTCTTTTGGATCTGGAGGAAGGTCTGCTTCAGGACCCCTGGGGCATCAAAGAGCAGAGCTGCCTGTGCTAAAGAATTCACCTTAGCTCTGGTGCTCCAGCTGTATGACTCCTGCTTGGACATTTACTTCCTTTTTTTTTTTTTTTTTTTTTAGCCTTAGGAGAAGTGCTGCTCTAGTCCTGTCGTCCTGTCCTGCAAATAGTGTATGTAACATACGTGCTGCAGGCTCCTTTCTCAAGGTTACCACTATTTCTAGAGTGTTCCCTCCCTGCCTGGTACAATCTCTTAATCCTTCTTCATTTTGCTTGGCAGATTTTTTACTTTTCCTAGTCCTGTATACGCATGGTATATGTATAGCATAGGTGTATACGCACCTAAGCTCGGCCCTGGGCTTTCAGTCCAGAGCTGCCTTGGAGGCAAGGCATGCCTGTGCCTGGCTGGGGAACCTCTTACTTTGCATCCTGATCTGTGGACAGACTTGTTGGCTTGATCTTGGACCTGCCGTGTCACCACAGACTTGTGTGGTAATCTGGACTCTTGTTTGCCCCCGGCTGCTGTTCCTGGATCTGTCCTGCTCCCTCTCGTGGTGTCGGTGGGATGGGGCCCAGGCGGACGAGGCCCTGCCTTGCTGGCCCTGTTGTCATGCTTGACACCTGGCTCCCCGTCCTTTGGGGAGCAGCCAGCTGTTGGTGCTTCCTGACAGAGTTTTGGTAGGTTGACTGATAACTGTTTTACTGATTTAGTTAATAGTAAGCATGAGAAATCTTGGCCAGCTTTTGAAGAGCTCTCTTTTCATCCTTGCTTGGCAGGAGATGGTGCTAATTTCTTGCAAATGTATGTTTCACTGTAGTTCTTTACAAGTTTTCTACCTGCACACTGGACTAGTAAGTAATTCACTCCTGGGGAGGTTTCACAGTGACTTTCACATAGCTTTCCAGAGCTATTTTCTCAAATACAAGAGAGTATCATTACGGCTTTGAGATTTCTGCCACTGTGGAAAATAACAGAACAGGTGATACATGAAAACATGTTCTATAAGTCTTTCTTCCTCTGAAATGATTCCAAGAACATTTTCAAGCAAAATTGAAAAATTATGGTTATATTAATAATTCTAATTTGTTAGTTTTTTCTTTGAAACAGATTCCTCTCATCATATCCCAATCAACTGTCTGATACAGCTGTCATTTGCCAGCAGGACAATTTGGAAAATGTGTGCCATCTCTAAAATCTAATTATAATGTATTTTAGTTTTGGATGTGACAAACGCTTCACCTTTATAATTAAGATTTCATACTAGCATTCATAGCGTAGGTCATGGTCTATTACATCATGTAATTCTTTGGTGCTTCTTCCTCAGGACCTATGGTTGTATATTTTTATAATTAAAAACTAGGTATGCGTACATATTACAGGGGCCTCACCTTTTTCCCGATTGTATGGAAAACTTTTGTCACAAAACGAATGTTATTCATTATAATTAGAAATTCAAAGCATGGTGTCCACCTGTTCTGTAGTCAGAAAGTAGCATTGGACAGAGGAAGAAATGCCTCTTAAATGTCTTCTTATTCTACTTGCACTATGCAACTACTGTCTGGAGAGAAAGAGAGGTGCTTTGAGAACCTGGAACATAACCCAGAATTCTATCATCAAAATACAGAAGATTGGAATACGGCCATGAAAAATATGCTTTCTAGCCTAACCTTGGGCAGGTGAGAACCCAAGGCCTTTTCCTTCCTCTAACATAATAATGCCAGAAAACAGAAAGGGGTAATAGATTTAGTACTGCGGGAAAGATTCAAGATGATAAATCAAGTTGAGGTTAATACTCAGCTCTCTGGAGGTGGGCCTTTTCAGTAGTCTGGCTTCACAACTGAAAGTCTGAGCTTTACAATTTAAGAGTGGGGAGCAGGGGAAGGAAATGCTCAGATTTCTTTTTCAGTGTTTGAGCTTAGTTTAAAAGCACTATACACTGCCAATACCATGGTAGTCAGAAGAGAATATGAGGATGATAGTGAAGAGTAACATTCTGTTATTTCTGAAGTAACTGGCAAACCTCCAGTGATGGAACTTAGCCTGGGATGTCCTCATTATATACAAATGCATATTTGAAACTTAACTATTTGAAACTTAACATCCCAAAGGATGCAAGAAACACCTTTTTAATGGTGTAGTGTCTGAACTGGCCTGGTCAGATCCACTTCCTTGTAACAGAGAAAGATGGGAAATGGGAAAAGCCAGAACTTGGAGTGACTTTAGATGAGAAACAAGTGGACAAAATCAGGATCGTTAAATTTAGAAAGGGAAATAAACAGAAACATGATAATGGTAACTTGAAAAGTGTGGTTAACTAGTGAAAGCATTAGCAAGCACAAAAAGTGACCATATGGAATAATTTACCTAGAACTTCTAAAGATCTCTCTTTTCCACAGCATCCTGTTGTCTTCTACATAACTGCACAGTGAAAAAGTGAATAAATACAGAAAGTGAATAAATACAGAAAGAGATAAGAATCTGCCTAGCCCCCTTATGTCAGATAACAGTGGAAAGCATGATGCCCTATGCCACTGTGTGTTCTGGTAGCCAATCTGCATTTCACAGTTCAGGACAAATTGTTTTCTTCCATCAAGAAATGTAAACAGAAAATAAATTACATAAAGCTAGCAGCTTTCTGAATAGAAAATTTGAGTGGAAGGGTACATCTAAAGACATTGGAAATTACTTAGAAAAGTGTTAGCTCCTGAAGTACTCAAATCGACTTCCAACTTTATAACCAAGGGAAGAGATGCTGAGTTGCACTGAAGTACATGAGAAAGTCTGAGACTGGTTTCCTCACAGGTGCTCAGTGTCTGGGGTTCGTTCTCATAGGGCTCCAAATATTTAACCTTCAGGCTGTAATACATAGCTCACACTTTGACTTCCTTCCTAAGTTTGTTTATGTATGTATGTATGTATTTATTTATTTAATGGCATGTATAAAAATCCAAATGTACTCCTTCTATGTACTTCTTTATGTATTGTTATTTCATCTGTTCTTGGTCAAGGACCAAGATGAAATTCAGATTGTGAGTATGAGCACGCATGAAATTCAGATTGCGTGAGTATGAGCATGCTTCTTTCCAAAGGGCAGCAATAGCAAGGAGGTAGCAGAGGGGAGACTAGGGGAGGATCTGTTGCTCTCTTTCTTTCCTGTCTGGCCAGTGCAACCCAGAAACCAGGTAAGTGGATGTATGAGCCTCCATGGGGGTAAAATACTCCCTTTGCTGTTTAGCAGCAGTATTTCCTGAACCAGTGAGGCAGGGCAGGGTAGGGGGTGGCATTTTTCTACATTTGTCCTCCGTTTGCAATTTGCCCTCCATTTATCTTCAAGGAAAATACATTCTTTTTACAGCCTAAATTTCCTGCCTGTTCTTGGAGCAGCAAGAGACTCCTCTTTAATTTCAAGTGTTGAACTAAAAAGAAACTTTTTTTTTATCAAGAAATCCTGGGCCTCATACAAGAAGTGTTGAGTGAATTTTTATGTTCAGTGTCTCTCAGTAGTTCAGGCTGAAGGGCAGTAGTCATTTCTTCTGTCCTTAAAATATGTGAGTAATAAATTCAGAAGCTAATGCTTCCTGGAAACAGTGAGATGAGAGGATTTTTGGAAATGCCTATATGACGGTTTGAAATGGCACCATCTTTATGCGTAAATCTACCTAGCATGTAAGACTCTGTGAAACTTTTGTTCCTTTTTTAAGTAGCCTCAGGTAGGTTCAGCCTTTTTTCTCTGCTGTTAAATTCTTAAATTGAACATTTACAATTACAAGAGAGCTTGCAGTTTCTGCTTAATTTCCTTTCCCTGTTAGTAATTCCAGGAATCTGATGTCTGGCCAAAGCAAATTAACTTGTGGGTTCTGCTGTGACATCAGTTCTTTTCAACCTCTATCTTCTTTTTAGGTAGTTCATTGGTTTACCTGCTGCATACAAATGAATATTGCAGTCAGCCCTCTGTTGCCTCCCCAATTCAGCAGCATTGGTGTTTCCCCTGTAGTGACATGCGGATTAATGTTTTTCATTCTTGCATGTTAATACTTTGAAATACACAGAAATTTTCAGTGTCTTGTTATAGAATATTTTAGCTTGAAAGATATATATATGGGTATACTTCATGTGGTCTTGATTTAAATGTTTGTGAGTTAATTTCTACAAACAATAAAGCTGTAAGAAGTAGAAAGGAAATCCAAATACATGAAAATAACAAAAATGTTGTTTTTCATATTTTCTTTTATTATTACTTTGATACTAGGAATTTGGTCAGCTTTGTAAGCATATACAACCTTAGGAGAAGGAAGTGACAGTGGAGGGTTTTGCCTGAGCATACTGTTCATAAATTCAAGTGGAGATATGGGAAGGCTGAGAGACCTGGAATGGAAATTGCTTGCTTTTGAGAAGTTTAACAAACTTGTGCTTGTTTGGGATTTAGGTGTCTCAGGAGGCAGCCAGTAAGCAGCATTCACAAACTGATTGATATTTACAAGCTCAGGTAATCTTTTTCACAGAGGAAAGTCCCTATTTTTAATGAAACCATATATCCAAAGATCAGTCGCGTATTTTGCTTTTCTGTGTTTTCATTTCTAGGAGTAAGTGGTAGGAACCTTTCTCAAAATATTCTGATGCTTTTCTCCATAAAAATAGGAAAATGATTTGGGAATTTTGGTTAAAAAAACCTGCCTAAAATAATTACAGTATAATTTTGATATGCTTGTATGTTTTTAAGTAAAAGGAGGATGCTTTTGTGTTGAAAATAATTAGATGTTTTAGTGCTTCCACTTTATAATAATAAAGTATTTTGGTTTTGCAGAACTTTGTACCTGAAGTAGCTCTTCAATCATAAACAGACTTGTATAGAATTGATAGTTTTGTAATATCTAGTATAGTAATTACTGAGGTTTTCATAGAAATTTTGATCTTGGTTGCAACAGAACAAGTTCATTGCGGTGTTAAGTTTCCCATTACTTTGTGCTGCAAAGAAAGGTTGTGGTTGTGAATATGCACCATTCTATCCAGTTCGGTTGATTAAATCATGGCAGTGTAGTAGCAGGTATGGACAGATCTCTTTTATTTAATATGGAGAGCAGAATACCAGCTTCTGGATTCCAGGGAATTCTGCCTGCATGGTTTTGTAGGGGGAAAGATTAAATCAGTATGGAAAGAATCAGTTATGTGAATTGTTAAAAGGGAATGCAGTACATTTTTCTGTGCCTCAGAAACTCATTCCAATAATGGTTATTTAGACTTCATCAATGTTTACAATGTGCTGCTTTCTAGAATGATCAGCAAAGAGAAGACTAAAATCACAGTTACTGCTAGGTTTTGAAATTTGGTTTTCTACCTACCATTTAAAAAAAAAGAGAAAGGGAAGAATGGTGGTTTTGTGCCAAAACCATGTGCTTACTTAGTTCACTTTGTGAAGAACTGAGGAAAAAGGCAAAACTTTGTTTTATAGAAACAAGTCAATCGGCATGAAAAAGCTTTCATTACTGGAATTTTTATAACAAGCTACAACATCTGAAATGGTAGTGGGTTTTTTGTTCTTTTTTGTTGTTTCTTTTTAAAAGCTTTTTCAAGGAACGAACCTACTTTAAAGTACTGCAGTTGGAGTTCTCCTGATGAAAGTGTTTTTGAACTCTAGTTAGTTGGCAGTTTGTTTATTTCCATTTTTCCTTTTGTGGTATATATATGTATTTCAAAAAAATACAGAGGGACAGGTTGGTTTCCTGACAGGGGCTTGATGGAAAATTTCCTTAAGTTTATTTGCCTTTACGTTTTCAGTCCAGAGAGTTTGCCACAGGCAACTGGTGTACACGGGATCTGTAATGGCAGCTCTACATCTAGCTGTCAGCAAAGCAGCACAGACTGCAAACCTTCATCTCCCTTTGAAAGTGGGAAAAATGCTTCCTTCGTTTAGGTTTTGAAGGGAAGCATTGTATTCATGAGATCAGCATAGCAGTAGAGGTTCTCGACGGTTTATGTACCATTAAGGTTGTGGTGCCAGGCTTTCAAACCCTGCAGGTCTGGTTGTTGGCTGCGGTTGTTACAGCTCCTCTGTCTGTGGCTGCGGTACCTTCCTGTGGTCATCCCCAGCATTCAGAGGAGCCATTCGTGAGCTCTGTGCTGCATCTTTTTCACTCCGCCTTTCTAAGTCTCTGAAGTTGGTACTATTCCCTTGAGAGGAGTCAGCTGAAGGGGATTGTTTATGTACATCTTTTCTTCTGCCATCTGTGATTTTCTTTATAGATGATAGTAGTAGTCTGCAGAAGAAAGGGACAGAGGGGGAGAAGGCAGTGACAGTGACTTCTTGTTAATGCAAAGCTTACCAAATTACAAAAGAAATCTAATTCTTAGTAATGTTGTGCTTCTCAATTTCACCAAAATCTTTCCTTGCCACCCACCTTCTAAAGTCTTGAGACATTTAAAGTACCTGTATGCTGAGTTCATGTGGTTTGCTCTCTGACATACGAGACCAGGTTATTCACAGGTCATGTTTTTGAGACTTCCCCTGCAACCATAAGGATGAGAAATATTACATTTACGTGAAAGGTGAGAGTCTAATGCGACTTCTTGACTTGAGGAGCTGGAACTTTCAGAAAACCAAAACTTTTCACATTCCCATGATAAAATACATAAATTGGCAACAGTAAAGTTGGAAGAAATTAAAAGGTAGGATAGGAAAGGGAATAGAGGACTTGGAGGGTCCCACATATGTTGTAAACAGTTCTCTCCGGTTGTTCGATGTGTGTACTTAGACTGTTGGGGTTCAGAAGTTCTTTATTTTTGTATTGCTTAGTTTAACAGAACAAAACGTCTATTGCGTAGAGATTACAATCAAACGTACTTGGCTTAGGGAAGCCCTCCAACTTTTATAGCTCTGTTTGCAATTTTACTCATTTCCGAGACAAACATTCGCTGGTCTGCTTGGGAGATTCAATAATTCAGCTTTGTATCATGCTTTCAATGCTGCTTTATTCTTTACTTAAAAGTAGCTCTTACTCATCTTCTAGTACCAAATACCGTTTTCAAGGGCGCTCAGTTCTGATGGCTTAGTCAAAGCACTTTCTTTTGTTCAACTATGGTACGAAGAAGAAAGATTGCATCAATATCCTGCTCCAAAATTATCCTAAAGGATGGGGGCCCATTTCAGGAAGCAGTCGTCAGTCTTGAGAGTGAGTGGACGCTTTGGGTCCCTGCGGGCCAGCAGTGGGAGCCGGAGGATTCGACTGCGTGCCCGGCAGGACTGGGCCGTTCAGGGTGCGGGATTGCGTTGCTCTAGGGCTGACCATAAAGCCAGAGGCTACTTCCTGACGAGGTTTTAATTTATGGTTTATTTATTACAGACTTCTTTGGCAAAAGGAGGTGCTGTACCTTTAAGTAGCACATGCTGTCTAACCATCAACAGGCATCTTTTGCAAGCTGCTTTAGCCTGTTTCTCCAATCATGCCTGCCTAAGTCAATAACGCACTGCCAAACCTCCTCGTGCATTAAAGGTTACCTTTTAGCTTGTTCCATGAATCAGAGCAGATGCATAACTTGGCAGTGACCATTTCTGTCCCTCCCCTTCGTTGCTTTATACTGCCTGCAGCCCCCCAGCTCCTTGCGGGCTGAGCCCCCTCCCCCAGCAGGGAGAAGTCATTACATGAAGAGATCAACTTACCAGTTGTCTTCAGAGCAGTGGCTGAGCGCAGAGCTCCTGGTCGTACAGTGAGTGCGAGAGAAAGGGGGAGAGGGAGAAGGAGTCGTACCTAGAAGAACTGAAGGCTGTGTTACTGAGACACAAGTGCATCTGCTAGCTGTTAGTACTTGGCAGAGGGTTTTCTCCTCCAGGGTAGCTCTAACTTTGGGTAATAATGTTTGTCAGCTACCTGATACTAACGTTGCTCTACTTTCAAACAGCAGTGTTAGCAAGACCTGGGGGAGAGGTAAGCAAAGTATGTCAAAAATTACCGTCTCGACAGAGTTTTCTTCCTATCTATTCAAATGGGTTGTGAATTATTTTTATGTTGGTAGAGACTTCAGAGTTGCATTGTTTGCTTGATGTGTAAAAGGACTGTTTGTTTGTTTGTGGTGTCTTTTGTTTGTTTGGTTGGTTTTTAAGCCTGTAGGTACTAAGGGGGTACTAATTTGAAAGCTAGATTCTTTTAATTTGATATATAACATGTTTTCTGTGAGATGACTGTAATGTGTGATTTTTTCTTTACTAACAGAGAAATAGGATACTCTTTGCAGCAGTAGATGGTAGTGTTAAATTCACATTTTCTACAAAAAAAAAAAAATGCATGATTGAAAAAGTTTTTACCTTGGGGATGTGAGTATGTAAAAAGTGCACGTTGCATTATTTTAATAACACTCTTTTGTGCAAATACTCAGTATGTGTACTGTATTGTTGTTTTAGCAGGGCATGAAGAACACTTTTTTTTTCCTTTATGTTTGCCATATCCTTAAAGACAGACTTTATGCATTATTTGTATGAGAAATCTTAAGTAATGGAATAGAACAGCTCTTGCTACACCTTTAAAAGTTGCTACTGGATTTAAAAGAACAGTTTTCCAGATTTTTGTTCTGATCAGAGCAGGCTTTTTTTCAACAGGTTCTTATTTCATACCAAAGCAGAAAAATTCATCTAGTCATTTGTCATTTAGGAAATAATTCATCAAGCATACTACCATCAGATATGAAATATTCCATCTAATGAAGTTAGTGGCAGAAAACACTTCTAGTACCTTTGATATTCATTCTCCCTCACACTTCAAACTGAAATATTATGTATATTTATGCATTTTGAAGGAATAACTGGATAATTCTGTTCCATAATATATCTTCCTTAAGTATATCAACAGCATTACAAAGGAGCAAACTGCAAAGTAAATCTGAAAACAGTGATTTTGCTTTAGAGCTTTGTCTTTTGTTAGTCCTGTCTTTTGTTAGGCTACCTGTTTATGGTAGCTTAATAAAGACCAGAACAATTACTTTCCCTGGTAGAAGAAAGTGGAAGTGAACTGGAAAAAACATCTTGTCTGGCACCGTGTGGTTGACATTCTCTGTAGCTCATATGCCTGGACATAAGCTGTATTTTGCTTTCAGGGTGTTCTAAAATGCAGAGTTGTAATGGTTGTGATTCAAGAAAAACGTCTCTTAAAGAAATCTTGTGCTGACTGTGATCTACTTAAAGGAGAGCAGGGAAATGTTTTCAACAGAGGCTCAGGGTCTTTAAAGTTGTTGATGATCAGAATGACTGGAAGCTGATCATTGCCCTCTAGTTGTCACTGAAGTTTTTAACTTCCTGGTTGATACTGAGCACAGAAGATGACAGAAGGGCTCACCTTGTGCAGGCTGAGGGACCTTAAATTTTGTGGTGGCTCATATGGAAAATATTTGTCACTACTGCATGCACATGTGGTCTTCAGAGATCCATATAAAGAAAGAATCTAGAGCAGCAGCAGTGTTGCCTGCCAATTATCCTCGTTAGCAAGTAAAGTAAAAGCAATGCTGTGTTCTTACCTGGAAATGAATTTCTGCAGTAAAAGTGCAATGTGGAATGTTTTAGTGCTGTGATCCATATGCCAAGTAGTTTAAACTGTACTGTTCCTGTTAGAATTTCAGCTCATACAGCAGACAGAATAGAGAAATGGCATACTACTTTATCTTAGATTGTAGGATTTACTAAAGGCAGTGAGAAATTTTCTTTTATTATATTCATATGGCTAATTTTGAAAATTGCGCAATAAAAACTATGCTGTCTGCTTTTAATACAGTAATTCTTTGTCCTATATTGTAAGAGACCACCTGATAATCTTGTGCTTTTCCCTGCGTCAGCTGCAGAATCTTGGCTACATAAATATTATTTCTGTAGGAAATTACTCAATTAGGATTTTTCCCGTGCTGGAGAGGCAATGATCTGAGGAGAGGAAAAGTAAGCGAGAAGCCATTTTTAAAAGGAATATGTATTGTAGTTTTGTGATCCTTTGAAGTGTTCTATTTACTTCTTTGAATATTTTAATGGATTCATAGTTTTATGTTTTTAAAGTTCTCATAAAAGTGTCAGCTTGCGATAGATTATACAGTCATCGAGAAGCTGCTTTTCTTGCCAGCCTGTTCTCTCCTTGCTATAATGCTGCAGAACATTAACCATTCTGGAAACAGAAAACTACAAAAATGAAGATGTTAAGTTTTTACCCTAATGATTCTCAAAACTTGATCTAATGTGTGTATAATTCTGTTTGATTTTCTTTTGGTTTTGAGTTAAGGAATGGCTTAGCGTGAAGTCAGTGGAACTGCATTGCATCACTTTTCCATTTAGGAGGGAAATACGGTTGTATAGCTTTACAACTTAGCCTGTGTTTGCACTGGCTGAGAGCAAAAAAATTTTTTATATGCTTTTTAGGAAATAAGCATGACTTGCTTCAGCCATAGTGGGAAGCTCCAGCTGCTATCCCCTTCTGTGGTCAACCTTGCTAAATGGTCAGAGTCCAGTCTCTTTCATCTCCCAGAAGATGCTCCTGAACATCCCAGAAGATGTTGTCTTCATCAACAGACTGTACATCTATCTCTTGGGTCTGAGAAAGAGCTAAGGCTTAGTTGGCATTGAACGCGCAACCTGGGTGATAAAACATTTCAAAATAAAGATAAAGCAGGGCAAATGTGATACTATGCAGAATGTGTAAGGCCTCACTTTTAATTGCAAAACAATACTTAATGAAGGTTTCCTCCTGCCAACTTCTTATCTGGTAGTTTTGAGTCATCTGTTGCATGAAGGTCATCGGTTTAGCTAGATTCATTAGATCGTACAAATCTTGGAGCAAATGGAGAGTCCTGCTGAGGAATAGCCAATCTGTGTATTCCTAGCATATTCTGTTTCTCAGCTCACACGTGAACGAGCAGTTACATCACACTTGGTTTAAATCATCATTCTTCACTCATTTCCTCAGAGGTAGCCTTTTAAATCTTCTTTTCTAAGTATACTTGAATACTTATACTTGAAAATACCTGTATTTTGAGAAGAGAATTTAACTTTAGGTTTCAGTTATTACAGCTCAGTTCTCTTCCCACTGTAGTAGGGTTATTGCTTTTATAAGCTTGTGCATATTAGCCTTGAATTAGTACTATTATTTCAATAGGTGTTGGTGAAGCTATGCAAATCTACCGAAGTCACCTGCCTGGCCTCTTCAAGATTCTCTTACCCAAAAACATGGCCAAATTGTACATTACTGAGTTTTGCTTGTATTCTTTGCCAGCAGCATTAAAAAAAATAACTCAGTTTATCTGACCAAGCTTGTGGATTATAAAAGTAATGAAAAGGAAGCAGCCTCGCATGTGAAGTAAGTGTTGATCTGTTTTTTAATCTGGCAAATAATCATAATCTGATCATAAAAATACGTGACGCATTAAGAGCTTTCAGTGAGTTTAAGTGAATAGTGAATGCAGCATTTTACTTATCACAGATATGAAATCCTTCCCTTTGGAATTTGTGCATAGAGTGAAAACATCAAGTTCTACCTGGTAAAATGCATAAGGGAGTCTGAGTAAGTTGAGTCTGAATCTTTGTATTCTTCAAAATCTGCTGGTTCTGATTAGTGTCCTATGGGTTGATACCTGAAGTACTGTTGTTTTACGCAATGTCCCAAGTTGCAAGACTGGGAATAAATACACAGAAATGCGAATGACTCTGTTCTCATGAGCTCACGCCCATTTTGGCTTTGATGTGACTGTCCTCTCTGCAGTATGCAGTTTGTTCAAAATCAGAGAAGCAGCGTGAATTTGTCAACATTTTAAAGGAGCCTTCAGTTCTGAACAGGTTTAGGTATCACACTGCAGAAATTCAACCCATTGCAAGAAATGTCAGGACACTTAAGTAGTCCAAAGGATTTTTAACTGAAAAGTTGGTTAAAGAGATGAATGACAAACTTTAGAAGATTCAATTCAGGCATTAATCTGAACTGTATGCACAAGCTACAATCCAGACTGCAACCAGTCTGTGCCCTTTCTGGCCAAAAGAAGATGTACTAATGACTTGCATGGAAATTATTAGTATTTTTTAAATTATATTTAAAGGTGAATTGTTTTTTATTCTTTCCTAATAACAGGTAGATTGTTTTGGTTTCAGAAGAGACTAAAGAGAATTCTTATTAAGCCTGAACCAGTTCTCCCATTCCTACTTATTATATTTCCTACTTTGTTAAAGATGGGTGATCCTCATTGTAAACTTGAAGTTATGATTTTTCTTTTAAAACTCTGTGTGTGTGCATGTGTATATATATGCATGTATACAATTCTGTGCTGTACTGGGCTCTGGAGAAAAACAAAAAACACACACACACACACACATACACACACACACACACACAAAAAAAAAAAAAAAACACACACAAAACAAAACACCTTCATAGAGCATTGAAGAAAACACCTTCTGGGTACCTATGTGTAGCTGCATCTAGAACTCTTCCCTGAGTGACTGACCTGTTCCCGAGGTAGCCAGGGAGAAAAACACATCCTCGTTTTGTTGCTTACTTTCCATGTAGCGGAGTACAGATAGAGCTTTTTCTTGCTGATGTCAGAAATACACTGTTAAGCAAGAAGAGGGAGGAAAAAAAAAAGGCAACTTGAGGTCACGGCCCTTTTGACACTGCTTCCTGAATATTTTGTTCTTGCCGATGAAGAACTTGCTTTCTTCTCACTTGTTGGAGTAAAGTTTCTTACCTTGGTGGCACCTTCTGCTGCATACGGTACAACCTCGTGCATGTGTGGCAAAGGGTGTGTACTCCTGAAGGGGCATCGGGAGACCACTAATCAGGAAGTCAAACAAGAGCAAGCTGATGAATTTTTAGTGCATTTGTGGTTTTAAAGGTCAAAGCAGTTGTCAATAAGAACAATTTTCAGATAAGCTTGACAAATCAACCTTTCCAGATCCTCAGTGGTGGTGTATCTCAGCAGTGTCCAAAAGAAGCTCTCCATGGCCTGGAAACGAACGAGTTAAGCTAGGTCTGCTCTGTCGCCAGCCTGCAGTTGCTGATCCAACATCATCAGTTACAGGCAGGAACACATTAGAGGACCCAATAAAACAGGCTTTTCCGTCTCTGACTTTCATTGGGCCAGCACGTAAGAAAGCAAACATAATTTCTCCCACTCACATGCTGACAAAAACCATTTCTCATCTCGGTACCTGAGTATTCCCACCTGCAAGCCAGGATTAATAGGGCTTCCATTGATTCTCCTGAGAAATTGATATGTCACTTTGACAACATTTTCCCATAAAAATCACCCATAACCCCTCTGTTACGAAGCATGGGAATGTTAGAGAGCTTTTGTGGGTTGGTAACTAAGAGGGGATCGAACTCCTTGGATAGTTGTTTGTTACTTGGATTTACTTTAAAATTACACTATGCTGAGTTAGAAAAAACAGATGGTAATTTACATATGGCAGCAATTGCTGACATCACCAGTTTAACATCTGAAAGCGAGATGTTTTGTAGGTGAAAAATAATCCTGTCAAGTAAATATCCACAGACATAGCCAAATTATAGGAATATGCTCCGAGTATTGCTGTAGCTGTAAGTGCTACAGAACAAGTTTAATTGACCTCTGGCATACTTGAAAGTTAATTACATTGTGGCAACAGTGTCACTAAGTGTACACTTGGTGATTACGGAGAAAAAATGCTCCTTCAGTTATCTTCGCAAGATTCCTGTAGGACTTTTAGTTCTTCCTATATTGCACATCTTCACCTACTCCTGTGGGAAAGACGGGCTGAAATAGGAACAGCTGTAGGTACTGGTAGAGGTCTGTAAGGATACCTCCTTAGCAACTCGCAGCTCATAGGCCTAGATCCACAGCCTTTTAAAAGTCTTTGAGCTCTGGTCCCGGATATACAGGCTTTCCTGATTGATCTAAAAGACAGAGGGCTAGAGTAATTCCCACTTTAGTTCTTGCATCGTGCTCAGTCCTACCACAGTTGAGCTAAATTAAGCAAGTCATTAGCAAATAAATGGTTACGTGTGATGGATGAGCTAATTTGTTTCTTACACAAGGTTTGTAGACTACTTTCTGGAAAGCTGTTCTAGAAACTTGCTGGAATTCTTATTAGACAGACATATTTTCAAGCATTTATCTTGAATATTATGCCTGGAAAAAATGTTTTGCCTAGGAACTAAGAGTTTACAAAACACTTCTTTTATCATAGCTTATTATCAGTATCAGTTCTGTTCATTTACTTACTTTAGATTTTTCTCATCACCTTTTACTTTTTAAAGTAATAATTCACTTAAAATTGAATGGTAATGAAAGTATTTTTATCACTGAAATATTTATTTATTTTTTCAGGCATAGCCAGTGTATTTTGAATTTCTTAGAATTTTAAAATTTGTTCCAAATATGCTGGCTGTATAAATGGAGCAATGAATTTAAGGGGCAGGTAATTTATGTTAGGATATACTGAAAGGTATTCAAAAAAAGTGTGTGTCTGTGGGGGAAATACAATCTAGCAAGGTAAAATAAGTCTTTGTAATTGCTTTTAGGCCATAACAGTTATTGTATAAATAGCTCTTTCTTCTAAAGAAGATTTCTTTGGTTTTCCCATCTCTTCTTGGTAACGTTGTAAGGCTCTGATTTCTTTTTTAAATGCTCTGATGTATAATAGGTGCACAGGAATGTGTTCCAAGACTCATAAAATTTTTAATTAAAAGAGTAGAAGATCTTGTAAACTCCTGGCAGTTGCTTTTAAGTAATATCACTTCTTAAAACACTTTTTTTTTGTTGTTGTTTTTCAGCCTCTGAGTTTATCTTTCAGTTTGTGTACAGCACTGTTACATTTTGCATGTGGATGATGTACACATTTTAAAGAGACGAGTTTATTAATAGATTTACTCAGCCTCTTACCATCATGACTCTTCTGGAAATGAGACCTGGCACACAAAAGAGGCTGTGCTAAGTAACTAAACAAACACCCTGCTGTTAATGTCAAGACTGTAATTTTGCTACAAGCCTTCTTGCAGGTATAATGCTGCAGATAGATTGCCAGCAGTGCTCACAGAGCAGTGCTCAGAGCCTGAGTCAAGGGTTAGAGGGAATTATGCAGTGATCAGGAACCTAAAGCAAATTTTCACTGCTTGATTGAAAGACATGGGACAGAAAGGGCCTGGCATCTGTGACATATATCCCTATGCCTACATGATCTATGGCTTGCTTGATTGTTCCTTGCATATCACTTTCTATCCATCACTGCCAAAAGGGCAAGAGCAGGGATCAAACATCATCCACTAGTGTGTTTAAGGACCCAAAGGCACCAACACAGCAATTATATCACTGACAGCAGCTACATTGCTTCTGTTTAAAGACTCCTTCTAAATGAGATACATGAAAGTGGAGCATGAGAGATTATTAAATTAAAGGTTTGCCTGTGTATGTGATTGCCTGAAGCTGTCAGTCTGTTTCTTCATGGGTTACAAGTATTATTTTCCCAGAGTGTGGGTTGTGAGGAAGGTTTTATCAGGAGACAGAACTTTTTGACAAATTTCCACTCCCACTTGTTTGGCAGACACAGAGGAGTGAGGTGAATTTGGAGTCAATAAATTAATTCTTTCACCCATAACTGCTTTTTGACTACAGCATAATGGTTGCTTCCATTTTTCATGTCATTTCTTCCCAAGATACTGGTGCGTAGGGGTGTGGGGGAAGGAAAGCTTTAACATTTTGAACTTAAAGGTAAATCCTTTTGTTGTTAAGATATGTCAGTTAGAAACCACTTCTTCAACTGAAGGTGTAAAAGGTTTTTATAACTGTTTTCTGAAAAGATACTGACTAATTTGTAATTCATTGCAAATAAAGGATAATATAGCAGGAAAAAAGAAAGCAAGATTTGGTTCTTTGCTCTTTGAAATTTGAAATTATAGAAGCAATGGCAAAAACATGTGGAAATGCTGCGTTTTAATCCCAAGCAGTTAATAGATTTAACAGAAGAATTTACCCCCTCTAAGGATCTAATTTTTCT